>NC_133035.1:5000-610000 GCF_048771995.1 Taeniopygia guttata
CCTAACCCTAACCCTAACCCTAACCCTAACCCTAACCCTAACCCTAACCTAACCCTAACCCTAACCCTAACCCTAACCCTAACCCTAACCCTAACCCTAACCCTAACCCTAACCCTAACCCTAACCCTAACCCTAACCCTAACCCTAACCCTAACCCTAACCCTAACCCTAACCCTAACCCTAACCCTAACCCTAACCTAACCCTAACCCTAACCCTAACCTAACCCTAACCCTAACCCTAACCCTAACCCTAACCCTAACCCTAACCCTAACCCTAACCCTAACCCTAACCCTAACCCTAACCCTAACCCTAACCCTAACCCTAACCCTAACCCTAACCCTAACCCTAACCCTAACCCTAACCCTAACCCTAACCCTAACCACCCTAACCCTAACCCTAACCCTAACCCTAACCCTAACCCTAACCCTAACCCTAACCCTAACCCTAACCCTAACCCTAACCCTAACCCTAACCCTAACCCTAACCCTAACCCTAACCCTAACCCTAACCCTAACCCTAACCCTAACCCTAACCCTAACCCTAACCCTAACCCTAACCCTAACCCTAACCCTAACCCTAACCCTAACCCTAACCCTAACCCTAACCCTAACCCTAACCCTAACCCTAACCCTAACCCTAACCTAACCCTAACCCTAACCCTAACCCTAACCCTAACCCTAACCCTAACCCTAACCCTAACCCTAACCCTAACCCTAACCCTAACCCTAACCCTAACCCTAACCCTAACCCTAACCCTAACCCTAACCCTAACCCTAACCCTAACCCTAACCCTAACCCTAACCCTAACCCTAACCCTAACCCTAACCCTAACCCTAACCCTAACCCTAACCCTAACCCTAACCCTAACCCTAACCCTAACCCTAACCCTAACCCTAACCCTAACCCTAACCCTAACCCTAACCCTAACCCTAACCCTAACCCTAACCCTAACCCTAACCCTAACCCTAACCCTAACCCTAACCCTAACCCTAACCCTAACCCTAACCCTAACCCTAACCCTAACCCTAACCCTAACCCTAACCCTAACCCTAACCCTAACCCTAACCCTAACCCTAACCCTAACCCTAACCCTAACCCTAACCCTAACCCTAACCCTAACCCTAACCCTAACCCTAACCCTAACCCTAACCCTAACCCTAACCCTAACCCTAACCCTAACCCTAACCCTAACCCTAACCCTAACCCTAACCCTAACCCTAACCCTAACCCTAACCCTAACCCTAACCCTAACCCTAACCCTAACCCTAACCCTAACCCTAACCCTAACCCTAACCCTAACCCTAACCCTAACCCTAACCCTAACCCTAACCCTAACCCTAACCCTAACCCTAACCCTAACCCTAACCCTAACCCTAACCCTAACCTAACCCTAACCCTAACCCTAACCCTAACCCTAACCCTAACCCTAACCCTAACCCTAACCCTAACCCTAACCCTAACCCTAACCCTAACCCTAACCCTAACCCTAACCCTAACCCTAACCCTAACCCTAACCCTAACCCTAACCCTAACCCTAACCCTAACCCTAACCCTAACCCTAACCCTAACCCTAACCCTAACCCTAACCCTAACCCTAACCCTAACCCTAACCCTAACCCTAACCCTAACCCTAACCCTAACCCTAACCCTAACCCTAACCCTAACCCTAACCCTAACCCTAACCCTAACCCTAACCCTAACCCTAACCCTAACCCTAACCCTAACCCTAACCCTAACCCTAACCCTAACCCTAACCCTAACCCTAACCCTAACCCTAACCCTAACCCTAACCCTAACCCTAACCCTAACCCTAACCCTAACCCTAACCCTAACCCTAACCCTAACCCTAACCCTAACCCTAACCCTAACCCTAACCCTAACCCTAACCCTAACCCTAACCCTAACCCTAACCCTAACCCTAACCCTAACCCTAACCCTAACCCTAACCCTAACCCTAACCCTAACCCTAACCCTAACCCTAACCCTAACCCTAACCCTAACCCTAACCCTAACCCTAACCCTAACCCTAACCCTAACCCTAACCCTAACCCTAACCCTAACCCTAACCCTAACCCTAACCCTAACCCTAACCCTAACCCTAACCCTAACCCTAACCCTAACCCTAACCCTAACCCTAACCCTAACCCTAACCCTAACCCTAACCCTAACCCTAACCCTAACCCTAACCCTAACCCTAACCCTAACCCTAACCCTAACCCTAACCCTAACCCTAACCCTAACCCTAACCCTAACCCTAACCCTAACCCTAACCCTAACCCTAACCCTAACCCTAACCCTAACCCTAACCCTAACCCTAACCCTAACCCTAACCCTAACCCTAACCCTAACCCTAACCCTAACCCTAACCCTAACCCTAACCCTAACCCTAACCCTAACCCTAACCCTAACCCTAACCCTAACCCTAACCCTAACCCTAACCCTAACCCTAACCCTAACCCTAACCCTAACCCTAACCCTAACCCTAACCCTAACCCTAACCCTAACCCTAACCCTAACCCTAACCCTAACCCTAACCCTAACCCTAACCCTAACCCTAACCCTAACCCTAACCCTAACCCTAACCCTAACCCTAACCCTAACCCTAACCCTAACCCTAACCCTAACCCTAACCCTAACCCTAACCCTAACCCTAACCCTAACCCTAACCCTAACCCTAACCCTAACCCTAACCCTAACCCTAACCCTAACCCTAACCCTAACCCTAACCCTAACCCTAACCCTAACCCTAACCCTAACCCTAACCCTAACCCTAACCCTAACCCTAACCCTAACCCTAACCCTAACCCTAACCCTAACCCTAACCCTAACCCTAACCCTAACCCTAACCCTAACCCTAACCCTAACCCTAACCCTAACCCTAACCCTAACCCTAACCCTAACCCTAACCCTAACCCTAACCCTAACCCTAACCCTAACCCTAACCCTAACCCTAACCCTAACCCTAACCCTAACCCTAACCCTAACCCTAACCCTAACCCTAACCCTAACCCTAACCCTAACCCTAACCCTAACCCTAACCCTAACCCTAACCCTAACCCTAACCCTAACCCTAACCCTAACCCTAACCCTAACCCTAACCCTAACCCTAACCCTAACCCTAACCCTAACCCTAACCCTAACCCTAACCCTAACCCTAACCCTAACCCTAACCCTAACCCTAACCCCTAACCCCTAACCCTAACCCTAACCCTAACCCTAACCCTAACCCTAACCCTAACCCTAACCCTAACCCTAACCCTAACCCTAACCCTAACCCTAACCCTAACCCTAACCCTAACCCTAACCCTAACCCTAACCCTAACCCGAAGCTTGCCTAGGAAAGAGTAGTGTTTTTGGAGTGTTCAGCAGATCCATGTTTCTGGGCAAGAGCGGGATGCGTGCACTGTGCTGGCAAGCTTTCTCCCTGCGAGACACGCTGGAAAAGCTTTTCGCCATGATGCAGTCCGCTAGAGACGCCGACTTCGGCTCTCCACAGCTGTCCCCAGGGAAGCGGCGGTTGCCGGCTTCTTTCTGCCGAAGCCGCCCTTTGCAGCCTACAAGTGCGGTTCACGTCAGCGGTGCACCTAGTAGCCGCTTCTTCGCCTCTGGCTGCCGGTGAGAGCGGTTGGCTTCTGAGAGGCGAAGAACGAAGCCGGCTTTTGTGCGCAGCCTTGGCACTGCTAGAGGACGGTGGCTGCAGCTGCCAGCCCTTTCAATTCACCGCTGGCATGCTTCTGGCAGGTGCTCCAGGACGACTTTCCTGCGTTTTGACTTGGTCCTGATGCAGACGAATCTGGAGAATTCTTGCTCGTGCCCTGACCTTCCGGAATGCGGAGAAGAAGGGCTGCGCTGAGTTGCTCGGGAAGCAAGGACGTAGATAGCGCCTTGTGTTTAGGAGTGAGCAGCTGCTGGTTTTTTGCAATTGACTTCGCTGTGCACTGAATGTCAGGGTGAGCTGTGCACTCTTCTACTAGGAGCAGGGCAGGAGAAAACAGAGAGCACGGACGTCTTACAGCAGTTGAAAGCTTGACTAGGAAAGAGTAGTGTTTTTGCAGTGTTCAGCAAATCCATGTTTCTGGGCAAGGGCGGGATGCGTGCACTGTGCTGGCAAGCTTTCTCCCTGCGAGACACGCTGGAAAAGCTTTTCGCCATGATGCAATCCGATAGAGACGCAGACTTCGGCTCTCCGCAGCTGTCCGCAGGGAAGCGGCGGTTGCCGGATACTTTCTCCCGAAGCCGCGCTTTGCAGCCTACAAGTGCGGTTCACGTCAGCGGTGCACCTAGTAGCCGCTTCTTCGCCTCCGGCAGCCGGGGAGAGCGGTTGGCTTCTGAGAGGCATAGAACGAAACCGGCTTGTGTGCGCAGCCTTGGCACTGCTAGAGGATGGTGGCTGCACCTGCCAGCCCTTTCAATTCACCGCTGGCATGCTTCTGGCTGGTGCTCCAGGGCGACTTTCCTGGGTTTTGACTTGGTCCTGATGCAGACGAATCTAGAAAATTCTTGTTCCGACCCTGACCTTCCGAGTTGCAGAGAACTCGATGGCAGCTGCAGAAAAGAAGGGCTGTGCTGAGTTGCTCGGGAAGCAAGGACATAGACAGCGCCTTGTGTTTGGGAGTGAGCAGCTGCTGGATTTTTGCAGTTGACTTCGCTGTGCACTGAATGTCAGGTGGAGCTGTAGACTCCTCTACAACGAGCAGGGCAGCAGAAAACTGAGAGCACAGACGTCTGACAGCAGTTTGAAGCTTGCCTAGGAAATAGCAGTGTTTTCGGAGTGTTCAGCAAATATATGTTTCTGGGCAAGGGCGGGATGTGTGCACTGTGCTGACAAGCTTTGTCCCTGCGAGACACGCTGGAAAAGCTTTTCGCTATGATGCAGTCCGCTAGAGACGCCGACTTCGGCTCTCCGCAGCTGTCGGCAAGGAAGCGGCTGTTGCCGGATTCTTTCTGCCGAAGCCGCCCTTTGCAGCCTACAAGTGCGGTTCACGTCAGCGGTGCACCTAGTAGCCGCTTCTTCGCCTCCGGCAGCCGGGGAGAGCGGTTGGCTTCTGAGAGGCGAAGAACGAAACCGGCTTGTGTGCGCAGCCTTGGCACTGCTAGAGGACGGTGGCTGCAGCTGCCAGCCCTTTCAATTCACCGCTGGCATGCGTCTGGCAGGTGCTCCAGGACGACTTTCCTGCGTTTTGACTTGGTCCTGATGCAGACGAATCTGGAGAATTCTTGTTCCTACCCTGAGTTTCCGAGATGCAGAGAACTCGATGGCAGCTGCAGAAAAGAAGGGCTGTGCTGAGTTGCTCGGGAAGCAAGGACATAGACAGCGCTTTGTGTTTGGGAGTGAGCAGCTGCTAGTGTTTTGCAGTTGACTTCGCTGTGCACTGAATGTCAGGTGGAGCTGTGCACACTTCTACAACGAGCAGGACATTACAAAACAGAGAGCACAGATGTCTGACAGCAGTTTGAAGCTTGCCTAGGAAAGAGTAGTGTTTTTGGAGTGTTCAGCAAATATATGTTTCTGGGCAAGGGCGGGATGCGTGCACTGTGCTGGCAAGCTTTCTCCCTGCGAGACACGCTGGAAAAGCTTTTCGCTATGATGCAGACCGCTAGAGACGCAGACTCCGGCTCTCCGCAGCTGTCCGCAGGAAAGCGGCGGTTGCCGGATACTTTCTCCCGAAGCCGCGCTTTGCAGCCTACAAGTGCGGTTCACGTCAGCGGTGCACCTAGTAGCCGCTTCTTCGCCTCCGGCAGCCGGGGAGAGCGGTTGGCTTCTGAGAGGCGAAGAACGAAACCGGCTTGTGTGCGCAGCCTTGGCACTGCTAGAGGACGGTGGCTGCAGCTGCCAGCCCTTTCAATTCACCGCTGGCATGCTTCTGGCAGGTGCTCCAGGACGACTTTCCTGCGTTTTGACTTGGTCCTGATGCAGACGAATCTGGAGAATTCTTGTTCGTGCCCTGAGCTTCCGAGATGCAGAAAAGAAGGGCTGTGCTGAGTTGCTCGGGAAGCAAGGACGTAGACAGCGCCTTCTGTTTGGGAGTGGGTAGCTGCTGGTTTTTTGCAGTTGACTTCGCTGTGCACTGAATGTCAGGTGGACCTCTGCACTCTTCTACAACGAGCAGGGCAGCAGAAAACAGAGAGCACAGATGGCTGACAGCAGTTTGAAGCTTGCCTAGGAAAGAGTAGTGTTTTTGGAGTGTTCAGCAGATCCATGTTTCTGGGCAAGGGCGGGATGCGTGCACTGTGCTGGCAAGCTTTCTCCGTGCGAGACACGCTGGAAAAGCTTTTCGCCATGATGCAGTCCGCTAGAGACGCCGACTTCGGCTCTCTGCTGCTGTCCCCAGGGAAGCGGCGGTTGCCGGCTTCTTTCTGCCGAAGCCGCCCTTTGCAGCCTACAAGTGCGGTTCACGTCAGCGGTGCACCTAGTAGCCGCTTCTTCGCCTCTGGCAGCCGGGGAGAGCGGTTGGCTTCTGAGAGGCGAAGAACGAAACCGGCTTGTGTGCGCAGCCTTGGCACTGCTAGAGGACGGTGGCTGCAGCCGCCAGCCCTTTCAATTCACCGCTGGCATGGGTCTGGCAGGTGCTCCAGGACGACTTTCCTGCGTTTTGACTTGGTCCTGATGCAGACGAATCTGGAGAATTCTTGTTCGTGCCCTGAGCTTCCGAGATGCAAAGAAGAAGGGCTGTGCTGAGTTGCTCGGGAAGCAAGGACGTAGACAGCGCATTGTGTTTAGGAGTGAGCAGCTGCTGGTTTTTTGCAATTGACTTCGCTGTGCACTGAATGTCAGGGTGAGCTGTGCACTTTTCTACTACGAGCAGGGCAGGAGAAAACAGAGAGCACGGACGTCTTAGAGCCGTTGGAAGCTTGACTAGGAAAGAGCAGTGTTCTTGGAGTGTTCAGCAAATCCATGTTTCTGGGCAAGGGCGGGATGCGTGCACTGTGCTGGCAAGCTTTCTCCCTGCGAGACACGCTGGAAAAGCTTTTCGCCATGATGCAATCCGATAGAGACGCAGACTTCGGCTCTCCGCAGCTGTCCGCAGGGAAGCGGCGGTTGCCGGCGTCTTTCTGCCGAAGCCGCGCTTTGCAGCCTACAAGTGCGGTTCACGTCAGCGGTGCACCTAGTAGCCGCTTCTTCGCCTCCGGCAGCCGGTGAGAGCGGTTGGCTTCTGAGAGGCGAAGAACGAAGCCGGCTGGTGTGCGCAGCCTTGGCACTGCTAGAGGATGGTGGCTGCACCTGCCAGCCCTTTCAATTCACCGCTGGCATGCTTCTGGCTGGTGCTCCAGGGCGACTTTCCTGGGTTTTGACTAGGTTCTGATGCAGACGAATCTGGAGAATTCTTGTTCCTACCCTGAACTTCCGAGTTGCAGAGAACTCGATAGCAGCTGCAGAAAAGAAGGGCTGTGCTGAGTTGCTCGGGAAGCAAGGACATAGACAGCGCCTTGTGTTTGGGAGTGAGCAGCTGCTGGATTTTTGCATTTGACTTCGCTGTGCACTGAATGTCAGGTGGAGCTGTAGACTCCTCTACAACGAGCAGGGCAGCAGAAAACTGAGAGCACAGACGTCTGACAGCAGTTTGAAGCTTGCCTAGGAAAGAGTAGTGTTTTCGGAGTGTTCAGCAAATATATGTTTCTGGGCAAGGGCGGGATGTGTGCACTGTGCTGACAAGCTTTGTCCCTGCGAGACACGCTGGAAAAGCTTTTCGCTATGATGCAGTCCGCTAGAGACGGAGACTCCATCTCCGCAGCTGTCCGCAGGAAAGCGGCTGTTGCCGGAAACTTTCTGCGGAAGCCGCGCTTTGCAGCGTACAAGTGCGGTTCACGTCAGCGGTGCACCTAGTAGCCGCTTCTTCGCCTCCGGCAGACGGGGAGAGCGGTTGGCTTCTGAGAGGCGAAGAACGAAACCGGCTTGTGTGCGCAGCCTTGGCACTGCTAGAGGACGGTGGCTGCAGCTGCCAGCCCTTTCAATTCACCGCTGGCATGCTTCTGGCAGGTGCTCCAGGACGACTTTCCTGCGTTTTGACTTGGTCCTGATGCAGACGAATCTGGAGAATTCTTGTTCGTGCTCTGTGCTTCCGAGATGCAGAAAAGAAGGGCTGTGCTGAGTTGCTCGGGAAGCAAGGACGTAGACAGCGCCTTGTGTTTGAAAGTGAGCAGCTGCTAGTGTTTTGCAGTTGACTTCGCTGTGCACTGAATGTCAGGTGGAGCTGTGCACACTTCTACTACGAGCAGGACATTACAAAACAGAGAGCACAGATGTCTGACAGCAGTTTGAAGCTTGCCTAGGAAAGAGTAGTGTTTTTGGAGTGTTCAGCAAATATATGTTTCTGGGCAAGGGCGGAATGCGTGCACTGTGCTGGCAAGCTTTCTCCCTGCGAGACACGCTGGAAAAGCTTTTCGCTATGATGCAGTCCGCTAGAGACGCCGACTCCGGCTCTCCGCAGCTGTCCGCAGGGAAGCGTCGGTTGCCGGCTTCTTTCTGCCGAAGCCGCGCTTTGAAGCGAACAAGTGCGGTTCACGTCAGCGGTGCACCTAGTAGCCGCTTCTTCGACTCCGGCAGCCGGGGAGAGCGGTTGGCTTCTGAGAGGCGAAGAACGAAACCGGCTTGTGTGCGCAGCCTTGGCACTGCTAGAGGATGGTGGCTGCACCTGCCAGCCCTTTCAATTCACCGCTGGCACGCTTCTGGCTGGTGCTCCAGGGCGACTTTCCTGCGTTTTGACTTGGTCCTGATGCAGAGGAATCTGGAGAATTCTTGTTCGTACCCTGAGTTTCCGAGATGAAGAGAACTCGATGGCAGCTGCAGAAAAGAAGGGCTGTGCTGAGTTGCTCGGGAAGCAAGGATATAGACAGCGCTTTGTGTTTGGGAGTGAGTAGCTGCTGGTGTTTTGCAGTTGACTTCGCTTTGAACTGAATGTCAGGTGGACCTCTGCACTCTTCTACAACGAGCAGGGCAGCAGAAAACAGAGAGCACAGATGTGTGACAGCAGTTTGAAGCTTGCCTAGGAAAGAGTAGTGTTTTTGGAGTGTTCAGCAGACCAATGTTTCTGGGCAAGGAAAGGATGCGTGCACTGTGCTGGCAAGCTTTCTCTGTGCGAGACACGCTGGAAAAGCTTTTCGCTATGATGCAGTCCGCTAGAGACGCCGACTTCGGCTCTCCGCTGCTGTCCCCAGGGAAGCGGCGGTTGCCGGCTTCTTTCTGCCGAAGCCGCCCTTTGCAGCCTACAAGTGCGGTTCACGTCAGCGGTGCACCTAGTAGCCGCTTCTTCGCCTCCGGCAGCCGGGGAGAGCGGTTGGCTTCTGAGAGGCGAAGAACGAAACCGGCTTGTGTGCGCAGCCTTGGCACTGCTAGAGGACGGTGGCTGCAGCTGCCAGCCCTTTCAATTCACCGCTGGCATGCTTCTGGTAGGTGCTCCAGGACGACTTTCTTGCGTTTTGACTTGGTCCTGATGCAGACGAATCTGGAGAATTTTTGTACGTACCCTGAGCTTCCGAGTGGCAGAGAACTCGATGGCAGCTGCAGAAAAGAAGGGCTGTGCTGAATTGCTCGGGAAGCAAGGACATAGACAGCGCCTTGGGTTTGAAAGTGAGCAGCTGCTAGTGTTTTGCAGTTGACTTCGCTGTGCACTGAATGCCAGGGTGAGCTGAGCACACTTCTACAACGACCAGGACATTACAAAACAGAGAGCACAGATGTCTGACAGCAGTTTGAAGCTTGCCTAGGAAAGAGTAGTGTTTTTGGAGTGTTCAGCAAATATATGTTTCTGGGCAAGGGCGGAATGCGTGCACTGTGCTGGCAAGCTTTCTCCCTGCGAGACACGCTGGAAAAGCTTTTCGCTATGATGCAGTCCGCTAGAGACGCCGACTCCGGCTCTCCGCAGCTGTCCGCAGGGAAGCGGCGGTTGCCGGCTTCTTTCTGCCGAAGCCGCGCTTTGAAGCGTACAAGTGCGGTTCACGTCAGCGGTGCACCTAGTAGCCGCTTCTTCGCCTCCGGCAGCCGGGGAGAGCGGTTGGCTTCTGAGAGGCGAAGAACGAAACCGGCTTGTGTGCGCAGCCTTGGCACTGCTAGAGGACGGTTGCTGCAGGTGCCAGCCCTTTCAATTCACCGCTGGCATGCTTCTGGCAGGTGCTCCAGGACGACTTTCATGCGTTTTGACTTGGTCCTGATGCAGACGAATCTGGAGAATTTTTGTACGTGCCCTGAGCTTCCGAGTGGCAGAGAACTCGATGGCAGCTGCAGAAAAGAAGGGCTGTGCTGAATTGCTCGGGAAGCAAGGACATAGACAGCGCCTTGTGTTTGAAAGTGAGCAGCTGCTAGTGTTTTGCAGTTGACTTCGCTGTGCACTGAATGTCAGGTGGAGCTGTGCACACTTCTACAACGAGCAGGACATTACAAAACAGAGAGCACAGATGTCTGACAGCAGTTTGAAGCTTGCCTAGGAAAGAGTAGTGTTTTTGGAGTGTTCAGCAAATATATGTTTCTGGGCAAGGGCGGGATGCGTGCACTGTGCTGGCAAGCTTTCTCCGTGCGAGACACGCTGGAAAAGCTTTTCGCTATGATGCAGTCCGCTAGAGACGCAGACTCCGGCTCTCCGCAGCTGTCCGCAGGAAAGCGGCGGTTGCCGGATACTTTCTCCCGAAGCCGCGCTTTGCAGCCTACAAGTGCGGTTCACGTCAGCGGTGCACCTAGTAGCCGCTTCTTCGCCTCCGGCAGCCGGGGAGAGCGGTTGGCTTCTGAGAGGCGAAGAACGAAACCGGCTTGTGTGCGCAGCCTTGGCACTGCTAGAGGACGGTGGCTGCAGCTGCCAGCCATTTCAATTCACCGCTGGCATGCTTCTGGCAGGTGCTCCAGGACGACTTTCCTGCGTTTTGACTTGGTCCTGATGCAGACGAATCTGGAGAATTCTTGTTCGTGCTCTGAGCTTCCGAGATGCAGAAAAGAAGGGCTGTGCTGAGTTGCTCGGGAAGCAAGGACGTAGACAGCGCCTTCTGTTTGGGAGTGGGTAGCTGCTGGTTTTTTGCAGTTGACTTCGCTGTGCACTGAATGTCAGGTGGACCTCTGCACTCTTCTACAACGAGCAGGGCAGCAGAAAACAGAGAGCACAGATGGCTGACAGCAGTTTGAAGCTTGCCTAGGAAAGAGTAGTGTTTTTGGAGTGTTCAGCAGATCCATGTTTCTGGGCAAGGGCGGGATGCGTGCACTGTGCTGGCAAGCTTTCTCCGTGCGAGACACGCTGGAAAAGCTTTTCGCCATGATGCAGTCCGCTAGAGACGCCGACTTCGGCTCTCCGCTGCTGTCCCCAGGGAAGCGGCGGTTGCCGGAAACTTTCTGCGGAAGCCGCGCTTTGCAGCGTACAAGTGCGGTTCACGTCAGCGGTGCACCTAGTAGCCGCTTCTTCGCCTCCGGCAGCCGGGGAGAGCGGTTGGCTTCTGAGAGGCGAAGAACGAAACCGGCTTGTGTGCGCAGCCTTGGCACTGCTAGAGGACGGTGGCTGCAGCTGCCAGCCCTTTCAATTCACCGCTGGCATGCTTCTGGCAGGTGCTCCAGGACGACTTTCCTGCGTTTTGACTTGGTCCTGATGCAGACGAATCTGGAGAATTCTTGTTCGTGCTCTGTGCTTCCGAGATGCAGAAAAGAAGGGCTGTGCTGAGTTGCTCGGGAAGCAAGGACGTAGACAGCGCCTTGTGTTTGAAAGTGAGCAGCTGCTAGTGTTTTGCAGTTGACTTCGCTGTGCACTGAATGTCAGGTGGAGCTGTGCACACTTCTACTACGAGCAGGACATTACAAAACAGAGAGCACAGATGTCTGACAGCAGTTTGAAGCTTGCCTAGGAAAGAGTAGTGTTTTTGGAGTGTTCAGCAAATATATGTTTCTGGGCAAGGGCGGAATGCGTGCACTGTGCTGGCAAGCTTTCTCCCTGCGAGACACGCTGGAAAAGCTTTTCGCTATGATGCAGTCCGCTAGAGACGCCGACTCCGGCTCTCCGCAGCTGTCCGCAGGGAAGCGTCGGTTGCCGGCTTCTTTCTGCCGAAGCCGCGCTTTGAAGCGAACAAGTGCGGTTCACGTCAGCGGTGCACCTAGTAGCCGCTTCTTCGACTCCGGCAGCCGGGGAGAGCGGTTGGCTTCTGAGAGGCGAAGAACGAAACCGGCTTGTGTGCGCAGCCTTGGCACTGCTAGAGGATGGTGGCTGCACCTGCCAGCCCTTTCAATTCACCGCTGGCACGCTTCTGGCTGGTGCTCCAGGGCGACTTTCCTGCGTTTTGACTTGGTCCTGATGCAGAGGAATCTGGAGAATTCTTGTTCGTACCCTGAGTTTCCGAGATGAAGAGAACTCGATGGCAGCTGCAGAAAAGAAGGGCTGTGCTGAGTTGCTCGGGAAGCAAGGATATAGACAGCGCTTTGTGTTTGGGAGTGAGTAGCTGCTGGTGTTTTGCAGTTGACTTCGCTTTGAACTGAATGTCAGGTGGACCTCTGCACTCTTCTACAACGAGCAGGGCAGCAGAAAACAGAGAGCACAGATGTGTGACAGCAGTTTGAAGCTTGCCTAGGAAAGAGTAGTGTTTTTGGAGTGTTCAGCAGACCAATGTTTCTGGGCAAGGAAAGGATGCGTGCACTGTGCTGGCAAGCTTTCTCTGTGCGAGACACGCTGGAAAAGCTTTTCGCTATGATGCAGTCCGCTAGAGACGCCGACTTCGGCTCTCCGCTGCTGTCCCCAGGGAAGCGGCGGTTGCCGGCTTCTTTCTGCCGAAGCCGCCCTTTGCAGCCTACAAGTGCGGTTCACGTCAGCGGTGCACCTAGTAGCCGCTTCTTCGCCTCCGGCAGCCGGGGAGAGCGGTTGGCTTCTGAGAGGCGAAGAACGAAACCGGCTTGTGTGCGCAGCCTTGGCACTGCTAGAGGACGGTGGCTGCAGCTGCCAGCCCTTTCAATTCACCGCTGGCATGCTTCTGGTAGGTGCTCCAGGACGACTTTCTTGCGTTTTGACTTGGTCCTGATGCAGACGAATCTGGAGAATTTTTGTACGTACCCTGAGCTTCCGAGTGGCAGAGAACTCGATGGCAGCTGCAGAAAAGAAGGGCTGTGCTGAATTGCTCGGGAAGCAAGGACATAGACAGCGCCTTGGGTTTGAAAGTGAGCAGCTGCTAGTGTTTTGCAGTTGACTTCGCTGTGCACTGAATGCCAGGGTGAGCTGAGCACACTTCTACAACGACCAGGACATTACAAAACAGAGAGCACAGATGTCTGACAGCAGTTTGAAGCTTGCCTAGGAAAGAGTAGTGTTTTTGGAGTGTTCAGCAAATATATGTTTCTGGGCAAGGGCGGAATGCGTGCACTGTGCTGGCAAGCTTTCTCCCTGCGAGACACGCTGGAAAAGCTTTTCGCTATGATGCAGTCCGCTAGAGACGCCGACTCCGGCTCTCCGCAGCTGTCCGCAGGGAAGCGGCGGTTGCCGGCTTCTTTCTGCCGAAGCCGCGCTTTGAAGCGTACAAGTGCGGTTCACGTCAGCGGTGCACCTAGTAGCCGCTTCTTCGCCTCCGGCAGCCGGGGAGAGCGGTTGGCTTCTGAGAGGCGAAGAACGAAACCGGCTTGTGTGCGCAGCCTTGGCACTGCTAGAGGACGGTTGCTGCAGGTGCCAGCCCTTTCAATTCACCGCTGGCATGCTTCTGGCAGGTGCTCCAGGACGACTTTCATGCGTTTTGACTTGGTCCTGATGCAGACGAATCTGGAGAATTTTTGTACGTGCCCTGAGCTTCCGAGTGGCAGAGAACTCGATGGCAGCTGCAGAAAAGAAGGGCTGTGCTGAATTGCTCGGGAAGCAAGGACATAGACAGCGCCTTGTGTTTGAAAGTGAGCAGCTGCTAGTGTTTTGCAGTTGACTTCGCTGTGCACTGAATGTCAGGTGGAGCTGTGCACACTTCTACAACGAGCAGGACATTACAAAACAGAGAGCACAGATGTCTGACAGCAGTTTGAAGCTTGCCTAGGAAAGAGTAGTGTTTTTGGAGTGTTCAGCAAATATATGTTTCTGGGCAAGGGCGGGATGCGTGCACTGTGCTGGCAAGCTTTCTCCGTGCGAGACACGCTGGAAAAGCTTTTCGCTATGATGCAGTCCGCTAGAGACGCAGACTCCGGCTCTCCGCAGCTGTCCGCAGGAAAGCGGCGGTTGCCGGATACTTTCTCCCGAAGCCGCGCTTTGCAGCCTACAAGTGCGGTTCACGTCAGCGGTGCACCTAGTAGCCGCTTCTTCGCCTCCGGCAGCCGGGGAGAGCGGTTGGCTTCTGAGAGGCGAAGAACGAAACCGGCTTGTGTGCGCAGCCTTGGCACTGCTAGAGGACGGTGGCTGCAGCTGCCAGCCATTTCAATTCACCGCTGGCATGCTTCTGGCAGGTGCTCCAGGACGACTTTCCTGCGTTTTGACTTGGTCCTGATGCAGACGAATCTGGAGAATTCTTGTTCGTGCTCTGAGCTTCCGAGATGCAGAAAAGAAGGGCTGTGCTGAGTTGCTCGGGAAGCAAGGACGTAGACAGCGCCTTCTGTTTGGGAGTGGGTAGCTGCTGGTTTTTTGCAGTTGACTTCGCTGTGCACTGAATGTCAGGTGGACCTCTGCACTCTTCTACAACGAGCAGGGCAGCAGAAAACAGAGAGCACAGATGGCTGACAGCAGTTTGAAGCTTGCCTAGGAAAGAGTAGTGTTTTTGGAGTGTTCAGCAGATCCATGTTTCTGGGCAAGGGCGGGATGCGTGCACTGTGCTGGCAAGCTTTCTCCGTGCGAGACACGCTGGAAAAGCTTTTCGCCATGATGCAGTCCGCTAGAGACGCCGACTTCGGCTCTCCGCTGCTGTCCCCAGGGAAGCGGCGGTTGCCGGCTTCTTTCTGCCGAAGCCGCCCTTTGCAGCCTACAAGTGCGGTTCACGTCAGCGGTGCACCTAGTAGCCGCTTCTTCGCCTCTGGCAGCCGGGGAGAGCGGTTGGCTTCTGAGAGGCGAAGAACGAAACCGGCTTGTGTGCGCAGCCTTGGTACTGCTAGAGGACGGTGGCTGCAGCCGCCAGCCCTTTCAATTCACCGCTGGCATGCGTCTGGCAGGTGCTCCAGGACGACTTTCCTGCGTTTTGACTTGGTCCTGATGCAGACGAATCTGGAGAATTCTTGTTCGTGCCCTGACCTTCCGAGTTGCAGAGAACTCGATAGCAGCTGCAGAAAAGAAGGGCTGTGCTGAGTTGCTCGGGAAGCAAGGACATAGACAGCGCCTTGTGTTTGGGAGTGAGCAGCTGCTGGATTTTTGCATTTGACTTCGCTGTGCACTGAATGTCAGGTGGAGCTGTAGACTCCTCTACAACGAGCAGGGCAGCAGAAAACTGAGAGCACAGACGTCTGACAGCAGTTTGAAGCTTGCCTAGGAAAGAGTAGTGTTTTCGGAGTGTTCAGCAAATATATGTTTCTGGGCAAGGGCGGGATGTGTGCACTGTGCTGACAAGCTTTGTCCCTGCGAGACACGCTGGAAAAGCTTTTCGCTATGATGCAGTCCGCTAGAGACGCAGACTCCGGCTCTCCGCAGCTGTCCGCAGGAAAGCGGCGGTTGCCGGATACTTTCTCCCGAAGCCGCGCTTTGCAGCCTACAAGTGCGGTTCACGTCAGCGGTGCACCTAGTAGCCGCTTCTTCGACTCCGGCAGCCGGGGAGAGCGGTTGGCTTCTGAGAGGCGAAGAACGAAACCGGCTTGTGTGCGCAGCCTTGGCACTGCTAGAGGATGGTGGCTGCACCTGCCAGCCCTTTCAATTCACCGCTGGCACGCTTCTGGCTGGTGCTCCAGGGCGACTTTCCTGCGTTTTGACTTGGTCCTGATGCAGAGGAATCTGGAGAATTCTTGTTCGTACCCTGAGTTTCCGAGATGAAGAGAACTCGATGGCAGCTGCAGAAAAGAAGGGCTGTGCTGAGTTGCTCGGGAAGCAAGGACATAGACAGCGCTTTGTGTTTGGGAGTGAGTAGCTGCTAGTGTTTTGCAGTTGACTTCGCTGTGCACTGAATGTCAGGTGGATCTCTGCACTCTTCTACAACGAGCAGGGCAGCAGAAAACAGAGAGCACAGATGTGTGACAGCAGTTTGAAGCTTGCCAGGGAAAGAGTAGTGTTTTTGGAGTGTTCAGCAGACCAATGTTTCTGGGCAAGGAAAGGATGCGTGCACTGTGCTGGCAAGCTTTCTCCCTGCGAGACACGCTGGAAAAGCTTTTCGCTATGATGCAGTCCGCTAGAGACGCCGACTTCGGCTCTCCGCAGCTGTCCCCAGGGAAGCGGCGGTTGCCGGCTTCTTTCTGCCGAAGCCGCCCTTTGCAGCCTACAAGTGCGGTTCACGTCAGCGGTGCACCTAGTAGCCGCTTCTTCGCCTCCGGCAGCCGGGGAGAGCGGTTGGCTTCTGAGAGGCGAAGAACGAAACCGGCTTGTGTGCGCAGCCTTGGCACTGCTAGAGGACGGTGGCTGCAGCTGCCAGCCCTTTCAATTCACCGCTGGCATGCTTCTGGTAGGTGCTCCAGCACGACTTTCTTGCGTTTTGACTTGGTCCTGATGCAGACGAATCTGGAGAATTTTTGTACGTACCCTGAGCTTCCGAGTGGCAGAGAACTCGATGGCAGTTGCAGAAAAGAAGGGCTGTGCTGAATTGCTCGGGAAGCAAGGACATAGACAGCGCCTTGGGTTTGAAAGTGAGCAGCTGCTAGTGTTTTGCAGTTGACTTCGCTGTGCACTGAATGCCAGGGTGAGCTGAGCACACTTCTACAACGACCAGGACATTACAAAACAGAGAGCACAGATGTCTGACAGCAGTTTGAAGCTTGCCTAGGAAAGAGTAGTGTTTTTGGAGTGTTCAGCAAATATATGTTTCTGGGCAAGGGCGGAATGCGTGCACTGTGCTGGCAAGCTTTCTCCCTGCGAGACACGCTGGAAAAGCTTTTCGCTATGATGCAGTCCGCTAGAGACGCCGACTCCGGCTCTCCGCAGCTGTCCGCAGGGAAGCGGCGGTTGCCGGCTTCTTTCTGCCGAAGCCGCGCTTTGAAGCGTACAAGTGCGGTTCACGTCAGCGGTGCACCTAGTAGCCGCTTCTTCGCCTCCGGCAGCCGGGGAGAGCGGTTGGCTTCTGAGAGGCGAAGAACGAAGCCGGCTGGTGTGCGCAGCCTTGGCACTGCTAGAGGACGGTGGCTGCAGCTGCCAGCCCTTTCAATTCACCGCTGGCATGCTTCTGGCAGGTGCTCCAGGACGACTTTCCTGCGTTTTGACTTGGTCCTGATGCAGACGAATCTGGAGAATTTTTGTACGTGCCCTGAGCTTCCGAGTGGCAGAGAACTCGATGGCAGCTGCAGAAAAGAAGGGCTGTGCTGAATTGCTCGGGAAGCAAGGACATAGACAGCGCCTTGTGTTTGAAAGTGAGCAGCTGCTAGTGTTTTGCAGTTGACTTCGCTGTGCACTGAATGTCAGGTGGAGCTGTGCACACTTCTACAACGAGCAGGACATTACAAAACAGAGAGCACAGATGTCTGACAGCAGTTTGAAGCTTGCCTAGGAAAGAGTAGTGTTTTTGGAGTGTTCAGCAAATATATGTTTCTGGGCAAGGGCGGGATGCGTGCACTGTGCTGGCAAGCTTTCTCCGTGCGAGACACGCTGGAAAAGCTTTTCGCTATGATGCAGTCCGCTAGAGACGCAGACTCCGGCTCTCCGCAGCTGTCCGCAGGAAAGCGGCGGTTGCCGGATACTTTCTCCCGAAGCCGCGCTTTGCAGCCTACAAGTGCGGTTCACGTCAGCGGTGCACCTAGTAGCCGCTTCTTCGCCTCCGGCAGCCGGGGAGAGCGGTTGGCTTCTGAGAGGCGAAGAACGAAACCGGCTTGTGTGCGCAGCCTTGGCACTGCTAGAGGACGGTGGCTGCAGCTGCCAGCCATTTCAATTCACTGCTGGCATGCTTCTGGCAGGTGCTCCAGGACGACTTTCCTGCGTTTTGACTTGGTCCTGATGCAGACGAATCTGGAGAATTCTTGTTCGTGCTCTGAGCTTCCGAGATGCAGAAAAGAAGGGCTGTGCTGAGTTGCTCGGGAAGCAAGGACGTAGACAGCGCCTTCTGTTTGGGAGTGGGTAGCTGCTGGTTTTTTGCAGTTGACTTCGCTGTGCACTGAATGTCAGGTGGACCTCTGCACTCTTCTACAACGAGCAGGGCAGCAGAAAACAGAGAGCACAGATGGCTGACAGCAGTTTGAAGCTTGCCTAGGAAAGAGTAGTGTTTTTGGAGTGTTCAGCAGATCCATGTTTCTGGGCAAGGGCGGGATGCGTGCACTGTGCTGGCAAGCTTTCTCCGTGCGAGACACGCTGGAAAAGCTTTTCGCCATGATGCAGTCCGCTAGAGACGCCGACTTCGGCTCTCCGCTGCTGTCCCCAGGGAAGCGGCGGTTGCCGGCTTCTTTCTGCCGAAGCCGCCCTTTGCAGCCTACAAGTGCGGTTCACGTCAGCGGTGCACCTAGTAGCCGCTTCTTCGCCTCTGGCAGCCGGGGAGAGCGGTTGGCTTCTGAGAGGCGAAGAACGAAACCGGCTTGTGTGCGCAGCCTTGGTACTGCTAGAGGACGGTGGCTGCAGCCGCCAGCCCTTTCAATTCACCGCTGGCATGCGTCTGGCAGGTGCTCCAGGACGACTTTCCTGCGTTTTGACTTGGTCCTGATGCAGACGAATCTGGAGAATTCTTGTTCGTGCCCTGACCTTCCGAGTTGCAGAGAACTCGATAGCAGCTGCAGAAAAGAAGGGCTGTGCTGAGTTGCTCGGGAAGCAAGGACATAGACAGCGCCTTGTGTTTGGGAGTGAGCAGCTGCTGGATTTTTGCATTTGACTTCGCTGTGCACTGAATGTCAGGTGGAGCTGTAGACTCCTCTACAACGAGCAGGGCAGCAGAAAACTGAGAGCACAGACGTCTGACAGCAGTTTGAAGCTTGCCTAGGAAAGAGTAGTGTTTTCGGAGTGTTCAGCAAATATATGTTTCTGGGCAAGGGCGGGATGTGTGCACTGTGCTGACAAGCTTTGTCCCTGCGAGACACGCTGGAAAAGCTTTTCGCCATGATGCAGTCCGCTAGAGACGCAGACTCCGGCTCTCCGCAGCTGTCCGCAGGAAAGCGGCGGTTGCCGGATACTTTCTCCCGAAGCCGCGCTTTGCAGCCTACAAGTGCGGTTCACGTCAGCGGTGCACCTAGTAGCCGCTTCTTCGACTCCGGCAGCCGGGGAGAGCGGTTGGCTTCTGAGAGGCGAAGAACGAAACCGGCTTGTGTGCGCAGCCTTGGCACTGCTAGAGGATGGTGGCTGCACCTGCCAGCCCTTTCAATTCACCGCTGGCACGCTTCTGGCTGGTGCTCCAGGGCGACTTTCCTGCGTTTTGACTTGGTCCTGATGCAGAGGAATCTGGAGAATTCTTGTTCGTACCCTGAGTTTCCGAGATGAAGAGAACTCGATGGCAGCTGCAGAAAAGAAGGGCTGTGCTGAGTTGCTCGGGAAGCAAGGACATAGACAGCGCTTTGTGTTTGGGAGTGAGTAGCTGCTGGTGTTTTGCAGTTGACTTCGCTGTGCACTGAATGTCAGGTGGATCTCTGCACTCTTCTACAACGAGCAGGGCAGCAGAAAACAGAGAGCACAGATGTGTGACAGCAGTTTGAAGCTTGCCAGGGAAAGAGTAGTGTTTTTGGAGTGTTCAGCAGACCAATGTTTCTGGGCAAGGAAAGGATGCGTGCACTGTGCTGGCAAGCTTTCTCCCTGCGAGACACGCTGGAAAAGCTTTTCGCTATGATGCAGTCCGCTAGAGACGCCGACTTCGGCTCTCCGCAGCTGTCCCCAGGGAAGCGGCGGTTGCCGGCTTCTTTCTGCCGAAGCCGCCCTTTGCAGCCTACAAGTGCGGTTCACGTCAGCGGTGCACCTAGTAGCCGCTTCTTCGCCTCCGGCAGCCGGGGAGAGCGGTTGGCTTCTGAGAGGCGAAGAACGAAACCGGCTTGTGTGCGCAGCCTTGGCACTGCTAGAGGACGGTGGCTGCAGCTGCCAGCCCTTTCAATTCACCGCTGGCATGCTTCTGGTAGGTGCTCCAGCACGACTTTCTTGCGTTTTGACTTGGTCCTGATGCAGACGAATCTGGAGAATTTTTGTACGTACCCTGAGCTTCCGAGTGGCAGAGAACTCGATGGCAGTTGCAGAAAAGAAGGGCTGTGCTGAATTGCTCGGGAAGCAAGGACATAGACAGCGCCTTGTGTTTGAAAGTGAGCAGCTGCTAGTGTTTTGCAGTTGACTTCGCTGTGCACTGAATGCCAGGGTGAGCTGAGCACACTTCTACAACGACCAGGACATTACAAAACAGAGAGCACAGATGTCTGACAGCAGTTTGAAGCTTGCCTAGGAAAGAGTAGTGTTTTTGGAGTGTTCAGCAAATATATGTTTCTGGGCAAGGGCGGAATGCGTGCACTGTGCTGGCAAGCTTTCTCCCTGCGAGACACGCTGGAAAAGCTTTTCGCTATGATGCAGTCCGCTAGAGACGCCGACTCCGGCTCTCCGCAGCTGTCCGCAGGGAAGCGGCGGTTGCCGGCTTCTTTCTGCCGAAGCCGCGCTTTGAAGCGTACAAGTGCGGTTCACGTCAGCGGTGCACCTAGTAGCCGCTTCTTCGCCTCCGGCAGCCGGGGAGAGCGGTTGGCTTCTGAGAGGCGAAGAACGAAGCCGGCTGGTGTGCGCAGCCTTGGCACTGCTAGAGGACGGTGGCTGCAGCTGCCAGCCCTTTCAATTCACCGCTGGCATGCTTCTGGCAGGTGCTCCAGGACGACTTTCCTGCGTTTTGACTTGGTCCTGATGCAGACGAATCTGGAGAATTTTTGTACGTGCCCTGAGCTTCCGAGTGGCAGAGAACTCGATGGCAGCTGCAGAAAAGAAGGGCTGTGCTGAATTGCTCGGGAAGCAAGGACATAGACAGCGCCTTGTGTTTGAAAGTGAGCAGCTGCTAGTGTTTTGCAGTTGACTTCGCTGTGCACTGAATGTCAGGTGGAGCTGTGCACACTTCTACAACGAGCAGGACATTACAAAACAGAGAGCACAGATGTCTGACAGCAGTTTGAAGCTTGCCTAGGAAAGAGTAGTGTTTTTGGAGTGTTCAGCAAATATATGTTTCTGGGCAAGGGCGGGATGCGTGCACTGTGCTGGCAAGCTTTCTCCGTGCGAGACACGCTGGAAAAGCTTTTCGCTATGATGCAGTCCGCTAGAGACGCAGACTCCGGCTCTCCGCAGCTGTCCGCAGGAAAGCGGCGGTTGCCGGATACTTTCTCCCGAAGCCGCGCTTTGCAGCCTACAAGTGCGGTTCACGTCAGCGGTGCACCTAGTAGCCGCTTCTTCGCCTCCGGCAGCCGGGGAGAGCGGTTGGCTTCTGAGAGGCGAAGAACGAAACCGGCTTGTGTGCGCAGCCTTGGCACTGCTAGAGGACGGTGGCTGCAGCTGCCAGCCCTTTCAATTCACCGCTGGCATGCTTCTGGCAGGTGCTCCAGGACGACTTTCCTGCGTTTTGACTTGGTCCTGATGCAGACGAATCTGGAGAATTCTTGTTCGTCCTCTGTGCTTCCGAGATGCAGAAAAGAAGGGCTGTGCTGAGTTGCTCGGGAAGCAAGGACGTAGACAGCGCCTTCTGTTTGGGAGTGGGTAGCTGCTGGTTTTTTGCAGTTGACTTCGCTGTGCACTGAATGTCAGGTGGACCTCTGCACTCTTCTACAACGAGCAGGGCAGCAGAAAACAGAGAGCACAGATGGCTGACAGCAGTTTGAAGCTTGCCTAGGAAAGAGTAGTGTTTTTGGAGTGTTCAGCAGATCCATGTTTCTGGGCAAGGGCGGGATGCGTGCACTGTGCTGGCAAGCTTTCTCCGTGCGAGACACGCTGGAAAAGCTTTTCGCCATGATGCAATCCGATAGAGACGCAGACTTCGGCTCTCCGCAGCTGTCCGCAGGGAAGCGGCGGTTGCCGGCGTCTTTCTGCCGAAGCCGCGCTTTGCAGCCTACAAGTGCGGTTCACGTCAGCGGTGCACCTAGTAGCCGCGTCTTCGCCTCCGGCAGCCGGTGAGAGCGGTTGGCTTCTGAGAGGCGAAGAACGAAACCGGCTTGTGTGCGCAGCCTTGGCACTGCTAGAGGATGGTGGCTGCACCTGCCAGCCCTTTCAATTCACCGCTGGCATGCTTCTGGCTGGTGCTCCAGGGCGACTTTCCTGGGTTTTGACTTGGTCCTGATGCAGACGAATCTGGAGAATTCTTGTTCGTCGTCTGTGCTTCCGAGATGCAGAAAAGAAGGGCTGTGCTGAATTGCTCGGGAAGCAAGGACGTAGACAGCGCCTTCTGTTTGGGAGTGGGTAGCTGCTGGTTTTTTGCAGTTGACTTCGCTGTGCACTGAATGTCAGGTGGACCTCTGCACTCTTCTACAACGAGCAGGGCAGCAGAAAACAGAGAGCACAGATGGCTGACAGCAGTTTGAAGCTTGCCTAGGAAAGAGTAGTGTTTTTGGAGTGTTCAGCAGATCCATGTTTCTGGGCAAGGGCGGGATGCGTGCACTGTGCTGGCAAGCTTTCTCCGTGCGAGACACGCTGGAAAAGCTTTTCGCCATGATGCAGTCCGCTAGAGAAGCCGACTTCGGCTCTCCGCAGCTGTCCCCAGGGAAGCGGCGGTTGCCGGCTTCTTTCTGCCGAAGCCGCCCTTTGCAGCCTACAAGTGCGGTTCACGTCAGCGGTGCACCTAGTAGCCGCTTCTTCGCCTCTGGCTGTTGGTGAGAGCTGTTGGCTTCTGAGAGGCGAAGAACGAAACCGGCTTGTGTGCGCAGCCTTGGCACTGCTAGAGGACGGTGGCTGCAGCTGCCAGCCCTTTCAATTCACCGCTGGCATGCTTCTGGCAGGTGCTCCAGGACGACTTTCCTGCGTTTTGACTTGGTCCTGATGCAGACGAATCTGGAGAATTCTTGTTCGTGCCCTGAGCTTCCGGGATGCAGAGAAGAAGGGCTGCGCTGAGTTGCTCGGGAAGCAAGGACGTAGATAGCGCCTTGTGTTTGGGAGTGAGTAACTGCTGGTGTTTTGCAGTTGACTACGCTGTGCACTGAATGTCAGGTGGATCTCTGCACTCTTCTACAACGAGCAGGGCAGCAGAAAACAAAGAGCACAGATGTGTGACACAAGTTTGAAGCTTGCCAGGGAAAGAGTAGTGTTTTTGGAGTGTTCAGCAGATCCATGATTCTGGGCAAGGGCGGGATGCGTGCACTGTGCTGGCAAGCTTTCCCTGTGCGAGACACGCTGGAAAAGCTTTTCGCTATGATGCAGTCCGCTAGAGACGCCGACTTCGGCTCTCCGCAGCTGTCGGCAAGGAAGCGGCTGTTGCCGGCGTCTTTCTGCCGAAGCCGCGCTTTGCAGCCTACAAGTGCGGTTCACGTCACGGGTGCACCTAGTAGCCGCTTCTTCGCCTCCGGCTGCCGGGGAGGGCGGTTGGCTTCTGAGAGGCGAAGAACGAAGCCGGCTGGTGTGCGCAGCCTTGGCACTGCTAGAGGACGGTGGCTGCAGCTGCCAGCCCTTTCAATTCACCGCTGGCATGCTTCTGGCAGGTGCTCCAGGACGACTTTCCTGCGTTTTGACTTGGTCCTGATGCAGACGAATCTGGAGAATTTTTGTACGTGCCCTGAGCTTCCGAGTGGCAGAGAACTCGATGGCAGCTGCAGAAAAGAAGGGCTGTGCTGAATTGCTCGGGAAGCAAGGACATAGACAGCGCCTTGTGTTTGAAAGTGAGCAGCTGCTAGTGTTTTGCAGTTGACTTCGCTGTGCACTGAATGTCAGGTGGAGCTGTGCACACTTCTACAACGAGCAGGACATTACAAAACAGAGAGCACAGATGTCTGACAGCAGTTTGAAGCTTGCCTAGGAAAGAGTAGTGTTTTTGGAGTGTTCAGCAAATATATGTTTCTGGGCAAGGGCGGGATGCGTGCACTGTGCTGGCAAGCTTTCTCCCTGCGAGACACGCTGGAAAAGCTTTTCGCTATGATGCAGTCCGCTAGAGACGCAGACTCCGGCTCTCCGCAGCTGTCCGCAGGAAAGCGGCGGTTGCCGGATACTTTCTCCCGAAGCCGCGCTTTGCAGCCTACAAGTGCGGTTCACGTCAGCGGTGCACCTAGTAGCCGCTTCTTCGCCTCCGGCAGCCGGGGAGAGCGGTTGGCTTCTGAGAGGCGAAGAACGAAACCGGCTTGTGTGCGCAGCCTTGGCACTGCTAGAGGACGGTGGCTGCAGCTGCCAGCCCTTTCAATTCACCGCTGGCATGCTTCTGGCAGGTGCTCCAGGACGACTTTCCTGCGTTTTGACTTGGTCCTGATGCAGACGAATCTGGAGAATTCTTGTTCGTCGTCTGTGCTTCCGAGATGCAGAAAAGAAGGGCTGTGCTGAGTTGCTCGGGAAGCAAGGACGTAGACAGCGCCTTCTGTTTGGGAGTGGGTAGCTGCTGGTTTTTTGCAGTTGACTTCGCTGTGCACTGAATGTCAGGTGGACCTCTGCACTCTTCTACAACGAGCAGGGCAGCAGAAAACAGAGAGCACAGATGGCTGACAGCAGTTTGAAGCTTGCCAGGGAAAGAGTAGTGTTTTTGGAGTGTTCAGCAGATCCATGTTTCTGGGCAAGGGCGGGATGCGTGCACTGTGCTGGCAAGCTTTCTCCGTGCGAGACACGCTGGAAAAGCTTTTCGCCATGATGCAGTCCGCTAGAGACGCCGACTTCGGCTCTCCGCTGCTGTCCCCAGGGAAGCGGCGGTTGCCGGCTTCTTTCTGCCGAAGCCGCCCTTTGCAGCCTACAAGTGCGGTTCACGTCAGCGGTGCACCTAGTAGCCGCTTCTTCGCCTCTGGCTGCCGGGGAGAGCGGTTGGCTTCTGAGAGGCGAAGAACGAAGCCGGCTGGTGTGCGCAGCCTTGGCACTGCTAGAGGACGGTGGCTGCAGCTGCCAGCCCTTTCAATTCACCGCTGGCATGCTTCTGGCAGGTGCTCCAGGACGACTTTCCTGCGTTTTGACTTGGTCCTGATGCAGACGAATCTGGAGAATTCTTGTTCGTGCCCTGAGCTTCCGGGATGCAGAGAAGAAGGGCTGCGCTGAGTTGCTCGGGAAGCAAGGACGTAGATAGCGCCTTGTGTTTAGGAGTGAGCAGCTGCTGGTTTTTTGCAATTGACTTCGCTGTGCACTGAATGTCAGGGTGAGCTGTGCACTCTTCTACTAGGAGCAGGGCAGGAGAAAACAGAGAGCACGGACGTCTTACAGCAGTTGAAAGCTTGACTAGGAAAGAGTAGTGTTTTTGCAGTGTTCAGCAAATCCATGTTTCTGGGCAAGGGCGGGATGCGTGCACAGTGCTGGCAAGCTTTCTCCCTGCGAGACACGCTGGAAAAGCTTTTCGCCATGATGCAATCCGATAGAGACGCAGACTTCGGCTCTCCGCAGCTGTCCGCAGGGAAGCGGCGGTTGCCGGCGTCTTTCTGCCGAAGCCGCGCTTTGCAGCCTACAAGTGCGGTTCACGTCAGCGGTGCACCTAGTAGCCGCGTCTTCGCCTCCGGCAGCCGGTGAGAGCGGTTGGCTTCTGAGAGGCGAAGAACGAAACCGGCTTGTGTGCGCAGCCTTGGCACTGCTAGAGGATGGTGGCTGCACCTGCCAGCCCTTTCAATTCACCGCTGGCATGCTTCTGGCTGGTGCTCCAGGGCGACTTTCCTGGGTTTTGACTAGGTCCTGATGCAGACGAATCTGGAGAATTCTTGTTCCTACCCTGACCTTCCGAGTTGCAGAGAACTCGATGGCAGCTGCAGAAAAGAAGGGCTGTGCTGAGTTGCTCGGGAAGCAAGGACATAGACAGCGCCTTGTGTTTGGGAGTGAGCAGCTGCTGGTTTTTTGCCGTTGACTTCGCTGTGCACTGAATGTCAGGTGGAGCTGTAGACTCCTCTACAACGAGCAGGGCAGCAGAAAACTGAGAGCACAGACGTCTGACAGCAGTTTGAAGCTTGCCAAGGAAATAGCAGTGTTTTCGGAGTGTTCAGCAAATATATGTTTCTGGGCAAGGGCAGGATATGTGCACTGTGCTGACAAGCTTTCTCCGTGCGAGACACGCTGGAAAAGCTTTTCGCTATGATGCAGTCCGCTAGAGACGCAGACTCCATCTCCGCAGCTGTCCGCAGGAAAGCGGCTGTTGCCGGCTTCTTTCTGCCGAAGCCGCGCTTTGAAGCGTACAAGTGCGGTTCACGACAGCGGTGCACCTAGTAGCCGCTTCTTCGCCTCCGGCTGCCGGGGAGAGCGGTTGGCTTCTGAGAGGCGAAGAACGAAACCGGCTTGTGTGCGCAGCCTTGGCACTGCTAGAGGACGGTGGCTGCAGCTGCCAGCCCTTTCAATTCACCGCTGGCATGCTTCTGGCAGGTGCTCCAGGATGACTTTCCTGCGTTTTGACTTGGTCCTGATGCAGACGAATCTGGAGAATTCTTGTTCGTCGTCTGTGCTTCCGAGATGCAGAAAAGAAGGGCTGTGCTGAATTGCTCGGGAAGCAAGGACGTAGACAGCGCCTTCTGTTTGGGAGTGGGTAGCTGCTGGTTTTTTGCAGTTGACTTCGCTGTGCACTGAATGTCAGGTGGACCTCTGCACTCCTCTACAACGAGCAGGGCAGCAGAAAACTGAGAGCACAGACGTCTGACAGCAGTTTGAAGCTTGCCAAGGAAATAGCAGTGTTTTCGGAGTGTTCAGCAAATATATGTTTCTGGGCAAGGGCAGGATATGTGCACTGTGCTGACAAGCTTTGTCCCTGCGAGACACGCTGGAAAAGCTTTTCGCTATGATGCAGTCCGCTAGAGACGCAGACTCCATCTCCGCAGCTGTCCGCAGGAAAGCGGCTGTTGCCGGCTTCTTTCTGCCGAAGCCGCGCTTTGAAGCGTACAAGTGCGGTTCACGACAGCGGTGCACCTAGTAGCCGCTTCTTCGCCTCCGGCAGCCGGGGAGAGCGGTTGGCTTCTGAGAGGCGAAGAACGAAACCGGCTTGTGTGCGCAGCCTTGGCACTGCTAGAGGACGGTGGCTGCAGCTGCCAGCCCTTTCAATTCACCGCTGGCATGCTTCTGGCAGGTGCTCCAGGATGACTTTCCTGCGTTTTGACTTGGTCCTGATGCAGACGAATCTGGAGAATTCTTGTTCGTCGTCTGTGCTTCCGAGATGCAGAAAAGAAGGGCTGTGCTGAGTTGCTCGGGAAGCAAGGACGTAGACAGCGCCTTCTGTTTGGGAGTGGGTAGCTGCTGGTTTTTTGCAGTTGACTTCGCTGTGCACTGAATGTCAGGTGGACCTCTGCACTCTTCTACAACGAGCAGGGCAGCAGAAAACAGAGAGCACAGATGGCTGACAGCAGTTTGAAGCTTGCCTAGGAAAGAGTAGTGTTTTTGGAGTGTTCAGCAGATCCATGTTTCTGGGCAAGGGCGGGATGCGTGCACTGTGCTGGCAAGCTTTCTCCGTGCGAGACACGCTGGAAAAGCTTTTCGCCATGATGCAGTCCGCTAGAGACGCCGACTTCGGCTCTCCGCTGCTGTCCCCAGGGAAGCGGCGGTTGCCGGCTTCTTTCTGCCGAAGCCGCCCTTTGCAGCCTACAAGTGCGGTTCACGTCAGCGGTGCACCTAGTAGCCGCTTCTTCGCCTCTGGCTGCCGGTGAGAGCTGTTGGCTTCTGAGAGGCGAAGAACGAAACCGGCTTGTGTGCGCAGCCTTGGCACTGCTAGAGGACGGTGGCTGCAGCTGCCAGCCCTTTCAATTCACCGCTGGCATGCTTCTGGCAGGTGCTCCAGGACGACTTTCCTGCGTTTTGACTTGGTCCTGATGCAGACGAATCTGGAGAATTCTTGTTCGTGCCCTGAGCTTCCGGGATGCAGAGAAGAAGGGCTGCGCTGAGTTGCTCGGGAAGCAAGGACGTAGATAGCGCCTTGTGTTTGGGAGTGAGTAACTGCTGGTGTTTTGCTGTTGACTTCGCTGTGCACTGAATGTCAGGTGGATCTCTGCACTCTTCTACAACGAGCAGGGCAGCAGAAAACAAAGAGCACAGATGTGTGACACAAGTTTGAAGCTTGCCAGGGAAAGAGTAGTGTTTTTGGAGTGTTCAGCAGATCCATGATTCTGGGCAAGGGCGGGATGCGTGCACTGTGCTGGCAAGCTTTCCCTGTGCGAGACACGCTGGAAAAGCTTTTCGCTATGATGCAGTCCGCTAGAGACGCCGACTTCGGCTCTCCGCAGCTGTCGGCAAGGAAGCGGCTGTTGCCGGATTCTTTCTGCCGAAGCCGCGCTTTGCAGCCTACAAGTGCGGTTCACGTCACGGGTGCACCTAGTAGCCGCTTCTTCGCCTCCGGCTGCCGGGGAGGGCGGTTGGCTTCTGAGAGGCGAAGAACGAAGCCGGCTGGTGTGCGCAGCCTTGGCACTGCTAGAGGACGGTGGCTGCAGCTGCCAGCCCTTTCAATTCACCGCTGGCATGCTTCTGGCAGGTGCTCCAGGACGACTTTCCTGCGTTTTGACTTGGTCCTGATGCAGACGAATCTGGAGAATTTTTGTACGTGCCCTGAGCTTCCGAGTGGCAGAGAACTCGATGGCAGCTGCAGAAAAGAAGGGCTGTGCTGAATTGCTCGGGAAGCAAGGACATAGACAGCGCCTTGTTTTTGAAAGTGAGCAGCTGCTAGTGTTTTGCAGTTGACTTCGCTGTGCACTGAATGTCAGGTGGAGCTGTGCACACTTCTACAACGAGCAGGACATTACAAAACAGAGAGCACAGATGTCTGACAGCAGTTTGAAGCTTGCCTAGGAAAGAGTAGTGTTTTTGGAGTGTTCAGCAAATATATGTTTCTGGGCAAGGGCGGGATGCGTGCACTGTGCTGGCAAGCTTTCTCCCTGCGAGACACGCTGGAAAAGCTTTTCGCTATGATGCAGTCCGCTAGAGACGCAGACTCCGGCTCTCCGCAGCTGTCCGCAGGAAAGCGGCGGTTGCCGGATACTTTCTCCCGAAGCCGCGCTTTGCAGCCTCCAAGTGCGGTTCACGTCAGCGGTGCACCTAGTAGCCGCTTCTTCGCCTCCGGCAGCCGGGGAGAGCGGTTGGCTTCTGAGAGGCGAAGAACGAAACCGGCTTGTGTGCGCAGCCTTGGCACTGCTAGAGGACGGTGGCTGCAGCTGCCAGCCCTTTCAATTCACCGCTGGCATGCTTCTGGCAGGTGCTCCAGGACGACTTTCCTGCGTTTTGACTTGGTCCTGATGCAGACGAATCTGGAGAATTCTTGTTCGTCCTCTGTGCTTCCGAGATGCAGAAAAGAAGGGCTGTGCTGAGTTGCTCGGGAAGCAAGGACGTAGACAGCGCCTTCTGTTTGGGAGTGGGTAGCTGCTGGTTTTTTGCAGTTGACTTCGCTGTGCACTGAATGTCAGGTGGACCTCTGCACTCTTCTACAACGAGCAGGGCAGCAGAAAACAGAGAGCACAGATGGCTGACAGCAGTTTGAAGCTTGCCAGGGAAAGAGTAGTGTTTTTGGAGTGTTCAGCAGATCCATGTTTCTGGGCAAGGGCGGGATGCGTGCACTGTGCTGGCAAGCTTTCTCCGTGCGAGACACGCTGGAAAAGCTTTTCGCCATGATGCAGTCCGCTAGAGACGCCGACTTCGGCTCTCCGCTGCTTTCCCCAGGGAAGCGGCGGTTGCCGGCTTCTTTCTGCCGAAGCCGCCCTTTGCAGCCTACAAGTGCGGTTCACGTCAGCGGTGCACCTAGTAGCCGCTTCTTCGCCTCTGGCTGCCGGGGAGAGCGGTTGGCTTCTGAGAGGCGAAGAACGAAGCCGGCTGGTGTGCGCAGCCTTGGCACTGCTAGAGGACGGTGGCTGCAGCTGCCAGCCCTTTCAATTCACCGCTGGCATGCTTCTGGCAGGTGCTCCAGGACGACTTTCCTGCGTTTTGACTTGGTCCTGATGCAGACGAATCTGGAGAATTCTTGTTCGTGCCCTGAGCTTCCGGGATGCAGAGAAGAAGGGCTGCGCTGAGTTGCTCGGGAAGCAAGGACGTAGATAGCGCCTTGTGTTTAGGAGTGAGCAGCTGCTGGTTTTTTGCAATTGACTTCGCTGTGCATTGAATGTCAGGGTGAGCTGTGCACTCTTCTACTAGGAGCAGGGCAGGAGAAAACAGAGAGCACGGACGTCTTACAGCAGTTGAAAGCTTGACTAGGAAAGAGTAGTGTTTTTGGAGTGTTCAGCAGATCCATGTTTCTGGGCAATGGCGGGATGCGTGCACAGTGCTGGCAAGCTTTCTCCCTGCGAGACACGCTGGAAAAGCTTTTCGCCATGATGCAATCCGATAGAGACGCAGACTTCGGCTCTCCGCAGCTGTCCCCAGGGAAGCGGCGGTTGCCGGCGTCTTTCTGCCGAAGCCGCGCTTTGCAGCCTACAAGTGCGGTTCACGTCAGCGGTGCACCTAGTAGCCGCGTCTTCGCCTCCGGCAGCCGGTGAGAGCGGTTGGCTTCTGAGAGGCGAAGAACGAAACCGGCTTGTGTGCGCAGCCTTGGCACTGCTAGAGGATGGTGGCTGCACCTGCCAGCCCTTTCAATTCACCGCTGGCATGCTTCTGGCTGGTGCTCCAGGGCGACTTTCCTGGGTTTTGACTAGGTCCTGATGCAGACGAATCTGGAGAATTCTTGTTCCTACCCTGACCTTCCGAGTTGCAGAGAACTCGATGGCAGCTGCAGAAAAGAAGGGCTGTGCTGAGTTGCTCGGGAAGCAAGGACATAGACAGCGCCTTGTGTTTGGGAGTGAGCAGCTGCTGGTTTTTTGCCGTTGACTTCGCTGTGCACTGAATGTCAGGTGGAGCTGTAGACTCCTCTACAACGAGCAGGGCAGCAGAAAACTGAGAGCACAGACGTCTGACAGCAGTTTGAAGCTTGCCAAGGAAATAGCAGTGTTTTCGGAGTGTTCAGCAAATATATGTTTCTGGGCAAGGGCAGGATATGTGCACTGTGCTGACAAGCTTTGTCCCTGCGAGACACGCTGGAAAAGCTTTTCGCCATGATGCAGTCCGCTAGAGACGCAGACTCCATCTCCGCAGCTGTCCGCAGGAAAGCGGCTGTTGCCGGCTTCTTTCTGCCGAAGCCGCGCTTTGAAGCGTACAAGTGCGGTTCACGACAGCGGTGCACCTAGTAGCCGCTTCTTCGCCTCCGGCAGCCGGGGAGAGCGGTTGGCTTCTGAGAGGCGAAGAACGAAACCGGCTTGTGTGCGCAGCCTTGGCACTGCTAGAGGACGGTGGCTGCAGCTGCCAGCCCTTTCAATTCACCGCTGGCATGCTTCTGGCAGGTGCTCCAGGATGACTTTCCTGCGTTTTGATTTGGTCCTGATGCAGACGAATCTGGAGAATTCTTGTTCGTGCTCTGTGCTTCCGAGATGCAGAAAAGAAGGGCTGTGCTGAGTTGCTCGGGAAGCAAGGACGTAGACAGCGCCTTGTGTTTGGGAGTGAGTAGCTGCTGGTGTTTTGCAGTTGACTTCGCTGTGCACTGAATGTCAGGTGGATCTCTGCACTCTTCTACAACGAGCAGGGCAGCAGAAAACAAAGAGCACAGATGTGTGACACAGGTTTGAAGCTTGCCAGGGAAAGAGTAGTGTTTTTGGAGTGTTCAGCAGATCCATGATTCTGGGCAAGGGCGGGATGCGTGCACTGTGCTGGCAAGCTTTCTCTGTGCGAGACACGCTGGAAAAGCTTTTCGCTATGATGAAGTCCGCTAGAGACGCAGACTCCGGCTCTCCGCAGCTGTCCGCAGGGAAGCGGCGGTTGCCGGCTTCTTTCTGCCGAAGCCGCGCTTTGCAGCGTACAAGTGCGGTTCACGTCAGCGGTGCACCTAGTAGCCGCTTCTTCGCCTCCGGCAGCCGGGGAGAGCGGTTGGCTTCTGAGAGGCGAAGAACGAAACCGGCTTGTGTGCGCAGCCTTGGCACTGCTAGAGGACGGTGGCTGCAGCTGCCAGCCCTTTCAATTCACCGCTGGCATGCTTCTGGCAGGTGCTCCAGGACGACTTTCCTGCGTTTTGACTTGGTCCTGATGCAGATGAATCTGGAGAATTCTTGTTCGTGCTCTGTGCTTCCGAGATGCAGAAAAGAAGGGCTGCGCTGAGTTGCTCGGGAAGCAAGGACGTAGACAGCGCCTTGTGTTTGGGAGTTAGTAGCTGCTGGTTTTTTGCAGTTGACTTCGCTGTGCACTGAATGTCAGGTGGACCTCTGCACTCTTCTAAAACGAGGAGGGCAGCAGAAAACAGAGAGCACAGATGTGTGACAGCAGTTTGAAGCTTGCCTAGGAAAGAGTAGTGTTTTTGGAGTGTTCAGCAGATCCATGTTTCTGGGCAAGGGCGGGATGCGTGCACTGTGCTGGCAAGCTTTCTCCCTGCGAGACACGCTGGAAAAGCTTTTCGCCATGATGCAATCCGATAGAGACGCAGACTTCGGCTCTCCGCAGCTGTCCGCAGGGAAGCGGCGGTTGCCGGCGTCTTTCTGCCGAAGCCGCGCTTTGCAGCCTACAAGTGCGGTTCACGTCAGCGGTGCACCTAGTAGCCGCGTCTTCGCCTCCGGCAGCCGGTGAGAGCGGTTGGCTTCTGAGAGGCGAAGAACGAAACCGGCTTGTGTGCGCAGCCTTGGCACTGCTAGAGGATGGTGGCTGCACCTGCCAGCCCTTTCAATTCACCGCTGGCATGCTTCTGGCTGGTGCTCCAGGGCGACTTTCCTGGGTTTTGACTAGGTCCTGATGCAGACGAATCTGGAGAATTCTTGTTCCTACCCTGACCTTCCGAGTTGCAGAGAACTCGATGGCAGCTGCAGAAAAGAAGGGCTGTGCTGAGTTGCTCGGGAAGCAAGGACATAGACAGCGCCTTGTGTTTGGGAGTGAGCAGCTGCTGGTTTTTTGCAGTTGACTTCGCTGTGCACTGAATGTCAGGTGGACCTCTGCACTCCTCTACAACGAGCAGGGCAGCAGAAAACTGAGAGCACAGACGTCTGACAGCAGTTTGAAGCTTGCCAAGGAAATAGCAGTGTTTTCGGAGTGTTCAGCAAATATATGTTTCTGGGCAAGGGCAGGATATGTGCACTGTGCTGACAAGCTTTGTCCCTGCGAGACACGCTGGAAAAGCTTTTCGCTATGATGCAGTCCGCTAGAGACGCAGACTCCATCTCCGCAGGTGTCCGCAGGAAAGCGGCTGTTGCCGGCTTCTTTCTGCCGAAGCCGCGCTTTGAAGCGTACAAGTGCGGTTCACGACAGCGGTGCACCTAGTAGCCGCTTCTTCGCCTCCGGCAGCCGGGGAGAGCGGTTGGCTTCTGAGAGGCGAAGAACGAAACCGGCTTGTGTGCGCAGCCTTGGCACTGCTAGAGGACGGTGGCTGCAGCTGCCAGCCCTTTCAATTCACCGCTGGCATGCTTCTGGCAGGTGCTCCAGGATGACTTTCCTGCGTTTTGACTTGGTCCTGATGCAGACGAATCTGGAGAATTCTTGTTCGTGCTCTGTGCTTCCGAGATGCAGAAAAGAAGGGCTGTGCTGAATTGCTCGGGAAGCAAGGACGTAGACAGCGCCTTCTGTTTGGGAGTGGGTAGCTGCTGGTTTTTTGCAGTTGACTTCGCTGTGCACTGATTTCAGGTGGACCTCTGCACTCTTCTACAACGAGCAGGGCAGCAGAAAACAGAGAGCACAGATGTGTGACAGCAGTTTGAAGCTTGCCTAGGAAAGAGTAGTGTTTTTGGAGTGTTCAGCAGATCCATGTTTCTGGGCAAGGGCGGGATGCGTGCACTGTGCTGGCAAGCTTTCTCCGTGCGAGACACGCTGGAAAAGCTTTTCGCCATGATGCAGTCCGCTAGAGACGCCGACTTCGGCTCTCCGCTGCTGTCCCCAGGGAAGCGGCGGTTGCCGGCTTCTTTCTGCCGAAGCCGCCCTTTGCAGCCTACAAGTGCGGTTCACGTCAGCGGTGCACCTAGTAGCCGCTTCTTCGCCTCTGGCTGTTGGTGAGAGCTGTTGGCTTCTGAGAGGCGAAGAACGAAACCGGCTTGTGTGCGCAGCCTTGGCACTGCTAGAGGACGGTGGCTGCAGCTGCCAGCCCTTTCAATTCACCGCTGGCATGCTTCTGGCAGGTGCTCCAGGACGACTTTCCTGCGTTTTGACTTGGTCCTGATGCAGACGAATCTGGAGAATTCTTGTTCGTGCCCTGAGCTTCCGGGATGCAGAGAAGAAGGGCTGCGCTGAGTTGCTCGGGAAGCAAGGACGTAGATAGCGCCTTGTGTTTGGGAGTGAGTAACTGCTGGTGTTTTGCAGTTGACTACGCTGTGCACTGAATGTCAGGTGGATCTCTGCACTCTTCTACAACGAGCAGGGCAGCAGAAAACAAAGAGCACAGATGTGTGACACAAGTTTGAAGCTTGCCAGGGAAAGAGTAGTGTTTTTGGAGTGTTCAGCAGATCCATGATTCTGGGCAAGGGCGGGATGCGTGCACTGTGCTGGCAAGCTTTCCCTGTGCGAGACACGCTGGAAAAGCTTTTCGCTATGATGCAGTCCGCTAGAGACGCCGACTTCGGCTCTCCGCAGCTGTCGGCAAGGAAGCGGCTGTTGCCGGCGTCTTTCTGCCGAAGCCGCGCTTTGCAGCCTACAAGTGCGGTTCACGTCACGGGTGCACCTAGTAGCCGCTTCTTCGCCTCTGGCTGCCGGGGAGGGCGGTTGGCTTCTGAGAGGCGAAGAACGAAGCCGGCTGGTGTGCGCAGCCTTGGCACTGCTAGAGGACGGTGGCTGCAGCTGCCAGCCCTTTCAATTCACCGCTGGCATGCTTCTGGCAGGTGCTCCAGGACGACTTTCCTGCGTTTTGACTTGGTCCTGATGCAGACGAATCTGGAGAATTTTTGTACGTGCCCTGAGCTTCCGAGTGGCAGAGAACTCGATGGCAGCTGCAGAAAAGAAGGGCTGTGCTGAATTGCTCGGGAAGCAAGGACATAGACAGCGCCTTGTGTTTGAAAGTGAGCAGCTGCTAGTGTTTTGCAGTTGACTTCGCTGTGCACTGAATGTCAGGTGGAGCTGTGCACACTTCTACAACGAGCAGGACATTACAAAACAGAGAGCACAGATGTCTGACAGCAGTTTGAAGCTTGCCTAGGAAAGAGTAGTGTTTTTGGAGTGTTCAGCAAATATATGTTTCTGGGCAAGGGCGGGATGCGTGCACTGTGCTGGCAAGCTTTCTCCCTGCGAGACACGCTGGAAAAGCTTTTCGCTATGATGCAGTCCGCTAGAGACGCAGACTCCGGCTCTCCGCAGCTGTCCGCAGGAAAGCGGCGGTTGCCGGATACTTTCTCCCGAAGCCGCGCTTTGCAGCCTACAAGTGCGGTTCACGTCAGCGGTGCACCTAGTAGCCGCTTCTTCGCCTCCGGCAGCCGGGGAGAGCGGTTGGCTTCTGAGAGGCGAAGAACGAAACCGGCTTGTGTGCGCAGCCTTGGCACTGCTAGAGGACGGTGGCTGCAGCTGCCAGCCCTTTCAATTCACCGCTGGCATGCTTCTGGCAGGTGCTCCAGGACGACTTTCCTGCGTTTTGACTTGGTCCTGATGCAGACGAATCTGGAGAATTCTTGTTCGTCCTCTGTGCTTCCGAGATGCAGAAAAGAAGGGGTGTGCTGAGTTGCTCGGGAAGCAAGGACGTAGACAGCGCCTTCTGTTTGGGAGTGGGTAGCTGCTGGTTTTTTGCAGTTGACTTCGCTGTGCACTGAATGTCAGGTGGACCTCTGCACTCTTCTACAACGAGCAGGGCAGCAGAAAACAGAGAGCACAGATGGCTGACAGCAGTTTGAAGCTTGCCTAGGAAAGAGTAGTGTTTTTGGAGTGTTCAGCAGATCCATGTTTCTGGGCAAGGGCGGGATGCGTGCACTGTGCTGGCAAGCTTTCTCCGTGCGAGACACGCTGGAAAAGCTTTTCGCCATGATGCAGTCCGCTAGAGACGCCGACTTCGGCTCTCCGCTGCTGTCCCCAGGGAAGCGGCGGTTGCCGGCTTCTTTCTGCCGAAGCCGCCCTTTGCAGCCTACAAGTGCGGTTCACGTCAGCGGTGCACCTAGTAGCCGCTTCTTCGCCTCTGGCTGCCGGGGAGAGCGGTTGGCTTCTGAGAGGCGAAGAACGAAGCCGGCTGGTGTGCGCAGCCTTGGCACTGCTAGAGGACGGTGGCTGCAGCTGCCAGCCCTTTCAATTCACCGCTGGCATGCTTCTGGCAGGTGCTCCAGGACGACTTTCCTGCGTTTTGACTTGGTCCTGATGCAGACGAATCTGGAGAATTCTTGTTCGTGCCCTGAGCTTCCGGGATGCAGAGAAGAAGGGCTGCGCTGAGTTGCTCGGGAAGCAAGGACGTAGATAGCGCCTTGTGTTTAGGAGTGAGCAGCTGCTGGTTTTTTGCAATTGACTTCGCTGTGCACTGAATGTCAGGGTGAGCTGTGCACTCTTCTACTAGGAGCAGGGCAGGAGAAAACAGAGAGCACGGACGTCTTACAGCAGTTGAAAGCTTGACTAGGAAATAGTAGTGTTTTTGCAGTGTTCAGCAAATCCATGTTTCTGGGCAAGGGCGGGATGCGTGCACAGTGCTGGCAAGCTTTCTCCCTGCGAGACACGCTGGAAAAGCTTTTCGCCATGATGCAATCCGATAGAGACGCAGACTTCGGCTCTCCGCAGCTGTCCGCAGGGAAGCGGCGGTTGCCGGCGTCTTTCTGCCGAAGCCGCGCTTTGCAGCCTACAAGTGCGGTTCACGTCAGCGGTGCACCTAGTAGCCGCGTCTTCGCCTCCGGCAGCCGGTGAGAGCGGTTGGCTTCTGAGAGGCGAAGAACGAAACCGGCTTGTGTGCGCAGCCTTGGCACTGCTAGAGGATGGTGGCTGCACCTGCCAGCCCTTTCAATTCACCGCTGGCATGCTTCTGGCTGGTGCTCCAGGGCGACTTTCCTGGGTTTTGACTAGGTCCTGATGCAGACGAATCTGGAGAATTCTTGTTCCTACCCTGACCTTCCGAGTTGCAGAGAACTCGATGGCAGCTGCAGAAAAGAAGGGCTGTGCTGAGTTGCTCGGGAAGCAAGGACATAGACAGCGCCTTGTGTTTGGGAGTGAGCAGCTGCTGGTTTTTTGCCGTTGACTTCGCTGTGCACTGAATGTCAGGTGGAGCTGTAGACTCCTCTACAACGAGCAGGGCAGCAGAAAACTGAGAGCACAGACGTCTGACAGCAGTTTGAAGCTTGCCAAGGAAATAGCAGTGTTTTCGGAGTGTTCAGCAAATATATGTTTCTGGGCAAGGGCAGGATATGTGCACTGTGCTGACAAGCTTTCTCCGTGCGAGACACGCTGGAAAAGCTTTTCGCCATGATGCAGTCCGCTAGAGACGCAGACTCCATCTCCGCAGCTGTCCGCAGGAAAGCGGCTGTTGCCGGCTTCTTTCTGCCGAAGCCGCGCTTTGAAGCGTACAAGTGCGGTTCACGACAGCGGTGCACCTAGTAGCCGCTTCTTCGCCTCCGGCTGCCGGGGAGAGCGGTTGGCTTCTGAGAGGCGAAGAACGAAACCGGCTTGTGTGCGCAGCCTTGGCACTGCTAGAGGACGGTGGCTGCACCTGCCAGCCCTTTCAATTCACCGCTGGCATGCTTCTGGCAGGTGCTCCAGGATGACTTTCCTGCGTTTTGACTTGGTCCTGATGCAGACGAATCTGGAGAATTCTTGTTCGTCGTCTGTGCTTCCGAGATGCAGAAAAGAAGGGCTGTGCTGAATTGCTCGGGAAGCAAGGACGTAGACAGCGCCTTCTGTTTGGGAGTGGGTAGCTGCTGGTTTTTTGCAGTTGACTTCGCTGTGCACTGAATGTCAGGTGGACCTCTGCACTCCTCTACAACGAGCAGGGCAGCAGAAAACTGAGGGCACAGACGTCTGACAGCAGTTTGAAGCTTGCCAAGGAAATAGCAGTGTTTTCGGAGTGTTCAGCAAATATATGTTTCTGGGCAAGGGCAGGATATGTGCACTGTGCTGACAAGCTTTGTCCCTGCGAGACACGCTGGAAAAGCTTTTCGCTATGATGCAGTCCGCTAGAGACGCAGACTCCATCTCCGCAGCTGTCCGCAGGAAAGCGGCTGTTGCCGGCTTCTTTCTGCCGAAGCCGCGCTTTGAAGCGTACAAGTGCGGTTCACGACAGCGGTGCACCTAGTAGCCGCTTCTTCGCCTCCGGCAGCCGGGGAGAGCGGTTGGCTTCTGAGAGGCGAAGAACGAAACCGGCTTGTGTGCGCAGCCTTGGCACTGCTAGAGGACGGTGGCTGCAGCTGCCAGCCCTTTCAATTCACCGCTGGCATGCTTCTGGCAGGTGCTCCAGGATGACTTTCCTGCGTTTTGACTTGGTCCTGATGCAGACGAATCTGGAGAATTCTTGTTCGTCGTCTGTGCTTCCGAGATGCAGAAAAGAAGGGCTGTGCTGAATTGCTCGGGAAGCAAGGACGTAGACAGCGCCTTCTGTTTGGGAGTGGGTAGCTGCTGGTTTTTTGCAGTTGACTTCGCTGTGCACTGAATGTCAGGTGGACCTCTGCACTCTTCTACAACGAGCAGGGCAGCAGAAAACAGAGAGCACAGATGGCTGACAGCAGTTTGAAGCTTGCCTAGGAAAGAGTAGTGTTTTTGGAGTGTTCAGCAGATCCATGTTTCTGGGCAAGGGCAGGATGCGTGCACTGTGCTGGCAAGCTTTCTCCGTGCGAGACACGCTGGAAAAGCTTTTCGCCATGATGCAGTCCGCTAGAGACGCCGACTTCGGCTCTCCGCTGCTGTCCCCAGGGAAGCGGCGGTTGCCGGCTTCTTTCTGCCGAAGCCGCCCTTTGCAGCCTACAAGTGCGGTTCACGTCAGCGGTGCACCTAGTAGCCGCTTCTTCGCCTCTGGCTGCCGGTGAGAGCTGTTGGCTTCTGAGAGGCGAAGAACGAAACCGGCTTGTGTGCGCAGCCTTGGCACTGCTAGAGGACGGTGGCTGCAGCTGCCAGCCCTTTCAATTCACCGCTGGCATGCTTCTGGCAGGTGCTCCAGGACGACTTTCCTGCGTTTTGACTTGGTCCTGATGCAGACGAATCTGGAGAATTCTTGTTCGTGCCCTGAGCTTCCGGGATGCAGAGAAGAAGGGCTGCGCTGAGTTGCTCGGGAAGCAAGGACGTAGATAGCGCCTTGTGTTTGGGAGTGAGTAACTGCTGGTGTTTTGCAGTTGACTTCGCTGTGCACTGAATGTCAGGTGGATCTCTGCACTCTTCTACAACGAGCAGGGCAGCAGAAAACAAAGAGCACAGATGTGTGACACAAGTTTGAAGCTTGCCAGGGAAAGAGTAGTGTTTTTGGAGTGTTCAGCAGATCCATGATTCTGGGCAAGGGCGGGATGCGTGCACTGTGCTGGCAAGCTTTCCCTGTGCGAGACACGCTGGAAAAGCTTTTCGCTATGATGCAGTCCGCTAGAGACGCCGACTTCGGCTCTCCGCAGCTGTCGGCAAGGAAGCGGCTGTTGCCGGCGTCTTTCTGCCGAAGCCGCGCTTTGCAGCCTACAAGTGCGGTTCACGTCACGGGTGCACCTAGTAGCCGCTTCTTCGCCTCCGGCTGCCGGGGAGGGCGGTTGGCTTCTGAGAGGCGAAGAACGAAGCCGGCTGGTGTGCGCAGCCTTGGCACTGCTAGAGGACGGTGGCTGCAGCTGCCAGCCCTTTCAATTCACCGCTGGCATGCTTCTGGCAGGTGCTCCAGGACGACTTTCCTGCGTTTTGACTTGGTCCTGATGCAGACGAATCTGGAGAATTTTTGTACGTGCCCTGAGCTTCCGAGTGGCAGAGAACTCGATGGCAGCTGCAGAAAAGAAGGGCTGTGCTGAATTGCTCGGGAAGCAAGGACATAGACAGCGCCTTGTGTTTGAAAGTGAGCAGCTGCTAGTGTTTTGCAGTTGACTTCGCTGTGCACTGAATGTCAGGTGGAGCTGTGCACACTTCTACAACGAGCAGGACATTACAAAACAGAGAGCACAGATGTCTGACAGCAGTTTGAAGCTTGCCTAGGAAAGAGTAGTGTTTTTGGAGTGTTCAGCAAATATATGTTTCTGGGCAAGGGCGGGATGCGTGCACTGTGCTGGCAAGCTTTCTCCCTGCGAGACACGCTGGAAAAGCTTTTCGCTATGATGCAGTCCGCTAGAGACGCAGACTCCGGCTCTCCGCAGCTGTCCGCAGGAAAGCGGCGGTTGCCGGATACTTTCTCCCGAAGCCGCGCTTTGCAGCCTACAAGTGCGGTTCACGTCAGCGGTGCACCTAGTAGCCGCTTCTTCGCCTCCGGCAGCCGGGGAGAGCGGTTGGCTTCTGAGAGGCGAAGAACGAAACCGGCTTGTGTGCGCAGCCTTGGCACTGCTAGAGGACGGTGGCTGCAGCTGCCAGCCCTTTCAATTCACCGCTGGCATGCTTCTGGCAGGTGCTCCAGGACGACTTTCCTGCGTTTTGACTTGGTCCTGATGCAGACGAATCTGGAGAATTCTTGTTCGTCCTCTGTGCTTCCGAGATGCAGAAAAGAAGGGGTGTGCTGAGTTGCTCGGGAAGCAAGGACGTAGACAGCGCCTTCTGTTTGGGAGTGGGTAGCTGCTGGTTTTTTGCAGTTGACTTCGCTGTGCACTGAATGTCAGGTGGACCTCTGCACTCTTCTACAACGAGCAGGGCAGCAGAAAACAGAGAGCACAGATGGCTGACAGCAGTTTGAAGCTTGCCTAGGAAAGAGTAGTGTTTTTGGAGTGTTCAGCAGATCCATGTTTCTGGGCAAGGGCGGGATGCGTGCACTGTGCTGGCAAGCTTTCTCCGTGCGAGACACGCTGGAAAAGCTTTTCGCCATGATGCAGTCCGCTAGAGACGCCGACTTCGGCTCTCCGCTGCTTTCCCCAGGGAAGCGGCGGTTGCCGGCTTCTTTCTGCCGAAGCCGCCCTTTGCAGCCTACAAGTGCGGTTCACGTCAGCGGTGCACCTAGTAGCCGCTTCTTCGCCTCTGGCTGCCGGGGAGAGCGGTTGGCTTCTGAGAGGCGAAGAACGAAGCCGGCTGGTGTGCGCAGCCTTGGCACTGCTAGAGGACGGTGGCTGCAGCTGCCAGCCCTTTCAATTCACCGCTGGCATGCTTCTGGCAGGTGCTCCAGGACGACTTTCCTGCGTTTTGACTTGGTCCTGATGCAGACGAATCTGGAGAATTCTTGTTCGTGCCCTGAGCTTCCGGGATGCAGAGAAGAAGGGCTGCGCTGAGTTGCTCGGGAAGCAAGGACGTAGATAGCGCCTTGTGTTTAGGAGTGAGCAGCTGCTGGTTTTTTGCAATTGACTTCGCTGTGCACTGAATGTCAGGGTGAGCTGTGCACTCTTCTACTAGGAGCAGGGCAGGAGAAAACAGAGAGCACGGACGTCTTACAGCAGTTGAAAGCTTGACTAGGAAAGAGTAGTGTTTTTGGAGTGTTCAGCAGATCCATGTTTCTGGGCAAGGGCGGGATGCGTGCACAGTGCTGGCAAGCTTTCTCCCTGCGAGACACGCTGGAAAAGCTTTTCGCCATGATGCAATCCGATAGAGACGCAGACTTCGGCTCTCCGCAGCTGTCCCCAGGGAAGCGGCGGTTGCCGGCGTCTTTCTGCCGAAGCCGCGCTTTGCAGCCTACAAGTGCGGTTCACGTCAGCGGTGCACCTAGTAGCCGCGTCTTCGCCTCCGGCAGCCGGTGAGAGCGGTTGGCTTCTGAGAGGCGAAGAACGAAACCGGCTTGTGTGCGCAGCCTTGGCACTGCTAGAGGATGGTGGCTGCACCTGCCAGCCCTTTCAATTCACCGCTGGCATGCTTCTGGCTGGTGCTCCAGGGCGACTTTCCTGGGTTTTGACTAGGTCCTGATGCAGACGAATCTGGAGAATTCTTGTTCCTACCCTGACCTTCCGAGTTGCAGAGAACTCGATGGCAGCTGCAGAAAAGAAGGGCTGTGCTGAGTTGCTCGGGAAGCAAGGACATAGACAGCGCCTTGTGTTTGGGAGTGAGCAGCTGCTGGTTTTTTGCCGTTGACTTCGCTGTGCACTGAATGTCAGGTGGAGCTGTAGACTCCTCTACAACGAGCAGGGCAGCAGAAAACTGAGAGCACAGACGTCTGACAGCAGTTTGAAGCTTGCCAAGGAAATAGCAGTGTTTTCGGAGTGTTCAGCAAATATATGTTTCTGGGCAAGGGCAGGATATGTGCACTGTGCTGACAAGCTTTGTCCCTGCGAGACACGCTGGAAAAGCTTTTCGCCATGATGCAGTCCGCTAGAGACGCAGACTCCATCTCCGCAGCTGTCCGCAGGAAAGCGGCTGTTGCCGGCTTCTTTCTGCCGAAGCCGCGCTTTGAAGCGTACAAGTGCGGTTCACGACAGCGGTGCACCTAGTAGCCGCTTCTTCGCCTCCGGCAGCCGGGGAGAGCGGTTGGCTTCTGAGAGGCGAAGAACGAAACCGGCTTGTGTGCGCAGCCTTGGCACTGCTAGAGGACGGTGGCTGCAGCTGCCAGCCCTTTCAATTCACCGCTGGCATGCTTCTGGCAGGTGCTCCAGGATGACTTTCCTGCGTTTTGATTTGGTCCTGATGCAGACGAATCTGGAGAATTCTTGTTCGTGCTCTGTGCTTCCGAGATGCAGAAAAGAAGGGCTGTGCTGAGTTGCTCGGGAAGCAAGGACGTAGACAGCGCCTTGTGTTTGGGAGTGAGTAGCTGCTGGTGTTTTGCAGTTGACTTCGCTGTGCACTGAATGTCAGGTGGATCTCTGCACTCTTCTACAACGAGCAGGGCAGCAGAAAACAAAGAGCACAGATGTGTGACACAGGTTTGAAGCTTGCCAGGGAAAGAGTAGTGTTTTTGGAGTGTTCAGCAGATCCATGATTCTGGGCAAGGGCGGGATGCGTGCACTGTGCTGGCAAGCTTTCTCTGTGCGAGACACGCTGGAAAAGCTTTTCGCTATGATGCAGTCCGCTAGAGACGCAGACTCCGGCTCTCCGCAGCTGTCCGCAGGGAAGCGGCGGTTGCCGGCTTCTTTCTGCCGAAGCCGCGCTTTGCAGCGTACAAGTGCGGTTCACGTCAGCGGTGCACCTAGTAGCCGCTTCTTCGCCTCCGGCAGCCGGGGAGAGCGGTTGGCTTCTGAGAGGCGAAGAACGAAACCGGCTTGTGTGCGCAGCCTTGGCACTGCTAGAGGACGGTGGCTGCAGCTGCCAGCCCTTTCAATTCACCGCTGGCATGCTTCTGGCAGGTGCTCCAGGACGACTTTCCTGCGTTTTGACTTGGTCCTGATGCAGATGAATCTGGAGAATTCTTGTTCGTGCTCTGTGCTTCCGAGATGCAGAAAAGAAGGGCTGCGCTGAGTTGCTCGGGAAGCAAGGACGTAGACAGAGCCTTGTGTTTGGGAGTTAGTAGCTGCTGGTTTTTTGCAGTTGACTTCGCTGTGCACTGAATGTCAGGTGGACCTCTGCACTCTTCTAAAACGAGGAGGGCAGCAGAAAACAGAGAGCACAGATGTGTGACAGCAGTTTGAAGCTTGCCTAGGAAAGAGTAGTGTTTTTGGAGTGTTCAGCAAATATATGTTTCTGGGCAAGGGCGGGATGCGTGCACTGTGCTGGCAAGCTTTCTCCCTGCGAGACACGCTGGAAAAGCTTTTCGCTATGATGCAGTCCGCTAGAGACGCAGACTTCGGCTCTCCGCAGCTGTCCGCAGGAAAGCGGCGGTTGCCGGATACTTTCTCCCGAAGCCGCGCTTTGCAGCCTACAAGTGCGGTTCACGTCACGGGTGCACCTAGTAGCCGCTTCTTCGCCTCCGGCTGCCGGGGAGGGCGGTTGGCTTCTGAGAGGCGAAGAACGAAACCGGCTTGTGTGCGCAGCCTTGGCACTGCTAGAGGACGGTGGCTGCACCTGCCAGCCCTTTCAATTCACCGCTGGCATGCGTCTGGCAGGTGCTCCAGGACGACTTTCCTGCGTTTTGACTTGGTCCTGATGCAGACGAATCTGGAGAATTCTTGTTCGTCGTCTGTGCTTCCGAGATGCAGAAAAGAAGGGCTGTGCTGAATTGCTCGGGAAGCAAGGACGTAGACAGCGCCTTCTGTTTGGGAGTGGGTAGCTGCTGGTTTTTTGCAGTTGACTTCGCTGTGCACTGAATGTCAGGTGGACCTCTGCACTCTTCTACAACGAGCAGGGCAGCAGAAAACAGAGAGCACAGATGGCTGACAGCAGTTTGAAGCTTGCCTAGGAAAGAGTAGTGTTTTTGGAGTGTTCAGCAGATCCATGTTTCTGGGCAAGGGCGGGATGCGTGCACTGTGCTGGCAAGCTTTCTCCGTGCGAGACACGCTGGAAAAGCTTTTCGCCATGATGCAGTCCGCTAGAGACGCCGACTTCGGCTCTCCGCTGCTTTCCCCAGGGAAGCGGCGGTTGCCGGCTTCTTTCTGCCGAAGCCGCCTTTTGCAGCCTACAAGTGCGGTTCACGTCAGCGGTGCACCTAGTAGCCGCTTCTTCGCCTCTGGCTGCCGGGGAGAGCGGTTGGCTTCTGAGAGGCGAAGAACGAAGCCGGCTGGTGTGCGCAGCCTTGGCACTGCTAGAGGACGGTGGCTGCAGCTGCCAGCCCTTTCAATTCACCGCTGGCATGCTTCTGGCAGGTGCTCCAGGACGACTTTCCTGCGTTTTGACTTGGTCCTGATGCAGACGAATCTGGAGAATTCTTGTTCGTGCCCTGAGCTTCCGGGATGCAGAGAAGAAGGGCTGCGCTGAGTTGCTCGGGAAGCAAGGACGTAGATAGCGCCTTGTGTTTAGGAGTGAGCAGCTGCTGGTTTTTTGCAATTGACTTCGCTGTGCATTGAATGTCAGGGTGAGCTGTGCACTCTTCTACTAGGAGCAGGGCAGGAGAAAACAGAGAGCACGGACGTCTTACAGCAGTTGAAAGCTTGACTAGGAAAGAGTAGTGTTTTTGGAGTGTTCAGCAGATCCATGTTTCTGGGCAAGGGCGGGATGCGTGCACAGTGCTGGCAAGCTTTCTCCCTGCGAGACACGCTGGAAAAGCTTTTCGCCATGATGCAATCCGATAGAGACGCAGACTTCGGCTCTCCGCAGCTGTCCCCAGGGAAGCGGCGGTTGCCGGCGTCTTTCTGCCGAAGCCGCGCTTTGCAGCCTACAAGTGCGGTTCACGTCAGCGGTGCACCTAGTAGCCGCGTCTTCGCCTCCGGCAGCCGGTGAGAGCGGTTGGCTTCTGAGAGGCGAAGAACGAAACCGGCTTGTGTGCGCAGCCTTGGCACTGCTAGAGGATGGTGGCTGCACCTGCCAGCCCTTTCAATTCACCGCTGGCATGCTTCTGGCTGGTGCTCCAGGGCGACTTTCCTGGGTTTTGACTAGGTCCTGATGCAGACGAATCTGGAGAATTCTTGTTCCTACCCTGACCTTCCGAGTTGCAGAGAACTCGATGGCAGCTGCAGAAAAGAAGGGCTGTGCTGAGTTGCTCGGGAAGCAAGGACATAGACAGCGCCTTGTGTTTGGGAGTGAGCAGCTGCTGGTTTTTTGCCGTTGACTTCGCTGTGCACTGAATGTCAGGTGGAGCTGTAGACTCCTCTACAACGAGCAGGGCAGCAGAAAACTGAGAGCACAGACGTCTGACAGCAGTTTGAAGCTTGCCAAGGAAATAGCAGTGTTTTCGGAGTGTTCAGCAAATATATGTTTCTGGGCAAGGGCAGGATATGTGCACTGTGCTGACAAGCTTTGTCCCTGCGAGACACGCTGGAAAAGCTTTTCGCCATGATGCAGTCCGCTAGAGACGCAGACTCCATCTCCGCAGCTGTCCGCAGGAAAGCGGCTGTTGCCGGCTTCTTTCTGCCGAAGCCGCGCTTTGAAGCGTACAAGTGCGGTTCACGACAGCGGTGCACCTAGTAGCCGCTTCTTCGCCTCCGGCAGCCGGGGAGAGCGGTTGGCTTCTGAGAGGCGAAGAACGAAACCGGCTTGTGTGCGCAGCCTTGGCACTGCTAGAGGACGGTGGCTGCAGCTGCCAGCCCTTTCAATTCACCGCTGGCATGCTTCTGGCAGGTGCTCCAGGATGACTTTCCTGCGTTTTGATTTGGTCCTGATGCAGACGAATCTGGAGAATTCTTGTTCGTGCTCTGTGCTTCCGAGATGCAGAAAAGAAGGGCTGTGCTGAGTTGCTCGGGAAGCAAGGACGTAGACAGCGCCTTGTGTTTGGGAGTGAGTAGCTGCTGGTGTTTTGCAGTTGACTTCGCTGTGCACTGAATGTCAGGTGGATCTCTGCACTCTTCTACAACGAGCAGGGCAGCAGAAAACAAAGAGCACAGATGTGTGACACAGGTTTGAAGCTTGCCAGGGAAAGAGTAGTGTTTTTGGAGTGTTCAGCAGATCCATGATTCTGGGCAAGGGCGGGATGTGTGCACTGTGCTGGCAAGCTTTCTCTGTGCGAGACACGCTGGAAAAGCTTTTCGCTATGATGCAGTCCGCTAGAGACGCAGACTCCGGCTCTCCGCAGCTGTCCGCAGGGAAGCGGCGGTTGCCGGCTTCTTTCTGCCGAAGCCGCGCTTTGCAGCGTACAAGTGCGGTTCACGTCAGCGGTGCACCTAGTAGCCGCTTCTTCGCCTCCGGCAGCCGGGGAGAGCGGTTGGCTTCTGAGAGGCGAAGAACGAAACCGGCTTGTGTGCGCAGCCTTGGCACTGCTAGAGGACGGTGGCTGCAGCTGCCAGCCCTTTCAATTCACCGCTGGCATGCTTCTGGCAGGTGCTCCAGGACGACTTTCCTGCGTTTTGACTTGGTCCTGATGCAGATGAATCTGGAGAATTCTTGTTCGTGCTCTGTGCTTCCGAGATGCAGAAAAGAAGGGCTGCGCTGAGTTGCTCGGGAAGCAAGGACGTAGACAGCGCCTTGTGTTTGGGAGTTAGTAGCTGCTGGTTTTTTGCAGTTGACTTCGCTGTGCACTGAATGTCAGGTGGACCTCTGCACTCTTCTAAAACGAGGAGGGCAGCAGAAAACAGAGAGCACAGATGTGTGACAGCAGTTTGAAGCTTGCCTAGGAAAGAGTAGTGTTTTTGGAGTGTTCAGCAAATATATGTTTCTGGGCAAGGGCGGGATGCGTGCACTGTGCTGGCAAGCTTTCTCCCTGCGAGACACGCTGGAAAAGCTTTTCGCTATGATGCAGTCCGCTAGAGACGCAGACTTCGGCTCTCCGCAGCTGTCCGCAGGAAAGCGGCGGTTGCCGGATACTTTCTCCCGAAGCCGCGCTTTGCAGCCTACAAGTGCGGTTCACGTCACGGGTGCACCTAGTAGCCGCTTCTTCGCCTCCGGCTGCCGGGGAGGGCGGTTGGCTTCTGAGAGGCGAAGAACGAAACCGGCTTGTGTGCGCAGCCTTGGCACTGCTAGAGGACGGTGGCTGCACCTGCCAGCCCTTTCAATTCACCGCTGGCATGCGTCTGGCAGGTGCTCCAGGACGACTTTCCTGCGTTTTGACTTGGTCCTGATGCAGACGAATCTGGAGAATTCTTGTTCGTCCTCTGTGCTTCCGAGATGCAGAAAAGAAGGGCTGTGCTGAATTGCTCGGGAAGCAAGGACGTAGACAGCGCCTTCTGTTTGGGAGTGGGTAGCTGCTGGTTTTTTGCAGTTGACTTCGCTGTGCACTGAATGTCAGGTGGACCTCTGCACTCCTCTACAACGAGCAGGGCAGCAGAAAACTGAGAGCACAGACGTCTGACAGCAGTTTGAAGCTTGCCAAGGAAATAGCAGTGTTTTCGGAGTGTTCAGCAAATATATGTTTCTGGGCAAGGGCAGGATATGTGCACTGTGCTGACAAGCTTTGTCCCTGCGAGACACGCTGGAAAAGCTTTTCGCTATGATGCAGTCCGCTAGAGACGCAGACTCCATCTCCGCAGCTGTCCGCAGGAAAGCGGCTGTTGCCGGCTTCTTTCTGCCGAAGCCGCGCTTTGAAGCGTACAAGTGCGGTTCACGACAGCGGTGCACCTAGTAGCCGCTTCTTCGCCTCCGGCAGCCGGGGAGAGCGGTTGGCTTCTGAGAGGCGAAGAACGAAACCGGCTTGTGTGCGCAGCCTTGGCACTGCTAGAGGACGGTGGCTGCAGCTGCCAGCCCTTTCAATTCACCGCTGGCATGCTTCTGGCAGGTGCTCCAGGATGACTTTCCTGCGTTTTGACTTGGTCCTGATGCAGACGAATCTGGAGAATTCTTGTTCGTCGTCTGTGCTTCCGAGATGCAGAAAAGAAGGGCTGTGCTGAATTGCTCGGGAAGCAAGGACGTAGACAGCGCCTTCTGTTTGGGAGTGGGTAGCTGCTGGTTTTTTGCAGTTGACTTCGCTGTGCACTGAATGTCAGGTGGACCTCTGCACTCTTCTACAACGAGCAGGGCAGCAGAAAACAGAGAGCACAGATGGCTGACAGCAGTTTGAAGCTTGCCTAGGAAAGAGTAGTGTTTTTGGAGTGTTCAGCAGATCCATGTTTCTGGGCAAGGGCGGGATGCGTGCACTGTGCTGGCAAGCTTTCTCCGTGCGAGACACGCTGGAAAAGCTTTTCGCCATGATGCAGTCCGCTAGAGACGCCGACTTCGGCTCTCCGCTGCTGTCCCCAGGGAAGCGGCGGTTGCCGGCTTCTTTCTGCCGAAGCCGCCCTTTGCAGCCTACAAGTGCGGTTCACGTCAGCGGTGCACCTAGTAGCCGCTTCTTCGCCTCTGGCTGCCGGTGAGAGCTGTTGGCTTCTGAGAGGCGAAGAACGAAACCGGCTTGTGTGCGCAGCCTTGGCACTGCTAGAGGACGGTGGCTGCAGCTGCCAGCCCTTTCAATTCACCGCTGGCATGCTTCTGGCAGGTGCTCCAGGACGACTTTCCTGCGTTTTGACTTGGTCCTGATGCAGACGAATCTGGAGAATTCTTGTTCGTGCCCTGAGCTTCCGGGATGCAGAGAAGAAGGGCTGCGCTGAGTTGCTCGGGAAGCAAGGACGTAGATAGCGCCTTGTGTTTGGGAGTGAGTAACTGCTGGTGTTTTGCAGTTGACTTCGCTGTGCACTGAATGTCAGGTGGATCTCTGCACTCTTCTACAACGAGCAGGGCAGCAGAAAACAAAGAGCACAGATGTGTGACACAAGTTTGAAGCTTGCCAGGGAAAGAGTAGTGTTTTTGGAGTGTTCAGCAGATCCATGATTCTGGGCAAGGGCGGGATGCGTGCACTGTGCTGGCAAGCTTTCCCTGTGCGAGACACGCTGGAAAAGCTTTTCGCTATGATGCAGTCCGCTAGAGACGCCGACTTCGGCTCTCCGCAGCTGTCGGCAAGGAAGCGGCTGTTGCCGGATTCTTTCTGCCGAAGCCGCGCTTTGCAGCCTACAAGTGCGGTTCACGTCACGGGTGCACCTAGTAGCCGCTTCTTCGCCTCCGGCTGCCGGGGAGGGCGGTTGGCTTCTGAGAGGCGAAGAACGAAGCCGGCTGGTGTGCGCAGCCTTGGCACTGCTAGAGGACGGTGGCTGCAGCTGCCAGCCCTTTCAATTCACCGCTGGCATGCTTCTGGCAGGTGCTCCAGGACGACTTTCCTGCGTTTTGACTTGGTCCTGATGCAGACGAATCTGGAGAATTTTTGTACGTGCCCTGAGCTTCCGAGTGGCAGAGAACTCGATGGCAGCTGCAGAAAAGAAGGGCTGTGCTGAATTGCTCGGGAAGCAAGGACATAGACAGCGCCTTGTGTTTGAAAGTGAGCAGCTGCTAGTGTTTTGCAGTTGACTTCGCTGTGCACTGAATGTCAGGTGGAGCTGTGCACACTTCTACAACGAGCAGGACATTACAAAACAGAGAGCACAGATGTCTGACAGCAGTTTGAAGCTTGCCTAGGAAAGAGTAGTGTTTTTGGAGTGTTCAGCAAATATATGTTTCTGGGCAAGGGCGGGATGCGTGCACTGTGCTGGCAAGCTTTCTCCCTGCGAGACACGCTGGAAAAGCTTTTCGCTATGATGCAGTCCGCTAGAGACGCAGACTCCGGCTCTCCGCAGCTGTCCGCAGGAAAGCGGCGGTTGCCGGATACTTTCTCCCGAAGCCGCGCTTTGCAGCCTACAAGTGCGGTTCACGTCAGCGGTGCACCTAGTAGCCGCTTCTTCGCCTCCGGCAGCCGGGGAGAGCGGTTGGCTTCTGAGAGGCGAAGAACGAAACCGGCTTGTGTGCGCAGCCTTGGCACTGCTAGAGGACGGTGGCTGCAGCTGCCAGCCCTTTCAATTCACCGCTGGCATGCTTCTGGCAGGTGCTCCAGGACGACTTTCCTGCGTTTTGACTTGGTCCTGATGCAGACGAATCTGGAGAATTCTTGTTCGTCCTCTGTGCTTCCGAGATGCAGAAAAGAAGGGCTGTGCTGAGTTGCTCGGGAAGCAAGGACGTAGACAGCGCCTTCTGTTTGGGAGTGGGTAGCTGCTGGTTTTTTGCAGTTGACTTCGCTGTGCACTGAATGTCAGGTGGACCTCTGCACTCTTCTACAACGAGCAGGGCAGCAGAAAACAGAGAGCACAGATGGCTGACAGCAGTTTGAAGCTTGCCTAGGAAAGAGTAGTGTTTTTGGAGTGTTCAGCAGATCCATGTTTCTGGGCAAGGGCGGGATGCGTGCACTGTGCTGGCAAGCTTTCTCCGTGCGAGACACGCTGGAAAAGCTTTTCGCCATGATGCAGTCCGCTAGAGACGCCGACTTCGGCTCTCCGCTGCTTTCCCCAGGGAAGCGGCGGTTGCCGGCTTCTTTCTGCCGAAGCCGCCCTTTGCAGCCTACAAGTGCGGTTCACGTCAGCGGTGCACCTAGTAGCCGCTTCTTCGCCTCTGGCTGCCGGGGAGAGCGGTTGGCTTCTGAGAGGCGAAGAACGAAGCCGGCTGGTGTGCGCAGCCTTGGCACTGCTAGAGGACGGTGGCTGCAGCTGCCAGCCCTTTCAATTCACCGCTGGCATGCTTCTGGCAGGTGCTCCAGGACGACTTTCCTGCGTTTTGACTTGGTCCTGATGCAGACGAATCTGGAGAATTCTTGTTCGTGCCCTGAGCTTCCGGGATGCAGAGAAGAAGGGCTGCGCTGAGTTGCTCGGGAAGCAAGGACGTAGATAGCGCCTTGTGTTTAGGAGTGAGCAGCTGCTGGTTTTTTGCAATTGACTTCGCTGTGCACTGAATGTCAGGGTGAGCTGTGCACTCTTCTACTAGGAGCAGGGCAGGAGAAAACAGAGAGCACGGACGTCTTACAGCAGTTGAAAGCTTGACTAAAAAAGAGTAGTGTTTTTGGAGTGTTCAGCAGATCCATGTTTCTGGGCAAGGGCGGGATGCGTGCACAGTGCTGGCAAGCTTTCTCCCTGCGAGACACGCTGGAAAAGCTTTTCGCCATGATGCAATCCGATAGAGACGCAGACTTCGGCTCTCCGCAGCTGTCCCCAGGGAAGCGGCGGTTGCCGGCGTCTTTCTGCCGAAGCCGCGCTTTGCAGCCTACAAGTGCGGTTCACGTCAGCGGTGCACCTAGTAGCCGCGTCTTCGCCTCCGGCAGCCGGTGAGAGCGGTTGGCTTCTGAGAGGCGAAGAACGAAACCGGCTTGTGTGCGCAGCCTTGGCACTGCTAGAGGATGGTGGCTGCACCTGCCAGCCCTTTCAATTCACCGCTGGCATGCTTCTGGCTGGTGCTCCAGGGCGACTTTCCTGGGTTTTGACTAGGTCCTGATGCAGACGAATCTGGAGAATTCTTGTTCCTACCCTGACCTTCCGAGTTGCAGAGAACTCGATGGCAGCTGCAGAAAAGAAGGGCTGTGCTGAGTTGCTCGGGAAGCAAGGACATAGACAGCGCCTTGTGTTTGGGAGTGAGCAGCTGCTGGTTTTTTGCCGTTGACTTCGCTGTGCACTGAATGTCAGGTGGAGCTGTAGACTCCTCTACAACGAGCAGGGCAGCAGAAAACTGAGAGCACAGACGTCTGACAGCAGTTTGAAGCTTGCCAAGGAAATAGCAGTGTTTTCGGAGTGTTCAGCAAATATATGTTTCTGGGCAAGGGCAGGATATGTGCACTGTGCTGACAAGCTTTGTCCCTGCGAGACACGCTGGAAAAGCTTTTCGCTATGATGCAGTCCGCTAGAGACGCAGACTCCATCTCCGCAGCTGTCCGCAGGAAAGCGGCTGTTGCCGGCTTCTTTCTGCCGAAGCCGCGCTTTGAAGCGTACAAGTGCGGTTCACGACAGCGGTGCACCTAGTAGCCGCTTCTTCGCCTCCGGCAGCCGGGGAGAGCGGTTGGCTTCTGAGAGGCGAAGAACGAAACCGGCTTGTGTGCGCAGCCTTGGCACTGCTAGAGGACGGTGGCTGCAGCTGCCAGCCCTTTCAATTCACCGCTGGCATGCTTCTGGCAGGTGCTCCAGGATGACTTTCCTGCGTTTTGACTTGGTCCTGATGCAGACGAATCTGGAGAATTCTTGTTCGTCGTCTGTGCTTCCGAGATGCAGAAAAGAAGGGCTGTGCTGAATTGCTCGGGAAGCAAGGACGTAGACAGCGCCTTCTGTTTGGGAGTGGGTAGCTGCTGGTTTTTTGCAGTTGACTTCGCTGTGCACTGAATGTCAGGTGGACCTCTGCACTCTTCTACAACGAGCAGGGCAGCAGAAAACAGAGAGCACAGATGGCTGACAGCAGTTTGAAGCTTGCCTAGGAAAGAGTAGTGTTTTTGGAGTGTTCAGCAGATCCATGTTTCTGGGCAAGGGCGGGATGCGTGCACTGTGCTGGCAAGCTTTCTCCCTGCGAGACACGCTGGAAAAGCTTTTCGCCATGATGCAGTCCGCTAGAGACGCCGACTTCGGCTCTCCGCTGCTGTCCCCAGGGAAGCGGCGGTTGCCGGCTTCTTTCTGCCGAAGCCGCCCTTTGCAGCCTACAAGTGCGGTTCACGTCAGCGGTGCACCTAGTAGCCGCTTCTTCGCCTCTGGCTGCCGGTGAGAGCTGTTGGCTTCTGAGAGGCGAAGAACGAAACCGGCTTGTGTGCGCAGCCTTGGCACTGCTAGAGGACGGTGGCTGCAGCTGCCAGCCCTTTCAATTCACCGCTGGCATGCTTCTGGCAGGTGCTCCAGGACGACTTTCCTGCGTTTTGACTTGGTCCTGATGCAGACGAATCTGGAGAATTCTTGTTCGTGCCCTGAGCTTCCGGGATGCAGAGAAGAAGGGCTGCGCTGAGTTGCTCGGGAAGCAAGGACGTAGATAGCGCCTTGTGTTTGGGAGTGAGTAACTGCTGGTGTTTTGCAGTTGACTTCGCTGTGCACTGAATGTCAGGTGGATCTCTGCACTCTTCTACAACGAGCAGGGCAGCAGAAAACAAAGAGCACAGATGTGTGACACAAGTTTGAAGCTTGCCAGGGAAAGAGTAGTGTTTTTGGAGTGTTCAGCAGATCCATGATTCTGGGCAAGGGCGGGATGCGTGCACTGTGCTGGCAAGCTTTCCCTGTGCGAGACACGCTGGAAAAGCTTTTCGCTATGATGCAGTCCGCTAGAGACGCCGACTTCGGCTCTCCGCAGCTGTCGGCAAGGAAGCGGCTGTTGCCGGATTCTTTCTGCCGAAGCCGCGCTTTGCAGCCTACAAGTGCGGTTCACGTCACGGGTGCACCTAGTAGCCGCTTCTTCGCCTCCGGCTGCCGGGGAGGGCGGTTGGCTTCTGAGAGGCGAAGAACGAAGCCGGCTGGTGTGCGCAGCCTTGGCACTGCTAGAGGACGGTGGCTGCAGCTGCCAGCCCTTTCAATTCACCGCTGGCATGCTTCTGGCAGGTGCTCCAGGACGACTTTCCTGCGTTTTGACTTGGTCCTGATGCAGACGAATCTGGAGAATTTTTGTACGTGCCCTGAGCTTCCGAGTGGCAGAGAACTCGATGGCAGCTGCAGAAAAGAAGGGCTGTGCTGAATTGCTCGGGAAGCAAGGACATAGACAGCGCCTTGTGTTTGAAAGTGAGCAGCTGCTAGTGTTTTGCAGTTGACTTCGCTGTGCACTGAATGTCAGGTGGAGCTGTGCACACTTCTACAACGAGCAGGACATTACAAAACAGAGAGCACAGATGTCTGACAGCAGTTTGAAGCTTGCCTAGGAAAGAGTAGTGTTTTTGGAGTGTTCAGCAAATATATGTTTCTGGGCAAGGGCGGGATGCGTGCACTGTGCTGGCAAGCTTTCTCCCTGCGAGACACGCTGGAAAAGCTTTTCGCTATGATGCAGTCCGCTAGAGACGCAGACTCCGGCTCTCCGCAGCTGTCCGCAGGAAAGCGGCGGTTGCCGGATACTTTCTCCCGAAGCCGCGCTTTGCAGCCTACAAGTGCGGTTCACGTCAGCGGTGCACCTAGTAGCCGCTTCTTCGCCTCCGGCAGCCGGGGAGAGCGGTTGGCTTCTGAGAGGCGAAGAACGAAACCGGCTTGTGTGCGCAGCCTTGGCACTGCTAGAGGACGGTGGCTGCAGCTGCCAGCCCTTTCAATTCACCGCTGGCATGCTTCTGGCAGGTGCTCCAGGACGACTTTCCTGCGTTTTGACTTGGTCCTGATGCAGACGAATCTGGAGAATTCTTGTTCGTCCTCTGTGCTTCCGAGATGCAGAAAAGAAGGGCTGTGCTGAGTTGCTCGGGAAGCAAGGACGTAGACAGCGCCTTCTGTTTGGGAGTGGGTAGCTGCTGGTTTTTTGCAGTTGACTTCGCTGTGCACTGAATGTCAGGTGGACCTCTGCACTCTTCTACAACGAGCAGGGCAGCAGAAAACAGAGAGCACAGATGGCTGACAGCAGTTTGAAGCTTGCCTAGGAAAGAGTAGTGTTTTTGGAGTGTTCAGCAGATCCATGTTTCTGGGCAAGGGCGGGATGCGTGCACTGTGCTGGCAAGCTTTCTCCGTGCGAGACACGCTGGAAAAGCTTTTCGCCATGATGCAGTCCGCTAGAGACGCCGACTTCGGCTCTCCGCTGCTTTCCCCAGGGAAGCGGCGGTTGCCGGCTTCTTTCTGCCGAAGCCGCCCTTTGCAGCCTACAAGTGCGGTTCACGTCAGCGGTGCACCTAGTAGCCGCTTCTTCGCCTCTGGCTGCCGGGGAGAGCGGTTGGCTTCTGAGAGGCGAAGAACGAAGCCGGCTGGTGTGCGCAGCCTTGGCACTGCTAGAGGACGGTGGCTGCAGCTGCCAGCCCTTTCAATTCACCGCTGGCATGCTTCTGGCAGGTGCTCCAGGACGACTTTCCTGCGTTTTGACTTGGTCCTGATGCAGACGAATCTGGAGAATTCTTGTTCGTGCCCTGAGCTTCCTAGATGCAGAGAAGAAGGGCTGCGCTGAGTTGCTCGGGAAGCAAGGACGTAGATAGCGCCTTGTGTTTAGGAGTGAGCAGCTGCTGGTTTTTTGCAATTGACTTCGCTGTGCATTGAATGTCAGGGTGAGCTGTGCACTCTTCTACTAGGAGCAGGGCAGGAGAAAACAGAGAGCACGGACGTCTTACAGCAGTTGAAAGCTTGACTAGGAAAGAGTAGTGTTTTTGGAGTGTTCAGCAGATCCATGTTTCTGGGCAAGGGCGGGATGCGTGCACAGTGCTGGCAAGCTTTCTCCCTGCGAGACACGCTGGAAAAGCTTTTCGCCATGATGCAATCCGATAGAGACGCAGACTTCGGCTCTCCGCAGCTGTCCCCAGGGAAGCGGCGGTTGCCGGCGTCTTTCTGCCGAAGCCGCGCTTTGCAGCCTACAAGTGCGGTTCACGTCAGCGGTGCACCTAGTAGCCGCGTCTTCGCCTCCGGCAGCCGGTGAGAGCGGTTGGCTTCTGAGAGGCGAAGAACGAAACCGGCTTGTGTGCGCAGCCTTGGCACTGCTAGAGGATGGTGGCTGCACCTGCCAGCCCTTTCAATTCACCGCTGGCATGCTTCTGGCTGGTGCTCCAGGGCGACTTTCCTGGGTTTTGACTAGGTCCTGATGCAGACGAATCTGGAGAATTCTTGTTCCTACCCTGACCTTCCGAGTTGCAGAGAACTCGATGGCAGCTGCAGAAAAGAAGGGCTGTGCTGAGTTGCTCGGGAAGCAAGGACATAGACAGCGCCTTGTGTTTGGGAGTGAGCAGCTGCTGGTTTTTTGCCGTTGACTTCGCTGTGCACTGAATGTCAGGTGGAGCTGTAGACTCCTCTACAACGAGCAGGGCAGCAGAAAACTGAGAGCACAGACGTCTGACAGCAGTTTGAAGCTTGCCAAGGAAATAGCAGTGTTTTCGGAGTGTTCAGCAAATATATGTTTCTGGGCAAGGGCAGGATATGTGCACTGTGCTGACAAGCTTTGTCCCTGCGAGACACGCTGGAAAAGCTTTTCGCCATGATGCAGTCCGCTAGAGACGCAGACTCCATCTCCGCAGCTGTCCGCAGGAAAGCGGCTGTTGCCGGCTTCTTTCTGCCGAAGCCGCGCTTTGAAGCGTACAAGTGCGGTTCACGACAGCGGTGCACCTAGTAGCCGCTTCTTCGCCTCCGGCAGCCGGGGAGAGCGGTTGGCTTCTGAGAGGCGAAGAACGAAACCGGCTTGTGTGCGCAGCCTTGGCACTGCTAGAGGACGGTGGCTGCAGCTGCCAGCCCTTTCAATTCACCGCTGGCATGCTTCTGGCAGGTGCTCCAGGATGACTTTCCTGCGTTTTGATTTGGTCCTGATGCAGACGAATCTGGAGAATTCTTGTTCGTGCTCTGTGCTTCCGAGATGCAGAAAAGAAGGGCTGTGCTGAGTTGCTCGGGAAGCAAGGACGTAGACAGCGCCTTGTGTTTGGGAGTGAGTAGCTGCTGGTGTTTTGCAGTTGACTTCGCTGTGCACTGAATGTCAGGTGGATCTCTGCACTCTTCTACAACGAGCAGGGCAGCAGAAAACAAAGAGCACAGATGTGTGACACAGGTTTGAAGCTTGCCAGGGAAAGAGTAGTGTTTTTGGAGTGTTCAGCAGATCCATGATTCTGGGCAAGGGCGGGATGCGTGCACTGTGCTGGCAAGCTTTCTCTGTGCGAGACACGCTGGAAAAGCTTTTCGCTATGATGCAGTCCGCTAGAGACGCAGACTCCGGCTCTCCGCAGCTGTCCGCAGGGAAGCGGCGGTTGCCGGCTTCTTTCTGCCGAAGCCGCGCTTTGCAGCGTACAAGTGCGGTTCACGTCAGCGGTGCACCTAGTAGCCGCTTCTTCGCCTCCGGCAGCCGGGGAGAGCGGTTGGCTTCTGAGAGGCGAAGAACGAAACCGGCTTGTGTGCGCAGCCTTGGCACTGCTAGAGGACGGTGGCTGCAGCTGCCAGCCCTTTCAATTCACCGCTGGCATGCTTCTGGCAGGTGCTCCAGGACGACTTTCCTGCGTTTTGACTTGGTCCTGATGCAGATGAATCTGGAGAATTCTTGTTCGTGCTCTGTGCTTCCGAGATGCAGAAAAGAAGGGCTGCGCTGAGTTGCTCGGGAAGCAAGGACGTAGACAGAGCCTTGTGTTTGGGAGTTAGTAGCTGCTGGTTTTTTGCAGTTGACTTCGCTGTGCACTGAATGTCAGGTGGACCTCTGCACTCTTCTAAAACGAGGAGGGCAGCAGAAAACAGAGAGCACAGATGTGTGACAGCAGTTTGAAGCTTGCCTAGGAAAGAGTAGTGTTTTTGGAGTGTTCAGCAAATATATGTTTCTGGGCAAGGGCGGGATGCGTGCACTGTGCTGGCAAGCTTTCTCCCTGCGAGACACGCTGGAAAAGCTTTTCGCTATGATGCAGTCCGCTAGAGACGCAGACTTCGGCTCTCCGCAGCTGTCCGCAGGAAAGCGGCGGTTGCCGGATACTTTCTCCCGAAGCCGCGCTTTGCAGCCTACAAGTGCGGTTCACGTCACGGGTGCACCTAGTAGCCGCTTCTTCGCCTCCGGCTGCCGGGGAGGGCGGTTGGCTTCTGAGAGGCGAAGAACGAAACCGGCTTGTGTGCGCAGCCTTGGCACTGCTAGAGGACGGTGGCTGCACCTGCCAGCCCTTTCAATTCACCGCTGGCATGCGTCTGGCAGGTGCTCCAGGACGACTTTCCTGCGTTTTGACTTGGTCCTGATGCAGACGAATCTGGAGAATTCTTGTTCGTCCTCTGTGCTTCCGAGATGCAGAAAAGAAGGGCTGTGCTGAATTGCTCGGGAAGCAAGGACGTAGACAGCGCCTTCTGTTTGGGAGTGGGTAGCTGCTGGTTTTTTGCAGTTGACTTCGCTGTGCACTGAATGTCAGGTGGACCTCTGCACTCCTCTACAACGAGCAGGGCAGCAGAAAACTGAGAGCACAGACGTCTGACAGCAGTTTGAAGCTTGCCAAGGAAATAGCAGTGTTTTCGGAGTGTTCAGCAAATATATGTTTCTGGGCAAGGGCAGGATATGTGCACTGTGCTGACAAGCTTTGTCCCTGCGAGACACGCTGGAAAAGCTTTTCGCTATGATGCAGTCCGCTAGAGACGCAGACTCCATCTCCGCAGCTGTCCGCAGGAAAGCGGCTGTTGCCGGCTTCTTTCTGCCGAAGCCGCGCTTTGAAGCGTACAAGTGCGGTTCACGACAGCGGTGCACCTAGTAGCCGCTTCTTCGCCTCCGGCAGCCGGGGAGAGCGGTTGGCTTCTGAGAGGCGAAGAACGAAACCGGCTTGTGTGCGCAGCCTTGGCACTGCTAGAGGACGGTGGCTGCAGCTGCCAGCCCTTTCAATTCACCGCTGGCATGCTTCTGGCAGGTGCTCCAGGATGACTTTCCTGCGTTTTGACTTGGTCCTGATGCAGACGAATCTGGAGAATTCTTGTTCGTCGTCTGTGCTTCCGAGATGCAGAAAAGAAGGGCTGTGCTGAATTGCTCGGGAAGCAAGGACGTAGACAGCGCCTTCTGTTTGGGAGTGGGTAGCTGCTGGTTTTTTGCAGTTGACTTCGCTGTGCACTGAATGTCAGGTGGACCTCTGCACTCTTCTACAACGAGCAGGGCAGCAGAAAACAGAGAGCACAGATGGCTGACAGCAGTTTGAAGCTTGCCTAGGAAAGAGTAGTGTTTTTGGAGTGTTCAGCAGATCCATGTTTCTGGGCAAGGGCGGGATGCGTGCACTGTGCTGGCAAGCTTTCTCCGTGCGAGACACGCTGGAAAAGCTTTTCGCCATGATGCAGTCCGCTAGAGACGCCGACTTCGGCTCTCCGCTGCTGTCCCCAGGGAAGCGGCGGTTGCCGGCTTCTTTCTGCCGAAGCCGCCCTTTGCAGCCTACAAGTGCGGTTCACGTCAGCGGTGCACCTAGTAGCCGCTTCTTCGCCTCTGGCTGCCGGTGAGAGCTGTTGGCTTCTGAGAGGCGAAGAACGAAACCGGCTTGTGTGCGCAGCCTTGGCACTGCTAGAGGACGGTGGCTGCAGCTGCCAGCCCTTTCAATTCACCGCTGGCATGCTTCTGGCAGGTGCTCCAGGACGACTTTCCTGCGTTTTGACTTGGTCCTGATGCAGACGAATCTGGAGAATTCTTGTTCGTGCCCTGAGCTTCCGGGATGCAGAGAAGAAGGGCTGCGCTGAGTTGCTCGGGAAGCAAGGACGTAGATAGCGCCTTGTGTTTGGGAGTGAGTAACTGCTGGTGTTTTGCAGTTGACTTCGCTGTGCACTGAATGTCAGGTGGATCTCTGCACTCTTCTACAACGAGCAGGGCAGCAGAAAACAAAGAGCACAGATGTGTGACACAAGTTTGAAGCTTGCCAGGGAAAGAGTAGTGTTTTTGGAGTGTTCAGCAGATCCATGATTCTGGGCAAGGGCGGGATGCGTGCACTGTGCTGGCAAGCTTTCCCTGTGCGAGACACGCTGGAAAAGCTTTTCGCTATGATGCAGTCCGCTAGAGACGCCGACTTCGGCTCTCCGCAGCTGTCGGCAAGGAAGCGGCTGTTGCCGGATTCTTTCTGCCGAAGCCGCGCTTTGCAGCCTACAAGTGCGGTTCACGTCACGGGTGCACCTAGTAGCCGCTTCTTCGCCTCCGGCTGCCGGGGAGGGCGGTTGGCTTCTGAGAGGCGAAGAACGAAGCCGGCTGGTGTGCGCAGCCTTGGCACTGCTAGAGGACGGTGGCTGCAGCTGCCAGCCCTTTCAATTCACCGCTGGCATGCTTCTGGCAGGTGCTCCAGGACGACTTTCCTGCGTTTTGACTTGGTCCTGATGCAGACGAATCTGGAGAATTTTTGTACGTGCCCTGAGCTTCCGAGTGGCAGAGAACTCGATGGCAGCTGCAGAAAAGAAGGGCTGTGCTGAATTGCTCGGGAAGCAAGGACATAGACAGCGCCTTGTGTTTGAAAGTGAGCAGCTGCTAGTGTTTTGCAGTTGACTTCGCTGTGCACTGAATGTCAGGTGGAGCTGTGCACACTTCTACAACGAGCAGGACATTACAAAACAGAGAGCACAGATGTCTGACAGCAGTTTGAAGCTTGCCTAGGAAAGAGTAGTGTTTTTGGAGTGTTCAGCAAATATATGTTTCTGGGCAAGGGCGGGATGCGTGCACTGTGCTGGCAAGCTTTCTCCCTGCGAGACACGCTGGAAAAGCTTTTCGCCATGATGCAATCCGATAGAGACGCAGACTTCGGCTCTCCGCAGCTGTCCCCAGGGAAGCGGCGGTTGCCGGCGTCTTTCTGCCGAAGCCGCGCTTTGCAGCCTACAAGTGCGGTTCACGTCAGCGGTGCACCTAGTAGCCGCGTCTTCGCCTCCGGCAGCCGGTGAGAGCGGTTGGCTTCTGAGAGGCGAAGAACGAAACCGGCTTGTGTGCGCAGCCTTGGCACTGCTAGAGGATGGTGGCTGCACCTGCCAGCCCTTTCAATTCACCGCTGGCATGCTTCTGGCTGGTGCTCCAGGGCGACTTTCCTGGGTTTTGACTAGGTCCTGATGCAGACGAATCTGGAGAATTCTTGTTCCTACCCTGACCTTCCGAGTTGCAGAGAACTCGATGGCAGCTGCAGAAAAGAAGGGCTGTGCTGAGTTGCTCGGGAAGCAAGGACATAGACAGCGCCTTGTGTTTGGGAGTGAGCAGCTGCTGGTTTTTTGCCGTTGACTTCGCTGTGCACTGAATGTCAGGTGGAGCTGTAGACTCCTCTACAACGAGCAGGGCAGCAGAAAACTGAGAGCACAGACGTCTGACAGCAGTTTGAAGCTTGCCAAGGAAATAGCAGTGTTTTCGGAGTGTTCAGCAAATATATGTTTCTGGGCAAGGGCAGGATATGTGCACTGTGCTGACAAGCTTTGTCCCTGCGAGACACGCTGGAAAAGCTTTTCGCTATGATGCAGTCCGCTAGAGACGCAGACTCCATCTCCGCAGCTGTCCGCAGGAAAGCGGCTGTTGCCGGCTTCTTTCTGCCGAAGCCGCGCTTTGAAGCGTACAAGTGCGGTTCACGACAGCGGTGCACCTAGTAGCCGCTTCTTCGCCTCCGGCAGCCGGGGAGAGCGGTTGGCTTCTGAGAGGCGAAGAACGAAACCGGCTTGTGTGCGCAGCCTTGGCACTGCTAGAGGACGGTGGCTGCAGCTGCCAGCCCTTTCAATTCACCGCTGGCATGCTTCTGGCAGGTGCTCCAGGATGACTTTCCTGCGTTTTGACTTGGTCCTGATGCAGACGAATCTGGAGAATTCTTGTTCGTCGTCTGTGCTTCCGAGATGCAGAAAAGAAGGGCTGTGCTGAATTGCTCGGGAAGCAAGGACGTAGACAGCGCCTTCTGTTTGGGAGTGGGTAGCTGCTGGTTTTTTGCAGTTGACTTCGCTGTGCACTGAATGTCAGGTGGACCTCTGCACTCTTCTACAACGAGCAGGGCAGCAGAAAACAGAGAGCACAGATGGCTGACAGCAGTTTGAAGCTTGCCTAGGAAAGAGTAGTGTTTTTGGAGTGTTCAGCAGATCCATGTTTCTGGGCAAGGGCGGGATGCGTGCACTGTGCTGGCAAGCTTTCTCCCTGCGAGACACGCTGGAAAAGCTTTTCGCCATGATGCAGTCCGCTAGAGACGCCGACTTCGGCTCTCCGCTGCTGTCCCCAGGGAAGCGGCGGTTGCCGGCTTCTTTCTGCCGAAGCCGCCCTTTGCAGCCTACAAGTGCGGTTCACGTCAGCGGTGCACCTAGTAGCCGCTTCTTCGCCTCTGGCTGCCGGTGAGAGCTGTTGGCTTCTGAGAGGCGAAGAACGAAACCGGCTTGTGTGCGCAGCCTTGGCACTGCTAGAGGACGGTGGCTGCAGCTGCCAGCCCTTTCAATTCACCGCTGGCATGCTTCTGGCAGGTGCTCCAGGACGACTTTCCTGCGTTTTGACTTGGTCCTGATGCAGACGAATCTGGAGAATTCTTGTTCGTGCCCTGAGCTTCCGGGATGCAGAGAAGAAGGGCTGCGCTGAGTTGCTCGGGAAGCAAGGACGTAGATAGCGCCTTGTGTTTGGGAGTGAGTAACTGCTGGTGTTTTGCAGTTGACTTCGCTGTGCACTGAATGTCAGGTGGATCTCTGCACTCTTCTACAACGAGCAGGGCAGCAGAAAACAAAGAGCACAGATGTGTGACACAAGTTTGAAGCTTGCCAGGGAAAGAGTAGTGTTTTTGGAGTGTTCAGCAGATCCATGATTCTGGGCAAGGGCGGGATGCGTGCACTGTGCTGGCAAGCTTTCCCTGTGCGAGACACGCTGGAAAAGCTTTTCGCTATGATGCAGTCCGCTAGAGACGCCGACTTCGGCTCTCCGCAGCTGTCGGCAAGGAAGCGGCTGTTGCCGGATTCTTTCTGCCGAAGCCGCGCTTTGCAGCCTACAAGTGCGGTTCACGTCACGGGTGCACCTAGTAGCCGCTTCTTCGCCTCCGGCTGCCGGGGAGGGCGGTTGGCTTCTGAGAGGCGAAGAACGAAGCCGGCTGGTGTGCGCAGCCTTGGCACTGCTAGAGGACGGTGGCTGCAGCTGCCAGCCCTTTCAATTCACCGCTGGCATGCTTCTGGCAGGTGCTCCAGGACGACTTTCCTGCGTTTTGACTTGGTCCTGATGCAGACGAATCTGGAGAATTTTTGTACGTGCCCTGAGCTTCCGAGTGGCAGAGAACTCGATGGCAGCTGCAGAAAAGAAGGGCTGTGCTGAATTGCTCGGGAAGCAAGGACATAGACAGCGCCTTGTGTTTGAAAGTGAGCAGCTGCTAGTGTTTTGCAGTTGACTTCGCTGTGCACTGAATGTCAGGTGGAGCTGTGCACACTTCTACAACGAGCAGGACATTACAAAACAGAGAGCACAGATGTCTGACAGCAGTTTGAAGCTTGCCTAGGAAAGAGTAGTGTTTTTGGAGTGTTCAGCAAATATATGTTTCTGGGCAAGGGCGGGATGCGTGCACTGTGCTGGCAAGCTTTCTCCCTGCGAGACACGCTGGAAAAGCTTTTCGCTATGATGCAGTCCGCTAGAGACGCAGACTCCGGCTCTCCGCAGCTGTCCGCAGGAAAGCGGCGGTTGCCGGATACTTTCTCCCGAAGCCGCGCTTTGCAGCCTACAAGTGCGGTTCACGTCAGCGGTGCACCTAGTAGCCGCTTCTTCGCCTCCGGCAGCCGGGGAGAGCGGTTGGCTTCTGAGAGGCGAAGAACGAAACCGGCTTGTGTGCGCAGCCTTGGCACTGCTAGAGGACGGTGGCTGCAGCTGCCAGCCCTTTCAATTCACCGCTGGCATGCTTCTGGCAGGTGCTCCAGGACGACTTTCCTGCGTTTTGACTTGGTCCTGATGCAGACGAATCTGGAGAATTCTTGTTCGTCCTCTGTGCTTCCGAGATGCAGAAAAGAAGGGCTGTGCTGAGTTGCTCGGGAAGCAAGGACGTAGACAGCGCCTTCTGTTTGGGAGTGGGTAGCTGCTGGTTTTTTGCAGTTGACTTCGCTGTGCACTGAATGTCAGGTGGACCTCTGCACTCTTCTACAACGAGCAGGGCAGCAGAAAACAGAGAGCACAGATGGCTGACAGCAGTTTGAAGCTTGCCTAGGAAAGAGTAGTGTTTTTGGAGTGTTCAGCAGATCCATGTTTCTGGGCAAGGGCGGGATGCGTGCACTGTGCTGGCAAGCTTTCTCCGTGCGAGACACGCTGGAAAAGCTTTTCGCCATGATGCAGTCCGCTAGAGACGCCGACTTCGGCTCTCCGCTGCTTTCCCCAGGGAAGCGGCGGTTGCCGGCTTCTTTCTGCCGAAGCCGCCCTTTGCAGCCTACAAGTGCGGTTCACGTCAGCGGTGCACCTAGTAGCCGCTTCTTCGCCTCTGGCTGCCGGGGAGAGCGGTTGGCTTCTGAGAGGCGAAGAACGAAGCCGGCTGGTGTGCGCAGCCTTGGCACTGCTAGAGGACGGTGGCTGCAGCTGCCAGCCCTTTCAATTCACCGCTGGCATGCTTCTGGCAGGTGCTCCAGGACGACTTTCCTGCGTTTTGACTTGGTCCTGATGCAGACGAATCTGGAGAATTCTTGTTCGTGCCCTGAGCTTCCTAGATGCAGAGAAGAAGGGCTGCGCTGAGTTGCTCGGGAAGCAAGGACGTAGATAGCGCCTTGTGTTTAGGAGTGAGCAGCTGCTGGTTTTTTGCAATTGACTTCGCTGTGCATTGAATGTCAGGGTGAGCTGTGCACTCTTCTACTAGGAGCAGGGCAGGAGAAAACAGAGAGCACGGACGTCTTACAGCAGTTGAAAGCTTGACTAGGAAAGAGTAGTGTTTTTGGAGTGTTCAGCAGATCCATGTTTCTGGGCAAGGGCGGGATGCGTGCACAGTGCTGGCAAGCTTTCTCCCTGCGAGACACGCTGGAAAAGCTTTTCGCCATGATGCAATCCGATAGAGACGCAGACTTCGGCTCTCCGCAGCTGTCCCCAGGGAAGCGGCGGTTGCCGGCGTCTTTCTGCCGAAGCCGCGCTTTGCAGCCTACAAGTGCGGTTCACGTCAGCGGTGCACCTAGTAGCCGCGTCTTCGCCTCCGGCAGCCGGTGAGAGCGGTTGGCTTCTGAGAGGCGAAGAACGAAACCGGCTTGTGTGCGCAGCCTTGGCACTGCTAGAGGATGGTGGCTGCACCTGCCAGCCCTTTCAATTCACCGCTGGCATGCTTCTGGCTGGTGCTCCAGGGCGACTTTCCTGGGTTTTGACTAGGTCCTGATGCAGACGAATCTGGAGAATTCTTGTTCCTACCCTGACCTTCCGAGTTGCAGAGAACTCGATGGCAGCTGCAGAAAAGAAGGGCTGTGCTGAGTTGCTCGGGAAGCAAGGACATAGACAGCGCCTTGTGTTTGGGAGTGAGCAGCTGCTGGTTTTTTGCCGTTGACTTCGCTGTGCACTGAATGTCAGGTGGAGCTGTAGACTCCTCTACAACGAGCAGGGCAGCAGAAAACTGAGAGCACAGACGTCTGACAGCAGTTTGAAGCTTGCCAAGGAAATAGCAGTGTTTTCGGAGTGTTCAGCAAATATATGTTTCTGGGCAAGGGCAGGATATGTGCACTGTGCTGACAAGCTTTGTCCCTGCGAGACACGCTGGAAAAGCTTTTCGCCATGATGCAGTCCGCTAGAGACGCAGACTCCATCTCCGCAGCTGTCCGCAGGAAAGCGGCTGTTGCCGGCTTCTTTCTGCCGAAGCCGCGCTTTGAAGCGTACAAGTGCGGTTCACGACAGCGGTGCACCTAGTAGCCGCTTCTTCGCCTCCGGCAGCCGGGGAGAGCGGTTGGCTTCTGAGAGGCGAAGAACGAAACCGGCTTGTGTGCGCAGCCTTGGCACTGCTAGAGGACGGTGGCTGCAGCTGCCAGCCCTTTCAATTCACCGCTGGCATGCTTCTGGCAGGTGCTCCAGGATGACTTTCCTGCGTTTTGATTTGGTCCTGATGCAGACGAATCTGGAGAATTCTTGTTCGTGCTCTGTGCTTCCGAGATGCAGAAAAGAAGGGCTGTGCTGAGTTGCTCGGGAAGCAAGGACGTAGACAGCGCCTTGTGTTTGGGAGTGAGTAGCTGCTGGTGTTTTGCAGTTGACTTCGCTGTGCACTGAATGTCAGGTGGATCTCTGCACTCTTCTACAACGAGCAGGGCAGCAGAAAACAAAGAGCACAGATGTGTGACACAGGTTTGAAGCTTGCCAGGGAAAGAGTAGTGTTTTTGGAGTGTTCAGCAGATCCATGATTCTGGGCAAGGGCGGGATGCGTGCACTGTGCTGGCAAGCTTTCTCTGTGCGAGACACGCTGGAAAAGCTTTTCGCTATGATGCAGTCCGCTAGAGACGCAGACTCCGGCTCTCCGCAGCTGTCCGCAGGGAAGCGGCGGTTGCCGGCTTCTTTCTGCCGAAGCCGCGCTTTGCAGCGTACAAGTGCGGTTCACGTCAGCGGTGCACCTAGTAGCCGCTTCTTCGCCTCCGGCAGCCGGGGAGAGCGGTTGGCTTCTGAGAGGCGAAGAACGAAACCGGCTTGTGTGCGCAGCCTTGGCACTGCTAGAGGACGGTGGCTGCAGCTGCCAGCCCTTTCAATTCACCGCTGGCATGCTTCTGGCAGGTGCTCCAGGACGACTTTCCTGCGTTTTGACTTGGTCCTGATGCAGATGAATCTGGAGAATTCTTGTTCGTGCTCTGTGCTTCCGAGATGCAGAAAAGAAGGGCTGCGCTGAGTTGCTCGGGAAGCAAGGACGTAGACAGAGCCTTGTGTTTGGGAGTTAGTAGCTGCTGGTTTTTTGCAGTTGACTTCGCTGTGCACTGAATGTCAGGTGGACCTCTGCACTCTTCTAAAACGAGGAGGGCAGCAGAAAACAGAGAGCACAGATGTGTGACAGCAGTTTGAAGCTTGCCTAGGAAAGAGTAGTGTTTTTGGAGTGTTCAGCAAATATATGTTTCTGGGCAAGGGCGGGATGCGTGCACTGTGCTGGCAAGCTTTCTCCCTGCGAGACACGCTGGAAAAGCTTTTCGCTATGATGCAGTCCGCTAGAGACGCAGACTTCGGCTCTCCGCAGCTGTCCGCAGGAAAGCGGCGGTTGCCGGATACTTTCTCCCGAAGCCGCGCTTTGCAGCCTACAAGTGCGGTTCACGTCACGGGTGCACCTAGTAGCCGCTTCTTCGCCTCCGGCTGCCGGGGAGGGCGGTTGGCTTCTGAGAGGCGAAGAACGAAACCGGCTTGTGTGCGCAGCCTTGGCACTGCTAGAGGACGGTGGCTGCACCTGCCAGCCCTTTCAATTCACCGCTGGCATGCGTCTGGCAGGTGCTCCAGGACGACTTTCCTGCGTTTTGACTTGGTCCTGATGCAGACGAATCTGGAGAATTCTTGTTCGTCCTCTGTGCTTCCGAGATGCAGAAAAGAAGGGCTGTGCTGAATTGCTCGGGAAGCAAGGACGTAGACAGCGCCTTCTGTTTGGGAGTGGGTAGCTGCTGGTTTTTTGCAGTTGACTTCGCTGTGCACTGAATGTCAGGTGGACCTCTGCACTCCTCTACAACGAGCAGGGCAGCAGAAAACTGAGAGCACAGACGTCTGACAGCAGTTTGAAGCTTGCCAAGGAAATAGCAGTGTTTTCGGAGTGTTCAGCAAATATATGTTTCTGGGCAAGGGCAGGATATGTGCACTGTGCTGACAAGCTTTGTCCCTGCGAGACACGCTGGAAAAGCTTTTCGCTATGATGCAGTCCGCTAGAGACGCAGACTCCATCTCCGCAGCTGTCCGCAGGAAAGCGGCTGTTGCCGGCTTCTTTCTGCCGAAGCCGCGCTTTGAAGCGTACAAGTGCGGTTCACGACAGCGGTGCACCTAGTAGCCGCTTCTTCGCCTCCGGCAGCCGGGGAGAGCGGTTGGCTTCTGAGAGGCGAAGAACGAAACCGGCTTGTGTGCGCAGCCTTGGCACTGCTAGAGGACGGTGGCTGCAGCTGCCAGCCCTTTCAATTCACCGCTGGCATGCTTCTGGCAGGTGCTCCAGGATGACTTTCCTGCGTTTTGACTTGGTCCTGATGCAGACGAATCTGGAGAATTCTTGTTCGTCGTCTGTGCTTCCGAGATGCAGAAAAGAAGGGCTGTGCTGAATTGCTCGGGAAGCAAGGACGTAGACAGCGCCTTCTGTTTGGGAGTGGGTAGCTGCTGGTTTTTTGCAGTTGACTTCGCTGTGCACTGAATGTCAGGTGGACCTCTGCACTCTTCTACAACGAGCAGGGCAGCAGAAAACAGAGAGCACAGATGGCTGACAGCAGTTTGAAGCTTGCCTAGGAAAGAGTAGTGTTTTTGGAGTGTTCAGCAGATCCATGTTTCTGGGCAAGGGCGGGATGCGTGCACTGTGCTGGCAAGCTTTCTCCGTGCGAGACACGCTGGAAAAGCTTTTCGCCATGATGCAGTCCGCTAGAGACGCCGACTTCGGCTCTCCGCTGCTGTCCCCAGGGAAGCGGCGGTTGCCGGCTTCTTTCTGCCGAAGCCGCCCTTTGCAGCCTACAAGTGCGGTTCACGTCAGCGGTGCACCTAGTAGCCGCTTCTTCGCCTCTGGCTGCCGGTGAGAGCTGTTGGCTTCTGAGAGGCGAAGAACGAAACCGGCTTGTGTGCGCAGCCTTGGCACTGCTAGAGGACGGTGGCTGCAGCTGCCAGCCCTTTCAATTCACCGCTGGCATGCTTCTGGCAGGTGCTCCAGGACGACTTTCCTGCGTTTTGACTTGGTCCTGATGCAGACGAATCTGGAGAATTCTTGTTCGTGCCCTGAGCTTCCGGGATGCAGAGAAGAAGGGCTGCGCTGAGTTGCTCGGGAAGCAAGGACGTAGATAGCGCCTTGTGTTTGGGAGTGAGTAACTGCTGGTGTTTTGCAGTTGACTTCGCTGTGCACTGAATGTCAGGTGGATCTCTGCACTCTTCTACAACGAGCAGGGCAGCAGAAAACAAAGAGCACAGATGTGTGACACAAGTTTGAAGCTTGCCAGGGAAAGAGTAGTGTTTTTGGAGTGTTCAGCAGATCCATGATTCTGGGCAAGGGCGGGATGCGTGCACTGTGCTGGCAAGCTTTCCCTGTGCGAGACACGCTGGAAAAGCTTTTCGCTATGATGCAGTCCGCTAGAGACGCCGACTTCGGCTCTCCGCAGCTGTCGGCAAGGAAGCGGCTGTTGCCGGATTCTTTCTGCCGAAGCCGCGCTTTGCAGCCTACAAGTGCGGTTCACGTCACGGGTGCACCTAGTAGCCGCTTCTTCGCCTCCGGCTGCCGGGGAGGGCGGTTGGCTTCTGAGAGGCGAAGAACGAAGCCGGCTGGTGTGCGCAGCCTTGGCACTGCTAGAGGACGGTGGCTGCAGCTGCCAGCCCTTTCAATTCACCGCTGGCATGCTTCTGGCAGGTGCTCCAGGACGACTTTCCTGCGTTTTGACTTGGTCCTGATGCAGACGAATCTGGAGAATTTTTGTACGTGCCCTGAGCTTCCGAGTGGCAGAGAACTCGATGGCAGCTGCAGAAAAGAAGGGCTGTGCTGAATTGCTCGGGAAGCAAGGACATAGACAGCGCCTTGTGTTTGAAAGTGAGCAGCTGCTAGTGTTTTGCAGTTGACTTCGCTGTGCACTGAATGTCAGGTGGAGCTGTGCACACTTCTACAACGAGCAGGACATTACAAAACAGAGAGCACAGATGTCTGACAGCAGTTTGAAGCTTGCCTAGGAAAGAGTAGTGTTTTTGGAGTGTTCAGCAAATATATGTTTCTGGGCAAGGGCGGGATGCGTGCACTGTGCTGGCAAGCTTTCTCCCTGCGAGACACGCTGGAAAAGCTTTTCGCTATGATGCAGTCCGCTAGAGACGCAGACTCCGGCTCTCCGCAGCTGTCCGCAGGAAAGCGGCGGTTGCCGGATACTTTCTCCCGAAGCCGCGCTTTGCAGCCTACAAGTGCGGTTCACGTCAGCGGTGCACCTAGTAGCCGCTTCTTCGCCTCCGGCAGCCGGGGAGAGCGGTTGGCTTCTGAGAGGCGAAGAACGAAACCGGCTTGTGTGCGCAGCCTTGGCACTGCTAGAGGACGGTGGCTGCAGCTGCCAGCCCTTTCAATTCACCGCTGGCATGCTTCTGGCAGGTGCTCCAGGACGACTTTCCTGCGTTTTGACTTGGTCCTGATGCAGACGAATCTGGAGAATTCTTGTTCGTCCTCTGTGCTTCCGAGATGCAGAAAAGAAGGGCTGTGCTGAGTTGCTCGGGAAGCAAGGACGTAGACAGCGCCTTCTGTTTGGGAGTGGGTAGCTGCTGGTTTTTTGCAGTTGACTTCGCTGTGCACTGAATGTCAGGTGGACCTCTGCACTCTTCTACAACGAGCAGGGCAGCAGAAAACAGAGAGCACAGATGGCTGACAGCAGTTTGAAGCTTGCCTAGGAAAGAGTAGTGTTTTTGGAGTGTTCAGCAGATCCATGTTTCTGGGCAAGGGCGGGATGCGTGCACTGTGCTGGCAAGCTTTCTCCGTGCGAGACACGCTGGAAAAGCTTTTCGCCATGATGCAGTCCGCTAGAGACGCCGACTTCGGCTCTCCGCTGCTTTCCCCAGGGAAGCGGCGGTTGCCGGCTTCTTTCTGCCGAAGCCGCCCTTTGCAGCCTACAAGTGCGGTTCACGTCAGCGGTGCACCTAGTAGCCGCTTCTTCGCCTCTGGCTGCCGGGGAGAGCGGTTGGCTTCTGAGAGGCGAAGAACGAAGCCGGCTGGTGTGCGCAGCCTTGGCACTGCTAGAGGACGGTGGCTGCAGCTGCCAGCCCTTTCAATTCACCGCTGGCATGCTTCTGGCAGGTGCTCCAGGACGACTTTCCTGCGTTTTGACTTGGTCCTGATGCAGACGAATCTGGAGAATTCTTGTTCGTGCCCTGAGCTTCCGGGATGCAGAGAAGAAGGGCTGCGCTGAGTTGCTCGGGAAGCAAGGACGTAGATAGCGCCTTGTGTTTAGGAGTGAGCAGCTGCTGGTTTTTTGCAATTGACTTCGCTGTGCATTGAATGTCAGGGTGAGCTGTGCACTCTTCTACTAGGAGCAGGGCAGGAGAAAACAGAGAGCACGGACGTCTTACAGCAGTTGAAAGCTTGACTAGGAAAGAGTAGTGTTTTTGGAGTGTTCAGCAGATCCATGTTTCTGGGCAAGGGCGGGATGCGTGCACAGTGCTGGCAAGCTTTCTCCCTGCGAGACACGCTGGAAAAGCTTTTCGCCATGATGCAATCCGATAGAGACGCAGACTTCGGCTCTCCGCAGCTGTCCCCAGGGAAGCGGCGGTTGCCGGCGTCTTTCTGCCGAAGCCGCGCTTTGCAGCCTACAAGTGCGGTTCACGTCAGCGGTGCACCTAGTAGCCGCGTCTTCGCCTCCGGCAGCCGGTGAGAGCGGTTGGCTTCTGAGAGGCGAAGAACGAAACCGGCTTGTGTGCGCAGCCTTGGCACTGCTAGAGGATGGTGGCTGCACCTGCCAGCCCTTTCAATTCACCGCTGGCATGCTTCTGGCTGGTGCTCCAGGGCGACTTTCCTGGGTTTTGACTAGGTCCTGATGCAGACGAATCTGGAGAATTCTTGTTCCTACCCTGACCTTCCGAGTTGCAGAGAACTCGATGGCAGCTGCAGAAAAGAAGGGCTGTGCTGAGTTGCTCGGGAAGCAAGGACATAGACAGCGCCTTGTGTTTGGGAGTGAGCAGCTGCTGGTTTTTTGCCGTTGACTTCGCTGTGCACTGAATGTCAGGTGGAGCTGTAGACTCCTCTACAACGAGCAGGGCAGCAGAAAACTGAGAGCACAGACGTCTGACAGCAGTTTGAAGCTTGCCAAGGAAATAGCAGTGTTTTCGGAGTGTTCAGCAAATATATGTTTCTGGGCAAGGGCAGGATATGTGCACTGTGCTGACAAGCTTTGTCCCTGCGAGACACGCTGGAAAAGCTTTTCGCCATGATGCAGTCCGCTAGAGACGCAGACTCCATCTCCGCAGCTGTCCGCAGGAAAGCGGCTGTTGCCGGCTTCTTTCTGCCGAAGCCGCGCTTTGAAGCGTACAAGTGCGGTTCACGACAGCGGTGCACCTAGTAGCCGCTTCTTCGCCTCCGGCAGCCGGGGAGAGCGGTTGGCTTCTGAGAGGCGAAGAACGAAACCGGCTTGTGTGCGCAGCCTTGGCACTGCTAGAGGACGGTGGCTGCAGCTGCCAGCCCTTTCAATTCACCGCTGGCATGCTTCTGGCAGGTGCTCCAGGATGACTTTCCTGCGTTTTGATTTGGTCCTGATGCAGACGAATCTGGAGAATTCTTGTTCGTGCTCTGTGCTTCCGAGATGCAGAAAAGAAGGGCTGTGCTGAGTTGCTCGGGAAGCAAGGACGTAGACAGCGCCTTGTGTTTGGGAGTGAGTAGCTGCTGGTGTTTTGCAGTTGACTTCGCTGTGCACTGAATGTCAGGTGGATCTCTGCACTCTTCTACAACGAGCAGGGCAGCAGAAAACAAAGAGCACAGATGTGTGACACAGGTTTGAAGCTTGCCAGGGAAAGAGTAGTGTTTTTGGAGTGTTCAGCAGATCCATGATTCTGGGCAAGGGCGGGATGTGTGCACTGTGCTGGCAAGCTTTCTCTGTGCGAGACACGCTGGAAAAGCTTTTCGCTATGATGCAGTCCGCTAGAGACGCAGACTCCGGCTCTCCGCAGCTGTCCGCAGGGAAGCGGCGGTTGTCGGCTTCTTTCTGCCGAAGCCGCGCTTTGCAGCGTACAAGTGCGGTTCACGTCAGCGGTGCACCTAGTAGCCGCTTCTTCGCCTCCGGCAGCCGGGGAGAGCGGTTGGCTTCTGAGAGGCGAAGAACGAAACCGGCTTGTGTGCGCAGCCTTGGCACTGCTAGAGGACGGTGGCTGCAGCTGCCAGCCCTTTCAATTCACCGCTGGCATGCTTCTGGCAGGTGCTCCAGGACGACTTTCCTGCGTTTTGACTTGGTCCTGATGCAGATGAATCTGGAGAATTCTTGTTCGTGCTCTGTGCTTCCGAGATGCAGAAAAGAAGGGCTGCGCTGAGTTGCTCGGGAAGCAAGGACGTAGACAGCGCCTTGTGTTTGGGAGTTAGTAGCTGCTGGTTTTTTGCAGTTGACTTCGCTGTGCACTGAATGTCAGGTGGACCTCTGCACTCTTCTAAAACGAGGAGGGCAGCAGAAAACAGAGAGCACAGATGTGTGACACAAGTTTGAAGCTTGCCAAGGAAATAGCAGTGTTTTCGGAGTGTTCAGCAAATATATGTTTCTGGGCAAGGGCAGGATATGTGCACTGTGCTGACAAGCTTTGTCCCTGCGAGACACGCTGGAAAAGCTTTTCGCTATGATGCAGTCCGCTAGAGACGCAGACTCCATCTCCGCAGCTGTCCGCAGGAAAGCGGCTGTTGCCGGCTTCTTTCTGCCGAAGCCGCGCTTTGAAGCGTACAAGTGCGGTTCACGACAGCGGTGCACCTAGTAGCCGCTTCTTCGCCTCCGGCAGCCGGGGAGAGCGGTTGGCTTCTGAGAGGCGAAGAACGAAACCGGCTTGTGTGCGCAGCCTTGGCACTGCTAGAGGACGGTGGCTGCAGCTGCCAGCCCTTTCAATTCACCGCTGGCATGCTTCTGGCAGGTGCTCCAGGATGACTTTCCTGCGTTTTGACTTGGTCCTGATGCAGACGAATCTGGAGAATTCTTGTTCGTCGTCTGTGCTTCCGAGATGCAGAAAAGAAGGGCTGTGCTGAATTGCTCGGGAAGCAAGGACGTAGACAGCGCCTTCTGTTTGGGAGTGGGTAGCTGCTGGTTTTTTGCAGTTGACTTCGCTGTGCACTGAATGTCAGGTGGACCTCTGCACTCTTCTACAACGAGCAGGGCAGCAGAAAACAGAGAGCACAGATGGCTGACAGCAGTTTGAAGCTTGCCTAGGAAAGAGTAGTGTTTTTGGAGTGTTCAGCAGATCCATGTTTCTGGGCAAGGGCGGGATGCGTGCACTGTGCTGGCAAGCTTTCTCCGTGCGAGACACGCTGGAAAAGCTTTTCGCCATGATGCAGTCCGCTAGAGACGCCGACTTCGGCTCTCCGCTGCTGTCCCCAGGGAAGCGGCGGTTGCCGGCTTCTTTCTGCCGAAGCCGCCCTTTGCAGCCTACAAGTGCGGTTCACGTCAGCGGTGCACCTAGTAGCCGCTTCTTCGCCTCTGGCTGCCGGTGAGAGCTGTTGGCTTCTGAGAGGCGAAGAACGAAACCGGCTTGTGTGCGCAGCCTTGGCACTGCTAGAGGACGGTGGCTGCAGCTGCCAGCCCTTTCAATTCACCGCTGGCATGCTTCTGGCAGGTGCTCCAGGACGACTTTCCTGCGTTTTGACTTGGTCCTGATGCAGACGAATCTGGAGAATTCTTGTTCGTGCCCTGAGCTTCCGGGATGCAGAGAAGAAGGGCTGCGCTGAGTTGCTCGGGAAGCAAGGACGTAGATAGCGCCTTGTGTTTGGGAGTGAGTAACTGCTGGTGTTTTGCAGTTGACTTCGCTGTGCACTGAATGTCAGGTGGATCTCTGCACTCTTCTACAACGAGCAGGGCAGCAGAAAACAAAGAGCACAGATGTGTGACACAAGTTTGAAGCTTGCCAGGGAAAGAGTAGTGTTTTTGGAGTGTTCAGCAGATCCATGATTCTGGGCAAGGGCGGGATGCGTGCACTGTGCTGGCAAGCTTTCCCTGTGCGAGACACGCTGGAAAAGCTTTTCGCTATGATGCAGTCCGCTAGAGACGCCGACTTCGGCTCTCCGCAGCTGTCGGCAAGGAAGCGGCTGTTGCCGGCGTCTTTCTGCCGAAGCCGCGCTTTGCAGCCTACAAGTGCGGTTCACGTCACGGGTGCACCTAGTAGCCGCTTCTTCGCCTCCGGCTGCCGGGGAGGGCGGTTGGCTTCTGAGAGGCGAAGAACGAAGCCGGCTGGTGTGCGCAGCCTTGGCACTGCTAGAGGACGGTGGCTGCAGCTGCCAGCCCTTTCAATTCACCGCTGGCATGCTTCTGGCAGGTGCTCCAGGACGACTTTCCTGCGTTTTGACTTGGTCCTGATGCAGACGAATCTGGAGAATTTTTGTACGTGCCCTGAGCTTCCGAGTGGCAGAGAACTCGATGGCAGCTGCAGAAAAGAAGGGCTGTGCTGAATTGCTCGGGAAGCAAGGACATAGACAGCGCCTTGTGTTTGAAAGTGAGCAGCTGCTAGTGTTTTGCAGTTGACTTCGCTGTGCACTGAATGTCAGGTGGAGCTGTGCACACTTCTACAACGAGCAGGACATTACAAAACAGAGAGCACAGATGTCTGACAGCAGTTTGAAGCTTGCCTAGGAAAGAGTAGTGTTTTTGGAGTGTTCAGCAAATATATGTTTCTGGGCAAGGGCGGGATGCGTGCACTGTGCTGGCAAGCTTTCTCCCTGCGAGACACGCTGGAAAAGCTTTTCGCTATGATGCAGTCCGCTAGAGACGCAGACTCCGGCTCTCCGCAGCTGTCCGCAGGAAAGCGGCGGTTGCCGGATACTTTCTCCCGAAGCCGCGCTTTGCAGCCTACAAGTGCGGTTCACGTCAGCGGTGCACCTAGTAGCCGCTTCTTCGCCTCCGGCAGCCGGGGAGAGCGGTTGGCTTCTGAGAGGCGAAGAACGAAACCGGCTTGTGTGCGCAGCCTTGGCACTGCTAGAGGACGGTGGCTGCAGCTGCCAGCCCTTTCAATTCACCGCTGGCATGCTTCTGGCAGGTGCTCCAGGACGACTTTCCTGCGTTTTGACTTGGTCCTGATGCAGACGAATCTGGAGAATTCTTGTTCGTCCTCTGTGCTTCCGAGATGCAGAAAAGAAGGGCTGTGCTGAGTTGCTCGGGAAGCAAGGACGTAGACAGCGCCTTCTGTTTGGGAGTGGGTAGCTGCTGGTTTTTTGCAGTTGACTTCGCTGTGCACTGAATGTCAGGTGGACCTCTGCACTCTTCTACAACGAGCAGGGCAGCAGAAAACAGAGAGCACAGATGGCTGACAGCAGTTTGAAGCTTGCCTAGGAAAGAGTAGTGTTTTTGGAGTGTTCAGAAAATCCATGTTTCTGGGCAAGGGCGGGATGCGTGCACTGTGCTGGCAAGCTTTCTCCGTGCGAGACACGCTGGAAAAGCTTTTCGCTATGATGCAGTCCGCTAGAGACGCCGACTTCGGCTCTCCGCTGCTTTCCCCAGGGAAGCGGCGGTTGCCGGCTTCTTTCTGCCGAAGCCGCCCTTTGCAGCCTACAAGTGCGGTTCACGTCAGCGGTGCACCTAGTAGCCGCTTCTTCGCCTCTGGCTGCCGGGGAGAGCGGTTGGCTTCTGAGAGGCGAAGAACGAAGCCGGCTGGTGTGCGCAGCCTTGGCACTGCTAGAGGACGGTGGCTGCAGCTGCCAGCCCTTTCAATTCACCGCTGGCATGCTTCTGGCAGGTGCTCCAGGACGACTTTCCTGCGTTTTGACTTGGTCCTGATGCAGACGAATCTGGAGAATTCTTGTTCGTCCTCTGTGCTTCCGAGATGCAGAAAAGAAGGGCTGTGCTGAGTTGCTCGGGAAGCAAGGACGTAGACAGCGCCTTCTGTTTGGGAGTGGGTAGCTGCTGGTTTTTTGCAGTTGACTTCGCTGTGCACTGAATGTCAGGTGGACCTCTGCACTCTTCTACAACGAGCAGGGCAGCAGAAAACAGAGAGCACAGATGGCTGACAGCAGTTTGAAGCTTGCCTAGGAAAGAGTAGTGTTTTTGGAGTGTTCAGAAAATCCATGTTTCTGGGCAAGGGCGGGATGCGTGCACTGTGCTGGCAAGCTTTCTCCGTGCGAGACACGCTGGAAAAGCTTTTCGCTATGATGCAGTCCGCTAGAGACGCCGACTTCGGCTCTCCGCTGCTTTCCCCAGGGAAGCGGCGGTTGCCGGCTTCTTTCTGCCGAAGCCGCCCTTTGCAGCCTACAAGTGCGGTTCACGTCAGCGGTGCACCTAGTAGCCGCTTCTTCGCCTCTGGCTGCCGGGGAGAGCGGTTGGCTTCTGAGAGGCGAAGAACGAAGCCGGCTGGTGTGCGCAGCCTTGGCACTGCTAGAGGACGGTGGCTGCAGCTGCCAGCCCTTTCAATTCACCGCTGGCATGCTTCTGGCAGGTGCTCCAGGACGACTTTCCTGCGTTTTGACTTGGTCCTGATGCAGACGAATCTGGAGAATTCTTGTTCGTGCCCTGAGCTTCCGGGATGCAGAGAAGAAGGGCTGCGCTGAGTTGCTCGGGAAGCAAGGACGTAGATAGCGCCTTGTGTTTAGGAGTGAGCAGCTGCTGGTTTTTTGCAATTGACTTCGCTGTGCATTGAATGTCAGGGTGAGCTGTGCACTCTTCTACTAGGAGCAGGGCAGGAGAAAACAGAGAGCACGGACGTCTTACAGCAGTTGAAAGCTTGACTAGGAAAGAGTAGTGTTTTTGGAGTGTTCAGCAGATCCATGTTTCTGGGCAAGGGCGGGATGCGTGCACAGTGCTGGCAAGCTTTCTCCCTGCGAGACACGCTGGAAAAGCTTTTCGCCATGATGCAATCCGATAGAGACGCAGACTTCGGCTCTCCGCAGCTGTCCCCAGGGAAGCGGCGGTTGCCGGCGTCTTTCTGCCGAAGCCGCGCTTTGCAGCCTACAAGTGCGGTTCACGTCAGCGGTGCACCTAGTAGCCGCGTCTTCGCCTCCGGCAGCCGGTGAGAGCGGTTGGCTTCTGAGAGGCGAAGAACGAAACCGGCTTGTGTGCGCAGCCTTGGCACTGCTAGAGGATGGTGGCTGCACCTGCCAGCCCTTTCAATTCACCGCTGGCATGCTTCTGGCTGGTGCTCCAGGGCGACTTTCCTGGGTTTTGACTAGGTCCTGATGCAGACGAATCTGGAGAATTCTTGTTCCTACCCTGACCTTCCGAGTTGCAGAGAACTCGATGGCAGCTGCAGAAAAGAAGGGCTGTGCTGAGTTGCTCGGGAAGCAAGGACATAGACAGCGCCTTGTGTTTGGGAGTGAGCAGCTGCTGGTTTTTTGCCGTTGACTTCGCTGTGCACTGAATGTCAGGTGGAGCTGTAGACTCCTCTACAACGAGCAGGGCAGCAGAAAACTGAGAGCACAGACGTCTGACAGCAGTTTGAAGCTTGCCAAGGAAATAGCAGTGTTTTCGGAGTGTTCAGCAAATATATGTTTCTGGGCAAGGGCAGGATATGTGCACTGTGCTGACAAGCTTTGTCCCTGCGAGACACGCTGGAAAAGCTTTTCGCCATGATGCAGTCCGCTAGAGACGCAGACTCCATCTCCGCAGCTGTCCGCAGGAAAGCGGCTGTTGCCGGCTTCTTTCTGCCGAAGCCGCGCTTTGAAGCGTACAAGTGCGGTTCACGACAGCGGTGCACCTAGTAGCCGCTTCTTCGCCTCCGGCAGCCGGGGAGAGCGGTTGGCTTCTGAGAGGCGAAGAACGAAACCGGCTTGTGTGCGCAGCCTTGGCACTGCTAGAGGACGGTGGCTGCAGCTGCCAGCCCTTTCAATTCACCGCTGGCATGCTTCTGGCAGGTGCTCCAGGATGACTTTCCTGCGTTTTGATTTGGTCCTGATGCAGACGAATCTGGAGAATTCTTGTTCGTGCTCTGTGCTTCCGAGATGCAGAAAAGAAGGGCTGTGCTGAGTTGCTCGGGAAGCAAGGACGTAGACAGCGCCTTGTGTTTGGGAGTGAGTAGCTGCTGGTGTTTTGCAGTTGACTTCGCTGTGCACTGAATGTCAGGTGGATCTCTGCACTCTTCTACAACGAGCAGGGCAGCAGAAAACAAAGAGCACAGATGTGTGACACAGGTTTGAAGCTTGCCAGGGAAAGAGTAGTGTTTTTGGAGTGTTCAGCAGATCCATGATTCTGGGCAAGGGCGGGATGTGTGCACTGTGCTGGCAAGCTTTCTCTGTGCGAGACACGCTGGAAAAGCTTTTCGCTATGATGCAGTCCGCTAGAGACGCAGACTCCGGCTCTCCGCAGCTGTCCGCAGGGAAGCGGCGGTTGCCGGCTTCTTTCTGCCGAAGCCGCGCTTTGCAGCGTACAAGTGCGGTTCACGTCAGCGGTGCACCTAGTAGCCGCTTCTTCGCCTCCGGCAGCCGGGGAGAGCGGTTGGCTTCTGAGAGGCGAAGAACGAAACCGGCTTGTGTGCGCAGCCTTGGCACTGCTAGAGGACGGTGGCTGCAGCTGCCAGCCCTTTCAATTCACCGCTGGCATGCTTCTGGCAGGTGCTCCAGGACGACTTTCCTGCGTTTTGACTTGGTCCTGATGCAGATGAATCTGGAGAATTCTTGTTCGTGCTCTGTGCTTCCGAGATGCAGAAAAGAAGGGCTGCGCTGAGTTGCTCGGGAAGCAAGGACGTAGACAGCGCCTTGTGTTTGGGAGTGAGTAGCTGCTGGTGTTTTGCAGTTGACTTCGCTGTGCACTGAATGTCAGGTGGACCTCTGCACTCTTCTAAAACGAGGAGGGCAGCAGAAAACAGAGAGCACAGATGTGTGACACAAGTTTGAAGCTTGCCAGGGAAAGAGTAGTGTTTTTGGAGTGTTCAGCAGATCCATGATTCTGGGCAAGGGCGGGATGCGTGCACTGTGCTGGCAAGCTTTCCCTGTGCGAGACACGCTGGAAAAGCTTTTCGCTATGATGCAGTCCGCTAGAGACGCCGACTTCGGCTCTCCGCAGCTGTCGGCAAGGAAGCGGCTGTTGCCGGCGTCTTTCTGCCGAAGCCGCGCTTTGCAGCCTACAAGTGCGGTTCACGTCACGGGTGCACCTAGTAGCCGCTTCTTCGCCTCCGGCTGCCGGGGAGGGCGGTTGGCTTCTGAGAGGCGAAGAACGAAGCCGGCTGGTGTGCGCAGCCTTGGCACTGCTAGAGGACGGTGGCTGCAGCTGCCAGCCCTTTCAATTCACCGCTGGCATGCTTCTGGCAGGTGCTCCAGGACGACTTTCCTGCGTTTTGACTTGGTCCTGATGCAGACGAATCTGGAGAATTTTTGTACGTGCCCTGAGCTTCCGAGTGGCAGAGAACTCGATGGCAGCTGCAGAAAAGAAGGGCTGTGCTGAATTGCTCGGGAAGCAAGGACATAGACAGCGCCTTGTGTTTGAAAGTGAGCAGCTGCTAGTGTTTTGCAGTTGACTTCGCTGTGCACTGAATGTCAGGTGGAGCTGTGCACACTTCTACAACGAGCAGGACATTACAAAACAGAGAGCACAGATGTCTGACAGCAGTTTGAAGCTTGCCTAGGAAAGAGTAGTGTTTTTGGAGTGTTCAGCAAATATATGTTTCTGGGCAAGGGCGGGATGCGTGCACTGTGCTGGCAAGCTTTCTCCCTGCGAGACACGCTGGAAAAGCTTTTCGCTATGATGCAGTCCGCTAGAGACGCAGACTCCGGCTCTCCGCAGCTGTCCGCAGGAAAGCGGCGGTTGCCGGATACTTTCTCCCGAAGCCGCGCTTTGCAGCCTACAAGTGCGGTTCACGTCAGCGGTGCACCTAGTAGCCGCTTCTTCGCCTCCGGCAGCCGGGGAGAGCGGTTGGCTTCTGAGAGGCGAAGAACGAAACCGGCTTGTGTGCGCAGCCTTGGCACTGCTAGAGGACGGTGGCTGCAGCTGCCAGCCCTTTCAATTCACCGCTGGCATGCTTCTGGCAGGTGCTCCAGGACGACTTTCCTGCGTTTTGACTTGGTCCTGATGCAGACGAATCTGGAGAATTCTTGTTCGTCCTCTGTGCTTCCGAGATGCAGAAAAGAAGGGCTGTGCTGAGTTGCTCGGGAAGCAAGGACGTAGACAGCGCCTTCTGTTTGGGAGTGGGTAGCTGCTGGTTTTTTGCAGTTGACTTCGCTGTGCACTGAATGTCAGGTGGACCTCTGCACTCTTCTACAACGAGCAGGGCAGCAGAAAACAGAGAGCACAGATGGCTGACAGCAGTTTGAAGCTTGCCTAGGAAAGAGTAGTGTTTTTGGAGTGTTCAGCAGATCCATGTTTCTGGGCAAGGGCGGGATGCGTGCACTGTGCTGGCAAGCTTTCTCCGTGCGAGACACGCTGGAAAAGCTTTTCGCCATGATGCAGTCCGCTAGAGACGCCGACTTCGGCTCTCCGCTGCTGTCCCCAGGGAAGCGGCGGTTGCCGGCTTCTTTCTGCCGAAGCCGCCCTTTGCAGCCTACAAGTGCGGTTCACGTCAGCGGTGCACCTAGTAGCCGCTTCTTCGCCTCTGGCTGCCGGGGAGAGCGGTTGGCTTCTGAGAGGCGAAGAACGAAGCCGGCTGGTGTGCGCAGCCTTGGCACTGCTAGAGGACGGTGGCTGCAGCTGCCAGCCCTTTCAATTCACCGCTGGCATGCTTCTGGCAGGTGCTCCAGGACGACTTTCCTGCGTTTTGACTTGGTCCTGATGCAGACGAATCTGGAGAATTCTTGTTCGTGCCCTGAGCTTCCGGGATGCAGAGAAGAAGGGCTGCGCTGAGTTGCTCGGGAAGCAAGGACGTAGATAGCGCCTTGTGTTTAGGAGTGAGCAGCTGCTGGTTTTTTGCAATTGACTTCGCTGTGCACTGAATGTCAGGGTGAGCTGTGCACTCTTCTACTAGGAGCAGGGCAGGAGAAAACAGAGAGCACGGACGTCTTACAGCAGTTGAAAGCTTGACTAGGAAAGAGTAGTGTTTTTGCAGTGTTCAGCAAATCCATGTTTCTGGGCAAGGGCGGGATGCGTGCACAGTGCTGGCAAGCTTTCTCCCTGCGAGACACGCTGGAAAAGCTTTTCGCCATGATGCAATCCGATAGAGACGCAGACTTCGGCTCTCCGCAGCTGTCCCCAGGGAAGCGGCGGTTGCCGGCGTCTTTCTGCCGAAGCCGCGCTTTGCAGCCTACAAGTGCGGTTCACGTCAGCGGTGCACCTAGTAGCCGCGTCTTCGCCTCCGGCAGCCGGTGAGAGCGGTTGGCTTCTGAGAGGCGAAGAACGAAACCGGCTTGTGTGCGCAGCCTTGGCACTGCTAGAGGATGGTGGCTGCACCTGCCAGCCCTTTCAATTCACCGCTGGCATGCTTCTGGCTGGTGCTCCAGGGCGACTTTCCTGGGTTTTGACTAGGTCCTGATGCAGACGAATCTGGAGAATTCTTGTTCCTACCCTGACCTTCCGAGTTGCAGAGAACTCGATGGCAGCTGCAGAAAAGAAGGGCTGTGCTGAGTTGCTCGGGAAGCAAGGACATAGACAGCGCCTTGTGTTTGGGAGTGAGCAGCTGCTGGTTTTTTGCCGTTGACTTCGCTGTGCACTGAATGTCAGGTGGAGCTGTAGACTCCTCTACAACGAGCAGGGCAGCAGAAAACTGAGAGCACAGACGTCTGACAGCAGTTTGAAGCTTGCCAAGGAAATAGCAGTGTTTTCGGAGTGTTCAGCAAATATATGTTTCTGGGCAAGGGCAGGATATGTGCACTGTGCTGACAAGCTTTGTCCCTGCGAGACACGCTGGAAAAGCTTTTCGCCATGATGCAGTCCGCTAGAGACGCAGACTCCATCTCCGCAGCTGTCCGCAGGAAAGCGGCTGTTGCCGGCTTCTTTCTGCCGAAGCCGCGCTTTGAAGCGTACAAGTGCGGTTCACGACAGCGGTGCACCTAGTAGCCGCTTCTTCGCCTCCGGCAGCCGGGGAGAGCGGTTGGCTTCTGAGAGGCGAAGAACGAAACCGGCTTGTGTGCGCAGCCTTGGCACTGCTAGAGGACGGTGGCTGCAGCTGCCAGCCCTTTCAATTCACCGCTGGCATGCTTCTGGCAGGTGCTCCAGGATGACTTTCCTGCGTTTTGATTTGGTCCTGATGCAGACGAATCTGGAGAATTCTTGTTCGTGCTCTGTGCTTCCGAGATGCAGAAAAGAAGGGCTGTGCTGAGTTGCTCGGGAAGCAAGGACGTAGACAGCGCCTTGTGTTTGGGAGTGAGTAGCTGCTGGTGTTTTGCAGTTGACTTCGCTGTGCACTGAATGTCAGGTGGATCTCTGCACTCTTCTACAACGAGCAGGGCAGCAGAAAACAAAGAGCACAGATGTGTGACACAGGTTTGAAGCTTGCCAGGGAAAGAGTAGTGTTTTTGGAGTGTTCAGCAGATCCATGATTCTGGGCAAGGGCGGGATGTGTGCACTGTGCTGGCAAGCTTTCTCTGTGCGAGACACGCTGGAAAAGCTTTTCGCTATGATGCAGTCCGCTAGAGACGCAGACTCCGGCTCTCCGCAGCTGTCCGCAGGGAAGCGGCGGTTGCCGGCTTCTTTCTGCCGAAGCCGCGCTTTGCAGCGTACAAGTGCGGTTCACGTCAGCGGTGCACCTAGTAGCCGCTTCTTCGCCTCCGGCAGCCGGGGAGAGCGGTTGGCTTCTGAGAGGCGAAGAACGAAACCGGCTTGTGTGCGCAGCCTTGGCACTGCTAGAGGACGGTGGCTGCAGCTGCCAGCCCTTTCAATTCACCGCTGGCATGCTTCTGGCAGGTGCTCCAGGACGACTTTCCTGCGTTTTGACTTGGTCCTGATGCAGATGAATCTGGAGAATTCTTGTTCGTGCTCTGTGCTTCCGAGATGCAGAAAAGAAGGGCTGCGCTGAGTTGCTCGGGAAGCAAGGACGTAGACAGCGCCTTGTGTTTGGGAGTGAGTAGCTGCTGGTGTTTTGCAGTTGACTTCGCTGTGCACTGAATGTCAGGTGGACCTCTGCACTCTTCTAAAACGAGGAGGGCAGCAGAAAACAGAGAGCACAGATGTGTGACACAAGTTTGAAGCTTGCCAGGGAAAGAGTAGTGTTTTTGGAGTGTTCAGCAGATCCATGATTCTGGGCAAGGGCGGGATGCGTGCACTGTGCTGGCAAGCTTTCCCTGTGCGAGACACGCTGGAAAAGCTTTTCGCTATGATGCAGTCCGCTAGAGACGCCGACTTCGGCTCTCCGCAGCTGTCGGCAAGGAAGCGGCTGTTGCCGGCGTCTTTCTGCCGAAGCCGCGCTTTGCAGCCTACAAGTGCGGTTCACGTCACGGGTGCACCTAGTAGCCGCTTCTTCGCCTCCGGCTGCCGGGGAGGGCGGTTGGCTTCTGAGAGGCGAAGAACGAAGCCGGCTGGTGTGCGCAGCCTTGGCACTGCTAGAGGACGGTGGCTGCAGCTGCCAGCCCTTTCAATTCACCGCTGGCATGCTTCTGGCAGGTGCTCCAGGACGACTTTCCTGCGTTTTGACTTGGTCCTGATGCAGACGAATCTGGAGAATTTTTGTACGTGCCCTGAGCTTCCGAGTGGCAGAGAACTCGATGGCAGCTGCAGAAAAGAAGGGCTGTGCTGAATTGCTCGGGAAGCAAGGACATAGACAGCGCCTTGTGTTTGAAAGTGAGCAGCTGCTAGTGTTTTGCAGTTGACTTCGCTGTGCACTGAATGTCAGGTGGAGCTGTGCACACTTCTACAACGAGCAGGACATTACAAAACAGAGAGCACAGATGTCTGACAGCAGTTTGAAGCTTGCCTAGGAAAGAGTAGTGTTTTTGGAGTGTTCAGCAAATATATGTTTCTGGGCAAGGGCGGGATGCGTGCACTGTGCTGGCAAGCTTTCTCCCTGCGAGACACGCTGGAAAAGCTTTTCGCTATGATGCAGTCCGCTAGAGACGCAGACTCCGGCTCTCCGCAGCTGTCCGCAGGAAAGCGGCGGTTGCCGGATACTTTCTCCCGAAGCCGCGCTTTGCAGCCTACAAGTGCGGTTCACGTCAGCGGTGCACCTAGTAGCCGCTTCTTCGCCTCCGGCAGCCGGGGAGAGCGGTTGGCTTCTGAGAGGCGAAGAACGAAACCGGCTTGTGTGCGCAGCCTTGGCACTGCTAGAGGACGGTGGCTGCAGCTGCCAGCCCTTTCAATTCACCGCTGGCATGCTTCTGGCAGGTGCTCCAGGACGACTTTCCTGCGTTTTGACTTGGTCCTGATGCAGACGAATCTGGAGAATTCTTGTTCGTCCTCTGTGCTTCCGAGATGCAGAAAAGAAGGGCTGTGCTGAGTTGCTCGGGAAGCAAGGACGTAGACAGCGCCTTCTGTTTGGGAGTGGGTAGCTGCTGGTTTTTTGCAGTTGACTTCGCTGTGCACTGAATGTCAGGTGGACCTCTGCACTCTTCTACAACGAGCAGGGCAGCAGAAAACAGAGAGCACAGATGGCTGACAGCAGTTTGAAGCTTGCCTAGGAAAGAGTAGTGTTTTTGGAGTGTTCAGCAGATCCATGTTTCTGGGCAAGGGCGGGATGCGTGCACTGTGCTGGCAAGCTTTCTCCGTGCGAGACACGCTGGAAAAGCTTTTCGCCATGATGCAGTCCGCTAGAGACGCCGACTTCGGCTCTCCGCTGCTGTCCCCAGGGAAGCGGCGGTTGCCGGCTTCTTTCTGCCGAAGCCGCCCTTTGCAGCCTACAAGTGCGGTTCACGTCAGCGGTGCACCTAGTAGCCGCTTCTTCGCCTCTGGCTGCCGGGGAGAGCGGTTGGCTTCTGAGAGGCGAAGAACGAAGCCGGCTGGTGTGCGCAGCCTTGGCACTGCTAGAGGACGGTGGCTGCAGCTGCCAGCCCTTTCAATTCACCGCTGGCATGCTTCTGGCAGGTGCTCCAGGACGACTTTCCTGCGTTTTGACTTGGTCCTGATGCAGACGAATCTGGAGAATTCTTGTTCGTGCCCTGAGCTTCCGGGATGCAGAGAAGAAGGGCTGCGCTGAGTTGCTCGGGAAGCAAGGACGTAGATAGCGCCTTGTGTTTAGGAGTGAGCAGCTGCTGGTTTTTTGCAATTGACTTCGCTGTGCACTGAATGTCAGGGTGAGCTGTGCACTCTTCTACTAGGAGCAGGGCAGGAGAAAACAGAGAGCACGGACGTCTTACAGCAGTTGAAAGCTTGACTAGGAAAGAGTAGTGTTTTTGCAGTGTTCAGCAAATCCATGTTTCTGGGCAAGGGCGGGATGCGTGCACAGTGCTGGCAAGCTTTCTCCCTGCGAGACACGCTGGAAAAGCTTTTCGCCATGATGCAATCCGATAGAGACGCAGACTTCGGCTCTCCGCAGCTGTCCCCAGGGAAGCGGCGGTTGCCGGCGTCTTTCTGCCGAAGCCGCGCTTTGCAGCCTACAAGTGCGGTTCACGTCAGCGGTGCACCTAGTAGCCGCGTCTTCGCCTCCGGCAGCCGGTGAGAGCGGTTGGCTTCTGAGAGGCGAAGAACGAAACCGGCTTGTGTGCGCAGCCTTGGCACTGCTAGAGGATGGTGGCTGCACCTGCCAGCCCTTTCAATTCACCGCTGGCATGCTTCTGGCTGGTGCTCCAGGGCGACTTTCCTGGGTTTTGACTAGGTCCTGATGCAGACGAATCTGGAGAATTCTTGTTCCTACCCTGACCTTCCGAGTTGCAGAGAACTCGATGGCAGCTGCAGAAAAGAAGGGCTGTGCTGAGTTGCTCGGGAAGCAAGGACATAGACAGCGCCTTGTGTTTGGGAGTGAGCAGCTGCTGGTTTTTTGCCGTTGACTTCGCTGTGCACTGAATGTCAGGTGGAGCTGTAGACTCCTCTACAACGAGCAGGGCAGCAGAAAACTGAGAGCACAGACGTCTGACAGCAGTTTGAAGCTTGCCAAGGAAATAGCAGTGTTTTCGGAGTGTTCAGCAAATATATGTTTCTGGGCAAGGGCAGGATATGTGCACTGTGCTGACAAGCTTTGTCCCTGCGAGACACGCTGGAAAAGCTTTTCGCCATGATGCAGTCCGCTAGAGACGCAGACTCCATCTCCGCAGCTGTCCGCAGGAAAGCGGCTGTTGCCGGCTTCTTTCTGCCGAAGCCGCGCTTTGAAGCGTACAAGTGCGGTTCACGACAGCGGTGCACCTAGTAGCCGCTTCTTCGCCTCCGGCAGCCGGGGAGAGCGGTTGGCTTCTGAGAGGCGAAGAACGAAACCGGCTTGTGTGCGCAGCCTTGGCACTGCTAGAGGACGGTGGCTGCAGCTGCCAGCCCTTTCAATTCACCGCTGGCATGCTTCTGGCAGGTGCTCCAGGATGACTTTCCTGCGTTTTGATTTGGTCCTGATGCAGACGAATCTGGAGAATTCTTGTTCGTGCTCTGTGCTTCCGAGATGCAGAAAAGAAGGGCTGTGCTGAGTTGCTCGGGAAGCAAGGACGTAGACAGCGCCTTGTGTTTGGGAGTGAGTAGCTGCTGGTGTTTTGCAGTTGACTTCGCTGTGCACTGAATGTCAGGTGGATCTCTGCACTCTTCTACAACGAGCAGGGCAGCAGAAAACAAAGAGCACAGATGTGTGACACAGGTTTGAAGCTTGCCAGGGAAAGAGTAGTGTTTTTGGAGTGTTCAGCAGATCCATGATTCTGGGCAAGGGCGGGATGTGTGCACTGTGCTGGCAAGCTTTCTCTGTGCGAGACACGCTGGAAAAGCTTTTCGCTATGATGCAGTCCGCTAGAGACGCAGACTCCGGCTCTCCGCAGCTGTCCGCAGGGAAGCGGCGGTTGCCGGCTTCTTTCTGCCGAAGCCGCGCTTTGCAGCGTACAAGTGCGGTTCACGTCAGCGGTGCACCTAGTAGCCGCTTCTTCGCCTCCGGCAGCCGGGGAGAGCGGTTGGCTTCTGAGAGGCGAAGAACGAAACCGGCTTGTGTGCGCAGCCTTGGCACTGCTAGAGGACGGTGGCTGCAGCTGCCAGCCCTTTCAATTCACCGCTGGCATGCTTCTGGCAGGTGCTCCAGGACGACTTTCCTGCGTTTTGACTTGGTCCTGATGCAGATGAATCTGGAGAATTCTTGTTCGTGCTCTGTGCTTCCGAGATGCAGAAAAGAAGGGCTGCGCTGAGTTGCTCGGGAAGCAAGGACGTAGACAGCGCCTTGTGTTTGGGAGTGAGTAGCTGCTGGTGTTTTGCAGTTGACTTCGCTGTGCACTGAATGTCAGGTGGACCTCTGCACTCTTCTAAAACGAGGAGGGCAGCAGAAAACAGAGAGCACAGATGTGTGACACAAGTTTGAAGCTTGCCAGGGAAAGAGTAGTGTTTTTGGAGTGTTCAGCAGATCCATGATTCTGGGCAAGGGCGGGATGCGTGCACTGTGCTGGCAAGCTTTCCCTGTGCGAGACACGCTGGAAAAGCTTTTCGCTATGATGCAGTCCGCTAGAGACGCCGACTTCGGCTCTCCGCAGCTGTCGGCAAGGAAGCGGCTGTTGCCGGCGTCTTTCTGCCGAAGCCGCGCTTTGCAGCCTACAAGTGCGGTTCACGTCACGGGTGCACCTAGTAGCCGCTTCTTCGCCTCCGGCTGCCGGGGAGGGCGGTTGGCTTCTGAGAGGCGAAGAACGAAGCCGGCTGGTGTGCGCAGCCTTGGCACTGCTAGAGGACGGTGGCTGCAGCTGCCAGCCCTTTCAATTCACCGCTGGCATGCTTCTGGCAGGTGCTCCAGGACGACTTTCCTGCGTTTTGACTTGGTCCTGATGCAGACGAATCTGGAGAATTTTTGTACGTGCCCTGAGCTTCCGAGTGGCAGAGAACTCGATGGCAGCTGCAGAAAAGAAGGGCTGTGCTGAATTGCTCGGGAAGCAAGGACATAGACAGCGCCTTGTGTTTGAAAGTGAGCAGCTGCTAGTGTTTTGCAGTTGACTTCGCTGTGCACTGAATGTCAGGTGGAGCTGTGCACACTTCTACAACGAGCAGGACATTACAAAACAGAGAGCACAGATGTCTGACAGCAGTTTGAAGCTTGCCTAGGAAAGAGTAGTGTTTTTGGAGTGTTCAGCAAATATATGTTTCTGGGCAAGGGCGGGATGCGTGCACTGTGCTGGCAAGCTTTCTCCCTGCGAGACACGCTGGAAAAGCTTTTCGCTATGATGCAGTCCGCTAGAGACGCAGACTCCGGCTCTCCGCAGCTGTCCGCAGGAAAGCGGCGGTTGCCGGATACTTTCTCCCGAAGCCGCGCTTTGCAGCCTACAAGTGCGGTTCACGTCAGCGGTGCACCTAGTAGCCGCTTCTTCGCCTCCGGCAGCCGGGGAGAGCGGTTGGCTTCTGAGAGGCGAAGAACGAAACCGGCTTGTGTGCGCAGCCTTGGCACTGCTAGAGGACGGTGGCTGCAGCTGCCAGCCCTTTCAATTCACCGCTGGCATGCTTCTGGCAGGTGCTCCAGGACGACTTTCCTGCGTTTTGACTTGGTCCTGATGCAGACGAATCTGGAGAATTCTTGTTCGTCCTCTGTGCTTCCGAGATGCAGAAAAGAAGGGCTGTGCTGAGTTGCTCGGGAAGCAAGGACGTAGACAGCGCCTTCTGTTTGGGAGTGGGTAGCTGCTGGTTTTTTGCAGTTGACTTCGCTGTGCACTGAATGTCAGGTGGACCTCTGCACTCTTCTACAACGAGCAGGGCAGCAGAAAACAGAGAGCACAGATGGCTGACAGCAGTTTGAAGCTTGCCTAGGAAAGAGTAGTGTTTTTGGAGTGTTCAGCAGATCCATGTTTCTGGGCAAGGGCGGGATGCGTGCACTGTGCTGGCAAGCTTTCTCCGTGCGAGACACGCTGGAAAAGCTTTTCGCCATGATGCAGTCCGCTAGAGACGCCGACTTCGGCTCTCCGCTGCTGTCCCCAGGGAAGCGGCGGTTGCCGGCTTCTTTCTGCCGAAGCCGCCCTTTGCAGCCTACAAGTGCGGTTCACGTCAGCGGTGCACCTAGTAGCCGCTTCTTCGCCTCTGGCTGCCGGGGAGAGCGGTTGGCTTCTGAGAGGCGAAGAACGAAGCCGGCTGGTGTGCGCAGCCTTGGCACTGCTAGAGGACGGTGGCTGCAGCTGCCAGCCCTTTCAATTCACCGCTGGCATGCTTCTGGCAGGTGCTCCAGGACGACTTTCCTGCGTTTTGACTTGGTCCTGATGCAGACGAATCTGGAGAATTCTTGTTCGTGCCCTGAGCTTCCGGGATGCAGAGAAGAAGGGCTGCGCTGAGTTGCTCGGGAAGCAAGGACGTAGATAGCGCCTTGTGTTTAGGAGTGAGCAGCTGCTGGTTTTTTGCAATTGACTTCGCTGTGCACTGAATGTCAGGGTGAGCTGTGCACTCTTCTACTAGGAGCAGGGCAGGAGAAAACAGAGAGCACGGACGTCTTACAGCAGTTGAAAGCTTGACTAGGAAAGAGTAGTGTTTTTGCAGTGTTCAGCAAATCCATGTTTCTGGGCAAGGGCGGGATGCGTGCACAGTGCTGGCAAGCTTTCTCCCTGCGAGACACGCTGGAAAAGCTTTTCGCCATGATGCAATCCGATAGAGACGCAGACTTCGGCTCTCCGCAGCTGTCCCCAGGGAAGCGGCGGTTGCCGGCGTCTTTCTGCCGAAGCCGCGCTTTGCAGCCTACAAGTGCGGTTCACGTCAGCGGTGCACCTAGTAGCCGCGTCTTCGCCTCCGGCAGCCGGTGAGAGCGGTTGGCTTCTGAGAGGCGAAGAACGAAACCGGCTTGTGTGCGCAGCCTTGGCACTGCTAGAGGATGGTGGCTGCACCTGCCAGCCCTTTCAATTCACCGCTGGCATGCTTCTGGCTGGTGCTCCAGGGCGACTTTCCTGGGTTTTGACTAGGTCCTGATGCAGACGAATCTGGAGAATTCTTGTTCCTACCCTGACCTTCCGAGTTGCAGAGAACTCGATGGCAGCTGCAGAAAAGAAGGGCTGTGCTGAGTTGCTCGGGAAGCAAGGACATAGACAGCGCCTTGTGTTTGGGAGTGAGCAGCTGCTGGTTTTTTGCCGTTGACTTCGCTGTGCACTGAATGTCAGGTGGAGCTGTAGACTCCTCTACAACGAGCAGGGCAGCAGAAAACTGAGAGCACAGACGTCTGACAGCAGTTTGAAGCTTGCCAAGGAAATAGCAGTGTTTTCGGAGTGTTCAGCAAATATATGTTTCTGGGCAAGGGCAGGATATGTGCACTGTGCTGACAAGCTTTGTCCCTGCGAGACACGCTGGAAAAGCTTTTCGCCATGATGCAGTCCGCTAGAGACGCAGACTCCATCTCCGCAGCTGTCCGCAGGAAAGCGGCTGTTGCCGGCTTCTTTCTGCCGAAGCCGCGCTTTGAAGCGTACAAGTGCGGTTCACGACAGCGGTGCACCTAGTAGCCGCTTCTTCGCCTCCGGCAGCCGGGGAGAGCGGTTGGCTTCTGAGAGGCGAAGAACGAAACCGGCTTGTGTGCGCAGCCTTGGCACTGCTAGAGGACGGTGGCTGCAGCTGCCAGCCCTTTCAATTCACCGCTGGCATGCTTCTGGCAGGTGCTCCAGGATGACTTTCCTGCGTTTTGATTTGGTCCTGATGCAGACGAATCTGGAGAATTCTTGTTCGTGCTCTGTGCTTCCGAGATGCAGAAAAGAAGGGCTGTGCTGAGTTGCTCGGGAAGCAAGGACGTAGACAGCGCCTTGTGTTTGGGAGTGAGTAGCTGCTGGTGTTTTGCAGTTGACTTCGCTGTGCACTGAATGTCAGGTGGATCTCTGCACTCTTCTACAACGAGCAGGGCAGCAGAAAACAAAGAGCACAGATGTGTGACACAGGTTTGAAGCTTGCCAGGGAAAGAGTAGTGTTTTTGGAGTGTTCAGCAGATCCATGATTCTGGGCAAGGGCGGGATGCGTGCACTGTGCTGGCAAGCTTTCTCTGTGCGAGACACGCTGGAAAAGCTTTTCGCTATGATGCAGTCCGCTAGAGACGCAGACTCCGGCTCTCCGCAGCTGTCCGCAGGGAAGCGGCGGTTGCCGGCTTCTTTCTGCCGAAGCCGCGCTTTGCAGCGTACAAGTGCGGTTCACGTCAGCGGTGCACCTAGTAGCCGCTTCTTCGCCTCCGGCAGCCGGGGAGAGCGGTTGGCTTCTGAGAGGCGAAGAACGAAACCGGCTTGTGTGCGCAGCCTTGGCACTGCTAGAGGACGGTGGCTGCAGCTGCCAGCCCTTTCAATTCACCGCTGGCATGCTTCTGGCAGGTGCTCCAGGACGACTTTCCTGCGTTTTGACTTGGTCCTGATGCAGATGAATCTGGAGAATTCTTGTTCGTGCTCTGTGCTTCCGAGATGCAGAAAAGAAGGGCTGCGCTGAGTTGCTCGGGAAGCAAGGACGTAGACAGAGCCTTGTGTTTGGGAGTTAGTAGCTGCTGGTTTTTTGCAGTTGACTTCGCTGTGCACTGAATGTCAGGTGGACCTCTGCACTCTTCTAAAACGAGGAGGGCAGCAGAAAACAGAGAGCACAGATGTGTGACAGCAGTTTGAAGCTTGCCTAGGAAAGAGTAGTGTTTTTGGAGTGTTCAGCAAATATATGTTTCTGGGCAAGGGCGGGATGCGTGCACTGTGCTGGCAAGCTTTCTCCCTGCGAGACACGCTGGAAAAGCTTTTCGCTATGATGCAGTCCGCTAGAGACGCAGACTTCGGCTCTCCGCAGCTGTCCGCAGGAAAGCGGCGGTTGCCGGATACTTTCTCCCGAAGCCGCGCTTTGCAGCCTACAAGTGCGGTTCACGTCACGGGTGCACCTAGTAGCCGCTTCTTCGCCTCCGGCTGCCGGGGAGGGCGGTTGGCTTCTGAGAGGCGAAGAACGAAACCGGCTTGTGTGCGCAGCCTTGGCACTGCTAGAGGACGGTGGCTGCACCTGCCAGCCCTTTCAATTCACCGCTGGCATGCGTCTGGCAGGTGCTCCAGGACGACTTTCCTGCGTTTTGACTTGGTCCTGATGCAGACGAATCTGGAGAATTCTTGTTCGTCGTCTGTGCTTCCGAGATGCAGAAAAGAAGGGCTGTGCTGAATTGCTCGGGAAGCAAGGACGTAGACAGCGCCTTCTGTTTGGGAGTGGGTAGCTGCTGGTTTTTTGCAGTTGACTTCGCTGTGCACTGAATGTCAGGTGGACCTCTGCACTCTTCTACAACGAGCAGGGCAGCAGAAAACAGAGAGCACAGATGGCTGACAGCAGTTTGAAGCTTGCCTAGGAAAGAGTAGTGTTTTTGGAGTGTTCAGCAGATCCATGTTTCTGGGCAAGGGCGGGATGCGTGCACTGTGCTGGCAAGCTTTCTCCGTGCGAGACACGCTGGAAAAGCTTTTCGCTATGATGCAGTCCGCTAGAGACGCAGACTCCGGCTCTCCGCAGCTGTCCGCAGGAAAGCGGCGGTTGCCGGATACTTTCTCCCGAAGCCGCGCTTTGCAGCCTACAAGTGCGGTTCACGTCAGCGGTGCACCTAGTAGCCGCTTCTTCGCCTCCGGCAGCCGGGGAGAGCGGTTGGCTTCTGAGAGGCGAAGAACGAAACCGGCTTGTGTGCGCAGCCTTGGCACTGCTAGAGGACGGTGGCTGCAGCTGCCAGCCCTTTCAATTCACCGCTGGCATGCTTCTGGCAGGTGCTCCAGGACGACTTTCCTGCGTTTTGACTTGGTCCTGATGCAGACGAATCTGGAGAATTCTTGTTCGTGCCCTGAGCTTCCGGGATGCAGAGAAGAAGGGCTGCGCTGAGTTGCTCGGGAAGCAAGGACGTAGATAGCGCCTTGTGTTTAGGAGTGAGCAGCTGCTGGTTTTTTGCAATTGACTTCGCTGTGCACTGAATGTCAGGGTGAGCTGTGCACTCTTCTACTAGGAGCAGGGCAGGAGAAAACAGAGAGCACGGACGTCTTACAGCAGTTGAAAGCTTGACTAGGAAAGAGTAGTGTTTTTGCAGTGTTCAGCAAATCCATGTTTCTGGGCAAGGGCGGGATGCGTGCACAGTGCTGGCAAGCTTTCTCCCTGCGAGACACGCTGGAAAAGCTTTTCGCCATGATGCAATCCGATAGAGACGCAGACTTCGGCTCTCCGCAGCTGTCCCCAGGGAAGCGGCGGTTGCCGGCGTCTTTCTGCCGAAGCCGCGCTTTGCAGCCTACAAGTGCGGTTCACGTCAGCGGTGCACCTAGTAGCCGCGTCTTCGCCTCCGGCAGCCGGTGAGAGCGGTTGGCTTCTGAGAGGCGAAGAACGAAACCGGCTTGTGTGCGCAGCCTTGGCACTGCTAGAGGATGGTGGCTGCACCTGCCAGCCCTTTCAATTCACCGCTGGCATGCTTCTGGCTGGTGCTCCAGGGCGACTTTCCTGGGTTTTGACTAGGTCCTGATGCAGACGAATCTGGAGAATTCTTGTTCCTACCCTGACCTTCCGAGTTGCAGAGAACTCGATGGCAGCTGCAGAAAAGAAGGGCTGTGCTGAGTTGCTCGGGAAGCAAGGACATAGACAGCGCCTTGTGTTTGGGAGTGAGCAGCTGCTGGTTTTTTGCCGTTGACTTCGCTGTGCACTGAATGTCAGGTGGAGCTGTAGACTCCTCTACAACGAGCAGGGCAGCAGAAAACTGAGAGCACAGACGTCTGACAGCAGTTTGAAGCTTGCCAAGGAAATAGCAGTGTTTTCGGAGTGTTCAGCAAATATATGTTTCTGGGCAAGGGCAGGATATGTGCACTGTGCTGACAAGCTTTGTCCCTGCGAGACACGCTGGAAAAGCTTTTCGCCATGATGCAGTCCGCTAGAGACGCAGACTCCATCTCCGCAGCTGTCCGCAGGAAAGCGGCTGTTGCCGGCTTCTTTCTGCCGAAGCCGCGCTTTGAAGCGTACAAGTGCGGTTCACGACAGCGGTGCACCTAGTAGCCGCTTCTTCGCCTCCGGCAGCCGGGGAGAGCGGTTGGCTTCTGAGAGGCGAAGAACGAAACCGGCTTGTGTGCGCAGCCTTGGCACTGCTAGAGGACGGTGGCTGCAGCTGCCAGCCCTTTCAATTCACCGCTGGCATGCTTCTGGCAGGTGCTCCAGGATGACTTTCCTGCGTTTTGATTTGGTCCTGATGCAGACGAATCTGGAGAATTCTTGTTCGTGCTCTGTGCTTCCGAGATGCAGAAAAGAAGGGCTGTGCTGAGTTGCTCGGGAAGCAAGGACGTAGACAGCGCCTTGTGTTTGGGAGTGAGTAGCTGCTGGTGTTTTGCAGTTGACTTCGCTGTGCACTGAATGTCAGGTGGATCTCTGCACTCTTCTACAACGAGCAGGGCAGCAGAAAACAAAGAGCACAGATGTGTGACACAGGTTTGAAGCTTGCCAGGGAAAGAGTAGTGTTTTTGGAGTGTTCAGCAGATCCATGATTCTGGGCAAGGGCGGGATGCGTGCACTGTGCTGGCAAGCTTTCTCTGTGCGAGACACGCTGGAAAAGCTTTTCGCTATGATGCAGTCCGCTAGAGACGCAGACTCCGGCTCTCCGCAGCTGTCCGCAGGGAAGCGGCGGTTGCCGGCTTCTTTCTGCCGAAGCCGCGCTTTGCAGCGTACAAGTGCGGTTCACGTCAGCGGTGCACCTAGTAGCCGCTTCTTCGCCTCCGGCAGCCGGGGAGAGCGGTTGGCTTCTGAGAGGCGAAGAACGAAACCGGCTTGTGTGCGCAGCCTTGGCACTGCTAGAGGACGGTGGCTGCAGCTGCCAGCCCTTTCAATTCACCGCTGGCATGCTTCTGGCAGGTGCTCCAGGACGACTTTCCTGCGTTTTGACTTGGTCCTGATGCAGATGAATCTGGAGAATTCTTGTTCGTGCTCTGTGCTTCCGAGATGCAGAAAAGAAGGGCTGCGCTGAGTTGCTCGGGAAGCAAGGACGTAGACAGAGCCTTGTGTTTGGGAGTTAGTAGCTGCTGGTTTTTTGCAGTTGACTTCGCTGTGCACTGAATGTCAGGTGGACCTCTGCACTCTTCTAAAACGAGGAGGGCAGCAGAAAACAGAGAGCACAGATGTGTGACAGCAGTTTGAAGCTTGCCTAGGAAAGAGTAGTGTTTTTGGAGTGTTCAGCAAATATATGTTTCTGGGCAAGGGCGGGATGCGTGCACTGTGCTGGCAAGCTTTCTCCCTGCGAGACACGCTGGAAAAGCTTTTCGCTATGATGCAGTCCGCTAGAGACGCAGACTTCGGCTCTCCGCAGCTGTCCGCAGGAAAGCGGCGGTTGCCGGATACTTTCTCCCGAAGCCGCGCTTTGCAGCCTACAAGTGCGGTTCACGTCACGGGTGCACCTAGTAGCCGCTTCTTCGCCTCCGGCTGCCGGGGAGGGCGGTTGGCTTCTGAGAGGCGAAGAACGAAACCGGCTTGTGTGCGCAGCCTTGGCACTGCTAGAGGACGGTGGCTGCACCTGCCAGCCCTTTCAATTCACCGCTGGCATGCGTCTGGCAGGTGCTCCAGGACGACTTTCCTGCGTTTTGACTTGGTCCTGATGCAGACGAATCTGGAGAATTCTTGTTCGTCGTCTGTGCTTCCGAGATGCAGAAAAGAAGGGCTGTGCTGAATTGCTCGGGAAGCAAGGACGTAGACAGCGCCTTCTGTTTGGGAGTGGGTAGCTGCTGGTTTTTTGCAGTTGACTTCGCTGTGCACTGAATGTCAGGTGGACCTCTGCACTCTTCTACAACGAGCAGGGCAGCAGAAAACAGAGAGCACAGATGGCTGACAGCAGTTTGAAGCTTGCCTAGGAAAGAGTAGTGTTTTTGGAGTGTTCAGCAGATCCATGTTTCTGGGCAAGGGCGGGATGCGTGCACTGTGCTGGCAAGCTTTCTCCGTGCGAGACACGCTGGAAAAGCTTTTCGCTATGATGCAGTCCGCTAGAGACGCAGACTCCGGCTCTCCGCAGCTGTCCGCAGGAAAGCGGCGGTTGCCGGATACTTTCTCCCGAAGCCGCGCTTTGCAGCCTACAAGTGCGGTTCACGTCAGCGGTGCACCTAGTAGCCGCTTCTTCGCCTCCGGCAGCCGGGGAGAGCGGTTGGCTTCTGAGAGGCGAAGAACGAAACCGGCTTGTGTGCGCAGCCTTGGCACTGCTAGAGGACGGTGGCTGCAGCTGCCAGCCCTTTCAATTCACCGCTGGCATGCTTCTGGCAGGTGCTCCAGGACGACTTTCCTGCGTTTTGACTTGGTCCTGATGCAGACGAATCTGGAGAATTCTTGTTCGTCCTCTGTGCTTCCGAGATGCAGAAAAGAAGGGCTGTGCTGAGTTGCTCGGGAAGCAAGGACGTAGACAGCGCCTTCTGTTTGGGAGTGGGTAGCTGCTGGTTTTTTGCAGTTGACTTCGCTGTGCACTGAATGTCAGGTGGACCTCTGCACTCTTCTACAACGAGCAGGGCAGCAGAAAACAGAGAGCACAGATGGCTGACAGCAGTTTGAAGCTTGCCTAGGAAAGAGTAGTGTTTTTGGAGTGTTCAGCAGATCCATGTTTCTGGGCAAGGGCGGGATGCGTGCACTGTGCTGGCAAGCTTTCTCCGTGCGAGACACGCTGGAAAAGCTTTTCGCCATGATGCAGTCCGCTAGAGACGCCGACTTCGGCTCTCCGCTGCTGTCCCCAGGGAAGCGGCGGTTGCCGGCTTCTTTCTGCCGAAGCCGCCCTTTGCAGCCTACAAGTGCGGTTCACGTCAGCGGTGCACCTAGTAGCCGCTTCTTCGCCTCTGGCTGCCGGGGAGAGCGGTTGGCTTCTGAGAGGCGAAGAACGAAGCCGGCTGGTGTGCGCAGCCTTGGCACTGCTAGAGGACGGTGGCTGCAGCTGCCAGCCCTTTCAATTCACCGCTGGCATGCTTCTGGCAGGTGCTCCAGGACGACTTTCCTGCGTTTTGACTTGGTCCTGATGCAGACGAATCTGGAGAATTCTTGTTCGTGCCCTGAGCTTCCGGGATGCAGAGAAGAAGGGCTGCGCTGAGTTGCTCGGGAAGCAAGGACGTAGATAGCGCCTTGTGTTTAGGAGTGAGCAGCTGCTGGTTTTTTGCAATTGACTTCGCTGTGCACTGAATGTCAGGGTGAGCTGTGCACTCTTCTACTAGGAGCAGGGCAGGAGAAAACAGAGAGCACGGACGTCTTACAGCAGTTGAAAGCTTGACTAGGAAAGAGTAGTGTTTTTGCAGTGTTCAGCAAATCCATGTTTCTGGGCAAGGGCGGGATGCGTGCACAGTGCTGGCAAGCTTTCTCCCTGCGAGACACGCTGGAAAAGCTTTTCGCCATGATGCAATCCGATAGAGACGCAGACTTCGGCTCTCCGCAGCTGTCCCCAGGGAAGCGGCGGTTGCCGGCGTCTTTCTGCCGAAGCCGCGCTTTGCAGCCTACAAGTGCGGTTCACGTCAGCGGTGCACCTAGTAGCCGCGTCTTCGCCTCCGGCAGCCGGTGAGAGCGGTTGGCTTCTGAGAGGCGAAGAACGAAACCGGCTTGTGTGCGCAGCCTTGGCACTGCTAGAGGATGGTGGCTGCACCTGCCAGCCCTTTCAATTCACCGCTGGCATGCTTCTGGCTGGTGCTCCAGGGCGACTTTCCTGGGTTTTGACTAGGTCCTGATGCAGACGAATCTGGAGAATTCTTGTTCCTACCCTGACCTTCCGAGTTGCAGAGAACTCGATGGCAGCTGCAGAAAAGAAGGGCTGTGCTGAGTTGCTCGGGAAGCAAGGACATAGACAGCGCCTTGTGTTTGGGAGTGAGCAGCTGCTGGTTTTTTGCCGTTGACTTCGCTGTGCACTGAATGTCAGGTGGAGCTGTAGACTCCTCTACAACGAGCAGGGCAGCAGAAAACTGAGAGCACAGACGTCTGACAGCAGTTTGAAGCTTGCCAAGGAAATAGCAGTGTTTTCGGAGTGTTCAGCAAATATATGTTTCTGGGCAAGGGCAGGATATGTGCACTGTGCTGACAAGCTTTGTCCCTGCGAGACACGCTGGAAAAGCTTTTCGCCATGATGCAGTCCGCTAGAGACGCAGACTCCATCTCCGCAGCTGTCCGCAGGAAAGCGGCTGTTGCCGGCTTCTTTCTGCCGAAGCCGCGCTTTGAAGCGTACAAGTGCGGTTCACGACAGCGGTGCACCTAGTAGCCGCTTCTTCGCCTCCGGCAGCCGGGGAGAGCGGTTGGCTTCTGAGAGGCGAAGAACGAAACCGGCTTGTGTGCGCAGCCTTGGCACTGCTAGAGGACGGTGGCTGCAGCTGCCAGCCCTTTCAATTCACCGCTGGCATGCTTCTGGCAGGTGCTCCAGGATGACTTTCCTGCGTTTTGATTTGGTCCTGATGCAGACGAATCTGGAGAATTCTTGTTCGTGCTCTGTGCTTCCGAGATGCAGAAAAGAAGGGCTGTGCTGAGTTGCTCGGGAAGCAAGGACGTAGACAGCGCCTTGTGTTTGGGAGTGAGTAGCTGCTGGTGTTTTGCAGTTGACTTCGCTGTGCACTGAATGTCAGGTGGATCTCTGCACTCTTCTACAACGAGCAGGGCAGCAGAAAACAAAGAGCACAGATGTGTGACACAGGTTTGAAGCTTGCCAGGGAAAGAGTAGTGTTTTTGGAGTGTTCAGCAGATCCATGATTCTGGGCAAGGGCGGGATGCGTGCACTGTGCTGGCAAGCTTTCTCTGTGCGAGACACGCTGGAAAAGCTTTTCGCTATGATGCAGTCCGCTAGAGACGCAGACTCCGGCTCTCCGCAGCTGTCCGCAGGGAAGCGGCGGTTGCCGGCTTCTTTCTGCCGAAGCCGCGCTTTGCAGCGTACAAGTGCGGTTCACGTCAGCGGTGCACCTAGTAGCCGCTTCTTCGCCTCCGGCAGCCGGGGAGAGCGGTTGGCTTCTGAGAGGCGAAGAACGAAACCGGCTTGTGTGCGCAGCCTTGGCACTGCTAGAGGACGGTGGCTGCAGCTGCCAGCCCTTTCAATTCACCGCTGGCATGCTTCTGGCAGGTGCTCCAGGACGACTTTCCTGCGTTTTGACTTGGTCCTGATGCAGATGAATCTGGAGAATTCTTGTTCGTCGTCTGTGCTTCCGAGATGCAGAAAAGAAGGGCTGTGCTGAATTGCTCGGGAAGCAAGGACGTAGACAGCGCCTTCTGTTTGGGAGTGGGTAGCTGCTGGTTTTTTGCAGTTGACTTCGCTGTGCACTGAATGTCAGGTGGACCTCTGCACTCTTCTACAACGAGCAGGGCAGCAGAAAACAGAGAGCACAGATGGCTGACAGCAGTTTGAAGCTTGCCTAGGAAAGAGTAGTGTTTTTGGAGTGTTCAGCAGATCCATGTTTCTGGGCAAGGGCGGGATGCGTGCACTGTGCTGGCAAGCTTTCTCCGTGCGAGACACGCTGGAAAAGCTTTTCGCTATGATGCAGTCCGCTAGAGACGCAGACTCCGGCTCTCCGCAGCTGTCCGCAGGAAAGCGGCGGTTGCCGGATACTTTCTCCCGAAGCCGCGCTTTGCAGCCTACAAGTGCGGTTCACGTCAGCGGTGCACCTAGTAGCCGCTTCTTCGCCTCCGGCAGCCGGGGAGAGCGGTTGGCTTCTGAGAGGCGAAGAACGAAACCGGCTTGTGTGCGCAGCCTTGGCACTGCTAGAGGACGGTGGCTGCAGCTGCCAGCCCTTTCAATTCACCGCTGGCATGCTTCTGGCAGGTGCTCCAGGACGACTTTCCTGCGTTTTGACTTGGTCCTGATGCAGACGAATCTGGAGAATTCTTGTTCGTCCTCTGTGCTTCCGAGATGCAGAAAAGAAGGGCTGTGCTGAGTTGCTCGGGAAGCAAGGACGTAGACAGCGCCTTCTGTTTGGGAGTGGGTAGCTGCTGGTTTTTTGCAGTTGACTTCGCTGTGCACTGAATGTCAGGTGGACCTCTGCACTCTTCTACAACGAGCAGGGCAGCAGAAAACAGAGAGCACAGATGGCTGACAGCAGTTTGAAGCTTGCCTAGGAAAGAGTAGTGTTTTTGGAGTGTTCAGCAGATCCATGTTTCTGGGCAAGGGCGGGATGCGTGCACTGTGCTGGCAAGCTTTCTCCGTGCGAGACACGCTGGAAAAGCTTTTCGCCATGATGCAGTCCGCTAGAGACGCCGACTTCGGCTCTCCGCTGCTGTCCCCAGGGAAGCGGCGGTTGCCGGCTTCTTTCTGCCGAAGCCGCCCTTTGCAGCCTACAAGTGCGGTTCACGTCAGCGGTGCACCTAGTAGCCGCTTCTTCGCCTCTGGCTGCCGGGGAGAGCGGTTGGCTTCTGAGAGGCGAAGAACGAAGCCGGCTGGTGTGCGCAGCCTTGGCACTGCTAGAGGACGGTGGCTGCAGCTGCCAGCCCTTTCAATTCACCGCTGGCATGCTTCTGGCAGGTGCTCCAGGACGACTTTCCTGCGTTTTGACTTGGTCCTGATGCAGACGAATCTGGAGAATTCTTGTTCGTGCCCTGAGCTTCCGGGATGCAGAGAAGAAGGGCTGCGCTGAGTTGCTCGGGAAGCAAGGACGTAGATAGCGCCTTGTGTTTAGGAGTGAGCAGCTGCTGGTTTTTTGCAATTGACTTCGCTGTGCACTGAATGTCAGGGTGAGCTGTGCACTCTTCTACTAGGAGCAGGGCAGGAGAAAACAGAGAGCACGGACGTCTTACAGCAGTTGAAAGCTTGACTAGGAAAGAGTAGTGTTTTTGCAGTGTTCAGCAAATCCATGTTTCTGGGCAAGGGCGGGATGCGTGCACAGTGCTGGCAAGCTTTCTCCCTGCGAGACACGCTGGAAAAGCTTTTCGCCATGATGCAATCCGATAGAGACGCAGACTTCGGCTCTCCGCAGCTGTCCCCAGGGAAGCGGCGGTTGCCGGCGTCTTTCTGCCGAAGCCGCGCTTTGCAGCCTACAAGTGCGGTTCACGTCAGCGGTGCACCTAGTAGCCGCGTCTTCGCCTCCGGCAGCCGGTGAGAGCGGTTGGCTTCTGAGAGGCGAAGAACGAAACCGGCTTGTGTGCGCAGCCTTGGCACTGCTAGAGGATGGTGGCTGCACCTGCCAGCCCTTTCAATTCACCGCTGGCATGCTTCTGGCTGGTGCTCCAGGGCGACTTTCCTGGGTTTTGACTAGGTCCTGATGCAGACGAATCTGGAGAATTCTTGTTCCTACCCTGACCTTCCGAGTTGCAGAGAACTCGATGGCAGCTGCAGAAAAGAAGGGCTGTGCTGAGTTGCTCGGGAAGCAAGGACATAGACAGCGCCTTGTGTTTGGGAGTGAGCAGCTGCTGGTTTTTTGCCGTTGACTTCGCTGTGCACTGAATGTCAGGTGGAGCTGTAGACTCCTCTACAACGAGCAGGGCAGCAGAAAACTGAGAGCACAGACGTCTGACAGCAGTTTGAAGCTTGCCAAGGAAATAGCAGTGTTTTCGGAGTGTTCAGCAAATATATGTTTCTGGGCAAGGGCAGGATATGTGCACTGTGCTGACAAGCTTTGTCCCTGCGAGACACGCTGGAAAAGCTTTTCGCCATGATGCAGTCCGCTAGAGACGCAGACTCCATCTCCGCAGCTGTCCGCAGGAAAGCGGCTGTTGCCGGCTTCTTTCTGCCGAAGCCGCGCTTTGAAGCGTACAAGTGCGGTTCACGACAGCGGTGCACCTAGTAGCCGCTTCTTCGCCTCCGGCAGCCGGGGAGAGCGGTTGGCTTCTGAGAGGCGAAGAACGAAACCGGCTTGTGTGCGCAGCCTTGGCACTGCTAGAGGACGGTGGCTGCAGCTGCCAGCCCTTTCAATTCACCGCTGGCATGCTTCTGGCAGGTGCTCCAGGATGACTTTCCTGCGTTTTGATTTGGTCCTGATGCAGACGAATCTGGAGAATTCTTGTTCGTGCTCTGTGCTTCCGAGATGCAGAAAAGAAGGGCTGTGCTGAGTTGCTCGGGAAGCAAGGACGTAGACAGCGCCTTGTGTTTGGGAGTGAGTAGCTGCTGGTGTTTTGCAGTTGACTTCGCTGTGCACTGAATGTCAGGTGGATCTCTGCACTCTTCTACAACGAGCAGGGCAGCAGAAAACAAAGAGCACAGATGTGTGACACAGGTTTGAAGCTTGCCAGGGAAAGAGTAGTGTTTTTGGAGTGTTCAGCAGATCCATGATTCTGGGCAAGGGCGGGATGCGTGCACTGTGCTGGCAAGCTTTCTCTGTGCGAGACACGCTGGAAAAGCTTTTCGCTATGATGCAGTCCGCTAGAGACGCAGACTCCGGCTCTCCGCAGCTGTCCGCAGGGAAGCGGCGGTTGCCGGCTTCTTTCTGCCGAAGCCGCGCTTTGCAGCGTACAAGTGCGGTTCACGTCAGCGGTGCACCTAGTAGCCGCTTCTTCGCCTCCGGCAGCCGGGGAGAGCGGTTGGCTTCTGAGAGGCGAAGAACGAAACCGGCTTGTGTGCGCAGCCTTGGCACTGCTAGAGGACGGTGGCTGCAGCTGCCAGCCCTTTCAATTCACCGCTGGCATGCTTCTGGCAGGTGCTCCAGGACGACTTTCCTGCGTTTTGACTTGGTCCTGATGCAGATGAATCTGGAGAATTCTTGTTCGTGCTCTGTGCTTCCGAGATGCAGAAAAGAAGGGCTGCGCTGAGTTGCTCGGGAAGCAAGGACGTAGACAGAGCCTTGTGTTTGGGAGTTAGTAGCTGCTGGTTTTTTGCAGTTGACTTCGCTGTGCACTGAATGTCAGGTGGACCTCTGCACTCTTCTAAAACGAGGAGGGCAGCAGAAAACAGAGAGCACAGATGTGTGACAGCAGTTTGAAGCTTGCCTAGGAAAGAGTAGTGTTTTTGGAGTGTTCAGCAAATATATGTTTCTGGGCAAGGGCGGGATGCGTGCACTGTGCTGGCAAGCTTTCTCCCTGCGAGACACGCTGGAAAAGCTTTTCGCTATGATGCAGTCCGCTAGAGACGCAGACTTCGGCTCTCCGCAGCTGTCCGCAGGAAAGCGGCGGTTGCCGGATACTTTCTCCCGAAGCCGCGCTTTGCAGCCTACAAGTGCGGTTCACGTCACGGGTGCACCTAGTAGCCGCTTCTTCGCCTCCGGCTGCCGGGGAGGGCGGTTGGCTTCTGAGAGGCGAAGAACGAAACCGGCTTGTGTGCGCAGCCTTGGCACTGCTAGAGGACGGTGGCTGCACCTGCCAGCCCTTTCAATTCACCGCTGGCATGCGTCTGGCAGGTGCTCCAGGACGACTTTCCTGCGTTTTGACTTGGTCCTGATGCAGACGAATCTGGAGAATTCTTGTTCGTCGTCTGTGCTTCCGAGATGCAGAAAAGAAGGGCTGTGCTGAATTGCTCGGGAAGCAAGGACGTAGACAGCGCCTTCTGTTTGGGAGTGGGTAGCTGCTGGTTTTTTGCAGTTGACTTCGCTGTGCACTGAATGTCAGGTGGACCTCTGCACTCTTCTACAACGAGCAGGGCAGCAGAAAACAGAGAGCACAGATGGCTGACAGCAGTTTGAAGCTTGCCTAGGAAAGAGTAGTGTTTTTGGAGTGTTCAGCAGATCCATGTTTCTGGGCAAGGGCGGGATGCGTGCACTGTGCTGGCAAGCTTTCTCCGTGCGAGACACGCTGGAAAAGCTTTTCGCCATGATGCAGTCCGCTAGAGACGCCGACTTCGGCTCTCCGCTGCTTTCCCCAGGGAAGCGGCGGTTGCCGGCTTCTTTCTGCCGAAGCCGCCCTTTGCAGCCTACAAGTGCGGTTCACGTCAGCGGTGCACCTAGTAGCCGCTTCTTCGCCTCTGGCTGCCGGGGAGAGCGGTTGGCTTCTGAGAGGCGAAGAACGAAGCCGGCTGGTGTGCGCAGCCTTGGCACTGCTAGAGGACGGTGGCTGCAGCTGCCAGCCCTTTCAATTCACCGCTGGCATGCTTCTGGCAGGTGCTCCAGGACGACTTTCCTGCGTTTTGACTTGGTCCTGATGCAGACGAATCTGGAGAATTCTTGTTCGTGCCCTGAGCTTCCGGGATGCAGAGAAGAAGGGCTGCGCTGAGTTGCTCGGGAAGCAAGGACGTAGATAGCGCCTTGTGTTTAGGAGTGAGCAGCTGCTGGTTTTTTGCAATTGACTTCGCTGTGCATTGAATGTCAGGGTGAGCTGTGCACTCTTCTACTAGGAGCAGGGCAGGAGAAAACAGAGAGCACGGACGTCTTACAGCAGTTGAAAGCTTGACTAGGAAAGAGTAGTGTTTTTGGAGTGTTCAGCAGATCCATGTTTCTGGGCAAGGGCGGGATGCGTGCACAGTGCTGGCAAGCTTTCTCCCTGCGAGACACGCTGGAAAAGCTTTTCGCCATGATGCAATCCGATAGAGACGCAGACTTCGGCTCTCCGCAGCTGTCCCCAGGGAAGCGGCGGTTGCCGGCGTCTTTCTGCCGAAGCCGCGCTTTGCAGCCTACAAGTGCGGTTCACGTCAGCGGTGCACCTAGTAGCCGCGTCTTCGCCTCCGGCAGCCGGTGAGAGCGGTTGGCTTCTGAGAGGCGAAGAACGAAACCGGCTTGTGTGCGCAGCCTTGGCACTGCTAGAGGATGGTGGCTGCACCTGCCAGCCCTTTCAATTCACCGCTGGCATGCTTCTGGCTGGTGCTCCAGGGCGACTTTCCTGGGTTTTGACTAGGTCCTGATGCAGACGAATCTGGAGAATTCTTGTTCCTACCCTGACCTTCCGAGTTGCAGAGAACTCGATGGCAGCTGCAGAAAAGAAGGGCTGTGCTGAGTTGCTCGGGAAGCAAGGACATAGACAGCGCCTTGTGTTTGGGAGTGAGCAGCTGCTGGTTTTTTGCCGTTGACTTCGCTGTGCACTGAATGTCAGGTGGAGCTGTAGACTCCTCTACAACGAGCAGGGCAGCAGAAAACTGAGAGCACAGACGTCTGACAGCAGTTTGAAGCTTGCCAAGGAAATAGCAGTGTTTTCGGAGTGTTCAGCAAATATATGTTTCTGGGCAAGGGCAGGATATGTGCACTGTGCTGACAAGCTTTGTCCCTGCGAGACACGCTGGAAAAGCTTTTCGCCATGATGCAGTCCGCTAGAGACGCAGACTCCATCTCCGCAGCTGTCCGCAGGAAAGCGGCTGTTGCCGGCTTCTTTCTGCCGAAGCCGCGCTTTGAAGCGTACAAGTGCGGTTCACGACAGCGGTGCACCTAGTAGCCGCTTCTTCGCCTCCGGCAGCCGGGGAGAGCGGTTGGCTTCTGAGAGGCGAAGAACGAAACCGGCTTGTGTGCGCAGCCTTGGCACTGCTAGAGGACGGTGGCTGCAGCTGCCAGCCCTTTCAATTCACCGCTGGCATGCTTCTGGCAGGTGCTCCAGGATGACTTTCCTGCGTTTTGATTTGGTCCTGATGCAGACGAATCTGGAGAATTCTTGTTCGTGCTCTGTGCTTCCGAGATGCAGAAAAGAAGGGCTGTGCTGAGTTGCTCGGGAAGCAAGGATGTAGACAGCGCCTTGTGTTTGGGAGTGAGTAGCTGCTGGTGTTTTGCAGTTGACTTCGCTGTGCACTGAATGTCAGGTGGATCTCTGCACTCTTCTACAACGAGCAGGGCAGCAGAAAACAAAGAGCACAGATGTGTGACACAGGTTTGAAGCTTGCCAGGGAAAGAGTAGTGTTTTTGGAGTGTTCAGCAGATCCATGATTCTGGGCAAGGGCGGGATGCGTGCACTGTGCTGGCAAGCTTTCTCTGTGCGAGACACGCTGGAAAAGCTTTTCGCTATGATGCAGTCCGCTAGAGACGCAGACTCCGGCTCTCCGCAGCTGTCCGCAGGGAAGCGGCGGTTGCCGGCTTCTTTCTGCCGAAGCCGCGCTTTGCAGCGTACAAGTGCGGTTCACGTCAGCGGTGCACCTAGTAGCCGCTTCTTCGCCTCCGGCAGCCGGGGAGAGCGGTTGGCTTCTGAGAGGCGAAGAACGAAACCGGCTTGTGTGCGCAGCCTTGGCACTGCTAGAGGACGGTGGCTGCAGCTGCCAGCCCTTTCAATTCACCGCTGGCATGCTTCTGGCAGGTGCTCCAGGACGACTTTCCTGCGTTTTGACTTGGTCCTGATGCAGATGAATCTGGAGAATTCTTGTTCGTGCTCTGTGCTTCCGAGATGCAGAAAAGAAGGGCTGCGCTGAGTTGCTCGGGAAGCAAGGACGTAGACAGAGCCTTGTGTTTGGGAGTTAGTAGCTGCTGGTTTTTTGCAGTTGACTTCGCTGTGCACTGAATGTCAGGTGGACCTCTGCACTCTTCTAAAACGAGGAGGGCAGCAGAAAACAGAGAGCACAGATGTGTGACAGCAGTTTGAAGCTTGCCTAGGAAAGAGTAGTGTTTTTGGAGTGTTCAGCAAATATATGTTTCTGGGCAAGGGCGGGATGCGTGCACTGTGCTGGCAAGCTTTCTCCCTGCGAGACACGCTGGAAAAGCTTTTCGCTATGATGCAGTCCGCTAGAGACGCAGACTTCGGCTCTCCGCAGCTGTCCGCAGGAAAGCGGCGGTTGCCGGATACTTTCTCCCGAAGCCGCGCTTTGCAGCCTACAAGTGCGGTTCACGTCACGGGTGCACCTAGTAGCCGCTTCTTCGCCTCCGGCTGCCGGGGAGGGCGGTTGGCTTCTGAGAGGCGAAGAACGAAACCGGCTTGTGTGCGCAGCCTTGGCACTGCTAGAGGACGGTGGCTGCACCTGCCAGCCCTTTCAATTCACCGCTGGCATGCGTCTGGCAGGTGCTCCAGGACGACTTTCCTGCGTTTTGACTTGGTCCTGATGCAGACGAATCTGGAGAATTCTTGTTCGTCGTCTGTGCTTCCGAGATGCAGAAAAGAAGGGCTGTGCTGAATTGCTCGGGAAGCAAGGACGTAGACAGCGCCTTCTGTTTGGGAGTGGGTAGCTGCTGGTTTTTTGCAGTTGACTTCGCTGTGCACTGAATGTCAGGTGGACCTCTGCACTCCTCTACAACGAGCAGGGCAGCAGAAAACTGAGAGCACAGACGTCTGACAGCAGTTTGAAGCTTGCCAAGGAAATAGCAGTGTTTTCGGAGTGTTCAGCAAATATATGTTTCTGGGCAAGGGCAGGATATGTGCACTGTGCTGACAAGCTTTGTCCCTGCGAGACACGCTGGAAAAGCTTTTCGCCATGATGCAGTCCGCTAGAGACGCAGACTCCATCTCCGCAGCTGTCCGCAGGAAAGCGGCTGTTGCCGGCTTCTTTCTGCCGAAGCCGCGCTTTGAAGCGTACAAGTGCGGTTCACGACAGCGGTGCACCTAGTAGCCGCTTCTTCGCCTCCGGCAGCCGGGGAGAGCGGTTGGCTTCTGAGAGGCGAAGAACGAAACCGGCTTGTGTGCGCAGCCTTGGCACTGCTAGAGGACGGTGGCTGCAGCTGCCAGCCCTTTCAATTCACCGCTGGCATGCTTCTGGCAGGTGCTCCAGGACGACTTTCCTGCGTTTTGACTTGGTCCTGATGCAGACGAATCTGGAGAATTCTTGTTCGTGCCCTGAGCTTCCGGGATGCAGAGAAGAAGGGCTGCGCTGAGTTGCTCGGGAAGCAAGGACGTAGATAGCGCCTTGTGTTTAGGAGTGAGCAGCTGCTGGTTTTTTGCAATTGACTTCGCTGTGCATTGAATGTCAGGGTGAGCTGTGCACTCTTCTACTAGGAGCAGGGCAGGAGAAAACAGAGAGCACGGACGTCTTACAGCAGTTGAAAGCTTGACTAGGAAAGAGTAGTGTTTTTGGAGTGTTCAGCAGATCCATGTTTCTGGGCAAGGGCGGGATGCGTGCACAGTGCTGGCAAGCTTTCTCCCTGCGAGACACGCTGGAAAAGCTTTTCGCCATGATGCAATCCGATAGAGACGCAGACTTCGGCTCTCCGCAGCTGTCCCCAGGGAAGCGGCGGTTGCCGGCGTCTTTCTGCCGAAGCCGCGCTTTGCAGCCTACAAGTGCGGTTCACGTCAGCGGTGCACCTAGTAGCCGCGTCTTCGCCTCCGGCAGCCGGTGAGAGCGGTTGGCTTCTGAGAGGCGAAGAACGAAACCGGCTTGTGTGCGCAGCCTTGGCACTGCTAGAGGATGGTGGCTGCACCTGCCAGCCCTTTCAATTCACCGCTGGCATGCTTCTGGCTGGTGCTCCAGGGCGACTTTCCTGGGTTTTGACTAGGTCCTGATGCAGACGAATCTGGAGAATTCTTGTTCCTACCCTGACCTTCCGAGTTGCAGAGAACTCGATGGCAGCTGCAGAAAAGAAGGGCTGTGCTGAGTTGCTCGGGAAGCAAGGACATAGACAGCGCCTTGTGTTTGGGAGTGAGCAGCTGCTGGTTTTTTGCCGTTGACTTCGCTGTGCACTGAATGTCAGGTGGAGCTGTAGACTCCTCTACAACGAGCAGGGCAGCAGAAAACTGAGAGCACAGACGTCTGACAGCAGTTTGAAGCTTGCCAAGGAAATAGCAGTGTTTTCGGAGTGTTCAGCAAATATATGTTTCTGGGCAAGGGCAGGATATGTGCACTGTGCTGACAAGCTTTGTCCCTGCGAGACACGCTGGAAAAGCTTTTCGCCATGATGCAGTCCGCTAGAGACGCAGACTCCATCTCCGCAGCTGTCCGCAGGAAAGCGGCTGTTGCCGGCTTCTTTCTGCCGAAGCCGCGCTTTGAAGCGTACAAGTGCGGTTCACGACAGCGGTGCACCTAGTAGCCGCTTCTTCGCCTCCGGCAGCCGGGGAGAGCGGTTGGCTTCTGAGAGGCGAAGAACGAAACCGGCTTGTGTGCGCAGCCTTGGCACTGCTAGAGGACGGTGGCTGCAGCTGCCAGCCCTTTCAATTCACCGCTGGCATGCTTCTGGCAGGTGCTCCAGGATGACTTTCCTGCGTTTTGATTTGGTCCTGATGCAGACGAATCTGGAGAATTCTTGTTCGTGCTCTGTGCTTCCGAGATGCAGAAAAGAAGGGCTGTGCTGAGTTGCTCGGGAAGCAAGGACGTAGACAGCGCCTTGTGTTTGGGAGTGAGTAGCTGCTGGTGTTTTGCAGTTGACTTCGCTGTGCACTGAATGTCAGGTGGATCTCTGCACTCTTCTACAACGAGCAGGGCAGCAGAAAACAAAGAGCACAGATGTGTGACACAGGTTTGAAGCTTGCCAGGGAAAGAGTAGTGTTTTTGGAGTGTTCAGCAGATCCATGATTCTGGGCAAGGGCGGGATGTGTGCACTGTGCTGGCAAGCTTTCTCTGTGCGAGACACGCTGGAAAAGCTTTTCGCTATGATGCAGTCCGCTAGAGACGCAGACTCCGGCTCTCCGCAGCTGTCCGCAGGGAAGCGGCGGTTGCCGGCTTCTTTCTGCCGAAGCCGCGCTTTGCAGCGTACAAGTGCGGTTCACGTCAGCGGTGCACCTAGTAGCCGCTTCTTCGCCTCCGGCAGCCGGGGAGAGCGGTTGGCTTCTGAGAGGCGAAGAACGAAACCGGCTTGTGTGCGCAGCCTTGGCACTGCTAGAGGACGGTGGCTGCAGCTGCCAGCCCTTTCAATTCACCGCTGGCATGCTTCTGGCAGGTGCTCCAGGACGACTTTCCTGCGTTTTGACTTGGTCCTGATGCAGATGAATCTGGAGAATTCTTGTTCGTGCTCTGTGCTTCCGAGATGCAGAAAAGAAGGGCTGCGCTGAGTTGCTCGGGAAGCAAGGACGTAGACAGCGCCTTGTGTTTGGGAGTTAGTAGCTGCTGGTTTTTTGCAGTTGACTTCGCTGTGCACTGAATGTCAGGTGGACCTCTGCACTCTTCTAAAACGAGGAGGGCAGCAGAAAACAGAGAGCACAGATGTGTGACACAAGTTTGAAGCTTGCCAGGGAAAGAGTAGTGTTTTTGGAGTGTTCAGCAGATCCATGATTCTGGGCAAGGGCGGGATGCGTGCACTGTGCTGGCAAGCTTTCCCTGTGCGAGACACGCTGGAAAAGCTTTTCGCTATGATGCAGTCCGCTAGAGACGCCGACTTCGGCTCTCCGCAGCTGTCGGCAAGGAAGCGGCTGTTGCCGGCGTCTTTCTGCCGAAGCCGCGCTTTGCAGCCTACAAGTGCGGTTCACGTCACGGGTGCACCTAGTAGCCGCTTCTTCGCCTCCGGCTGCCGGGGAGGGCGGTTGGCTTCTGAGAGGCGAAGAACGAAGCCGGCTGGTGTGCGCAGCCTTGGCACTGCTAGAGGACGGTGGCTGCAGCTGCCAGCCCTTTCAATTCACCGCTGGCATGCTTCTGGCAGGTGCTCCAGGACGACTTTCCTGCGTTTTGACTTGGTCCTGATGCAGACGAATCTGGAGAATTTTTGTACGTGCCCTGAGCTTCCGAGTGGCAGAGAACTCGATGGCAGCTGCAGAAAAGAAGGGCTGTGCTGAATTGCTCGGGAAGCAAGGACATAGACAGCGCCTTGTGTTTGAAAGTGAGCAGCTGCTAGTGTTTTGCAGTTGACTTCGCTGTGCACTGAATGTCAGGTGGAGCTGTGCACACTTCTACAACGAGCAGGACATTACAAAACAGAGAGCACAGATGTCTGACAGCAGTTTGAAGCTTGCCTAGGAAAGAGTAGTGTTTTTGGAGTGTTCAGCAAATATATGTTTCTGGGCAAGGGCGGGATGCGTGCACTGTGCTGGCAAGCTTTCTCCCTGCGAGACACGCTGGAAAAGCTTTTCGCTATGATGCAGTCCGCTAGAGACGCAGACTCCGGCTCTCCGCAGCTGTCCGCAGGAAAGCGGCGGTTGCCGGATACTTTCTCCCGAAGCCGCGCTTTGCAGCCTACAAGTGCGGTTCACGTCAGCGGTGCACCTAGTAGCCGCTTCTTCGCCTCCGGCAGCCGGGGAGAGCGGTTGGCTTCTGAGAGGCGAAGAACGAAACCGGCTTGTGTGCGCAGCCTTGGCACTGCTAGAGGACGGTGGCTGCAGCTGCCAGCCCTTTCAATTCACCGCTGGCATGCTTCTGGCAGGTGCTCCAGGACGACTTTCCTGCGTTTTGACTTGGTCCTGATGCAGACGAATCTGGAGAATTCTTGTTCGTCCTCTGTGCTTCCGAGATGCAGAAAAGAAGGGCTGTGCTGAGTTGCTCGGGAAGCAAGGACGTAGACAGCGCCTTCTGTTTGGGAGTGGGTAGCTGCTGGTTTTTTGCAGTTGACTTCGCTGTGCACTGAATGTCAGGTGGATCTCTGCACTCTTCTACAACGAGCAGGGCAGCAGAAAACAGAGAGCACAGATGGCTGACAGCAGTTTGAAGCTTGCCTAGGAAAGAGTAGTGTTTTTGGAGTGTTCAGCAGATCCATGTTTCTGGGCAAGGGCGGGATGCGTGCACTGTGCTGGCAAGCTTTCTCCGTGCGAGACACGCTGGAAAAGCTTTTCGCCATGATGCAGTCCGCTAGAGACGCCGACTTCGGCTCTCCGCTGCTGTCCCCAGGGAAGCGGCGGTTGCCGGCTTCTTTCTGCCGAAGCCGCCCTTTGCAGCCTACAAGTGCGGTTCACGTCAGCGGTGCACCTAGTAGCCGCTTCTTCGCCTCTGGCTGCCGGGGAGAGCGGTTGGCTTCTGAGAGGCGAAGAACGAAGCCGGCTGGTGTGCGCAGCCTTGGCACTGCTAGAGGACGGTGGCTGCAGCTGCCAGCCCTTTCAATTCACCGCTGGCATGCTTCTGGCAGGTGCTCCAGGACGACTTTCCTGCGTTTTGACTTGGTCCTGATGCAGACGAATCTGGAGAATTCTTGTTCGTGCCCTGAGCTTCCGGGATGCAGAGAAGAAGGGCTGCGCTGAGTTGCTCGGGAAGCAAGGACGTAGATAGCGCCTTGTGTTTAGGAGTGAGCAGCTGCTGGTTTTTTGCAATTGACTTCGCTGTGCACTGAATGTCAGGGTGAGCTGTGCACTCTTCTACTAGGAGCAGGGCAGGAGAAAACAGAGAGCACGGACGTCTTACAGCAGTTGAAAGCTTGACTAGGAAAGAGTAGTGTTTTTGCAGTGTTCAGCAAATCCATGTTTCTGGGCAAGGGCGGGATGCGTGCACAGTGCTGGCAAGCTTTCTCCCTGCGAGACACGCTGGAAAAGCTTTTCGCCATGATGCAATCCGATAGAGACGCAGACTTCGGCTCTCCGCAGCTGTCCCCAGGGAAGCGGCGGTTGCCGGCGTCTTTCTGCCGAAGCCGCGCTTTGCAGCCTACAAGTGCGGTTCACGTCAGCGGTGCACCTAGTAGCCGCGTCTTCGCCTCCGGCAGCCGGTGAGAGCGGTTGGCTTCTGAGAGGCGAAGAACGAAACCGGCTTGTGTGCGCAGCCTTGGCACTGCTAGAGGATGGTGGCTGCACCTGCCAGCCCTTTCAATTCACCGCTGGCATGCTTCTGGCTGGTGCTCCAGGGCGACTTTCCTGGGTTTTGACTAGGTCCTGATGCAGACGAATCTGGAGAATTCTTGTTCCTACCCTGACCTTCCGAGTTGCAGAGAACTCGATGGCAGCTGCAGAAAAGAAGGGCTGTGCTGAGTTGCTCGGGAAGCAAGGACATAGACAGCGCCTTGTGTTTGGGAGTGAGCAGCTGCTGGTTTTTTGCCGTTGACTTCGCTGTGCACTGAATGTCAGGTGGAGCTGTAGACTCCTCTACAACGAGCAGGGCAGCAGAAAACTGAGAGCACAGACGTCTGACAGCAGTTTGAAGCTTGCCAAGGAAATAGCAGTGTTTTCGGAGTGTTCAGCAAATATATGTTTCTGGGCAAGGGCAGGATATGTGCACTGTGCTGACAAGCTTTGTCCCTGCGAGACACGCTGGAAAAGCTTTTCGCCATGATGCAGTCCGCTAGAGACGCAGACTCCATCTCCGCAGCTGTCCGCAGGAAAGCGGCTGTTGCCGGCTTCTTTCTGCCGAAGCCGCGCTTTGAAGCGTACAAGTGCGGTTCACGACAGCGGTGCACCTAGTAGCCGCTTCTTCGCCTCCGGCAGCCGGGGAGAGCGGTTGGCTTCTGAGAGGCGAAGAACGAAACCGGCTTGTGTGCGCAGCCTTGGCACTGCTAGAGGACGGTGGCTGCAGCTGCCAGCCCTTTCAATTCACCGCTGGCATGCTTCTGGCAGGTGCTCCAGGATGACTTTCCTGCGTTTTGATTTGGTCCTGATGCAGACGAATCTGGAGAATTCTTGTTCGTGCTCTGTGCTTCCGAGATGCAGAAAAGAAGGGCTGTGCTGAGTTGCTCGGGAAGCAAGGATGTAGACAGCGCCTTGTGTTTGGGAGTGAGTAGCTGCTGGTGTTTTGCAGTTGACTTCGCTGTGCACTGAATGTCAGGTGGATCTCTGCACTCTTCTACAACGAGCAGGGCAGCAGAAAACAAAGAGCACAGATGTGTGACACAGGTTTGAAGCTTGCCAGGGAAAGAGTAGTGTTTTTGGAGTGTTCAGCAGATCCATGATTCTGGGCAAGGGCGGGATGCGTGCACTGTGCTGGCAAGCTTTCTCTGTGCGAGACACGCTGGAAAAGCTTTTCGCTATGATGCAGTCCGCTAGAGACGCAGACTCCGGCTCTCCGCAGCTGTCCGCAGGGAAGCGGCGGTTGCCGGCTTCTTTCTGCCGAAGCCGCGCTTTGCAGCGTACAAGTGCGGTTCACGTCAGCGGTGCACCTAGTAGCCGCTTCTTCGCCTCCGGCAGCCGGGGAGAGCGGTTGGCTTCTGAGAGGCGAAGAACGAAACCGGCTTGTGTGCGCAGCCTTGGCACTGCTAGAGGACGGTGGCTGCAGCTGCCAGCCCTTTCAATTCACCGCTGGCATGCTTCTGGCAGGTGCTCCAGGACGACTTTCCTGCGTTTTGACTTGGTCCTGATGCAGATGAATCTGGAGAATTCTTGTTCGTGCTCTGTGCTTCCGAGATGCAGAAAAGAAGGGCTGCGCTGAGTTGCTCGGGAAGCAAGGACGTAGACAGAGCCTTGTGTTTGGGAGTTAGTAGCTGCTGGTTTTTTGCAGTTGACTTCGCTGTGCACTGAATGTCAGGTGGACCTCTGCACTCTTCTAAAACGAGGAGGGCAGCAGAAAACAGAGAGCACAGATGTGTGACAGCAGTTTGAAGCTTGCCTAGGAAAGAGTAGTGTTTTTGGAGTGTTCAGCAAATATATGTTTCTGGGCAAGGGCGGGATGCGTGCACTGTGCTGGCAAGCTTTCTCCCTGCGAGACACGCTGGAAAAGCTTTTCGCTATGATGCAGTCCGCTAGAGACGCAGACTTCGGCTCTCCGCAGCTGTCCGCAGGAAAGCGGCGGTTGCCGGATACTTTCTCCCGAAGCCGCGCTTTGCAGCCTACAAGTGCGGTTCACGTCACGGGTGCACCTAGTAGCCGCTTCTTCGCCTCCGGCTGCCGGGGAGGGCGGTTGGCTTCTGAGAGGCGAAGAACGAAACCGGCTTGTGTGCGCAGCCTTGGCACTGCTAGAGGACGGTGGCTGCACCTGCCAGCCCTTTCAATTCACCGCTGGCATGCGTCTGGCAGGTGCTCCAGGACGACTTTCCTGCGTTTTGACTTGGTCCTGATGCAGACGAATCTGGAGAATTCTTGTTCGTCGTCTGTGCTTCCGAGATGCAGAAAAGAAGGGCTGTGCTGAATTGCTCGGGAAGCAAGGACGTAGACAGCGCCTTCTGTTTGGGAGTGGGTAGCTGCTGGTTTTTTGCAGTTGACTTCGCTGTGCACTGAATGTCAGGTGGACCTCTGCACTCCTCTACAACGAGCAGGGCAGCAGAAAACTGAGAGCACAGACGTCTGACAGCAGTTTGAAGCTTGCCAAGGAAATAGCAGTGTTTTCGGAGTGTTCAGCAAATATATGTTTCTGGGCAAGGGCAGGATATGTGCACTGTGCTGACAAGCTTTGTCCCTGCGAGACACGCTGGAAAAGCTTTTCGCCATGATGCAGTCCGCTAGAGACGCAGACTCCATCTCCGCAGCTGTCCGCAGGAAAGCGGCTGTTGCCGGCTTCTTTCTGCCGAAGCCGCGCTTTGAAGCGTACAAGTGCGGTTCACGACAGCGGTGCACCTAGTAGCCGCTTCTTCGCCTCCGGCAGCCGGGGAGAGCGGTTGGCTTCTGAGAGGCGAAGAACGAAACCGGCTTGTGTGCGCAGCCTTGGCACTGCTAGAGGACGGTGGCTGCAGCTGCCAGCCCTTTCAATTCACCGCTGGCATGCTTCTGGCAGGTGCTCCAGGATGACTTTCCTGCGTTTTGATTTGGTCCTGATGCAGACGAATCTGGAGAATTCTTGTTCGTGCTCTGTGCTTCCGAGATGCAGAAAAGAAGGGCTGTGCTGAGTTGCTCGGGAAGCAAGGACGTAGACAGCGCCTTGTGTTTGGGAGTGAGTAGCTGCTGGTGTTTTGCAGTTGACTTCGCTGTGCACTGAATGTCAGGTGGATCTCTGCACTCTTCTACAACGAGCCGGGCAGCAGAAAACAAAGAGCACAGATGTGTGACACAGGTTTGAAGCTTGCCAGGGAAAGAGTAGTGTTTTTGGAGTGTTCAGCAGATCCATGATTCTGGGCAAGGGCGGGATGCGTGCACTGTGCTGGCAAGCTTTCTCTGTGCGAGACACGCTGGAAAAGCTTTTCGCTATGATGCAGTCCGCTAGAGACGCAGACTCCGGCTCTCCGCAGCTGTCCGCAGGGAAGCGGCGGTTGCCGGCTTCTTTCTGCCGAAGCCGCGCTTTGCAGCGTACAAGTGCGGTTCACGTCAGCGGTGCACCTAGTAGCCGCTTCTTCGCCTCCGGCAGCCGGGGAGAGCGGTTGGCTTCTGAGAGGCGAAGAACGAAACCGGCTTGTGTGCGCAGCCTTGGCACTGCTAGAGGACGGTGGCTGCAGCTGCCAGCCCTTTCAATTCACCGCTGGCATGCTTCTGGCAGGTGCTCCAGGACGACTTTCCTGCGTTTTGACTTGGTCCTGATGCAGATGAATCTGGAGAATTCTTGTTCGTGCTCTGTGCTTCCGAGATGCAGAAAAGAAGGGCTGCGCTGAGTTGCTCGGGAAGCAAGGACGTAGACAGAGCCTTGTGTTTGGGAGTTAGTAGCTGCTGGTTTTTTGCAGTTGACTTCGCTGTGCACTGAATGTCAGGTGGACCTCTGCACTCTTCTAAAACGAGGAGGGCAGCAGAAAACAGAGAGCACAGATGTGTGACAGCAGTTTGAAGCTTGCCTAGGAAAGAGTAGTGTTTTTGGAGTGTTCAGCAAATATATGTTTCTGGGCAAGGGCGGGATGCGTGCACTGTGCTGGCAAGCTTTCTCCCTGCGAGACACGCTGGAAAAGCTTTTCGCTATGATGCAGTCCGCTAGAGACGCAGACTTCGGCTCTCCGCAGCTGTCCGCAGGAAAGCGGCGGTTGCCGGATACTTTCTCCCGAAGCCGCGCTTTGCAGCCTACAAGTGCGGTTCACGTCACGGGTGCACCTAGTAGCCGCTTCTTCGCCTCCGGCTGCCGGGGAGGGCGGTTGGCTTCTGAGAGGCGAAGAACGAAACCGGCTTGTGTGCGCAGCCTTGGCACTGCTAGAGGACGGTGGCTGCACCTGCCAGCCCTTTCAATTCACCGCTGGCATGCGTCTGGCAGGTGCTCCAGGACGACTTTCCTGCGTTTTGACTTGGTCCTGATGCAGACGAATCTGGAGAATTCTTGTTCGTCGTCTGTGCTTCCGAGATGCAGAAAAGAAGGGCTGTGCTGAATTGCTCGGGAAGCAAGGACGTAGACAGCGCCTTCTGTTTGGGAGTGGGTAGCTGCTGGTTTTTTGCAGTTGACTTCGCTGTGCACTGAATGTCAGGTGGACCTCTGCACTCCTCTACAACGAGCAGGGCAGCAGAAAACTGAGAGCACAGACGTCTGACAGCAGTTTGAAGCTTGCCAAGGAAATAGCAGTGTTTTCGGAGTGTTCAGCAAATATATGTTTCTGGGCAAGGGCAGGATATGTGCACTGTGCTGACAAGCTTTGTCCCTGCGAGACACGCTGGAAAAGCTTTTCGCTATGATGCAGTCCGCTAGAGACGCAGACTCCATCTCCGCAGCTGTCCGCAGGAAAGCGGCTGTTGCCGGCTTCTTTCTGCCGAAGCCGCGCTTTGAAGCGTACAAGTGCGGTTCACGACAGCGGTGCACCTAGTAGCCGCTTCTTCGCCTCCGGCAGCCGGGGAGAGCGGTTGGCTTCTGAGAGGCGAAGAACGAAACCGGCTTGTGTGCGCAGCCTTGGCACTGCTAGAGGACGGTGGCTGCAGCTGCCAGCCCTTTCAATTCACCGCTGGCATGCTTCTGGCAGGTGCTCCAGGATGACTTTCCTGCGTTTTGACTTGGTCCTGATGCAGACGAATCTGGAGAATTCTTGTTCGTCGTCTGTGCTTCCGAGATGCAGAAAAGAAGGGCTGTGCTGAATTGCTCGGGAAGCAAGGACGTAGACAGCGCCTTCTGTTTGGGAGTGGGTAGCTGCTGGTTTTTTGCAGTTGACTTCGCTGTGCACTGAATGTCAGGTGGACCTCTGCACTCTTCTACAACGAGCAGGGCAGCAGAAAACAGAGAGCACAGATGGCTGACAGCAGTTTGAAGCTTGCCTAGGAAAGAGTAGTGTTTTTGGAGTGTTCAGCAGATCCATGTTTCTGGGCAAGGGCGGGATGCGTGCACTGTGCTGGCAAGCTTTCTCCGTGCGAGACACGCTGGAAAAGCTTTTCGCCATGATGCAGTCCGCTAGAGACGCCGACTTCGGCTCTCCGCTGCTGTCCCCAGGGAAGCGGCGGTTGCCGGCTTCTTTCTGCCGAAGCCGCCCTTTGCAGCCTACAAGTGCGGTTCACGTCAGCGGTGCACCTAGTAGCCGCTTCTTCGCCTCTGGCTGCCGGTGAGAGCTGTTGGCTTCTGAGAGGCGAAGAACGAAACCGGCTTGTGTGCGCAGCCTTGGCACTGCTAGAGGACGGTGGCTGCAGCTGCCAGCCCTTTCAATTCACCGCTGGCATGCTTCTGGCAGGTGCTCCAGGACGACTTTCCTGCGTTTTGACTTGGTCCTGATGCAGACGAATCTGGAGAATTCTTGTTCGTGCCCTGAGCTTCCGGGATGCAGAGAAGAAGGGCTGCGCTGAGTTGCTCGGGAAGCAAGGACGTAGATAGCGCCTTGTGTTTGGGAGTGAGTAACTGCTGGTGTTTTGCAGTTGACTTCGCTGTGCACTGAATGTCAGGTGGATCTCTGCACTCTTCTACAACGAGCAGGGCAGCAGAAAACAAAGAGCACAGATGTGTGACACAAGTTTGAAGCTTGCCAGGGAAAGAGTAGTGTTTTTGGAGTGTTCAGCAGATCCATGATTCTGGGCAAGGGCGGGATGCGTGCACTGTGCTGGCAAGCTTTCCCTGTGCGAGACACGCTGGAAAAGCTTTTCGCTATGATGCAGTCCGCTAGAGACGCCGACTTCGGCTCTCCGCAGCTGTCGGCAAGGAAGCGGCTGTTGCCGGATTCTTTCTGCCGAAGCCGCGCTTTGCAGCCTACAAGTGCGGTTCACGTCACGGGTGCACCTAGTAGCCGCTTCTTCGCCTCCGGCTGCCGGGGAGGGCGGTTGGCTTCTGAGAGGCGAAGAACGAAGCCGGCTGGTGTGCGCAGCCTTGGCACTGCTAGAGGACGGTGGCTGCAGCTGCCAGCCCTTTCAATTCACCGCTGGCATGCTTCTGGCAGGTGCTCCAGGACGACTTTCCTGCGTTTTGACTTGGTCCTGATGCAGACGAATCTGGAGAATTTTTGTACGTGCCCTGAGCTTCCGAGTGGCAGAGAACTCGATGGCAGCTGCAGAAAAGAAGGGCTGTGCTGAATTGCTCGGGAAGCAAGGACATAGACAGCGCCTTGTGTTTGAAAGTGAGCAGCTGCTAGTGTTTTGCAGTTGACTTCGCTGTGCACTGAATGTCAGGTGGAGCTGTGCACACTTCTACAACGAGCAGGACATTACAAAACAGAGAGCACAGATGTCTGACAGCAGTTTGAAGCTTGCCTAGGAAAGAGTAGTGTTTTTGGAGTGTTCAGCAAATATATGTTTCTGGGCAAGGGCGGGATGCGTGCACTGTGCTGGCAAGCTTTCTCCCTGCGAGACACGCTGGAAAAGCTTTTCGCTATGATGCAGTCCGCTAGAGACGCAGACTCCGGCTCTCCGCAGCTGTCCGCAGGAAAGCGGCGGTTGCCGGATACTTTCTCCCGAAGCCGCGCTTTGCAGCCTACAAGTGCGGTTCACGTCAGCGGTGCACCTAGTAGCCGCTTCTTCGCCTCCGGCAGCCGGGGAGAGCGGTTGGCTTCTGAGAGGCGAAGAACGAAACCGGCTTGTGTGCGCAGCCTTGGCACTGCTAGAGGACGGTGGCTGCAGCTGCCAGCCCTTTCAATTCACCGCTGGCATGCTTCTGGCAGGTGCTCCAGGACGACTTTCCTGCGTTTTGACTTGGTCCTGATGCAGACGAATCTGGAGAATTCTTGTTCGTCCTCTGTGCTTCCGAGATGCAGAAAAGAAGGGCTGTGCTGAGTTGCTCGGGAAGCAAGGACGTAGACAGCGCCTTCTGTTTGGGAGTGGGTAGCTGCTGGTTTTTTGCAGTTGACTTCGCTGTGCACTGAATGTCAGGTGGACCTCTGCACTCTTCTACAACGAGCAGGGCAGCAGAAAACAGAGAGCACAGATGGCTGACAGCAGTTTGAAGCTTGCCTAGGAAAGAGTAGTGTTTTTGGAGTGTTCAGCAGATCCATGTTTCTGGGCAAGGGCGGGATGCGTGCACTGTGCTGGCAAGCTTTCTCCGTGCGAGACACGCTGGAAAAGCTTTTCGCCATGATGCAGTCCGCTAGAGACGCCGACTTCGGCTCTCCGCTGCTTTCCCCAGGGAAGCGGCGGTTGCCGGCTTCTTTCTGCCGAAGCCGCCCTTTGCAGCCTACAAGTGCGGTTCACGTCAGCGGTGCACCTAGTAGCCGCTTCTTCGCCTCTGGCTGCCGGGGAGAGCGGTTGGCTTCTGAGAGGCGAAGAACGAAGCCGGCTGGTGTGCGCAGCCTTGGCACTGCTAGAGGACGGTGGCTGCAGCTGCCAGCCCTTTCAATTCACCGCTGGCATGCTTCTGGCAGGTGCTCCAGGACGACTTTCCTGCGTTTTGACTTGGTCCTGATGCAGACGAATCTGGAGAATTCTTGTTCGTGCCCTGAGCTTCCGGGATGCAGAGAAGAAGGGCTGCGCTGAGTTGCTCGGGAAGCAAGGACGTAGATAGCGCCTTGTGTTTAGGAGTGAGCAGCTGCTGGTTTTTTGCAATTGACTTCGCTGTGCATTGAATGTCAGGGTGAGCTGTGCACTCTTCTACTAGGAGCAGGGCAGGAGAAAACAGAGAGCACGGACGTCTTACAGCAGTTGAAAGCTTGACTAGGAAAGAGTAGTGTTTTTGGAGTGTTCAGCAGATCCATGTTTCTGGGCAAGGGCGGGATGCGTGCACAGTGCTGGCAAGCTTTCTCCCTGCGAGACACGCTGGAAAAGCTTTTCGCCATGATGCAATCCGATAGAGACGCAGACTTCGGCTCTCCGCAGCTGTCCCCAGGGAAGCGGCGGTTGCCGGCGTCTTTCTGCCGAAGCCGCGCTTTGCAGCCTACAAGTGCGGTTCACGTCAGCGGTGCACCTAGTAGCCGCGTCTTCGCCTCCGGCAGCCGGTGAGAGCGGTTGGCTTCTGAGAGGCGAAGAACGAAACCGGCTTGTGTGCGCAGCCTTGGCACTGCTAGAGGATGGTGGCTGCACCTGCCAGCCCTTTCAATTCACCGCTGGCATGCTTCTGGCTGGTGCTCCAGGGCGACTTTCCTGGGTTTTGACTAGGTCCTGATGCAGACGAATCTGGAGAATTCTTGTTCCTACCCTGACCTTCCGAGTTGCAGAGAACTCGATGGCAGCTGCAGAAAAGAAGGGCTGTGCTGAGTTGCTCGGGAAGCAAGGACATAGACAGCGCCTTGTGTTTGGGAGTGAGCAGCTGCTGGTTTTTTGCCGTTGACTTCGCTGTGCACTGAATGTCAGGTGGAGCTGTAGACTCCTCTACAACGAGCAGGGCAGCAGAAAACTGAGAGCACAGACGTCTGACAGCAGTTTGAAGCTTGCCAAGGAAATAGCAGTGTTTTCGGAGTGTTCAGCAAATATATGTTTCTGGGCAAGGGCAGGATATGTGCACTGTGCTGACAAGCTTTGTCCCTGCGAGACACGCTGGAAAAGCTTTTCGCCATGATGCAGTCCGCTAGAGACGCAGACTCCATCTCCGCAGCTGTCCGCAGGAAAGCGGCTGTTGCCGGCTTCTTTCTGCCGAAGCCGCGCTTTGAAGCGTACAAGTGCGGTTCACGACAGCGGTGCACCTAGTAGCCGCTTCTTCGCCTCCGGCAGCCGGGGAGAGCGGTTGGCTTCTGAGAGGCGAAGAACGAAACCGGCTTGTGTGCGCAGCCTTGGCACTGCTAGAGGACGGTGGCTGCAGCTGCCAGCCCTTTCAATTCACCGCTGGCATGCTTCTGGCAGGTGCTCCAGGATGACTTTCCTGCGTTTTGATTTGGTCCTGATGCAGACGAATCTGGAGAATTCTTGTTCGTGCTCTGTGCTTCCGAGATGCAGAAAAGAAGGGCTGTGCTGAGTTGCTCGGGAAGCAAGGACGTAGACAGCGCCTTGTGTTTGGGAGTGAGTAGCTGCTGGTGTTTTGCAGTTGACTTCGCTGTGCACTGAATGTCAGGTGGATCTCTGCACTCTTCTACAACGAGCAGGGCAGCAGAAAACAAAGAGCACAGATGTGTGACACAGGTTTGAAGCTTGCCAGGGAAAGAGTAGTGTTTTTGGAGTGTTCAGCAGATCCATGATTCTGGGCAAGGGCGGGATGTGTGCACTGTGCTGGCAAGCTTTCTCTGTGCGAGACACGCTGGAAAAGCTTTTCGCTATGATGCAGTCCGCTAGAGACGCAGACTTCGGCTCTCCGCAGCTGTCCGCAGGGAAGCGGCGGTTGCCGGCTTCTTTCTGCCGAAGCCGCGCTTTGCAGCGTACAAGTGCGGTTCACGTCAGCGGTGCACCTAGTAGCCGCTTCTTCGCCTCCGGCAGCCGGGGAGAGCGGTTGGCTTCTGAGAGGCGAAGAACGAAACCGGCTTGTGTGCGCAGCCTTGGCACTGCTAGAGGACGGTGGCTGCAGCTGCCAGCCCTTTCAATTCACCGCTGGCATGCTTCTGGCAGGTGCTCCAGGACGACTTTCCTGCGTTTTGACTTGGTCCTGATGCAGATGAATCTGGAGAATTCTTGTTCGTGCCCTGAGCTTCCGGGATGCAGAGAAGAAGGGCTGCGCTGAGTTGCTCGGGAAGCAAGGACGTAGATAGCGCCTTGTGTTTAGGAGTGAGCAGCTGCTGGTTTTTTGCAATTGACTTCGCTGTGCATTGAATGTCAGGGTGAGCTGTGCACTCTTCTACTAGGAGCAGGGCAGGAGAAAACAGAGAGCACGGACGTCTTACAGCAGTTGAAAGCTTGACTAGGAAAGAGTAGTGTTTTTGGAGTGTTCAGCAGATCCATGTTTCTGGGCAAGGGCGGGATGCGTGCACTGTGCTGGCAAGCTTTCTCTGTGCGAGACACGCTGGAAAAGCTTTTCGCTATGATGCAGTCCGCTAGAGACGCAGACTCCGGCTCTCCGCAGCTGTCCGCAGGGAAGCGGCGGTTGCCGGCTTCTTTCTGCCGAAGCCGCGCTTTGCAGCGTACAAGTGCGGTTCACGTCAGCGGTGCACCTAGTAGCCGCTTCTTCGCCTCCGGCAGCCGGGGAGAGCGGTTGGCTTCTGAGAGGCGAAGAACGAAACCGGCTTGTGTGCGCAGCCTTGGCACTGCTAGAGGACGGTGGCTGCAGCTGCCAGCCCTTTCAATTCACCGCTGGCATGCTTCTGGCAGGTGCTCCAGGACGACTTTCCTGCGTTTTGACTTGGTCCTGATGCAGATGAATCTGGAGAATTCTTGTTCGTGCTCTGTGCTTCCGAGATGCAGAAAAGAAGGGCTGCGCTGAGTTGCTCGGGAAGCAAGGACGTAGACAGAGCCTTGTGTTTGGGAGTTAGTAGCTGCTGGTTTTTTGCAGTTGACTTCGCTGTGCACTGAATGTCAGGTGGACCTCTGCACTCTTCTAAAACGAGGAGGGCAGCAGAAAACAGAGAGCACAGATGTGTGACAGCAGTTTGAAGCTTGCCTAGGAAAGAGTAGTGTTTTTGGAGTGTTCAGCAAATATATGTTTCTGGGCAAGGGCGGGATGCGTGCACTGTGCTGGCAAGCTTTCTCCCTGCGAGACACGCTGGAAAAGCTTTTCGCTATGATGCAGTCCGCTAGAGACGCAGACTTCGGCTCTCCGCAGCTGTCCGCAGGAAAGCGGCGGTTGCCGGATACTTTCTCCCGAAGCCGCGCTTTGCAGCCTACAAGTGCGGTTCACGTCACGGGTGCACCTAGTAGCCGCTTCTTCGCCTCCGGCTGCCGGGGAGGGCGGTTGGCTTCTGAGAGGCGAAGAACGAAACCGGCTTGTGTGCGCAGCCTTGGCACTGCTAGAGGACGGTGGCTGCACCTGCCAGCCCTTTCAATTCACCGCTGGCATGCGTCTGGCAGGTGCTCCAGGACGACTTTCCTGCGTTTTGACTTGGTCCTGATGCAGACGAATCTGGAGAATTCTTGTTCGTCGTCTGTGCTTCCGAGATGCAGAAAAGAAGGGCTGTGCTGAATTGCTCGGGAAGCAAGGACGTAGACAGCGCCTTCTGTTTGGGAGTGGGTAGCTGCTGGTTTTTTGCAGTTGACTTCGCTGTGCACTGAATGTCAGGTGGACCTCTGCACTCCTCTACAACGAGCAGGGCAGCAGAAAACTGAGAGCACAGACGTCTGACAGCAGTTTGAAGCTTGCCAAGGAAATAGCAGTGTTTTCGGAGTGTTCAGCAAATATATGTTTCTGGGCAAGGGCAGGATATGTGCACTGTGCTGACAAGCTTTGTCCCTGCGAGACACGCTGGAAAAGCTTTTCGCTATGATGCAGTCCGCTAGAGACGCAGACTCCATCTCCGCAGCTGTCCGCAGGAAAGCGGCTGTTGCCGGCTTCTTTCTGCCGAAGCCGCGCTTTGAAGCGTACAAGTGCGGTTCACGACAGCGGTGCACCTAGTAGCCGCTTCTTCGCCTCCGGCAGCCGGGGAGAGCGGTTGGCTTCTGAGAGGCGAAGAACGAAACCGGCTTGTGTGCGCAGCCTTGGCACTGCTAGAGGACGGTGGCTGCAGCTGCCAGCCCTTTCAATTCACCGCTGGCATGCTTCTGGCAGGTGCTCCAGGATGACTTTCCTGCGTTTTGACTTGGTCCTGATGCAGACGAATCTGGAGAATTCTTGTTCGTCGTCTGTGCTTCCGAGATGCAGAAAAGAAGGGCTGTGCTGAATTGCTCGGGAAGCAAGGACGTAGACAGCGCCTTCTGTTTGGGAGTGGGTAGCTGCTGGTTTTTTGCAGTTGACTTCGCTGTGCACTGAATGTCAGGTGGACCTCTGCACTCTTCTACAACGAGCAGGGCAGCAGAAAACAGAGAGCACAGATGGCTGACAGCAGTTTGAAGCTTGCCTAGGAAAGAGTAGTGTTTTTGGAGTGTTCAGCAGATCCATGTTTCTGGGCAAGGGCGGGATGCGTGCACTGTGCTGGCAAGCTTTCTCCGTGCGAGACACGCTGGAAAAGCTTTTCGCCATGATGCAGTCCGCTAGAGACGCCGACTTCGGCTCTCCGCTGCTGTCCCCAGGGAAGCGGCGGTTGCCGGCTTCTTTCTGCCGAAGCCGCCCTTTGCAGCCTACAAGTGCGGTTCACGTCAGCGGTGCACCTAGTAGCCGCTTCTTCGCCTCTGGCTGCCGGTGAGAGCTGTTGGCTTCTGAGAGGCGAAGAACGAAACCGGCTTGTGTGCGCAGCCTTGGCACTGCTAGAGGACGGTGGCTGCAGCTGCCAGCCCTTTCAATTCACCGCTGGCATGCTTCTGGCAGGTGCTCCAGGACGACTTTCCTGCGTTTTGACTTGGTCCTGATGCAGACGAATCTGGAGAATTCTTGTTCGTGCCCTGAGCTTCCGGGATGCAGAGAAGAAGGGCTGCGCTGAGTTGCTCGGGAAGCAAGGACGTAGATAGCGCCTTGTGTTTGGGAGTGAGTAACTGCTGGTGTTTTGCAGTTGACTTCGCTGTGCACTGAATGTCAGGTGGATCTCTGCACTCTTCTACAACGAGCAGGGCAGCAGAAAACAAAGAGCACAGATGTGTGACACAAGTTTGAAGCTTGCCAGGGAAAGAGTAGTGTTTTTGGAGTGTTCAGCAGATCCATGATTCTGGGCAAGGGCGGGATGCGTGCACTGTGCTGGCAAGCTTTCCCTGTGCGAGACACGCTGGAAAAGCTTTTCGCTATGATGCAGTCCGCTAGAGACGCCGACTTCGGCTCTCCGCAGCTGTCGGCAAGGAAGCGGCTGTTGCCGGATTCTTTCTGCCGAAGCCGCGCTTTGCAGCCTACAAGTGCGGTTCACGTCACGGGTGCACCTAGTAGCCGCTTCTTCGCCTCCGGCTGCCGGGGAGGGCGGTTGGCTTCTGAGAGGCGAAGAACGAAGCCGGCTGGTGTGCGCAGCCTTGGCACTGCTAGAGGACGGTGGCTGCAGCTGCCAGCCCTTTCAATTCACCGCTGGCATGCTTCTGGCAGGTGCTCCAGGACGACTTTCCTGCGTTTTGACTTGGTCCTGATGCAGACGAATCTGGAGAATTTTTGTACGTGCCCTGAGCTTCCGAGTGGCAGAGAACTCGATGGCAGCTGCAGAAAAGAAGGGCTGTGCTGAATTGCTCGGGAAGCAAGGACATAGACAGCGCCTTGTGTTTGAAAGTGAGCAGCTGCTAGTGTTTTGCAGTTGACTTCGCTGTGCACTGAATGTCAGGTGGAGCTGTGCACACTTCTACAACGAGCAGGACATTACAAAACAGAGAGCACAGATGTCTGACAGCAGTTTGAAGCTTGCCTAGGAAAGAGTAGTGTTTTTGGAGTGTTCAGCAAATATATGTTTCTGGGCAAGGGCGGGATGCGTGCACTGTGCTGGCAAGCTTTCTCCCTGCGAGACACGCTGGAAAAGCTTTTCGCTATGATGCAGTCCGCTAGAGACGCAGACTCCGGCTCTCCGCAGCTGTCCGCAGGAAAGCGGCGGTTGCCGGATACTTTCTCCCGAAGCCGCGCTTTGCAGCCTACAAGTGCGGTTCACGTCAGCGGTGCACCTAGTAGCCGCTTCTTCGCCTCCGGCAGCCGGGGAGAGCGGTTGGCTTCTGAGAGGCGAAGAACGAAACCGGCTTGTGTGCGCAGCCTTGGCACTGCTAGAGGACGGTGGCTGCAGCTGCCAGCCCTTTCAATTCACCGCTGGCATGCTTCTGGCAGGTGCTCCAGGACGACTTTCCTGCGTTTTGACTTGGTCCTGATGCAGACGAATCTGGAGAATTCTTGTTCGTCCTCTGTGCTTCCGAGATGCAGAAAAGAAGGGCTGTGCTGAGTTGCTCGGGAAGCAAGGACGTAGACAGCGCCTTCTGTTTGGGAGTGGGTAGCTGCTGGTTTTTTGCAGTTGACTTCGCTGTGCACTGAATGTCAGGTGGACCTCTGCACTCTTCTACAACGAGCAGGGCAGCAGAAAACAGAGAGCACAGATGGCTGACAGCAGTTTGAAGCTTGCCTAGGAAAGAGTAGTGTTTTTGGAGTGTTCAGCAGATCCATGTTTCTGGGCAAGGGCGGGATGCGTGCACTGTGCTGGCAAGCTTTCTCCGTGCGAGACACGCTGGAAAAGCTTTTCGCCATGATGCAGTCCGCTAGAGACGCCGACTTCGGCTCTCCGCTGCTTTCCCCAGGGAAGCGGCGGTTGCCGGCTTCTTTCTGCCGAAGCCGCCCTTTGCAGCCTACAAGTGCGGTTCACGTCAGCGGTGCACCTAGTAGCCGCTTCTTCGCCTCTGGCTGCCGGGGAGAGCGGTTGGCTTCTGAGAGGCGAAGAACGAAGCCGGCTGGTGTGCGCAGCCTTGGCACTGCTAGAGGACGGTGGCTGCAGCTGCCAGCCCTTTCAATTCACCGCTGGCATGCTTCTGGCAGGTGCTCCAGGACGACTTTCCTGCGTTTTGACTTGGTCCTGATGCAGACGAATCTGGAGAATTCTTGTTCGTGCCCTGAGCTTCCGGGATGCAGAGAAGAAGGGCTGCGCTGAGTTGCTCGGGAAGCAAGGACGTAGATAGCGCCTTGTGTTTAGGAGTGAGCAGCTGCTGGTTTTTTGCAATTGACTTCGCTGTGCATTGAATGTCAGGGTGAGCTGTGCACTCTTCTACTAGGAGCAGGGCAGGAGAAAACAGAGAGCACGGACGTCTTACAGCAGTTGAAAGCTTGACTAGGAAAGAGTAGTGTTTTTGGAGTGTTCAGCAGATCCATGTTTCTGGGCAAGGGCGGGATGCGTGCACAGTGCTGGCAAGCTTTCTCCCTGCGAGACACGCTGGAAAAGCTTTTCGCCATGATGCAATCCGATAGAGACGCAGACTTCGGCTCTCCGCAGCTGTCCCCAGGGAAGCGGCGGTTGCCGGCGTCTTTCTGCCGAAGCCGCGCTTTGCAGCCTACAAGTGCGGTTCACGTCAGCGGTGCACCTAGTAGCCGCGTCTTCGCCTCCGGCAGCCGGTGAGAGCGGTTGGCTTCTGAGAGGCGAAGAACGAAACCGGCTTGTGTGCGCAGCCTTGGCACTGCTAGAGGATGGTGGCTGCACCTGCCAGCCCTTTCAATTCACCGCTGGCATGCTTCTGGCTGGTGCTCCAGGGCGACTTTCCTGGGTTTTGACTAGGTCCTGATGCAGACGAATCTGGAGAATTCTTGTTCCTACCCTGACCTTCCGAGTTGCAGAGAACTCGATGGCAGCTGCAGAAAAGAAGGGCTGTGCTGAGTTGCTCGGGAAGCAAGGACATAGACAGCGCCTTGTGTTTGGGAGTGAGCAGCTGCTGGTTTTTTGCCGTTGACTTCGCTGTGCACTGAATGTCAGGTGGAGCTGTAGACTCCTCTACAACGAGCAGGGCAGCAGAAAACTGAGAGCACAGACGTCTGACAGCAGTTTGAAGCTTGCCAAGGAAATAGCAGTGTTTTCGGAGTGTTCAGCAAATATATGTTTCTGGGCAAGGGCAGGATATGTGCACTGTGCTGACAAGCTTTGTCCCTGCGAGACACGCTGGAAAAGCTTTTCGCCATGATGCAGTCCGCTAGAGACGCAGACTCCATCTCCGCAGCTGTCCGCAGGAAAGCGGCTGTTGCCGGCTTCTTTCTGCCGAAGCCGCGCTTTGAAGCGTACAAGTGCGGTTCACGACAGCGGTGCACCTAGTAGCCGCTTCTTCGCCTCCGGCAGCCGGGGAGAGCGGTTGGCTTCTGAGAGGCGAAGAACGAAACCGGCTTGTGTGCGCAGCCTTGGCACTGCTAGAGGACGGTGGCTGCAGCTGCCAGCCCTTTCAATTCACCGCTGGCATGCTTCTGGCAGGTGCTCCAGGATGACTTTCCTGCGTTTTGATTTGGTCCTGATGCAGACGAATCTGGAGAATTCTTGTTCGTGCTCTGTGCTTCCGAGATGCAGAAAAGAAGGGCTGTGCTGAGTTGCTCGGGAAGCAAGGACGTAGACAGCGCCTTGTGTTTGGGAGTGAGTAGCTGCTGGTGTTTTGCAGTTGACTTCGCTGTGCACTGAATGTCAGGTGGATCTCTGCACTCTTCTACAACGAGCAGGGCAGCAGAAAACAAAGAGCACAGATGTGTGACACAGGTTTGAAGCTTGCCAGGGAAAGAGTAGTGTTTTTGGAGTGTTCAGCAGATCCATGATTCTGGGCAAGGGCGGGATGTGTGCACTGTGCTGGCAAGCTTTCTCTGTGCGAGACACGCTGGAAAAGCTTTTCGCTATGATGCAGTCCGCTAGAGACGCAGACTTCGGCTCTCCGCAGCTGTCCGCAGGGAAGCGGCGGTTGCCGGCTTCTTTCTGCCGAAGCCGCGCTTTGCAGCGTACAAGTGCGGTTCACGTCAGCGGTGCACCTAGTAGCCGCTTCTTCGCCTCCGGCAGCCGGGGAGAGCGGTTGGCTTCTGAGAGGCGAAGAACGAAACCGGCTTGTGTGCGCAGCCTTGGCACTGCTAGAGGACGGTGGCTGCAGCTGCCAGCCCTTTCAATTCACCGCTGGCATGCTTCTGGCAGGTGCTCCAGGACGACTTTCCTGCGTTTTGACTTGGTCCTGATGCAGATGAATCTGGAGAATTCTTGTTCGTGCCCTGAGCTTCCGGGATGCAGAGAAGAAGGGCTGCGCTGAGTTGCTCGGGAAGCAAGGACGTAGATAGCGCCTTGTGTTTAGGAGTGAGCAGCTGCTGGTTTTTTGCAATTGACTTCGCTGTGCATTGAATGTCAGGGTGAGCTGTGCACTCTTCTACTAGGAGCAGGGCAGGAGAAAACAGAGAGCACGGACGTCTTACAGCAGTTGAAAGCTTGACTAGGAAAGAGTAGTGTTTTTGGAGTGTTCAGCAGATCCATGTTTCTGGGCAAGGGCGGGATGCGTGCACTGTGCTGGCAAGCTTTCTCTGTGCGAGACACGCTGGAAAAGCTTTTCGCTATGATGCAGTCCGCTAGAGACGCAGACTCCGGCTCTCCGCAGCTGTCCGCAGGGAAGCGGCGGTTGCCGGCTTCTTTCTGCCGAAGCCGCGCTTTGCAGCGTACAAGTGCGGTTCACGTCAGCGGTGCACCTAGTAGCCGCTTCTTCGCCTCCGGCAGCCGGGGAGAGCGGTTGGCTTCTGAGAGGCGAAGAACGAAACCGGCTTGTGTGCGCAGCCTTGGCACTGCTAGAGGACGGTGGCTGCAGCTGCCAGCCCTTTCAATTCACCGCTGGCATGCTTCTGGCAGGTGCTCCAGGACGACTTTCCTGCGTTTTGACTTGGTCCTGATGCAGATGAATCTGGAGAATTCTTGTTCGTGCTCTGTGCTTCCGAGATGCAGAAAAGAAGGGCTGCGCTGAGTTGCTCGGGAAGCAAGGACGTAGACAGAGCCTTGTGTTTGGGAGTTAGTAGCTGCTGGTTTTTTGCAGTTGACTTCGCTGTGCACTGAATGTCAGGTGGACCTCTGCACTCTTCTAAAACGAGGAGGGCAGCAGAAAACAGAGAGCACAGATGTGTGACAGCAGTTTGAAGCTTGCCTAGGAAAGAGTAGTGTTTTTGGAGTGTTCAGCAAATATATGTTTCTGGGCAAGGGCGGGATGCGTGCACTGTGCTGGCAAGCTTTCTCCCTGCGAGACACGCTGGAAAAGCTTTTCGCTATGATGCAGTCCGCTAGAGACGCAGACTTCGGCTCTCCGCAGCTGTCCGCAGGAAAGCGGCGGTTGCCGGATACTTTCTCCCGAAGCCGCGCTTTGCAGCCTACAAGTGCGGTTCACGTCACGGGTGCACCTAGTAGCCGCTTCTTCGCCTCCGGCTGCCGGGGAGGGCGGTTGGCTTCTGAGAGGCGAAGAACGAAACCGGCTTGTGTGCGCAGCCTTGGCACTGCTAGAGGACGGTGGCTGCACCTGCCAGCCCTTTCAATTCACCGCTGGCATGCGTCTGGCAGGTGCTCCAGGACGACTTTCCTGCGTTTTGACTTGGTCCTGATGCAGACGAATCTGGAGAATTCTTGTTCGTCGTCTGTGCTTCCGAGATGCAGAAAAGAAGGGCTGTGCTGAATTGCTCGGGAAGCAAGGACGTAGACAGCGCCTTCTGTTTGGGAGTGGGTAGCTGCTGGTTTTTTGCAGTTGACTTCGCTGTGCACTGAATGTCAGGTGGACCTCTGCACTCCTCTACAACGAGCAGGGCAGCAGAAAACTGAGAGCACAGACGTCTGACAGCAGTTTGAAGCTTGCCAAGGAAATAGCAGTGTTTTCGGAGTGTTCAGCAAATATATGTTTCTGGGCAAGGGCAGGATATGTGCACTGTGCTGACAAGCTTTGTCCCTGCGAGACACGCTGGAAAAGCTTTTCGCTATGATGCAGTCCGCTAGAGACGCAGACTCCATCTCCGCAGCTGTCCGCAGGAAAGCGGCTGTTGCCGGCTTCTTTCTGCCGAAGCCGCGCTTTGAAGCGTACAAGTGCGGTTCACGACAGCGGTGCACCTAGTAGCCGCTTCTTCGCCTCCGGCAGCCGGGGAGAGCGGTTGGCTTCTGAGAGGCGAAGAACGAAACCGGCTTGTGTGCGCAGCCTTGGCACTGCTAGAGGACGGTGGCTGCAGCTGCCAGCCCTTTCAATTCACCGCTGGCATGCTTCTGGCAGGTGCTCCAGGATGACTTTCCTGCGTTTTGACTTGGTCCTGATGCAGACGAATCTGGAGAATTCTTGTTCGTCGTCTGTGCTTCCGAGATGCAGAAAAGAAGGGCTGTGCTGAATTGCTCGGGAAGCAAGGACGTAGACAGCGCCTTCTGTTTGGGAGTGGGTAGCTGCTGGTTTTTTGCAGTTGACTTCGCTGTGCACTGAATGTCAGGTGGACCTCTGCACTCTTCTACAACGAGCAGGGCAGCAGAAAACAGAGAGCACAGATGGCTGACAGCAGTTTGAAGCTTGCCTAGGAAAGAGTAGTGTTTTTGGAGTGTTCAGCAGATCCATGTTTCTGGGCAAGGGCGGGATGCGTGCACTGTGCTGGCAAGCTTTCTCCGTGCGAGACACGCTGGAAAAGCTTTTCGCCATGATGCAGTCCGCTAGAGACGCCGACTTCGGCTCTCCGCTGCTGTCCCCAGGGAAGCGGCGGTTGCCGGCTTCTTTCTGCCGAAGCCGCCCTTTGCAGCCTACAAGTGCGGTTCACGTCAGCGGTGCACCTAGTAGCCGCTTCTTCGCCTCTGGCTGCCGGTGAGAGCTGTTGGCTTCTGAGAGGCGAAGAACGAAACCGGCTTGTGTGCGCAGCCTTGGCACTGCTAGAGGACGGTGGCTGCAGCTGCCAGCCCTTTCAATTCACCGCTGGCATGCTTCTGGCAGGTGCTCCAGGACGACTTTCCTGCGTTTTGACTTGGTCCTGATGCAGACGAATCTGGAGAATTCTTGTTCGTGCCCTGAGCTTCCGGGATGCAGAGAAGAAGGGCTGCGCTGAGTTGCTCGGGAAGCAAGGACGTAGATAGCGCCTTGTGTTTGGGAGTGAGTAACTGCTGGTGTTTTGCAGTTGACTTCGCTGTGCACTGAATGTCAGGTGGATCTCTGCACTCTTCTACAACGAGCAGGGCAGCAGAAAACAAAGAGCACAGATGTGTGACACAAGTTTGAAGCTTGCCAGGGAAAGAGTAGTGTTTTTGGAGTGTTCAGCAGATCCATGATTCTGGGCAAGGGCGGGATGCGTGCACTGTGCTGGCAAGCTTTCCCTGTGCGAGACACGCTGGAAAAGCTTTTCGCTATGATGCAGTCCGCTAGAGACGCCGACTTCGGCTCTCCGCAGCTGTCGGCAAGGAAGCGGCTGTTGCCGGATTCTTTCTGCCGAAGCCGCGCTTTGCAGCCTACAAGTGCGGTTCACGTCACGGGTGCACCTAGTAGCCGCTTCTTCGCCTCCGGCTGCCGGGGAGGGCGGTTGGCTTCTGAGAGGCGAAGAACGAAGCCGGCTGGTGTGCGCAGCCTTGGCACTGCTAGAGGACGGTGGCTGCAGCTGCCAGCCCTTTCAATTCACCGCTGGCATGCTTCTGGCAGGTGCTCCAGGACGACTTTCCTGCGTTTTGACTTGGTCCTGATGCAGACGAATCTGGAGAATTTTTGTACGTGCCCTGAGCTTCCGAGTGGCAGAGAACTCGATGGCAGCTGCAGAAAAGAAGGGCTGTGCTGAATTGCTCGGGAAGCAAGGACATAGACAGCGCCTTGTGTTTGAAAGTGAGCAGCTGCTAGTGTTTTGCAGTTGACTTCGCTGTGCACTGAATGTCAGGTGGAGCTGTGCACACTTCTACAACGAGCAGGACATTACAAAACAGAGAGCACAGATGTCTGACAGCAGTTTGAAGCTTGCCTAGGAAAGAGTAGTGTTTTTGGAGTGTTCAGCAAATATATGTTTCTGGGCAAGGGCGGGATGCGTGCACTGTGCTGGCAAGCTTTCTCCCTGCGAGACACGCTGGAAAAGCTTTTCGCTATGATGCAGTCCGCTAGAGACGCAGACTCCGGCTCTCCGCAGCTGTCCGCAGGAAAGCGGCGGTTGCCGGATACTTTCTCCCGAAGCCGCGCTTTGCAGCCTACAAGTGCGGTTCACGTCAGCGGTGCACCTAGTAGCCGCTTCTTCGCCTCCGGCAGCCGGGGAGAGCGGTTGGCTTCTGAGAGGCGAAGAACGAAACCGGCTTGTGTGCGCAGCCTTGGCACTGCTAGAGGACGGTGGCTGCAGCTGCCAGCCCTTTCAATTCACCGCTGGCATGCTTCTGGCAGGTGCTCCAGGACGACTTTCCTGCGTTTTGACTTGGTCCTGATGCAGACGAATCTGGAGAATTCTTGTTCGTCCTCTGTGCTTCCGAGATGCAGAAAAGAAGGGCTGTGCTGAGTTGCTCGGGAAGCAAGGACGTAGACAGCGCCTTCTGTTTGGGAGTGGGTAGCTGCTGGTTTTTTGCAGTTGACTTCGCTGTGCACTGAATGTCAGGTGGACCTCTGCACTCTTCTACAACGAGCAGGGCAGCAGAAAACAGAGAGCACAGATGGCTGACAGCAGTTTGAAGCTTGCCTAGGAAAGAGTAGTGTTTTTGGAGTGTTCAGCAGATCCATGTTTCTGGGCAAGGGCGGGATGCGTGCACTGTGCTGGCAAGCTTTCTCCGTGCGAGACACGCTGGAAAAGCTTTTCGCCATGATGCAGTCCGCTAGAGACGCCGACTTCGGCTCTCCGCTGCTTTCCCCAGGGAAGCGGCGGTTGCCGGCTTCTTTCTGCCGAAGCCGCCCTTTGCAGCCTACAAGTGCGGTTCACGTCAGCGGTGCACCTAGTAGCCGCTTCTTCGCCTCTGGCTGCCGGGGAGAGCGGTTGGCTTCTGAGAGGCGAAGAACGAAGCCGGCTGGTGTGCGCAGCCTTGGCACTGCTAGAGGACGGTGGCTGCAGCTGCCAGCCCTTTCAATTCACCGCTGGCATGCTTCTGGCAGGTGCTCCAGGACGACTTTCCTGCGTTTTGACTTGGTCCTGATGCAGACGAATCTGGAGAATTCTTGTTCGTGCCCTGAGCTTCCGGGATGCAGAGAAGAAGGGCTGCGCTGAGTTGCTCGGGAAGCAAGGACGTAGATAGCGCCTTGTGTTTAGGAGTGAGCAGCTGCTGGTTTTTTGCAATTGACTTCGCTGTGCATTGAATGTCAGGGTGAGCTGTGCACTCTTCTACTAGGAGCAGGGCAGGAGAAAACAGAGAGCACGGACGTCTTACAGCAGTTGAAAGCTTGACTAGGAAAGAGTAGTGTTTTTGGAGTGTTCAGCAGATCCATGTTTCTGGGCAAGGGCGGGATGCGTGCACAGTGCTGGCAAGCTTTCTCCCTGCGAGACACGCTGGAAAAGCTTTTCGCCATGATGCAATCCGATAGAGACGCAGACTTCGGCTCTCCGCAGCTGTCCCCAGGGAAGCGGCGGTTGCCGGCGTCTTTCTGCCGAAGCCGCGCTTTGCAGCCTACAAGTGCGGTTCACGTCAGCGGTGCACCTAGTAGCCGCGTCTTCGCCTCCGGCAGCCGGTGAGAGCGGTTGGCTTCTGAGAGGCGAAGAACGAAACCGGCTTGTGTGCGCAGCCTTGGCACTGCTAGAGGATGGTGGCTGCACCTGCCAGCCCTTTCAATTCACCGCTGGCATGCTTCTGGCTGGTGCTCCAGGGCGACTTTCCTGGGTTTTGACTAGGTCCTGATGCAGACGAATCTGGAGAATTCTTGTTCCTACCCTGACCTTCCGAGTTGCAGAGAACTCGATGGCAGCTGCAGAAAAGAAGGGCTGTGCTGAGTTGCTCGGGAAGCAAGGACATAGACAGCGCCTTGTGTTTGGGAGTGAGCAGCTGCTGGTTTTTTGCCGTTGACTTCGCTGTGCACTGAATGTCAGGTGGAGCTGTAGACTCCTCTACAACGAGCAGGGCAGCAGAAAACTGAGAGCACAGACGTCTGACAGCAGTTTGAAGCTTGCCAAGGAAATAGCAGTGTTTTCGGAGTGTTCAGCAAATATATGTTTCTGGGCAAGGGCAGGATATGTGCACTGTGCTGACAAGCTTTGTCCCTGCGAGACACGCTGGAAAAGCTTTTCGCCATGATGCAGTCCGCTAGAGACGCAGACTCCATCTCCGCAGCTGTCCGCAGGAAAGCGGCTGTTGCCGGCTTCTTTCTGCCGAAGCCGCGCTTTGAAGCGTACAAGTGCGGTTCACGACAGCGGTGCACCTAGTAGCCGCTTCTTCGCCTCCGGCAGCCGGGGAGAGCGGTTGGCTTCTGAGAGGCGAAGAACGAAACCGGCTTGTGTGCGCAGCCTTGGCACTGCTAGAGGACGGTGGCTGCAGCTGCCAGCCCTTTCAATTCACCGCTGGCATGCTTCTGGCAGGTGCTCCAGGATGACTTTCCTGCGTTTTGATTTGGTCCTGATGCAGACGAATCTGGAGAATTCTTGTTCGTGCTCTGTGCTTCCGAGATGCAGAAAAGAAGGGCTGTGCTGAGTTGCTCGGGAAGCAAGGACGTAGACAGCGCCTTGTGTTTGGGAGTGAGTAGCTGCTGGTGTTTTGCAGTTGACTTCGCTGTGCACTGAATGTCAGGTGGATCTCTGCACTCTTCTACAACGAGCAGGGCAGCAGAAAACAAAGAGCACAGATGTGTGACACAGGTTTGAAGCTTGCCAGGGAAAGAGTAGTGTTTTTGGAGTGTTCAGCAGATCCATGATTCTGGGCAAGGGCGGGATGTGTGCACTGTGCTGGCAAGCTTTCTCTGTGCGAGACACGCTGGAAAAGCTTTTCGCTATGATGCAGTCCGCTAGAGACGCAGACTCCGGCTCTCCGCAGCTGTCCGCAGGGAAGCGGCGGTTGCCGGCTTCTTTCTGCCGAAGCCGCGCTTTGCAGCGTACAAGTGCGGTTCACGTCAGCGGTGCACCTAGTAGCCGCTTCTTCGCCTCCGGCAGCCGGGGAGAGCGGTTGGCTTCTGAGAGGCGAAGAACGAAACCGGCTTGTGTGCGCAGCCTTGGCACTGCTAGAGGACGGTGGCTGCAGCTGCCAGCCCTTTCAATTCACCGCTGGCATGCTTCTGGCAGGTGCTCCAGGACGACTTTCCTGCGTTTTGACTTGGTCCTGATGCAGATGAATCTGGAGAATTCTTGTTCGTGCTCTGTGCTTCCGAGATGCAGAAAAGAAGGGCTGCGCTGAGTTGCTCGGGAAGCAAGGACGTAGACAGCGCCTTGTGTTTGGGAGTTAGTAGCTGCTGGTTTTTTGCAGTTGACTTCGCTGTGCACTGAATGTCAGGTGGACCTCTGCACTCTTCTAAAACGAGGAGGGCAGCAGAAAACAGAGAGCACAGATGTGTGACAGCAGTTTGAAGCTTGCCTAGGAAAGAGTAGTGTTTTTGGAGTGTTCAGCAAATATATGTTTCTGGGCAAGGGCGGGATGCGTGCACTGTGCTGGCAAGCTTTCTCCCTGCGAGACACGCTGGAAAAGCTTTTCGCTATGATGCAGTCCGCTAGAGACGCAGACTTCGGCTCTCCGCAGCTGTCCGCAGGAAAGCGGCGGTTGCCGGATACTTTCTCCCGAAGCCGCGCTTTGCAGCCTACAAGTGCGGTTCACGTCACGGGTGCACCTAGTAGCCGCTTCTTCGCCTCCGGCTGCCGGGGAGGGCGGTTGGCTTCTGAGAGGCGAAGAACGAAACCGGCTTGTGTGCGCAGCCTTGGCACTGCTAGAGGACGGTGGCTGCACCTGCCAGCCCTTTCAATTCACCGCTGGCATGCGTCTGGCAGGTGCTCCAGGACGACTTTCCTGCGTTTTGATTTGGTCCTGATGCAGACGAATCTGGAGAATTCTTGTTTGTTCCCTGAGCTTCCGAGATGCAGAAAAGAAGGGCTGCGCCGAATTCCTCCGGAAGCAAGGACATAGACAGCGCCTTGTGTGTGGGAGTGAGCAGCTGCTGGTTTTAAGCCATTGCCTTCACTGTGCACTGAATGCTAGGGTGGGCTGTGCCCTCTAGTGCAATGAGCTGGGCAGCGCAAAACAGGGACCACAGACGTCTGACAGCAGCTTGAAACTTGCCTAGTGTTGGAGAGAGTTTTGGGAGACAAGGCTCAAGCTGTCATGATCAACACGTCTCAATTTATTAGAGTCGATCACAGTTTCCTTAGACAAGCATTAATTAGCTCATACATATTGCAAAAGCGAAGCTCAGGATTGGTTACCTTTTTATTAACACATATATCCTTTTGCGATAAGCCTTGCAGTTACTGCTTCCTTATACTTGTTTATCTTTCGCCATACCAAGCAATTTCACATCCTGGTTGTTACGAGACATCTTTTGCTCAAGGACATAGTTTTCATGCCACAAGTCACGTACTCTCACACTCTTATCAACTTAACACTGTCATGTCCCTTGCTGCGCAGCCATTCTTCAGATAAACTCTCTACAGACTAGGAGAGAGCAGTGTTTTTGGAGTGTTCAGCAGATCCATGTTTCTGGGCAAGGGCGGCATGCGTGCACTGTGCTGGCAAGCTTTCTCCCTGCGAGACACGCTGGAAAAGCTTTTCGCCATGATGCAGTCCGCTAGAGACGCAGACACCGTCTCGCCGCAGTTTTTCGGATTGAAGCGGCTGTTCCTGGCGTCTTTCTGCCGAAGCCGCGCTTTGCAGCCTACAAGTGCGGTTCACGTTAGCGGTGCACCTAGTAGCCGCTTCTTCGCCTCCGGCAGCCAGGGAGAGCGGTTGGCTTCTGAGAGGCAAAGAACGAAACCGGCTTGTGTGCGCAGCCTTGGCACTGCTAGAGGACGGTGGCTGCAGCTGCCTGCGCTTTCAATTCACCGCTGGCATGCTTCTGGCAGGTGCTCCAGGACGACTTTCCTGCGTTTTGACTTGGTCCTGATGCAGTCGTCCTGGAGAATTCTTGTTCGTGCCCTGAGCTTCTGAGATGCAGCGAACTCGACGGCAGCTGCAGAAAAGAAGGGCTGCGCCGTGTTCGTCGGGAAGCAAGGACATAGACAGCGCCTTGTGTTTGGGAGTGAGCAGCTGCTGGTTTTTTGCAATTGCCTTCACTGTGCACTGAATGCCAGGGTGAGCTGTGCACTCCTCTACAACGAGCTGGGCAGCAGAAAACAGAGAGCACGCACGTCTGACAGCAGTTTGAATCTTGCCTAGGAAAGAGCAGTGTTTTTGGAGTGTTCAGCAAATCCATGTTTCTGGGCAAGAGCGGGATACGTGCACTGCGCTGGCAAGCTTATGGTTGGAAACCCCAGAGTAACCTCAGAGTAACCCCAGAGTAACCTCATAGTAACCCTGGAGTAACATCAGAGTAACATCAGAGTAACATCAGAGTAACCGCGATGTAACCCTGGAGTAATCTTGAAATAACTCGGAAGTGACCCTGGCGTAACTAAAGAGTAACCTCGTAGTAACCCAGGAGTAACCCAGAAGAAACCCTGTAGTAACCCAGGAGTAACCCCAGAGTAACCCCGGAGTAACTCCTGAGTAACCTCCAAGTAACCCCGGCGTAACACCAGAGTAACCTCGTAGTAACCCCCGAGTAACTTCAGGGTAACCCAGGAGTAACTCCTGAGTAACCTCAGTGTAACCTTGGAGTAACCACGGAGTAACCCTAGAGTAACCTCAAAGTAACCCCTGCGTAACCACAAAGTAACCCAGGTGCAACCCCGGTGTAACCCAGGAGCAATCCGAGAGTAACCCCAGGATAACGGCGGTGTAACACCAAAGTAACAACAGTTTAACCTTGGAGTCACCTCGGAGTAACCCCGGAGAAACCCCGGAGTAACACCGGAGAAACCCAGGTTTAACCTCAGAGTACCCGCATAGTAATCCCAGAGTAACCTCACAGTAACCCAGGAGTAACCCCGGAGTAACCCCGGAGTAACCTCATAGTAACCCAGGAGTAATCCTCGAGTAACCCAGGAGTGACCTCGTAGTAACCAAGGAGTAACCCTGGAGTAACCTAGGAGTAACCCCAGAGTAACCTCGTAGTAACCCAGGAGTAACTCCAGAGTTACAAGTAGTAACTCCTGACTAACCTCAGGGTAAACCTGGGGTAATCCCGTAAAAACCCCGGAGTAAACCCATAGTAACCCAGGTGTAACCCTAGTATAACCCAGGTGTAACTCCGGTGTAACCCAGGAGTAGCCCCGGAGTAACCCCGGAGTAACCTCATAGTAACCCAGGAGTAATCCTTGAGTAACCCAGGAGTGACCTCGTAGTAACCAAGGAGTAACCCTGGAGTAACCTAGGAGTAACCTAGGAGTAACCTCGTAGTAACCCAGGAGTAACTCCAGAGTTACAAGTAGTAACTCCTGACTAACCTCAGGGTAAACCTGGGGTAATCCCGTAAAAACCCCGGAGTAAACCCATAGTAACCCAGGTGTAACCCTAGTATAACCCAGGTGTAACTCCGGTGTAACCCAGGAGTAGCCCCGGAGTAACCCCAGGGTAACCGCGGTGTAACACCAGAGTAACCACTGTGTAACCCTGGAGTACCTGCTAATTAAGCCCTGAGAAACCTCGGAGTAACCTCGAACAAACCATGGAGCAACCCCGGAGTAACCCAGGAGTAACCCTGTAGTAACCCCAGCGTAAACCGTGGTGTAACACCAAAGTAACCACAGTGTAACCACTTTGGTGTAACACCAAAGTAACTCCAGTGTACCCTGGAGTAACCCGTGTAGAACCGGAGTAACCCAGGTGTACCCCCAGAGTAACCTCATAGTAACCCTGCAGTAACCTCATAGTAACCCCAGAGTAACCGTGTAATAACCCTGAAGTACCCCCGGAGTAGCCCCAGAGTAACCTCAGGGTACCCCAGGAGTAACTTCATAGTAACCCCAAAGTAACCTAGGTGTAACCTCAAAGTAACCTCGGAGTAACCTCGGAGTAACCCCAGGGTAACCTCCTAGTAACCCAGGAGTAACCCCAGGGTAACCTCATCGTAACCGCAGAGTAACCCCGGAGTAACTCCTGAGTAACCTCCGAGTAACCCCAGGGTAACCGCGGTGTAACACCAGAGTAACCACAGTGTAACCCTGGAGAAACCGCTAAGTAAGCCCTGAGTAACCTTGGAGTAACCTCGAAGTAACCACGGAGTAACCTCATAGTAACCCCATTGTAATCTCGTAATAACCCAGGGGTATCCCTGGAATAACCCTGGAGTAACTTTGGAGTAACCCCGGAGTAATGTTGTAGTAAGCCCAGAGTAACCTAGGAGTAACCTCGTAGTAAGCCCTGACTAACCTCGTAGTAACCCAGGAGTATCCCCGGGGTAACCCAGGAGTAACTCCTGAGTAACCTCAGATTAACCCCGGAGTAACCCAGGTGTAACGCCGCCGTAACCACAGAATAACCCCAGGGTAACCGTGGTATAACACGAAAGCAACCACGGTGTAACCGCAGAGTAACTGTTAAGTAATCCCGGACTAACCTCAGAGTAACCTCGGAGCAACCACGGAGTAACCCCAGGGTAACTCAAGAGTAACTAATGAGTAACCGCTGAGTAACTAAGGAGTAACCCAGGAGTAGCCTCGGAGAAACCCCTGACAAACCTCAGAGAAACCTTGGAGTAACCCTAGAGTAACCTCCGAGTAAGTAAGGTGTAACCCTGGTGTAACCCAGGAGTAACCCTGTATTAACGCCGGCGTAACCCCAGAGTAATCCCAGGGTAACCGCGGTGTAACACCAAAGTAACCACAGTGTAATCCCAGAGTAACCGCTAAGTAACCCAGGAGTAACATCAGAGTAAGCACGGAGTAACATCAGGGTAACTTCGGCGAACCCCAAAGTAATGTTGTAGTAAGCCAGGGCTAACTTCGGAGAAAACTCCGGAGTAACCTCGGAGAAACCCCTGAGTAACCCCAGAGTAACATCGTAGTAACCCCAGTGTAACATCGTTATAACACCGGAGTAACCGCGGAGTAACCGCGGTGTAACCGCGGAGTAACCCATGAGCAACACTGGAGTAACCTCAGAGTTACCCTGCAGTAACTCCTGAGTAACCCCGGAGCAACCCCAAAGTAACCCGGGTGTAACCCATGTTTAACCAAGGAGTAACTTAGGTGTAACCTTGGCGTAACCCTAGAGTAACCCCAGGGTAACGGCGGTGTAACACAAAAGTAACCACAGTGTAACCCCAGAGTAACTGCTAAGTACACCAGAGTAACCGCTGAGTAACTTCTGAGAAACCTCTGAGTAACCTTGGAGTAAGCCTGGAGTAACACTGGAGTAAGAACAGAGTAACCCCAGAGTAACCCCAGAGTATCCCAGGTGTAACCCTGGAGTAACCTGGCAGTAAACCAGGAGTAACATCGTAGTAACCCCAGGGTAACCTAAGAGTAACCTCGTAGTAACCTCGTAGTAACCTCGTGGTAACGGAGTAACCTCGGAGCAACCCAAGAGTAACGTTGTAGTAACCCCAGAGTAACCTTGGAGTAACCCCGGAGTAGCCTCAGAGAAACCCCAGAGTAACCCAAGTTTAACTCGGGAGAAAACCCAGGACTAACCTCGGCATAACCTCATAGTAACCCCGGAGTAACCATGGAGTAACCCAGGAGTAACTTCTGTGTAACCTCGGAGTAACCCAGGCGTAATCTCATAGTAACCCCTGAGTAACCTCATAGTAACAGAGGAGTAACCCCGGAGTAACACCGGAGTAAATCCTGAGAAACCCCAGTGTAACCCAGGTGTAACCTCGAAGTAACGCCTGAGTAACCCCGGTGAACACAGGTGTAACCGCAGAGAAATATCACAGAGACCCAGGAGTAACATTGTAGTAACCCCACAGTAACCTAGGAGTAAGCTCGTAGGAAGCCCAGAGTAACATTGTAGTAACCAGAGAGTAACGTCGTAGCAAGACAGGAGAAACCCCGGACTAACCCCGGTGTAACCTTGAAGTAACCCAGGAGTAACCCAGGAGTAACATCGTAGTAAGCCCAGAGAAACCTCTGAGTAATCTCATAGTAACATCATAGTAAGCCCGAAGTCACCTTGTAGTAACCAGTGAGTAACCTCAGAGTACCCCAAGAGTAACCCCAGAGTAACCCCGGAGTAACCTCGTAGTAACCCAGGAGTTACCTCGGCGTAACGCCAGAGTAACCTTGTAGTAAGCCCAGAGTAACATCGTAGTAAGCCAAGAGTAACCCTGGCGTAACCCCAGAGTAATCTTGGAGTAACCCAGGAGTAACGTTGAAGTAACTCCAGTGTAATGTATGTACTCCGGTAACCCCGGAGTAGCCTCAGAGAAACCCCAGAGTAACCCAAGTGTACCTCCAATGTAACCCAGGAGTTACCTCGAAGTAACCTCAGAGACACCCAGGAGTAACTCCTAAGTAACCTCACAGTAACCAAAGAGGGGTGGCACCCCTGGTCCAGGACACATCCTTCGATGTTCAGATTTTTTGCAGTCAGCTGCCCGCTCAGGTCTTTCTTTCCCTAGGGCCTTGATAATTCTCTTGCATTGTGCATTGGCATTATTCTCAAGGATGTCCTGGATCATTATTGGCCAGGCCAAATCATCACCACATTGCCTTTCAGTAGCTTGGATTACCCAGTCTACAAATGTGGTGAATGGTTCAGATGACTCTTGGGTAACTAGATTGTATGCTTTTTCGAAAGTTCCCGTGGGCTGAATTTGTAAAAAGGCTCAGCGAGCCATCCTCTTGATGTCATCTAGCACCATTTTGGGTAAATTCGCCTGATGTTCAATCTTGTCATCCGTTGGGTCACCTGTTAATTTAGACAAGGTAAGGGTACGAAGGTCTGCATCATGTAGTAGTAGGGACAGGCGAACGGAAGATCACAGGATGTGACGGAAAGAGAGACCCTTCCCCCCTCTCCCTGCCCCACGTTATCTATTAACCCCAAAAGCATGTGACCACACCTGCCTCAGTAGTTTTCCACTCCCGACTAACCCCTGAGACCCCACAACCCCCCTCTGACGTAGCAAAGACCCCCGAGACTATTTAAACCCACGAGATGAGATAATAAAGGCTTTCGATCGTCCGCCACATTGGTGCAAGCGTCTTTGTCGATAGCCCAAGCGGTCTGGAGAGGCCAGACCGCCGTGCTGCCTCTCAGAACCAGGTCACCAGTTGTCTTTTACAAAGGCAACATATTTGGTGCCGAAACCCGGGAAAATTCGCTCGGGTAACGGGATACGCCTGGACGGGAGCAGCGGCCGGAGCGGTCAGACTGTATCTTGGCGCAGGGAGACGTCCCGGGACCCGCGAGCGTCATGGACAGTATCGCAAGGGTCGTAAGTGCGATTCATAAACAGTGGGGTATTGAGTGTAAGCTCAAGGACTTTTATCTTGCTATAGCGAGGCTGCTTGAGCTTGGATGTCTTACATCCGGAAATATGGGAAAAATGCACAGCCACGCTGGCCGAGGACACAAAATCCTCAGGCAGTGGCAAAAGCCTTAAGGCATGGGGCAAAGTAGAGAAAGCCCTGCGCAGGGCAATAGAAGAGCAGGAGACATGGAGCACGGCGCGTACCTGTTTATTAGTTACTCCCAAGCTCGGGCTGGGGGCGGGAACGCAAACTGCCCCTGAAAACGATCTGCCCGGTAGCAGGGACCTGGGGGAGGCCGGCGCGTCACCTCCTTTCTCGGATCAGAGTCCAATCCCTGCCGCGGAAATCCCTCGAGAGATCGCGGCTTCCCCGCCCGTCCCGCCGCCGCCGGTCCGCGATCCGTTGTCAGAAGTGCAGCAGAGCGCGGAATGTTTTTGGCAAGGGCTGGCGAAAGAAGCCAGAGACGCAGAAACCGCGGCTCGAGAAAACACCCTGGCCATGCCGCCTCCCTACCCCCTTGAAAATGGCGCCGATCGCCGTAGAGAGGGGCGGGGCGCGGGTGGTCTCAGCGCGAAAACTCGAGAGCCACGGGATTTCAGAAATGCGCATGCGCGGGAGAAAGAGGCGGAGGGCGGCAGAGGGCACGGAGCCAATCGGCAGCCGCGCCGGGTGCAGCTACCATATAAGGGAGAAACCACCCCCTGCGGGAGGCGCAGCGAGCCGGGGGGGCGGGAGCGGCGCCACCCCCGCGGGGAGGAGCGAGCTCGGACCCGGACGAAAACGCACCGAGCCCCGGAAGTGCGCTGGCATTTGACTTCCGGCTCGGAGTCCAGCAGCAGCTCCGCCAGCTCAGAAGAGCTGACGGAGGCCGGCTATGACTCCGAAACGGAAGAAACGGAGCCAACGCAATTTAAAACAAAACCGAGTAGAGTTCTAAGCCGCACCGAGAAACAACTACAATACGAACCAGCCCAGTTTACCGACTGGGGGGAAATAAAAATAGCCTGTGCTGAATGGTCCCCAGCGACTGCCATACAAGCTTTCCCGGTGAGGCTCGCCAGTCCGGAGGGGAACCAACAAAGGGTATATACCCCGATAAACCCAAAGGATGTACAGTCAATTGTCAAAGCCATTGCGGAAAAAGGAATCAATTCGGCCATAGTCTCCACTTTAATCAATGGTCTTTTTAGTAATGACGACCTGCTTCCCTTTGATATTGAGCGAATAGGGCGCATGATATTTGATGGTGCAGGAATGATCGTGTTTAGACAGGAATGGGAGGATAATTGTAGGAAGCAGTTAGCCCAAGCATCTGGCGCGAGGCAGCCATTACACAGATCGAGCTTATCCAGACTGATAGGAAAGCACGATGATATGATCACGCCGCAACAACAAGCCACACAGATGCAGGCTGAGGAGGTCAGGGCGACCACTCGGGCTGCCAGGGACGCTATTCGCGCAGCCTCTCGAGTCGCGGCTAAGCCGGCGCCGTGGTCCACTGTGAGGCAGGCAGAGAGCGAAAGCTTCACGCAGTTTGTGGACTGCCTGCAGGCAGCGATAGACTCCTCTACCCTGCCGGCAGAGGCAAAGGGCCCCATGGTAGCTGACTGCCTGCGCCAGCAGTGCAACTCTGTTACCAAGGATATCTTACGCTCCCTGCCAGCCGGAGCTAGCCTGGCTGACATGATCAGACATGTAGTGAGGGAAGAACACCTGACGCCCATTCAGGCAGCTGTCCACACCCTGACCAGTGCCATGGCGTGTTTCAAGTGCGGTGAGACGGGTCACATCGCGGTGAGCTGCCCACAGCCGGCATGGCGGCCCGCTGCGGCGCCTCCACCCCAAACACGCCCGCGGGGATCCTGTTGGGGCTGTGGGAGGAAAGGGCATCTCGCTAGGGAATGCAGGTCCCGGCCCCAGGGAAACGGGAAAGGGAGGGGGCCTGCGGGCTGCACCCAGCCTCCTCCCGCTGCAAATATGAGGCGGCCCATCTATGCCAACCCCCAGTGGGGTGGGGAGCCCTCATACCCCATACCCCCACAGGAAGCAGCCAACTTCATACCCCCGCCAGTGAGTCTTGCGACACAGCCTATGGCACCTTCGTACCCACTGCCACCGCAAGCAGCGCCTGTGCCGCAGGGTCAGCAGGGGGCGCCCCAGAACGGGACCCCTGGGTGGCCCTGGCCCTGAAAATAGGGAAGGAGCCCCCGAGGGTGTAGGGGACATGTCGCCTCTATGGCAGTCGGGACCCCCACGTAATAGGGCTTCAGTTTTGGGCAGACACAGGAGCAGACTGCTCGATCCTGCCCCAAGCCCTGTGGCCCCGACACTGGCAATGCAAGGAAGTCCCCCCGGTGAACGGGGTGGGAGGGTTGTCCCGAGCTTGGAAAAGCACCCAATTGGTAGCTATAACGCTGCATACAAAGAAAAGGCCAGAACGGACAGTAGCAGTCCACCCCTACATTTTACAAAACTCTCCACCCCTGATAGGAAGGGACATCCTTGCTATGTTAGGAGTCAGGATTACAAATTTATAATGAGGGCCACTGCTGTACACCCACTGCTGCCAATCAGACTGACTTGGAAATCACCAGACCCCATATGGGTTGAGCAGTGGCCCCTGTCAAAGCCTCGAATGACAGCCTTGCTGGAACTGGTCGACCGCGAGCTACAAAAGGGTCACATAGAACCCTCCACCAGCCCGTGGAACACCCCTGTATTTATAATCCCCAAGAGATCAGGAGAAGGCTACCGCCTCATCCACAACCTGAGGGAAGTGAACAAGACAATTCAGCCCATGGGTCCAGTTCAGACACTACTGCCCGCGAACTCAGCCATCCCCGAAGGGCAGCCATGCGCAGTGCTGGACATCAAAGACTGTTTCTTTTCAATACCCCTGCATGCTGAGGACAAAGAACGGTTCGCCTTCTCCGTCGTCTTCCCAAACGGCGAGCGACCTAAGCTCCGCTTCCAATGGAAGGTGCTACCTCAAGGTCTTGTGGACAGCCCGACCATATGCCAGATCACCGTGGACAGGGCACTGATGCCAGTCCGACACTCCCACCCTGCCGCAACCATCATTCAGTACATGGACGACATCCTCGTCGCCGCACCGTCAGCAAGCCAAGTGGATCACCTAGTGTCCACGATCACGGAAACTCTCCAGGCCAACGGTTTTGAGATCGCGAACACGAAGATCAAGAGAGGACTGTGCGTGACCTTCCTGGGGGTGGGGATCACAAACTCCTACGTGACCCCACCCAGGATAAAGGTCCGCCAAGACATCAAGACCCTCCACGACATGCAGCGACTTGTGGGATCTCTGCAGTGGCTCCGCAACATCGTCCTAGTTCCTCCAGAGGTCATGGACCCCTTGTATGACCTCCTGAAAGGAAAACACCCCTGGGACCCCAAGGAGCTGACGCCGCAAGCAACGAAATCCCTCGACTTCATCGAACGTCAGATGTCCACTAGCCTGCTTGCCAGGTGGAACCCAAGTGTACCGCTGGATTTATACGTCCAATTCACGCAGAAGGGAGGAGTGGGAGCACTGGCCCAAGGACCTTCCGAAAAATCCCAGCCGATCCAATGGGTGGTCCTTGGAAGACCAACTCACACATTTTCCCCAGGAGTTGAATGCGTTGCTAACCTCGTCATGAAAGGCAGGAAACTCGCCCTGAGACACCTGGGAATCGAGCCGGCAAGGATCCACCTCCCCTTCCGCAAGCGACCAACCATGGAGTCAACTGCGCTATCGGAGCACCTGGCCCTCGCTCTCACTGGCTTCGGAGGAGAAATCTCCTACGCCACCAAACCACCTTGGACCCAGCTACTGACCATTGTCGACATAGATGTGCCACCGAAGGTCATGGACCGACCACAACCAGGACCAACGGTCTTCACAGACGCCTCCTCCACGACTTCTACTGCAGCAGCGGTGTGGCAGGCAGGAGAAACATGGCATTGCATCAAAACACGTGACCCCACGCTGTCAATACAACAGCTGGAAGCAGCAGCAGTGGTCTTGGCGTGCGGACTCTTCCAAGATGAACACCTCAACATCGTGACAGACTCTATATTCGTGGCAAAGCTCTGCCTAGCCATGTCAAGACCGGGTGTGTCAACATCCACGACGGCCTCCATGCTTGAAGAGGCACTCTCCTCACGCCAGGGCACCGTGTCCGTCATTCACATCAACAGCCATAACCCAGTCAAGGGCTTCTTCCAGACTGGAAATGACAAAGCAGATGCCACAGCGAAGGGAGTGTGGACGTTGCAGGAAGCCCGTCAACTGCACGAGTCGCTCCACATTGGAGCCAAAGCACTGGCAAAGAGATGCGGGATCTCGACAGCAGACGCGAGACACGTAGTGGCCACCTGCCCCCACTGCCAGAAGTCACCCCTATGGACCGGTGGAGTCAACCCGAGAGGCCTCAAGACCTCAGAAATCTGGCAGTCAGACTTCACTCTCTGCGAACTGCTGAAGCCTCGAGCATGGCTTGCAGTGACAGTGGACACTTACAGCGGAGTGATCATAGCGACACAGCACCTCAAACCCAACTCCAAGGCCATGATCCAGCACTGGCTGACAGTTATGGCATGGCTTGGTATCCCCAAGCAAATTAAAACTGACAATGCTTCCAATTTTATCTCCAAATCAGTGCGGGAATTTGCCTCGGTGTGGGGTATCACCTTAGCGCAGGGAATCCCGTATAACAGCACCGGACAGGCCATTGTTGAGCGAGCAAATCAGACCCTAAAAGCCAAGTTAGAAGTATTGGCAAAGGCAGAAGGCTTTGCCAATTCCATTCCCTCAGGAGACCAGACGCGCATGCTAGCAACCGCATTACTAGCACTGAACCAATTCCCTAGGGGAGATGAAGCAAACAGTCCCATTCGAAAACACTGGGCCACCCAGACACTAGAGGAGGGCCCACAGGTCATGGTCAAAAACGAGCTAGGTGAGTGGGAACGGGGCTGGAGACTGGTGCTTACGGGACGAGGGTACGCGGCAGTTAAAAAAGAGGACAAGATCAGGTGGTGTCCACTCAGGTCAATCAAACCTGACCTTCAGAATGAAATTAATGGAAAACTGTGAGTTTTTGTTTGCAGGACACGCTCGTGGACCGTCCCCGTGACACATACACCCCTGCTCCAGAGAGAGATGACGGACCACCAAGCCACCAGACAAAACCCGGGCGTCCCACGGCGGTGAGACCCAGACATGCACAGTGTCTCTGTGCAATCCTGATGTTGGGGCTTGTGGCCGGGGGGCAAGCCGACCCAGGCCACTACCCTCACCAGCCATTTAGGTGGGTCATGCAACACCTTTCAAGTGACAAGGTGTTCAAAGAGGTCACCACAGCAAACACCCCATCCTTCGTATTCCACATAGCCGATCTGTTTCCGGGACAACCGAAACTACGACCCTCAAGCCCACACATCATACTCATGTACATATCTTACTGGTGCCCAGCATCCAACCCGGGGAAAAGGTACTGCGACTACCCGGGGTGGGGACATTGCAGATATTGGGGCTGCGAAACCATTGTTACAGATGCCAGACCGTGGGGAGACGGGTGGCAACCGCAGGAGCCCGACAAATTCTTACAGTTCACCTGGGCACCCTTTGGCTGCGGAGACCACAATGCACAGCCTAGATTACGGGGATGCGTAAGTTATAACATGACTATCCTACAGCCAGATCACCCTAGCTGGGCCACGGGTAGAACATGGACAGTGGTCCTCAGAGGACCGAGGAGGTGGGTGAATGTGCAAATTATCAGGCTCCAGCCACCAGCACCTCGACCAGTGGGACCCAACAAAATTATCAAGAATGTGCTGAGAGGGAAAAACACAACCCACCCCAAAACTTTGCCCCCAAAAGTCACTGACACCCCGACCAGCCTTGCAGACACCCTCCAGATAGGCCACACGGCTGAGTCAGACCCAAACCCAATCTTTCATATGCTAGAAGCTAGCTTCCTAACCCTAAACGAAACCAAACTGAACCTAACTAACTCCTGTTGGCTTTGCTATGATGTTAAATCCCCTTTCTATGAAGGCATTGCTTTAGACACCCCTTTCAGTTACTCCACAGCCAGTGCCCCCCACCAGTGCAGATGGGACACTCCCCGCAGAGGAATCACCCTGAGTCAAATCACAGGACAGGGGAGATGTTTTGGAAATGCAAAGCAGAAAGGCAACTTCTGCACTAAAGTTGTCAAACCCAACAGAAAAACTAACAAGTGGGTGATCCCATCTGCATCTGGGATGTGGGTTTGCCAAAGATCCGGAGTGAGTCCTTGTGTGTTCCTTGCCAAATTTAATGACTCTACTGATTTCTGTGTCCAAGTTCTGATTTGTCCCCAGGGTCCTGTATCACTCAGACGAAGAGATATACCATCTTCTCGAGGAACCTAACAGACTCCACAAAAGAGAAATCATCACAGGTATAACCATCGCGATGTTGCTTGGCCTGGGAGCAGCTGGCACAGCCACGGGTGTCTCAGCCATCGCAACCCAACAGCACGGACTCTCTCAGCTGCAAATGACCATCGATGAAGACCTGCAGAGGATCGAGAAATCCATCTCCTATCTAGAGAAATCAGTCTCTTCGCTTTCAGAAGTAGTTTTACAAAATAGGCGGGGACTGGAACTCTTGTTCATGCAGCAAGGAGGACTGTGTGCAGCCTTGAAAGAGGAATGCTGCTTTTATGCAGATCATACGGGAGTCGTTAAAGACTCCATGGCAGAACTCCGAGACAGACTGGCTCAGAGAAAGAGAGACAGGGAAACCCAACAGAGCTGGTTTGAATCCTGGTTCAATCAATCACCTTGGCTCACCACTTTAATTTCCGCCCTGGTAGGTCCACTGGCAATACTGCTTTTAGCTGTTACCATAGGACCATGCCTGCTGAACAAACTAGTCTCGTTTGTTCAGGTCCGTCTAGAAAGGGCAAACATTTTGTTCATAGGCCACCAACAAATGCTGTAAACCAAAAACTGCGAACACAGTCAGTCGCAAAAGCCTTCAAGACCTGCCTTGAAAAAATTACTCAGGTTTACCAAACCACCCTTTCCTTAACAAGTCACAAGTTTGTACCTCACTCCAGTGCCTATATCTACGACTACCTCATTTTATATATGATAAGGGGAGGGGAGATGTAGTAGTAGGGACAGGCGAACGGAAGATCACGGGATGTGACGGAAAGAGAGACCCTTCCCCCCTCTCCCTGCCCCACGTTATCTATTAACCCCAAAAGCATGTGACCACACCTGCCTCAGTAGTTTTCCACTCCCGACTAACCCCTGAGACCCCACAACCCCCCTCTGACGTAGCAAAGACCCCCGAGACTATTTAAACCCACGAGATGAGATAATAAAGGCTTTCGATCGTCCGCCACATTGGTGCAAGCGTCTTTGTCGATAGCCCGAGCGGTCTGGAGAGGCCAGACCGCCGTGCTGCCTCTCAGAACCAGGTCGCCAGTTGTCTTTTACAAAGGCAACAGCATCAGTACTTTGTCTATATGTAGTCAGGATCCCCGCAAGCATTCTCTTCCATTTGAGGTCCCATAGTATATATTGTGAATCTGTAAGAAATGTGGTGGCAAGATGTTTGCAGTCATGTAGTGTGAGTGTGTGTCTTTCCAGGGTACTTTTCAACAGCTGTTTAAAATAGGAAGAGTAGATACCACCGTCATTTACTGCTTTTCATAATTCTTTCAAGTCCTGGGAAGGGATAAATGTCCACGTTCTGGGACCAGCAGGTTGCTGGCTGGACACCACAGGCATGGTTTCCGTGTTAAGCTGTGGTGAGGTACTGCTTGGACCAGGTGCAGGAACTGCAGGTAGATGAGGCAGAGGTGCAGGAGGAGTGGAGCCTGTCAGCAGAGGCACCTGGGAAGAGCCTGCATCTGCGGTAGGAGATGTCAAAGCATTGGCTGCAGCTTTAGAATGTAGATCCGGCGGAGGAAGGGATGCGGAGTGATATGCATAGGATGCTGTAGAATCATGTTGTGGTGCTGCAGGCAGACTCGTTGGAGGGTGGAGGGCGGGTGGAGGGTGCAGTTGTGCAGGAGCTGCTGGTGGCTGTGAGGCTGGTGTTTCAAGAAGCTGCGAGGGAGGCGGTGTAGGGAGGACTATTTGTGATGAGGATGTAAAAGGGTCCGGCTGTGTGGATGAATATGGTGGTAGAGTAGGCAAACCCGGAAGTGCTGGCGGCGGGGGCTGCTGGGGCTGTGCAGCCAGGACCGTGGGCTGTTGTTACAGCATTTTTGAGAGAAAGAGGGCATGAATTGTGAAAGTTGAGCTACTCCAGGCTAGGCCTCAGATTGAGGCCTGGTGGGGCCCTCAAAGCCTCTGACGCAGTTAGAAATTCAGGGTTGTGGCGCAGGTAGAAAATAGTCTTAAAGTACTGTGGGGACCACGGGGGGTGAACTAGTATAGGTTTTATGGTGTAAAGTGTAGGCCGTTTTAAGGGAAAGGTAAACAATGTTAGCCTACCAATTAGAGTGTCTTTGTTTCTGTAAACTATGTGGAAGCTTATATAAACTACCACCTTATCTTGAATAAACGGAAAACGCTTGATGAACCACATTGGTTTGAACCTGCGTTTGTCTTGTCCAGCTTTCCGTTTTTCTGAGATTCCCTGGCTTTAAGTGGCGCCCAGACCAGGGACTCAGGAGGCTCCGAGAAGGCTGCCAAATTACTTTTAGAGTAACGGGCAGTCACGTTTGAGTCGCGCGACAGGAATTTAGGTCCAAATCGCCTCATGGTGACGGGACCGGGATCCCAAATTCACTTTTTGTGAACGGGGATCAGGTGGAACGGAGCAGAAGTCTCCAAACTCCGAATTGGGCCGTTTCCCAACGGGAGGAAAAAGACTCTTCGCATTGTTGTGTGTTTGCGAGAGTCCGTTGGAGCAGTGGGAAGACCTCGGTGTTCACAAGGTACCTGAACGGCGGGTGTGGACGTGGCCGGGGCCGGAGAGCTGGAGCGGGGGTGCTGCCTTGCCGAAGAAAAGCGAGAGCGGAGCAGCCTGCAGAGGTTGGAGGTAAGCCGCGAAGGGAAAGAAAGGGGACGTATTAAGAACGTCTGAGGAAGAGCACCGCGGTTTCTTTCACATATCCTCTCTGAGAGAGGGAAAAAGATAAAAAGAGTCCGATCTTATGCAAGCAATTGACTCGGGGGGCAGAAAGGACAAGAAAACACTATTAGAGCTTGGAGGTGTTTGGAAGAAAGTTTTATATACCTTACAAAGCATGGCCGCGGAGAAAGAGGCAGCGGAAGCTGCCATTCGAGCATTCGAGCAGTCCACAGCAGAACAAATAGAAACGCGAAAGCCATCGCGGGTTGAAAAATTCTTTAATGTTTGTAATATGCGGCCAGTGCGCGGGCAGAAAGCCCCAGTCAGCCCCTCTGTCAGAGATGTTGTCGCTCGTTTGGAGGGCGGCACGGAGCGGCAGGCAGAGTGGGGCCGGCCGGAGCGGGGCCAGCCGGCACCGAGGCTAAGGCGGCCCCGGGGCGGAGCGGACATCGGCCAAGACACAGAAGGTTCCTTGTTGCCGAGCAACAGCGCAAGGGTGGAGACGGGCATTCCCCGGGGCTCGGCCGCGCTGGAGTCGGAGCAGGCGGGGCGCGGCCGCATCAGGAGCGTCTCCTCGCCCGTCCCCACAGTGACGCAGCAAGGACGGGGGCGAGACGGCACCGTCCCGTTTCCCTTCCCCCCCCCCCCCCCGCAGCGCCCAGCAATGGTGGCGGAGGCGCTGCACAGCTTGGTTGCCATGGTAACAACAACGCCGAGAGCAGCAGCGCCACCGATGGCGAGATGGCAACACTACAGCAAAAATTTCAACAGCATTTTTCTAATTCCTTGCAAGAGACAAAAGACGTAATGAAAAACTATAGCAATACTGAGTGTTTTCCAAGAAACCAAGAGGGATGGACATTATGCAAATCAAAGTTATTTCAAATACAATGTGGATGAAAATTACTGTAAAAAAAAAAAAAAAAAAATAGAAATGTTAATAATTATTTAATTGCTAAAAATGTCTTTGAAAGCAAAGATTTGAGAAAAGTCAGTCAGATGGAATGTTGGCATTGAGTTCACAATTTCTGTTTTTGAGTTTTTATAGATAATAAGATAAATAATAATTGTCAAGTTTTTATGGATAATGATAAGTAGTGATTGTTACTAATGTTATATGAATGCTTGACAAGATTGTTTTAAACTATTTTAAACATTTCTTGTTAATACGTTGATCATATAATGTAAGTTGTCTGATTTTTGTGATAAGAATTATTATTAAGATGTTAAGGTATTGAGATGTTGTTTTAATATTTACAGTCAGTTTTCATATGTTTTATGGGGTTTTTTTTTAGGTGATTGATTGTAAGATGTGTTTTTCAGGATCCTGTGTGCTTGATTTTTTAACTACTCATGTGTTTTCTTTATTCAATTTCCTATGCAGCTGCAGTTCATCTTTTAGAAATTTATAGTCCAAGTTCTGGTTCAAGATTTCAGACTTCAAATTCTCAGATTTTTGAAGAAAAAGTTTGTTGTATTTAGAGAATTTTTGTCTTGAAACAAATTTTAGACAGGTTCAATCATTTGATGTTTTGATAAATTGTTAATAATAAGGTTTTTCACTTATAACTGTTATTTTTAAGACCTTTGCTTTAAACATATCCTCCAATTAGAGTTCGAGCTCTGGCCAGGCTCTGGCTCTACGTGGATGGTGTGATTGATCCAGGTGTTTTCTGCATCAAAAAAGTATTCAAGTCCTTTTGGCTTGACAATTTGACCATACAGGACAGCTGAGCCTCAAAGGAGGTTTTGGAGAGACATGATCCGGACATGTTTTATCCAAATCTCTGTTGTTTTAAGGTTTTTCAGCTGCTGCAGACTCTGGGATGACAGTTTGATAGTGTAGCACTTGGTAACTGTGATTTTATATGTAATATTGATTGTGTATTATTTGATTGATTTTTATTTGTTGTTAGTTTCTTTACTATGTGCATTGTTTTGTTCTTAATGTTTTTCATGTTTATAACAAAGATGTTGATATTTCCATTTCTTCATGCAAGTTTTAGGGAACAGAATTGAGAGAGGACCCTCCAGTCCCTGTGGGGGTGTTGGGTTTGTTTGTGTTTTAACAGGTGCAGAATCTGGATGGATTTCAGTGAAGAATGTGGAACTTATCAATTGCAAGAGGGCACTGATCTCTCCACAAGTGGATCAGAGGATGCACAGCAAAAGTGGATTGTGCAAAGATTTGTGTTTCACCCACAGAAGATCGTGGCCTTTGAGTTTTTTTTTTTATAAGTGTGTTTTTAATGATGTTATAGAATTTTTTTTTTGCTAAGTTTTTAATAAGTTTTAGTAATGCCTGTGATTTTTCTGTTCATCTTGCCATTGTCTTTCAATGGCAAAAGAAAAAGAGGGAGCTCCCAACGGGGATCAGCAGAAATTCTACTTGAGTGAGTGTTTTTACCCATCCAACCAAGAAGTCGTGTGATGGACAGGACAGATGCTCTTGCTGCATTGATACGAAAAGGCAGAAACAGAATTTTAAAAATAGATGAAACAGAAAAATAAGTTGAAATATCATAAGTGTGAAGTTAGATTTATCAGAAGTTAGTTTATTAGAAGTTATAGTTTATGTTTAGAATTAAGATTGTTTCTTTCATGTTAGACAGGGCATTCAAGAACCTGAGAAGAATGTGGTGGGCCTCAATGTTTTTATTTCGCACTTGTTTAATTTTTGGAGTCTTGTTGGGTCCCATGGCAGAGTTCAAGACTTGGACCTGAGCTCAAATAAGTTTAAATAGCACTCTGGGAGCGCAAGCTGTTGCATTTGTGCAAAACCTTAAATTTACTGATGATAGTTTTCAAGAATTTGGTCTTTTGGGTTCTGTCCCAGGAAATTACTGTTTGATATTTGGATCTTATGCTACCAAACCAACTCAAGAAAATGGAAAATTGACAGATGACAACACTTGATTGTCTCCCAGATCACCATTGTATTACAACTATTTAGAATATTGTAACAATTCGACTCCAAGAGGTAGTGCAGGAAAAACTGCCCCCAGGAACCTTCCTCATTTGTGGGGACCGAGCCTGGTCAGCAGTCCCTTAAAATGCTAGGGGAGGCCCATGTTATATCGGTAGGTTGATGCTTTTTGCTCCCACCATATATTAGGTTCTCGAATTGCCTCAGAAGACTCAACGAGCCAAACGCAGTGTTCTCCAAATGGACACTTCATTTGATAACTGGCTCAATTCTTCAGGTTTTTCTGGCTGGGTCAAAGACAGTGTGTGCAAAAATTAGTTCATTGAGCCTTCACTCCAGCCTGAGTAGCTCAAAAGAAAAAGAGGGAATTGTTACAGCATTTTTGAGAGAAAGAGGGCATGAATTGTGAAAGTTGAGCTACTCCAGGCTAGGCCTCAGATTGAGGCCTGGTGGGGCCCTCAAAGCCTCTGACGCAGTTAGAAATTCAGGGTTGTGGCGCAGGTAGAAAATAGTCTTAAAGTACTGTGGGGACCACGGGGGGTGAACTAGTATAGGTTTTATGGTGTAAAGTGTAGGCCGTTTTAAGGGAAAGGTAAACAATGTTAGCCTACCAATTAGAGTGTCTTTGTTTCTGTAAACTATGTGGAAGCTTATATAAACTACCACCTTATCTTGAATAAACGGAAAACGCTTGATGAACCACATTGGTTTGAACCTGCGTTTGTCTTGTCCAGCTTTCCGTTTTTCTGAGATTCCCTGGCTTTAGGCTGTGGTGCTGGCGTGGGGGGGCATGGGGACGTCGGCTGGATGTAGACCGCGGCATGAGGTGCGTGGGAAGCGGTGGGCTGTATCAGGGGCACAGCGGGGGCAGCGTGGGGCGGCTGCTCCAGGGGTAGCGTGAACTGCGCATGCGCGGGGCGCGCCACGAGGTCCGCATGGCGAGCCTGCTTGGTGGCCGTGTCTACCACGCGGCCAGAAGGCTCGGGCACGGGGAGCACGGGGGACGGAGTGTTCGCGGCCGTGGGAGGGAGCCAGCGTGGATCCACGAATGGGGGGGCCGGCAGAGGAGCGGCACAAGGTACTGGAGCATCCTCCCATGGCTGGGGGGGCTCAGGCTGTGGCGGGGGGCTGCCCCGGCGACAGCTGTTTGCAGCGCCTGCAGGATAGCAGCTGTTTGGCTTTGCACCTGCAAAATAGCATAGGGATCCCGGCGTGAAATATCATTAAAAAGTCTATTTCCAATTGAGTGCCAAAAGTCTCTAGTAAACACAGCTGAACGATCGGCATTCGGGAAATTAAGCAGGATCCATTCTAGAAGGTTTTTTAACTCTTTCTTAGACAAAGTACTGTTATGGCTACATAAGAGGTGGTTAAGTTGCTTATAGAGATCTCGATCGGGGCAGAGTGGGATTGTCCCATTTTTAAACCAGTGTGGCTCACCTCGATGTTGCAGAAGCAGGGTCCTCTGTTGAGTTCCGATGTACACTCCAGTCGGTGCTCAGGACTCTGTGGGAGGTCCCCTCAGAGCTCCAGTTTCAGGCGTCACTCAGGGACGGCTTTCCATGCTCAGTACCTCCAGACTCCCCCTCAGAGCTTCAGCGCGGGCAGTGCTAAGCAGTGCTCGCCTGTGCTCTCTGCACGTGGCCGCGTGTCATGGCAAGTCTCCTCACAGAGCTCCAGATGGCCGCCGCTCAGCAGCGGTCGCCTGTGCTCCAGGATCAACGGGCACAAATCCTCCAAGGGCTCCAAAAACTCGCTACTTGGTAATGAGTCATGGTGCTCGAGGATTGCCTTGGCAATTTTTAAAGAGCTCCGGCTTCTACGCTGCCTAGCAACGAAATGCCATGCTCATGACACCTATGAGGAGGGACCACCTGGTTATTTAGTTACCACCCATGGTGTGGGGGTTGAACCCTCACAGCCTCTGGGCACAGGTTCTGGAAAGTGTAGCACAAAGATACCTGTGTGCAGATGATCTTTATATGCAGCAGACTCAGTGGAAGACCATAGAACAAGGGATCCAGCACCTGAGAGAAATGGCAGTGGCAGAGATTGTCTTCTTAGATGAAATAACGACTGGGAATCCAGACTTGGTACCATGTACATCTGTGATGTGGCAAAAACTTGTAGGGCTTGGGCCACATGAATATGCTTCTGCTTTAGCAATAATGAAGCGGGATGAGAGGGATGAGACCGTGCTCGATATGGCGAAGAAGCTCCAAGCACATGCAGATGCCATATATGGCCTAACACAGGCCAGAGTTGCAGCAGTGGAAACACATCTGCAGAAATTAGAAGACAAGATAGAGGAGAATCATAGGAGATTCAGGGAGGAGATTAAAGAGGACCTTCTCCAAATCTCGGCAGTACAGATCAGAGGTTCTGGTATCCAACGCAGACGTTCCTCAGATGGGGAGAGAAGGTACACCCCACGAGCTGAGCTGTGGTCCTTCCTGCACAATTGCAGAGAAAACATGAGGAGATGGGATGGAAAATCTACTGCTGCTCTGGCACAACGGGTGTATGAATTGAAGGAAGGCAAGACTCAGAGAAGTTTCACCAAAAGGAGAGCAGCTCCAGTTGCCTCTAGCTCCTGGGTATCAGTTTGGAGGTGGCATCTGGGGCTCTATGATGACACAGGTTCCTAACTGCTGACCACTGTACTTTTGGAGAAATCCTGCAGAATTTGCAAATTTTGAGTTTAGGACTCATCTATGGGCTAGTGCAAGTGGTCACAAAAGAGACCATTTTCCATAAGATATAGATGGTATTTCCCCATGCTGTGGCTATCTTGGAGGTGGTGTTTGGGGCTAGAAGGGAATGCTTTGTTCTCTGTTGTCTAACCTTTTGTTTTGGCGGAATCCTTCCACGTTTTGAAATTCTGAGTTCAGGACGCCACTGTGGGCTAGTATGAGTGGCTGCAATTGGATGCCATTTTCAATGGGAAATAGAAGTCATTTCCCCAGGCTCTGGGCATCTGCTCAGATGTGCCATTTGGGGCTCTAAGGTCACACATACTCTTTGTTTCTAACCTCTGTAATTTTGGATAAATCCTGCAAAGTTTGGAAATTTAGTGGTCAGGACGCCACTGCGGGCCAGTGTGAGTGGCTGCAATTGAAGGCCATTTTCCATGGGCAAAAGAAGTAATTTCCCCAGGATCTGGGTATTTGCTTCGAGGTGGCATTTGGGGCTCTATGATCACACATGTTCCTAGTTGCTGATGTCTGCATTTTTGGAGAAATCCTGGAAAGTTTGGAAATTTTGAGGTCAGGATGCCACTGTGGGCAAGCGCAAGTGGCTGCAGAGATAGGCCATTTTCCATATGAAAAAGAAGTAATTTCCCCAGGCTCTGGTATCTGTTTAGAAGTGGCCTCTGGGGCTGTGAGGGAATGCTTGCTCCTCTGTCGCCATATCCACCCAATGTCCACTTTGGTCTCCCCAACTGTGCCTGGCTCACAGCCGCCACGGGGTTGTGGTTCGCCATCTAGCTGTCTTGCTTTTGGCCGGAGGGCAGGCACGCAAGTGGCTGCTCCTGAGTCTGTGCTGAGATTGTTGTGAATGGTGGTAATTGCTGCAGCGTTTGTAGCACAGCAGAGGCATAGAGCAGGAGGAAACTGAGGCAAAGGAATAAGGGAAGGGCACTTGTTTGAGTCTCCAAATATTTAATCTTGAAGTAGGGGAAGAGCAAGTGACAAATCTGAACCTGATGGGGCTACTTTTAAAGGATAAGCAGAGCACAGGGAGGACACAACCTTTTACCAGAAGGAAGGCATCAGGGGAGGGGTGCAGGGTAAGGACTCCCCAAGAGAAGCCAATATGGGGAGGGAGCAAACCTTACAATCCACTTTTGCTTTGAGAAAGGGATGAAAGACAGGGAACACTCCAGAACAAACGATTGTGCTATTTTTGACAGACAGGGGTAAGATAAGGGAAGGTATACAGGTGGATTGACATACATTTTGGTGGGGAAAACTGTGGTAAACAATTCAGGACTGAACCCTTACAAACTTATAACAAGGAATACCAAAACTTACTACAGAAGAACAAACTGTAAAATAACAGACTACTGCATCTCCCTGTTTTTTGTTTTATAAAGTTGAAAAAACAGCTCAGGAGAGGTACTAACTCCATCCTGTAACATAATTCTTTAAACTTCTGTGCTTTTAGAGGCAATTTCTTCCCACCACTCTTGGTCTGTGGTGGTAGCAGCTACCACAGTTTTTAAAGAGGATGTGTTGGCAGTGGAAATAACTCGTTTTAAGATTCCAAAAACTAAGGAAACTATAAATATAACAACAATAAACCAACTAATGTCTTTTACAACAGAAACCATCCAGCCTGACAGGCCCCAGTTCTTGAATCTTCATAGCTGGTCAGGTGGATGTCTAGGAAAAATGACAACATAACCATGAAATAAGGGCAATCAAATGCCATGTGCTGGGAAAAAGGGTCAGGGTCTTCCTCCTCCCTTGCGGCACTGTAGGTTTGATGCAACTGCATCATTGGTGGGGTTATTTTGGGGATTTAAAGGGACAATTTCTGTCTCAGTTTTCTCTCTTGTGGGACTGTATGGTTCACCCACTTCTTGGGGATCCACTTTACTCCTGAGGGCATGGACACACACGCGCATCCACGGCCCCATGTCACTAATTAAAAGGGACCCTGGATGTCTTTAGAGTCTGGATCTCTAACCATAACAGGAGGTCTTTCCTCGACTGGCAGTTGTTGGTGATGGTAAAAATGCCTCAGGACTGGTGGGTTCGGGTTGTCAAAAGAAGAGTTAAGAAAGTTGATAGTAAACAAAGCTTTACAAAACCTATGCTGCGATGACAAGACCTGGACATCTCCTCTCTGGTGAGTGAGGACTTTTTTGAGTGTTTGATGGGTCCTGTCTATCACTGCTTGGCCGGTGGTGGAGTGCGGTATCCCAGTCTGATGTTGAACTCCCCATTCCTGCAAAAACTCACCAAACACCTTGGATGTATAGGCTGGGCCATTATCTGTTTTGATGGTTTTGGGGACCCCCAAGGTCGCAAAGGCCTGCACAAGATGTTTCTGTGCATCTGAGGCCTTTTCCCCTTCATGGGCTGAGGCAAAAACTGCTCCCAAGAGGGTGCCCACTGATACGTTTATGTATTTCAGCATCCCAAATTCAGGTATATGGGTCACATCAGTTTGCCACACCTCACAACTGCGGAGTCCTCTTGCGTTTACTCCTGAACCCAATGATGGCAAGGAGGATTCCTGACAGTTTGAGCATGTGGCCACAATTGCCTTGGCCTGATCACGCCTTAGATGGAATTGGCGGATCAGACCAGGAACATTTTAATGGAATTGCTGATGGCTAATCTTGGCCTGTTGGAAGATATTAGGTTGGCTAGCCAGCTGCAAAGGGGCGGCTAGGGCATCTGCTCTACTGTTCCCTTCACTGATGAATCCGGGGAGGTCAGTGTGTGACCTCACAAGCATCACAAAAAAGGGTTGTTCTCAGTGGGAAACTAGATATACGAGCCTCAAGAGCAAGCCAAAGATGACTGGATTGGAGACTTCCTTCAAAAAAGGCATGTGCTGCTCTGGACACCACTCCTGCTAGCTAAGCTGAATCGGTAACAATATTAATTGGTTCTGGGAATTTCTCAAAGGCCCTAAAAACTGCATCCAACTCAGCAACTGCTGAGTTTGAGGATTCTTCAAGTCATAACTGACTTGTGGGACCCTCCAGACTTGTCAGTAAAAACTGTCAAGGCATTTAACGGGTGTCTATTCTGGATTTCTTTTGGAATCAAATTAAACTCAGTGTTAAACAATTTGTGAACTTTGGGTGCTGGATAGAAATTTGGCCTGGATAACTGTCCAGAGCAAACTGCAAATTCTTGTTTTCACAGAGCAAGTGCTCCAAGGTCTCCTTGGTTAGTTTACCAGTTGATGTTTTGATGGGGACATGGATACATGTGAAGTTGTACCCTGCCAACAGTCGCATATGAACTCAAACCTTCATGATCAGCTGAGCCATCAGCTCTTGTGGCTGCATGATGCTTTTGGACAACTGATGACTGAGGAACACCCACTCTATGATTAGGAGGGGGTCCTTCTGGTCCATGTCCCATTGAAAAATGAACCCGTGAAGGTGTGGCAATTTACCTAAGATAATGCAACAGAAGGGAAGGCCCTCACAGCAACGGTGGGCTTGCTGGCCTGCCAGTGTGGATTGTACCTTCTCGAGCGCTGTCCTCGCCTCCTGGGTCAGGGCCTCGGAGAATCTAACCCCTCTTCCACCTTCAACAAATTGAAGAGGGGAGCCAGATCCCCCGTGGTGAGCCCCAGCCAGGGCCTGATCTAGTTCAAAGACCCACATAACTGTTAGAAGTTCTTCAGGGTCTTGATGGTCCGGTTGGAAATTTTGAGGCTTAGATACTTCCAAGGTGGCAGCTTCTGTACTTTCTCCTTTTGCAACTCAAATCCGGCTGCTGCCAAGGCAGTGATAATATCGTCAAGCGCTCCTGCAAGCACATTGTCATTGGGGGCACAAACAAGAGTATCGCCCATATAGTGATTTAGGATGCAATCTCTCGGCCTAGCATGCGCTGGGGACAGAACTCTGGCAACATACCACTGGCAGACGGTAGGAGAGCATTTGAGGCCTTGAGGCAATACTTTCTACTGGTAGCGCTTCATGAGAGCTTCTCTGTTGATGGAAGGCACAGAGAAAGCAAAGCGCAGAGCATTGGCTGGATGAAGGAATTTGTGAAAAGCAATCTTTTATATCGATGACAGCCAATGACCAATTTTGGGAGAGCATAGAAGGGGATGTCATCCCTGGGTGGAGAGACCCCATGTCCTCAAATACGTCATTGATTTTTCTCAAATCATGGACGAGGAACCAATTATCTCTCCCCAGCTTTTTGATGACAAAGACTGGGGAGTTCCAAGGGTTATTGGCTTCAATGATGTGACCCTTGGCCAACTCCTCCTCAACAATCTGAGTGAGCACACATAATTTCTGTTTGTTCAGTGGCCACTGTTCTACCTACACTGGTGTATCTGTCAGCCAATTTAGCTTCTGGGTAAGGCGCTTTTCAGTGACTGCCACTAAAAATCCTGAGGGGCTGGAAGTTCCAATTTGGCCCCTCATTGAGACATGGCATCTCTCCCCCATAGGTTGAACTTGGAATTCAACATTAATGGGTGTATAGAGGCCAATTGCCCATTTAGTCCCTCAATTTGTACAATGTTCCTGGATCTTTCAGCTAATTGGGTGCCCCCAACACCCAGAACCTCCCTGAGTACACTTTGTAGCTCCCATTATGATGGCCATTTGTGTGGAGGAATGACCATCATGTCTCCCCCATGTCCATCATCCCTTGTAACTGGATGGAATGCCCCCCACTTTTAAGGTCGCACCATATGAGGGGCTTGTCCTCTCCCAGCACTTCTGTGAAATAAATGAAAAGGTCCAGGTCATCGCAGAGAGCACAGGGCACTGGAATGGCCTGCACAATGACTTGGCCCTCCAGCAGGAAGAGGGGGATGGACACAGCGTGCCATGAGATTGAATCACTCAGGATCAAGTGACAGGATCCTTGGGGTGATTTCAATCTCAAGGGGAGCGTACTTGGTTTCCCCAACAAGGTACTTGCAGTTTAAAGATTGGGAGTGCTTATAAGTCTCCATCTGATGGATGTTAGGGAGAAGTCCTGGTGCAGCAGTGACTACTTGCCAGTCCTGATCAGGAAAGAAAATAGGATTAGTAAATCGCAACCTCTTTTATCTGAGGTTATTACTTGAGCGCTGGCATTACTGTCAGCACAAACCACACCCCCCCCCCCCCCATGGCCTGCCCTATTTTTATCAATGCACGGGGCAGACCTGCACTCCACACTTAGTTTTTCTGAGGCTGGGAAGCTTCCCTGTCCCCTGCACCTCCCCTATCTGGTGACACCCTGATGTTGTTGAGGCAGGATGGTATGAAATTACTCCAGATCAGAAGATTTGAGAGTAGAACTCAGATTTATTTCAAATACATCTCTCTTTTATAGAGAGTATCGTGCAGACCTATTCTATTGGTCCTAAAGTAAAAACATCTCACACCATTGGTGTGCAGTGAACGACACAGTGACAGAATTGAACTAAAACAATGTGAACAACAAGAGAGATAAAGAATTATTTACATTCTTTCTAAGCCATTTCTTAGGCTTCTGCCTGGTTAGAAACCTTTGTTTTCTCTCTGACTGAACGGAGAATACCCACATTTCCCCCTTTTTATTTAAAGAAGGAGGCAGCTTTTGTCACCATCTTAAGGGGCCCCTTGCAGAAGAGAGGACAAACACAATTCCAAGGTTCATCAGTTGACAACCGAAATCCTCATTGGATATTGGTTCATAGCAGTCAAAGAGATTCCAAATTTATAATTTTCAAGGAATCAGTTGCCAGCTCTAGGATAGTAACAACTCATTGTCAGTCTGCCAAAGGAACTGGCATTCCAACTTGTCGAAACCCGTTTCCCAGTGTGAGTAGATACCCACGTGACAGAAAATAAGATATTAACAAACATGTGCACATACCCAAATCAGCAAAATTTGAATTTGTCAAGATGAGTAACATCTGTTTGCCACGGCTGCAAGGCCTTTAGGCCTCTGGGATTTATCCCAGCCAGTAAGGTGCAGCAGGCCAAGCCTTGGTCGGCATTCATCACAATTACTTTTGGAAGGTGTGTGCACTTAGCAGAAGAATTGTGCAAGGCTTTTGGCCCATGCAGTCATGTCTTCAGTGGACAACTTGAGTGATGAAATTGAACTCAGGTCCAAAATGCATCCTCAATGCTTTCAAAACAATTGACTGAAATTGACCCAATTTAAAACTACTTGAGAAATCTCTGAAATGCCATAAAATCCCTGAAATGCATGGCCACAGCCCTTAATTCAATCACCTGGGCTGAGCTTGATTCGTGCCTTTCCAGTACTTTGAGCTGTCAGTAAAACACAGCTCTTTCTGCCTTTATTTTTTTTTTTCCCCATAAGAGCCAGCAGCATCAGCAGGCTCTAGGACCCAGCGATGCCTGGCAAGGCAGGGGACCTGGCCCCGTGGGCAGGGCCAAGGGTCCGAGACCCAGCCAGGTGGGTGGGGCGCCAAGGCTCTCTGCTAAGCCAAGATCCACCCAGCTCAGCCCCTTCCCCCAACTTCTTTTTGATATCTCCTGGGGCCCCTGGATCTGGGATCCCTGGGAAATCCCATGGTCACCCGCAGATGGGCGACCCACTCCAACCTTATATTTTCGTGCACACCCCCATCAGGCTGCAAGAATCCCTGCAATTTCTTCAGCTATTCGCCCTCCCCCCTTACTCCCAGCTTCAGGACCAGCAGCAGTGGCACTGCTGCAGACCAAGCCGGTGCTCTCTCCCACTGCGTCTCCTCAGAGGGACAGAGCTCAGTGCAGTCTGGAGGAAGTGGAGGGAGTGGTGGTCTGGGCGCAGGGTCTGAAACAAACAGGCTGGATTCATTGTCCACCACAGAGCTCTCAGCCACTGGATCGCAGGGCAGAGTCGCAGCTGATGTGTTGGCATCAGGGGCTGTGGCGGCGGGAGCCACTGCGCCCTGCAGGCACTGCTCACACTTGGCGAGCAGCGCAGGGGGAGCAGGCTCCTCCACAGTGGCAGGAGCTGCCGTGCTCTGCAGGCACTTCCCCCCCACTGGGTGGTACGCCGCCAGCTCCAGCGGTGTGGGCGGCACAGCCGCATCTCTCAGTGTTGGCCATGGTGGCAGCTGCAGTGCCAGTGCCAGTCCCAGGATCAGCAGTGGTGGTCAGCACTGCGGTGGCAGCGCTCCTCGCTGTTGGCACGAGTGGCATCATGGCAGGCGGGGCATAGAAGGCAGACACCACCCCCGCTGTGGGAGTCAGTCCTACAGTGGGCAGGGTGGAGAACAACATGGGTGTCCCACCCAAGACATGCTGTTGGATGACTGACACCGACACCGTAAATGAAATCAAATAAACCGGTCTGCACAGCACGAAGAGGGGTGGACCGGGAGGCAGAGCCTGTCCCACTGGGACAGTCTAAACCCCCGTGGGTGATGGTGGGCGTGCCAGGTGATTGACCAAAGGCTGCAGTGGCGTCTGCACAGGTTCCATCAGCGAAAGAGTCGGGGGGGGTGCCAACCCCCACTGGATTGCATGCTGCAGGCAGCACCGGCCCCCCCACTAGTGCAATCCAGAAAGCGGGGAGCTGTGGATAGGCAGGCCATGGCAGCTCCTGCCAGTCCGGGGGCCATCCCATGCGGTCCTTGCAATGCTGGGTGTGCTGAAGCTAATAGTTGTGGCAAAAGCACCCCGGCTGCCTCCTGAAACGCGGATAATGTCACCGGCACCGTGCTCAGGGCAGGGTGAGCCTGTGCCGCTGATCGCTGTGCGGGCTGTGGCGCAGTCTGTGTCTGGAATCCCGAACTGTCCCGGCCAGAACCGCTGCTTCTGTGCAGGACTACATCAATGCCCACCCAGACTGGAGCCAACGCGGATGCTGTAGCATCCCCCTTGCGCATCTGCGTCATGAGGCAGTGTCCCATGTCACGCCAGAGCTTACGATCAAAGGCACACCTGGGGTCCACAGAAAATCCATGGTCCCAAGCCCAGCCCAGGAGACACACGAGCTCTTCATCAGAAATGTGGGCTCCCATCTCAGAGGCACAGGCTTACCAAGCAGTTAAGACTGCTCGGTCAGCTGTAGATGCCTGGTTCCCCATTGTTAGGAAACCTTCCCTTAGCAGACGTCCACTTTTAGAGATGGTCCGCTACTTCAGGGAATCCTGTCCTGCTCAGTTCCGGCTTCAAGAACTGATCCGCAGTCCAAACAGAACTAAGCCTTCTACAGAAGGCATGCGGGTTCAGTGTTACCTCTCAAGAAGGCAAAGGTGTCCAGCCAGAGCCTCCAAGCTGCTGGCATGGAACCGCAGCGACAGCGAGAGCTCCCATGCAAGACGCTAGGGTTTTGGGTTTTCAGCCGAGGCCGTAGATCACATCGGTCACCAGATGATGTTGTTGAGGCAGGATGGTATGAAATTACTCCAGATCAGAAGGCGAGAGAGTAGAATTCAGATTTATTTCAAATACATCTCTCTTTTATAGAGAGTATCGTGCAGACCTATTCTATTGGTCCTAAAGTAAAAACATCTCACACCATTGGTGTGCAGTGAACGACACACAGTGACAGAACTGAACTATAAACAATGTGAACAACAAGAGAGATAATGAATTATTTAGATTCTTTCTCAACAGTTTCTCAGTCTTCTGCCTGGTTAGAAACCTTCGTTTTCTCTCTGACTGAACTGAAAATACCCACAGCACCCTTCCTTTGAAAGGGCACTGACTTATAAAATGTCCTTCTTGATGGCAGTGGAAGCATCTACTCCTAGGTGGTTGATTCCCTTGGGTAACAGCTGCTGGAGCTGCTGTCCGTTCCTGCACAGCTGGTTTCCTCAGGGTGTCTTCTATGGTAACCATAGCTTTCTTGGTGCACTCCTCTATAAGCTGGTCCAGGGTGAGAGTCAGAGTTGAAGGGAGAGACAGGATGACTTTTCTGCAGGCTTCATTGGCATTGCTAGAGACTATTTCTAGTATCAACTGTCTTGTATGTCAAGGTTTTTGACTCTCTTTTCTACAGCAGCACAAACTCAATCAGCAAAGTCTATAAATGTCTCTGAAAAAGACTACTTAATAGAAATATAGGGTTGGATTGGTTCTTTGGATGGCATGGTCAAGAAAGCTTTCTCTGCATCATCTTTAACTTGATCTAAAACTTCCCTTGGAATCCCTCCCACCTGTTTCTGCACCTGTTCCAAATCACCCTCACTGACCAGATGATCAAGGGTGATATAGTTTTCATCTGCATCAGTGGAACATTCAGGGTTTTGCAGAAGCTGTGGAAGGAGATCTCTTACTAATCTCTTCCACGTGCATTCCCACAATTTTTATTCAGATGGAGAGAGCAAGCAAGTGAAAAGCTGTTTTAAATCAGCAGGGACCAGCATGCTTGATGTGAATGTTGCTTTTAAAAGGCTCCTAAAAATTTCACTTTTCTGGCTAAATTCACACTGTGCCTTGCAGAGTTCCTTGATACTCTGATACAACAGGGGTTGCCACCTCAAATGTTTTCCCCTTGCATCATAGATGACTGGGGCTAGGAAAGGCAAATGGTTATCTTCCACCACCTCCGGTCCCCCTGGCACCGCACTCCTGGGCCCTATTGTCACCAAGGGAACCAGAAGCCGGAGCGTGGGAAACAGGAAGCTGGCGGGCGGAAACCAAGGGCTGCAGGGTGGGAATCTGGGAGAAGGCACCTGAGGACAAAGGGATTGCCAATGATGTGGCAGTGGGGGGGGAGCAGTGGCGAGGGTAAAACTGCTCACTGCAAAGGAGGAGGAAGAACCCAGGGGGAGGGGAGGATCAGAGGCTCAGGTGGGAACAGGGAGAAAGGGTTTCTGGGGAGAAGAAGCTTCTGCCATGAGGCAGCAGCCATTCTGTGGTGCCTCTGTGGGACGAGGAAAGGAACCATCTTGGAACTCAGAACTAGAGCTCTTAACAAGGACAAAGGGATTGGATTGAGGGATCAGGGTGAGGGCCCTGTCAGTGTGGCTAGCACTGCCTGGGCTAGGGTGCCAAGGGGGCATTGAGGAGCCAGGGAGACGGTAGCAGCCCTGCATCTGCTGACAGGCTGCTCCCCCCTGCCCACCCAGTGTAGGGGAAGGGGGAATGCAAAAAGAGGGTGAGGAAGAAGGGTTTCTGGGGAAAACCGGGGATAAACTCACAGGTTGCTTTTTAACTTGATTTTCTTTCACTTTTAACAGCACCCAAATCAGTAAAAATAATTGCAGAAATCCCTCTTTAATGGAGGAGTCACCCCTCTTTGTTAAATCAGTCAATTTAGCACCTACTAGCTTCCAAAATACAATATTTTGCACATCTTGCAGGGTAATATTAGGAAAGTTAAAAAACAACCAATGCACAAACCTTTTAACAAGTCCCTTCGAAACTTTCACACGCCCCTGCCCCAGGTTAATCACAACTTGGACATACACCTCCAATTGCTGAGCTTAGCACCCATCCTGTCCACTCAGCATTTCTTCCATACTCCTTCTGCAGTGAAAATGGGCAAAATAAAAGGAAAAGGGCTCAGGAAGCTGATGGGGGTAGACTGCACATGCCACGCACAAGTGTGTCCCCTCCCCCGGGAAGCAGCTACCCTCTACCTGTGTCCCTGGGCTGGGTCTGCGCCGACCACCAGGGCATGTACCACACTGACGGCTCCTGGAAAAAAAATAACTGCAAAAGGGGTCCTCGGTTCTGAAGAATCCTTCCCAGGCACCAGAAGGAAGGGTATTTCTTCTCCCTCTGGGAGCACCACCAGCTAAAACCTGGTGTTCTCACACAAAAGCGCTGGCACAGCAGGGCTCACAAATCCTGAGGCGATTGCCTAGGGCACAGCCCGTCTGTCGGGTTTCCTCCCTGCAGAAACTGCGGCAGCGATCCTCATGGCTCAGAAGACACCCTGACGTTGGTGCACCAACTATATCTGTGCACTGCAGTCACAAGGGAGACATTCTCCAGCCAGCTCACTCCCCAGACCGGTGTGCAGTCACAAGAGGGGCTGCCCCTGGATCTCTACTGAGCTCCCCCGGCTGGCGGTGCATACAGGGGCTCGCAACTCCCTGCAGCGACGGTTGTAGTGTGGGAACACAGCAGCAACACAGTATGAGAAACCAAGGCAAAGGAATAGAGAGGGATCACCTTTTGAGTTCCAAGGAAGTTTTATTCCCCAGAGGAGTCAGGGACAAATAAAAACAACTGTGAGCAAAAAGCTGCTTTTAAGGAGAGGCGGGAATAAGGGGAGGACACAACCTTTTACCAATAGGAAGGCATAAGGGGACGGTTACAGGGAAAGGGCTATCCAATAGAAGCAAAACCTGCACCCCAGTCTTGCTTCGAGGAAGGGATGAAGGACAGGGAACATTGCAGAAGGGAACAAAGGAGGTACAAGGAGATTGACAGGTGTATGGCAGGAGAATCTTGGGGTAAACAACTCAGGGCTGAACCATCAGGGAAGCCAAATGGGGTACATGGAACGAGCAATTACAAACTTGTAACAAGGAATATTTAAAACGTACTACAGAAGAACAAACTGCAAAACAACAGTCTACCACAGGCTGTGAGAAGATCAGAGAAGAGAATGATAAACAATTCTTATCTTCACTTGCTGCACCTGTTGATGTGCACATGTGGAATGTCTTATGGAAATTTGTTTGTCAAAGGGTGGTTTCTTAATTAGCCAGTGGTGATGGTGTTTGGGTTGGAGTACCAATTAGGTTCAGGTCTATCATAACTGTGTATAAAAGTAATGGGTTACTAAATAATGATGTGTTATGATATAATAAAATAAAGAGATTGATCAGCTTTCTGAGAATCATGGAGTCAATGCTAATTATTACCCATCTAGGGGCCTGAGGTGACACCAAGTTAACTTCAAACTTTGTTATATAAACTATGGTAGGATGTCTTGGACTAAGCTCTCCTTTCTGAACTAAACAAGAAAATCTGGTAGCTGCAGTTTTGATAACCTCTTCCTGAGAGAGGAATTCTTGCCTGAACAATGAAGTGGAACAGTCAGAATGTGGAGTTGCATTTTTATATATTTTATTACATTTTTATTCTGTAATAGTTGGTTCCTATATACCCCCACATTGTATTGGTTTCTTCCTGAGTTTTCCTGCCTTCCCTCATGTGTCAGTCTCCCCAGAAAATGCTGAGTCATTCCCCTGTCCCTTCCCAGGTGCCTTGTCCGTCACTCGGTGTCCCTTCCCCTACTCCTAGAAACTTCCATCTGGGGCGCTGAGTGATTTGATGAGGGCCTGGGGTCCCTCCCTTGTCCATCCTTCACTGGTTCCCCTGTATGTCTATCTCCACAAGAGCCACTCCCTATTGTCTCCCCATTGGCTGATCGGTTCCCCTCCCTTCCCCTATATAACATGGTGCAAGCACCTCTCAGGTGCTCTTGTTGGCTGGCTTCGTTCGCATGCTGTTGGGCCCTCAGGGTCTCAGTAAACATCGGAGTTTTGCCCCCAGCAAGTGCCTCTCCTCCTTCATTCACCGTTGGGATCTGCAGTGACCTTAGTACCCAAGAAGCACTCTCCGAAGTCCAGCTGGGTCCAGCAGAGAGTGCTTCCAACTGCCCTACTCGCCCCACTGGAGAGCTAGCCGGGGCTGAGGGATTTTGGACAGTGGTCTGGGGCGAGGTCATGGCATCAGTAAAGCACCTCTGTGAGGATATTTGTATTTGCTGACAGAAAGTGAGTATTTTGAGATTACACAGTCATGCTGTGAGGGTGTTGTCACACACAGGAAACGGAAGGAGAGCTTTACATCCCTTGTGGCATCTTATCCTTCCACCTCACTGTCTCAAGTTATTTAGGCTTCATTTCTGCGACTGGAATTTCAGAAATGGGTTATTCCATTTAAGAAAGAAGGGAATTGATATTTTTGAACTTGGTTTAATTTATTATGGTAGCATGTTAGTTACATCTGTATTTCTGATTGTGCCTGATTTTTTTTCCTGGACATAATAATGCATGAGTGATAAAAGAAATCTGCTGGAAACTATTAAAAAAAATTTGATCCTTCAATAGGTTTATTTAATGACAGTGGCTGCAGAGACCAGAAAGCATATGGGTTTAGATTCTTTCAGCTTAGGGACCACTGGCAGTGTAAACCAATAGTACAATATTAAAGAAAAACAATAATTCCCATATGCTTGCATTTTCAAAGGCAGCATGGATTTTACAGAAGGCCTCTGTAATAAATGAGTAATGGGATGATTTGCTCTCAAAATTGTTATGAATGTGTTCCCATATGTCCAATTTCATAAATCATAAGATTGAAATTTAACAGCAATTTTAAATTGAGGTATAAAATTATAATAATACAATCAAATATAATGAAGTTGTTACAAAGAGTTATTTGGAGATGGTTTGGATAAAGCGTAAGTGAAACCAATCAAGGTACAGGGAGGGCTTTCCACCCTGCCACTGGTACAAGAAACAAAGGACCCAAATACAACTTATATACTGTATGCTAATATATATTCATCAATATTTCCTCCTATTTTCAATTCTTGAAATCTACATCACTCTACTGCACAGTGCATGCTCCCATTGTTGCTATGGGGTCTTCTTGTCTCTTCAGGGGTCTTCTTGGAGGAAAGCTGAAGGTCTTCCTCGCTGTCCTGTGAATGACCTTGCACTTGCAGGTTACACATGCACATTGAGCTTAATGCATTATGTTCCAATTGAGCCTTATTATTTTGTAGATAAGACCACTATTTTAGGTTCCCTATCTGGAATGGCCCCAATTTTATTCATATTCATGATCGATCCTGCACTGGGAGTTGTCTTTTAACTTCAGTTGATGCCAATTTTGGTTTGGGAGTCAGTTCCTGACTTGCTCCATTCCCAAGACCGAATCCAACTCCTGCCTCCTGGTTTCCACATGTATTCTTGAAGAAACCCATCTGCTCCATAATACTAATCACATATACTTTTCCAATTATTTTCCCGAATTATTGATACAAGTACAACTTATTCAGCATGAATCCGATCCATTTATCACACAATTGATTGTTATACATAAAAATTGATCCAGCCAAATTAAAAATGAAAAATAAAATATTTATTATAGCAATCAAATTCTGTCTGAGCCAGCCACAAGGAAAAGGACAGTGCTGAGCCTGGGATTGGTGCTGGGTGCATCACAGAGCGGGTAATTCAGCAGAGGTTCCCCCTATGCCCACACACCACCCTCTTGGTACAAGCAGTTTTTATAGGAAATATTCTACCCTAGGCTGGGATTTTGGCAACCCGTCTTTTCTTCCCATTCAAAGTCCCACATATTCATAAAGTCTCTTTTCTCTGTTGGGGTGGAACAATTCGATGCCTGGTGGTGATGAATCTTGATGGAGTTACAGGAACACGGCATTCAGCTGTATCAGCTGGGAGGATTTCAGCAATCCCAATCTAGAGTTGTTGCCGGGATGATCAACGCCTTGGCATTTCTGTATCAGCTTGAGAAATGGCCCATCTCCAGGCGAGCCACATGTATTAGTTTGCAAATGAGGTTTTTTCAGAGATGGTTTTTCGAATATGTGGGGGCAACTCCCAATGCCAGCATGTGTGCTTCCAACAGTATCAAATATTACACATATCATATTATACTGGCACAAATTACATTTAGTACACATAACAATCCCTCCCCTCTTACATTAACCCACTAATTCATGCCCAAAGGTCTACATCTACTGACTCCTTATCTTTATTTGACTACTTCAAGTTTGTAAAAAAACAATCTTTTACTTCTCCTTAGTTCCCATCATCCCAATCCTCAATTGGAATTTTGTGGTAAAATTTGTAAGTCTTTCCTTCTTCTCTTACTTGTCCTTCAAATTTGGCCAGGGCTTCTGCCGCTCTGCTGGGTCATCCTCCCCTAACTTCATTATTTTGGATACATGATTTGTTTTCCCCATTGCACATTCTGGATCAGTGGGCATGGCCGCTATCTGTGTCCCCTGCACCACCGAGTGTATCAATCTTATGAAACAGGGTAGGAGGCAGGGCAGGAATATGAGTCCAGCTACTGAACATAAGATAAAAAATATTACTTTCTTCCACCATGCCCCATCAAACAAATGATCCTACCAGGATGCCTGGAGTATGGAATTCCATTTTTGCACTGGGACATAGGCCACTCATTTAATTTCTGTGGTAGGTCCCTAACAATTTCCCCATAATCATCAATCTCCACACAACACTGTGATTCATTAAACTTCCCACAAACCACACTTTCTTCAGCTAGTAATTGAGGGCTATTCTATTTTGATATACAAAAGCCCTCATCTGGGAATGTTGCTTGGATAATAGTTTGAGAGCGTCTGAGGTGTGATTGGATACAATCTCCACCATGGCCTGCAATCTTATGAGACGATTTAGTAAGTAGATTGGGGTCCTATATCCCCATGTCCCATGCTGTGCCCAAGTGTCAGGACCGTAGTACTCGATGATCCTTTCAGCAGGCCATTCTTCCCCACCTCAAGTTTGTCCTCCACCGAAGAGAGGAAACTTTTTTCTTTAAGCTTCTTCTCTCCTGGCTTAAGGACTTATACAAGGGAGCTCCCAGTGAGCTATGTTCTGGTTGGGGTGGGGTAAAGAAAACAGGTCTTATCAGTCCTACTGTACAGGATCCTTTCCAGCACTGTGGTAGCTCACTGTAGGTTTTCTTTCCACAGATCCAATACAAACCATTTGGTGCTTTCCATCTCATTTTGACACTCTCAGGCTCATCCCAGTACTTACTTAGCTCAATGATCGGTAGGGGTTTGCTCGGGGGGTTTTGTTCCAACAGAGTCCGAGTTTGTCGCTCCATTCACACTGGCCCTTTTTCTCCTGGCTCCAGTACCTGGTAGGGTTTTCCAGCTGCCAAACCCTGCCCTTGCTGGTAGAATTTATGGTTTAAGTGGATACACATGGGGTGTATCCCACCGCTTCAGAGTAATCCCTCCCCTCTCTGCTGAGTCAGAATGTTCCAATTACCCTTTTGTCTAAGACCACCCTTCGGGTCTTTGGGTTATTTTTGGGGCCTTATCGTCTTTCCATTTCAACAACTGCTCTGGAGTCAAGCTCTCATCTTTCCTCGGCCACTTTTCAGCAGACTTAATCCTGCCAGAGATCCAGCAATTAGATAAACCTAGTTCTGTGGCAATTTCTTGCATTAAATCCACAAATAAGTTTTGATCTGAGGCAGGTAAGCCCCAGTTTGTGTATTGTTTTTCTAACTGATCATATTGTTCACTTAGAGTCCTCAATCTCTCTTGTTCTATTCTCTTTCTCCTCTTTTCAGCCTCCTGACTTTTTACCTGTTGTGTCTCTTGTTTTATTTTATTCTCCGGGTCCATTTCCTCCTTATCCTTTGCAAAACAAAATGTCTAATCATATTGTAGGAAGACCCCATCATCCTGATCCTCCAGGAGGTCCAGGATAATTAGTTAATTTTTGAGAGGCATCTTGTTTTTATACTGTAAATTATTTCCTACCCAATAGGTTTTACCTCCCATCATACACATTCCTAATTTATTCAAATCATAACACAGTGTATTTGCTTGGAAATAGGCCACAAAGACTGATTTCCTCTTCCCTCCAATCCACATCAAGCAGTTACATTGATCACAAGCTGGGATTGATATTGCCTCAGCACTCCTTCAATGTATCGAGTGTGCTGACTGCCTGTTTTCAGGCCTGCCCTTAAGGAAAGGTTTTTCATTTTCTTCCCCAGTTTGTGTGCCCCCTGTTGAGTGTTAGCCATGGAGCAAAGCTCATTTGACTTACCCTCACTGCAGTTCCTCGGGGCATGAAATGTCAGACCCTCCGATCTCCCGTGTCCTTCCCCAACAGCTCACATGTTGTATCCATATTTGTTGCCGGGATCCCGTTTTTCGGGGTTGCTAGATTGAGGCTCGTCAGGGTTACTCCCACCACTAATATTCCTCTGCCTCTCCCAACGCCCACCAGGTTGCGGCTAGTGGTGGGGGAGACCATCTTCTCGGCAGCAGGAATCTTCATCCGTGGTTTCATGCCAGGGCCGAGATGCATACCTTTGTTTGAAAATGCCCCACCTGCATAGCTCAACAGGATCTGCACTGCAGGGTACCTTGTTTAATCTATGACACTCAACAGTAATAACTCGGGCCTTTGCCTGTAATTTTCCCCTCAGCCCATTCTGATATAGACAAAACCAGATCATAGAATCCAATTCAATTAATCTCAGCCATGTGGATAGTCCCAGAAAATGGTTAGTCAGGCACTGTTCTTGTTCAAAACAATATAAACACAATCCACTTGGCTGAATTCCTGCCCAGCAATGTGTAACTCACACCTTGTTACAATATTCACAAATTAAATGTCCAAAGGGATAACAGTCACAACCCAGTACAGAGCACCTGATTGAAATGCTGTTGGTCATTTACTTGGCTGACACAGGGTTATCTTCAAATCTCCAGGAGGGGAGCTGACTTTCCACTCCGGCATCCTTTCTCGCAGCTCAGCTTGATAGTAAAAGGGTTTTTAAATCATGGGGATTTAGGGTTAACAGGAAAAATAAGCTTAGTAGGCCCTGGAAAATAAATAAATAAATAAATACCTTTAGCACATGAAGAACTAGTACTGCACTATGTAGCTAGTACATGATAATTGATATAATTGTTAGATTTGATGATTGTTTAGTAATTAAATATAATTACTGTTTAATCAGAAAGAATAATCATGTGAAACTGTGGTCATGGACCTAAGAAAGATCATGATAAACTCATGTCAATGTATACAATATAACAATGTAAGTTTAATAATTAATGTGTAAGTTATATAACGATAGAATATAAAATACGTTCAGCTCGAAAGCCATGTCGGAGTCAGATTTGGGTTTGTACCCCGACTCCCAGAGCTCTTAATAAAAGCACCTGCATATAATCATATCCCGTTATTATGCGTGTTTCTGAACACTAACAAACTTTCTTTGCCCTTGAAGTGTGCATCCACCCTTTCTCTGCAGTTCATACTGCTCTGTCTGTGGTCAAAAGGACAAGAAAGGGGCCCTCCCAATGAGGCGATAATGTGGCCTCTTTCCATGCCTTTATGAGTACCTTGTCCCCTGGCTGTATTTTATGTATTGAGAAGCCGAGGGGGCTGTTTTGCATGATCACTCCTTGATTTCACAATTCCTGGAGATTCTTGTTTAAAGTTATCAAGTAAGGTTGTATTTGCCCATCTCCTAATTTTTGATGCCCTATAGGCATGCCATGTGCATAACGCATCCCATATAACATTTCAAAAGGTGAGAGCCCAGTCTCAGAATGGGGCATAGTCTGGATATTTAATAAGGCCAAGGGGAGGCATCTTACCCATGACATTAATTTTGCTAATTGGGCTTTTAATGTTTGGTTCATTCTCTCGACTTGGCCAGAGCTCTGGGGGTGCCATGGAGTTTGGTATTCCCACCTGATTCCCAGAGCACTAGTTAATTTTTTGATAACCTTTGAAGCGAAATATGTTCCTTGATCCGAGTCTATGTAACTTACTAACCCATATCAAGGTTTTCATGATTTGACGCTGGCACAATACCAGTGCCCCCATGAAAATGCAACCCTGCAAATGATTGCTGTGAGATATGATCAGGAACAGAGCAGAGCAGGCCCCAGCTTAATAACAAAGGAGAAACTTTATTAAACTACTACTACTATAAAAGGAAAAAGAAAGAAAAAAACCCGTTAAATCCAAAATTAAAACCTTGCAGAACATTCCTCCTCCCCCCCACCCCCAATTCCAACAAACCACAGTGAGACACAACTTGGACCTTCGATCAAGTTCCCACCCTTCAGAGGATCAATACTCAGTCCATCAAGGGAGAGAGGAGTCTCTCCTGTGCCACAGACCTCCCCAAGAAACACATCTGCCACTTCTTGTGTTTCCATGTCACACATGGCACTACCCGGAGAAAATCTGCCAATGTGACACTCTCTTTTCCAAGCACAGTGCTCTCACCACAGTGCATGAACAAACTGCTCCATGGACAGACTGCTCTTAGGATTTTTCTTTTCAAGGATGCTTTGCCTAGAGGGAAAAAAACCCCAACAGTTCAGTTTTTCATTTTTGGGGCCACAGTGCCCTCCCCATTTCCCTCTGGGGCCCAGGGTCAAAAAACAGAGATCTTTTTCTCTTCTTCTTCTCTGAAGAGAGGAGGCATCATACCACAACCCTCCTCAACTTTCCTCTGTTCACTCCACTCCTGTCTTTTTCTCAGCTGCTGAAGCAGGTTTCTTGGCTCACCTAAAAATATAGTCATCCTCATAAAATATAGTCTCTCTTGGAGAAGAAAATTGGTTCAGTCTACAGCTAACAAGAGAAAGTCCAGCCAAAAGCCGCTCCATCATCTCCTCCCACCTAGAATTTCTCCTTCTAACATCTCAGTTCCCAGACTGTCTATTTTCTTTTTCAAATCGAGAAGTAATATTTTACAAAGCTTTCATCATCCAAGAAGGGGTTAAAAGTCTCAAATTCCCCGAACAGCCAGTGGCCGGGATCTTTGCCCAGTCCTCCAGATCCCACGCTGGGCACCTCCCACCCCCCCACCCCCCCTTCTCCTTCCCCGGGGTGTACTGCTGGCATTGTCGCTGTCTCTTTATCTCTCTCTCTCCAGAGAGAATCTGGGGCAGGAAAACGCGAACATCCCAGATTTCCTCCACCCTTCCATCCACAGGGGGCTGGCCTGATTCCAGTCCCTTCACCCTTTGGCCTTACCTCAGTCAGGCCGCATGGCTCTCCTCCCCCACCCAGCCACCTGGCTAGCTAGGGGAGAGTCTGCACTCTCTGATGACCAGAACCAAAGAGATAAAGTTCCTCTGGGAGTTCTGCTTTTAACCCCTCTGTGTTTTCAGAGGCATGTCCAGCCTTCAGTTGGTCAGCCCAAGTGTCAATATCCAACCCCAACCACTGATTAGTTTGACCCTTTCCTTCCGAGAAAATTCTTTCCCTTGTCAAACCATGACAGAGGTATGATGTCTTCCAGTAGGAACCTCAATACTGTTTGGGCTGTAGCCTGGGAACTTGGGAAAGCTTCCACCCAATGGGTTAGCTTATCTACCATGACCAGTACAAATTTGTATCTCCCCACCTATGGTAAATCGGTGAAATCCACCTGAATTCTTTCAAAAGGCCAATAAGCTGCTGGGTGACTTTCCAGCATTATCTACTGGGAGTTTGCATGATTTACCTTTTGGCAAATTATACATCCTTGTACTTCTTGTTTTGCTTATTCATAGATGCCTTTTCAACCGAAGAATCTCAGGAATTGTTCTGCGAGTGCCTTGGCCCCCCAAAGTGTCTGTTGATGTAATCTTCCCAAAATTTTCCTAATGTATTCCTTTGATAATAATTCTCTCCCATCCCGTAATTTCCACTTGCCTTCCTGCAGACGGCCCCCAGTCCTTTGATAACCTTCTACCTCTTTTTGAGAGGGAAGAGGAGGAAATTCCTGGGCTTCCTCTTCCTCAACCTTCAGGGTACTCACCTTTAGTAACGCATCACTCTTTGCCTCCTTGTCTGCTAAGTTATTCCCTCGAATTCTGAACTACATTCCAGTCTGGTGTCCTCTTACATGGACTATGGCAATTTCCTCTGGCACCCTAATTGCTTTCAGAATTTGTTTAATTACTTCCTCATGTATCAGTCCCTTACCTCGAGTGTTGAGCAATCCCATCTCTTCCAAGATTTTCCCAAAGGTGTATACTACCCCCAAAGCATACTTTGAGTCAGTAAAAATAATTCCCTTTTTCCCTTTTAGTCCATGCAATGCCCTGTATACTGCATACAATTCACAAGCCTGAGCCGACCATCCTGCACTCAGAGGCCCGCATTCCACCACCTCCCCAGTCTTTCCATCTATCACTGCATATCCAGATTTTCTTTTCCCATCCACAACCCTTGCTGACCCATGCAGAAATCATTTTCCTCCCTCCTCAAGTCCTTTTTCTTCCAAATCAGGTCTTATCTTGGTTTGTAATTCCACCACTACAACGCAATTGTGATAAGGGTTCCCTGTGGCTTCCCCAAACAGAAACTGGGCTGGGTTTTGGGCCAAGGTTGTTCTCAACTCTAAGTCATGGGAGTGAATCAGGATAGCCTCGTATTTCAGGAGCCTGGCTTCTGTCAGCCATTTGTCTGCCTTTTGTTGTTAAATGCTTCTTACATTGTGTTGGGTGTAGACTGCTAATGAAGCCCCAGAGGTTACTTTCTTGGCTTCTTCTACCAATATTGCTACAGCCACAATTGCTTGTAAGCAAGTGGGCCACCCCCTGCTGACAGGCTCAAGGAGTTTTGACAAATATCCAACAAATATCCTCTTTTTGGTCCCTGCCCAGTCGTGAGTCAGAACTCCATGGGCAGTGTGGTTACTTACATCCATGAATAACTGGAAGGGCCTTTTTACATCGGGGAGACTCAGCACCAGAGCTGCCATGAGGGTTTCTTTTAGCTCCTTGAAGCTTTCCTCATCTCAGTTGGTCCATTTGAACCTGTCTGTGGTAAGCTTTTCGTAAAGAAATCTTACCTTTTCACTGTAACCTTCAATCCATTGCCTGCAATAGCCCAAAAGTCACAGTAGTTGTCTGACCTCTCTCTTTGTCTGTGGGGGAGGTGATGTGATTATTCCAGCCACCCAGTCCAAATCCAATTTCATCTTGGCTTTTGTCAGCCAATGCCCTAGGTATTTCACCTCAGGTTCTGTGAACTACAATTTGGACTTTGAAACCTTCAAACCCCTTTTCCCCAGGAAGTTTAACAGAGCTATAGTTTCTGCCCTGACGTCCTCTTCCTTAGGGCCTGCTACCAACAAGTCATCTACATACTGCAGTAATTTGGACCCAGGAGCTGGCACAAACTCACTATAATTTCTCAAGGCCTTGGCCAAAAAGATTTGGTGAATCCACAAACCCTTGAGGCAGGGAGGTCCATCTTAATTGTTGTTTTCTTTGTGTCTCTAGGTCCTCCCATTGGAAGGCAAAGTAGTCCTGACTTTCCTCATCTAGAGGACAAGTCCAAAAGGCATCCTTTAGGTCTATTACACTGTACCAAGTGTCTTCTGGAGATATGTTATTCAATAAAGTATAAGGATTAGAGACTGTAGGAAACAAGGTTTTAGTTCACTGATTTACAGCCCTTAGGTGCTGTACCAGTCGGTAACTGTCATCAGGTTTTTGTACTGCCAATATAGGTGTGTTATGTCTGGACATGCAGGGTAATAGCGTACCCTTCTTTAGTAAATCCTCAATTATTGGTTTCAACCCCTTTCTCCCCTCTAAAGGGATGGGGTATTGTTTGACCCTTATGGGATCTTCCCGTCTCTCAATGTTTATATGTATTGGTTCCATGTCCAATCTCCTGGCCTCCGCCAGAGTGTGCCAGACCCTGGGATCAATCCTTTCCTTGTCCCCAGTGGTTAATTTATACAGACTTACCATAAACTGCAAATCTCTTGCAATTAGATTTATTCCTAGTACCACCATCAAATCCCTCCCCAATAAGTTATAGACTGCTTCCTCTACCAAAAAATGTTTCCGAAACAAATTTTATTATCAGATTCAATTTCCACATCCTTTAGAATGGGAACTTGGAAGGGTTCCCCCTTTGCCCCAGTCACCGCCATTGAATCCTTACTCTTCAAACACCCAGGAGGCAGCTGCTAAACTGTAGTCCTCTCTGCTCCTGAATCAACCAAGAAAACCAATTCCTGTTTTTGGGGTCCAACTTTTAATTTTACCAAGGGCTATCCAGATGTTCTGGACCCCCAACTGTAGAGCCCCTAACACCTATACTCCTCTTGAAAGATCATTTCATCTTTCATGCTCTTTTTACAGTCCCTCTTGAAGTGCCCTTTTTGTTTGCAGTAAAAACACTCAGGGGCACTTACCTGTTTATCTTTCTTCTGTGAAGGTCCCGGCTTTCCCTGGGGCTTTCAAGCTTGTGTTGGTTTCCCTGTCTTTCGAGCTTGTTCCTGTTTGTGGGCTTCCCTAACTGCTGCCACCAACACCCTGGCCTGGGTCTTTTGTTACTCCTCATCCCTCCTCATGTACATTTTTTGTGCCTCCGTTAACAACTCCTCTGAACTTTTCTCTTGCTGGTTTTCTATCTTTCTCAGTTTCTTTCAAATGTCTTCCCATGATTTTGCCACAAACTGTGTTTTTAACAGAATTTCCCCCACAGGAGAGTCAGGGTCTGTTTCGGAGTACATTTGGAGGCTTTTCTTGAGTCTTTCCAACCATTCAGTGGGGATCTCATCCCTCCCTTGGCATTCCCCTAATGCTTTACTAATATTTTGTCCCTTTGGTACCGCCCCCCCAATACCCTGTATTACCATGTTCCTTAATATGATCATCTTAGCTCGGTTCACTTCCGCCTGGGCATTCCACGAGGGCCTTTGTTCGGGCCACTTCTCCACCCCGCTCCCTCCCTGGGGGTTTCTGAAGTCCCAATCCTTTATGGCAGCCTGCCTTATCATATCCTTCTCCTCCGCATTAAACAAGGATCTTAATATAGTCATGATAGCATCATACGAATAAATGCTGCTACCCAAAAATTGGTCCAATCTTTCTGCCACCCCTAAATGATCATCCATTAACTTCCCCATCTCCTTCTTGAAAGCTCTTACATCCCCCGTGTTGATAGGAACGTTTACGATTCCGATGACCCCGAGGGTGTCGGGACTTCCCTTAAGGGGTACAGATTGGGTCTGTCCCTTTCATCCTCACTATCCTCCGTGTTTTCCCTCCTTGTTTTATGCCAGGTTCTACTGGAGGGAGGAGATGTATTGCCCCCAGTGTGGAGCGTGTGGTTGTGAGTGTCCATGTGCTTTGTGAAGGGAAAGGAATTGAGAGGGTCCCAGTGTGTCCGGCATCGCCACAGCTGATGGATGTGTGTTAAGTGGTGGTGCAGCCAGAGCTGGGGGAGCCTTTGGTGCAACTGCAGGGGCAGTTGTGTTTGGGGAGGGGGAATCTGGTAAGGGGGAAGCAAATTTTCCAGGAGTTCCCAGGTTTTACTCAGACTTACCTTTCTGCCAGAAGTTTTAACTGGGAACAGCTGCGCTCTAGCATATTCCCATAACTTGGCGTAGTCCAATTCCTCATTATCCAGCCCACCTTCCTCATATAAATGGTTCGAGAATGCCTAGCAAAGCTTAGTCTCAAAAGTACCAAACGTAGGCCAGTGCTGGTATTTTCCGATTTCCATGTTTCCCCATACATCTACACAATAATATATCATTTTCTCCTTGGACTTTCCCCACCTTGCAGAGCAATCTTCCCAGTGTTCTAACATCCACCCCAAGGGGCTTTCCCTCAGAATCCTGGGCAACCCACCCCTCCCCCCTTTCTCTGGTTTTACAATTTTCCCGTGGGTTTTCTCCTGAATTTTACTTTTCTTCTGTCCCGTGTTTTAAGTTTCTCTTACCGTGTCTCTGTGTCAATTTCCATGATCCATCCAAAAAGCCAGTCAGTCAATTGCCAAGTGTAAATTGGTCTGTATCCTGACTGCGTCTTACCAACCTACTAATCACACAGTGAAACAGTCTGTGGATTTTATGGCTGGAAGAAATGATCTCTCCTGCCTTTTCCTGGACCTCCTGAGCTCTGGATCGGAGGGGTTTACCAGTTTCCCGAGCCTACGAGAATGTGCCTTCCCTTCCCAATCCTCCCGTGATTGAATCCCTGGAACTCCCCGAGTTACACGTTGTGTGTGTGTGTTGTGGGTGAACCCAACATCATTCGCTTCCCCCGCGACCGACCACTTCCCTCATGGCATAATGGAACTGCGATCTTAGGGCTCGCTCTCGCCTCATGACAGGGTCACATCTCACACACACACATTCAATCACACCCACTCAACCACGTGATACTTATGGCTCCTTTTCCCGCGTGGATTCTTTGTGCATGTAGTTTTTATGAGTGAAAAAGATGCTGCTGCAGCATCAGAGATTCTGACTCCAAGTATTTGAGAGCTCAGGGCCCATTTATATCCCTTCCTTTTTGTGGCTTTTTTGGCTATTGTTTTGGAATCTGATTGGTTCCATGGAGTTCCCCAGTCCCATCTGGCTGCTGAAATCAGTGGGGCACCGCCCAGATTGAGGGCAGGGAACCCCCTGGATGCCTCTAATCAGATCACATTGGGGTCACCAAGATTGTTATAGATAAAAATTGATCCAGCCAAATTAAAAATGAAAAATAAAAATTATATTATAGCAATCAAATTCTCTCTGAGCCAGCCACAAGAAAAACGACAGTACTGAGCCCGGGATCAGCGCTAGGTGCGTCAAAGAGCAGATAGTTTCAGCAGAGATTCCCCCTATGCCCACACACCACCCTCTTGGTACAAGCAGTTTTTATAGGAAATATTCTACCCTAGGCTGGGATTTTGGCAATCCGTCTTTTCTTCCCATTCAAAGTCCCACATATTCATAAAGTCTCTTTTCTCTGTGTTGGGGTGGAACATTTCGGTGTCAGGTGGGGATGAATTTTCTTGATGGAGTTATGGGAACACGGCATTCAGATGTATCAGCTGGGAGGATTTCAGGCTCCCAATCTAGAGTCGTTGCCAGGATGATGAATGCCTTGGCATTCCTGTAGCAGCTTGAGAAATGGCCCATCTCCGGGTGAGCCACATGTATTAGTTTGCAAATGAGGTTTTGTCAGAGACTGATTTTTCTAATATGTGGGGTGTTATAAATTTGCGCCACAACGGAACATAATCCAATTAAGAATTTTATTAATTTACAACAAGTAGGATATGAACAAAGGTAACAGCGCTGGGAAGCAAACCCAAAAACTTCCAAAAATCCGAAGCTTTGGCTGCTCCACCGATTTCGCTCCAACTGTCTCCTTTTATTCCTATTTCTTCTTTTGTCTCCCTGGAATTTGCAAGTCAATTCCTGCCGTTATCTTGTGTTTGTTTAAGCAGTCCCCTAGTGTGAATGGTTGTTGTGGTCTTTATCTTCAGTCTCCGGTTGAAGTGCTTGTTATCTTATCTAGTATCAGCTGTGTCCGTTTGGTGTTTGCATACCTCCGTGGTCTAACTTTATCTCAATAGACAATACCTCAGTCTGTATTTTTTTCTCACAGTTGTCTAACTTTTACATATATCTTAATAAACAATATCCCACTCTGTAGTTTCTCACAATTGTCTAACCTTTACATATATCTTAATAAACACTATCCCAATCTGTAGTTTCTCACAATTGTCTAACCTTTACATATATCTTAATAAACACTATCCCAATCTGTAGTTTCTCACAATTGTCTAACCTTTACGTATATCTTAATAAACAATATCTCAATCTGTAGTTTCTCACATGGGGGCAACAGTATCAAATATTACACATATCATATTATACTGGCACAAATTACATTCAGTACACATAACAGGATGAATATTGTGTGTATGTTAAGCGAAGCTTTATTGATGTATAGTTATGTTATTGTGGTTTGTTGTTTAGGTGTCCTCTGTTCTCCCCATAGTCCTCTTTCCTCCCCCTCTGTATTGTTTTCACCAGACAGCCTGGGTTGTTGGGGACCTGTGGAGGGAAGGTGTGTACATGGGCCCCTTGCATGGGGCAGCTGAGAATGGGAAAAGCTTGTTGCTGGGGGAATGCAGCATTAGAACACCTGACCACTAATCAAGTAGCAAGAAAGTAGTTTCCACCAATGTAGGACGAAGAAAAGCTAACTGACAGACCTTGAGAGGGGCCAGGGTTGCCTGATGCAACCCCCAGGGGCATAAAAGGCAGAGCAGCCATTTTGTAAAGGAGCACATGGGGGCTGGTCATGCGCTCCCACTGTGCTGTTATTTTTCCTTATTCAGTCTTTTGTTGTATTTTGTCAAGATCTGATAAATCTTTGAAATTTTACAGTGGGAGGTCGTTTCTCATACCTCTGCAATTAGAGAGTGTTAGAAGCAGGAGTAGCAGGAATATGATTTGTGTAAATTCTTCTTCAGTTTGTTTTTTTGCTTAGGAAACCATTCCGAAGGAGACATTTTCTACCCAGTGTGTAATATGTTTAATATGTTTGCTGGTACTCTGAGATTTGCCTAACATAAGCATGTAGTGCTTGCCTGAGGTTTTTATACTTCTTTTTACAGGTATCAAGGATGCTACATACAAAAGAGAGTGATTGATGGATGTTTCTAATCAGCTGAAGTAAAGGTCAAAATACACAATAAAATGTTACTCTTCTAGAAGAAACAAGAAGCCAAAGACATGGCAAAAAATTTATTATGTAATTTTGTCTTTAAACACCTTTATTCAAAGAGTAAGTTATGTTCCCTGTAGCACAAAAATGCTGCCTATTATGCAATTTCAAACAATGAGGGATAAAAATGCTGGCATATGCAGTGTACTCAGTTGTAAGATTGTGCTCCTAAATTTCATGCATCATTAGTATTAATAATTATTAATTTTCAGGCATTGAAAATTATTAAGATTAAAATATTAAAATTAATGCTAACTAATAGTTATACTTAAATGTTAATTATTAATATTAAAAATATTACTTTTCAGGCACTGAAAAGCCTGGTTTTGACATCACACCATTTACTTGGGGATGGAAGAGGAAGAATCTAAAATCCTCTGTGCTGGAACAGTCTGAATCTGCCATATTGAAAGGAGAAAACATGTATGGTAAGAGTTTATTTATTTAAAATCACAGACGTGGTGGCGCTGCAATGGAATACAAAAGGGATCTAAGTATAGAGTTCAGACTGAAATTTCCCCAGTAGTGTTTAGCAGCATTCAGACCTGAAGTTATTTTAGGTATAATCCTGTGGTCTGTTACTTCTTGTGTGCATAGTGAAGTACAAGCATTTCAGATCTGCACTGTAGATGTCAGATTTAAGAGGAATTCTGTATGCATCAGGGTAGGCTGGATACACCCTGTTCTTCCTGAATTAAATGACTTTCCACATTGTCTGTGGTGAAATCAGATTTATGCTTCTCACTTCCAAAAACACATAATGAAACTCCAAGTATTAGCTTATGAGGTTTGAAAAGATAATTTAGATTTCTTTCTAAGAATTAGGTTACTAAGAGAACTAAATCAGAAAAAAAAAAAAAGTCTACTGTGTAATTGCAGCTGTAATATGTACTAGTATATATACTATATAATTAGTATATATACTATATACTAATACATCTATCAGGATTTTGTGGTTGAATGACAAGTCTGCTTAAAAGCAGCAGCAACTACATTATCTTCACATCATTCATACACTATAAATAAGAGCAGAATAATAAGACAATCTTCATCTCTAATTCCTGTGACAGTGAGGGACTGACTTCCTTAACAGATTTGTGAGACTGTGTAATAATTAGAAAGTGAGCTGTTCCCCTAGTAGTGTTTTCTCAGCACTGAGTTCCTGGGCTTGAACTCCATTAATAATCCATGCGGCTTTCATTGCATTTACACCTGTCTTTTCCTCTAATATTACAATTCCATTGGTGAATACACTATCATACCCTGCACTTTTCAAAACTGTATATGCTGTATCTGCTGAACAGCACATTTCAAATACTGATGTCAAATACAGTTTGTCCTTTATCTTGTTTATATTCTTGCTGCTAAAACCAGCACCTTGTTTTAGCAGGGAAGAGTGCTTGTAGCTTGATGAGTGTCTTCAGATTTGAATACCTGTGGGAAAACCTGTGCTAAACAAAACATAAAACTGGAGTTTAGGATTAACTGTAAAATCAAATAAAACACCCAGACTCAGTAAGCAGCAGACATGAGAAGAATATGGTGAGGAATTCAGCTCAGGGGTATTCACTGATCATATCTCTCTGGAAAACAAGAGAACAAGGGCTACAGAAAACTTTTGGCTGGTATGTGTTTTTAGAACTCTCTTAGGGGTTTATCATTAGCCAAGAACAAGTGATGTGTTTCACCAATTCAAAATAAATCAGTGCTATGAATGAAAAGGGACTTTTGTGACAGAGCAGGGCATCAAATTTTGGAGATGTCTTCTTTCTCTGTGTACATGCTTGGTTTGAAGGTGACTCCTCTGTTGTCTCCACCTCCCTTTTTGCACGTAAAATAAAACAAATTTATTAAATAAGTGTAATGCCAATGAAGGAAAAGCGTGATTAGTTACTTAAAGTTGTCCATTATGCATGTATGAGATTATTTTTCTCTGTACTAATGCAAATGTCACATAGCTTATTGTTTCAAATATTTCAGGAGAACACATTTTGTATGCAAGGTCAATGCTGAATACAAAGGGAATCAGGCTGTAGGAAAATTTGTAATCTTAGATTTTTTTTATCCAGGATTTGGCTTTGTTGGCAAACAGTATCTTGATGATCTTTTGGCAGTACATATTTCTTCCTCTAAAATGTTGTGACCTTTGGGAGAGGTTTTCCTAAAATTCCATTCTCCTTGTTTCATGTACCGTTCCAGGAAAAAATTGAAGGATACAAAAAGCAACTAGGAGCAGCAGTGCTAGCAAAAAGAACAAGAAAAGAACAAATGGCATTTGAGAAATAGAAAAACTGGGCAAGTCAGTTATTGATCCAGCCTCATATCACACAGGGAAATAACATCTACACTAATAAAAACAAATCATAGTTTGTAGGAAGAGATCATGTCTTCTGAAAGATCAAACTTTATCACTATAAAAAAGATGCAAAGTTTTGGACACACAAGCACTTCTCTGTGTCAGAGGAAAAATATGGCTTGAAATTTTTTTCTGATATGATAGCCAGATATCTTACCTTTTCTTCTTCAGTAGCCAGAATGCTATTGCAAGAATGATAGGAACTCCCAGAATGCAGGCTATCACAACAGATACCGCAAAACCTAGGAAAAGAAGGAAAACATGCACAACTGTTAATACCATTACCTTGAGTGTTGAAGGTAAATCTCTGGTCTGTCATAATGTTTGCATTCTGCATCTGCAACCTTTCTACAGCCTGGTCACACCACTTTGTGACTACGAATGGGTAATTTTGCACAGATGTTCTCTGGAATGTCCCAATTCCACAGCTGGCTCCACAGTTTACAGTGCTGTGACATGAGACACATGCTGAAGTCATAATGCCAATGTGGAAGCACTGGTTCAGCAGGTCATAGCAGGTATATGATTTTTATGCTGTAATAGAGATCATAAGATAACCCAAAGAAGTAAACCCAGGCAATCAAGGATGTTAAATTCAATGCCTTTTGTTTTCTCACAGAGAACACCACTGACTGTGGACAGCTGAAGAACGATATTCTTTGCTGTTGAGAACATAGCTTAAAGGCATCAAAGAAGGTAAAAATTAATTCAGGATATTGGTATGAAAAATGGAGTGATCTCTTGCTTGCATAAAGACTTAAGGATTATCATAATGCTATATTTCTTAGTGATCTTCATGTACATTTTTGGCAATGAGGCATTTTTTATTTCTTCTGGCTTCCACAAAGATCCTGGAAGTGAGCTCCCTTTTCTTAACTGCATTTTCTTAATTTAGTTATGCATTTTTAAAATAGTTTTTCAAATTATTTTTTCTCACTAAGCAATATCAGAGCACTTATAGAGTCAAACTGACAGGTTTCATGTATTCCATCTGAATATTTTCTCCTATTAAATCAGCTGTTGGTGAAACACAAATGTAAAATGTGGAGTTTAACTGCATTTGACCCATTAATTTGAAGTCCAGCTGAATGGAAGAAGCTCACAATCCATGGAATTGAAGAAGAGCTGTTTTACAAAAGGTGAGTTTTGTCATAGTAAAGGTGTCAAATGGACACAAATCTATAACACCAAAGAGATAACTGTAGAAAAAGAGCTTGTAGTTTGAAGAGGAAGGGCAGGGAGTATGTCTTGTGATAAGAGGATCTTCCTAGAAAATTTAGTTAGATAATATTTCAGCCTGATACCCTAATCAAAACTAGACATGAGTTCCTGTTTAACTGAGGAGGTTTGAACATCGTAGCAAATTCCAGCTGCATTTATACGAAGGGGATTTTATTGGAATAAATTGCTGATAGGCAAAATATATTTCAAACACACGTGAGTTTTGCTGTATAATCCTTAAAGATTAGAGGGTTTTTGAAACTTGGTTCTTTTAAATAATGAGCATGAATTTAGATGGTCATTACTGGCATCAAAAATGTGGATGACTGAACACCTCAGTCATTTTTAAATTTTGCAACAAAACACAGGTCAGTGGCCCCATCTTGTGGTGCCTGTGCTCAGGGGAAGGTGGCAGCTCAGGCTTGTCAGTGAAAAGGAAAAAAAGTTGCTCTGAAAACCTACTTGGTAGCGGCCTAAATGTGCACAACAGGATTTCTTTTACAAATTTCTGTGGTTGCATGGCTCAATCCTTGACTCTCTGCATGGCCTCTTCCTTCCTTCTTAATAGGTGTGCTCTGTTCCTATTTGAGGTGCAGCTGACTTCATCAGGCTGGACACTTGCAGCAGCCAGGTTTAATTCATTGAGCTTTGACAGGAACAATTTTTTCTTAATTTTCTTTTTTTCCCCTTTAGGTGAGGGGCTGCACCTGCGAGAAAGTTTTTGTGACTGCAGTAATTGGAATGTGAGATTACAGAGGCAATGAATACCCTTTTTGAAATGGGTTGAACATTTTTTTCTATGGTTCACTGATAGAGTCAATAAGCTTTTGTAATTTAATGTACTTAGACTGAATGGGGTTTCTATTAAAGTAGCACTGAGCAATGTCTTTCATAGCCATAGAGACTGATTCTGGGGTGTGAACAGCCCCACAGTCTAACTCTGCTAAGTCATGCCAGCTTTAAAGATACATTGAAAATGCTTTTATGGCTAGTGTCATCTCTGTGTGGGAGCCAATATTGTGGCTTAGCAGATGGAGAACTAAATGTTATTATTTGGTTTGACTCTGGTTCACAGCAAAAATTTTGAGAGTCACATCTAGGTCAAATTTTCCCCCATAAATGGAAATTATAATGCTTACACTATTTCTGTGAAATGTTTGGAGAGTCTTAGATGAAAAGCATAGTGTCAGATTTTCAGTTACTGGCTTTGTGGGTTGTAACTCTCTCCCTTCTACTATTAAGTACTGAGTGTGACTTATAGAAATAATATGGTCAGGTGCGGTCAGCTTAAGAAACAGATGGAAAGCTGTATTTCTCATTTCTGACTAACCATTCAGACTCAGCTGATCAATGGCTCATAGGTGTTGTTAGGAATTGACAACATACCCTTGTCAAGCCCACCAGATAGTGAATTTTGATAAACAGAGGATGAAGGTAGAAAAAGTAAAAGTTAGATCACTACAGAGGATTTCATGGTGAACCTGTTGTAATCACAAGGGAGGTGCTCACTCTGGAAGTTCTGGTACTTCAGGAAGCGTTTCTGCAGTGGCATTGCCATAGCAGATTCATTGTCCAGGGATTTAAGACCTGCAGGGGAAGCCTTAGTCTCAGAGACATGGAAGCTGTATTGCAAATTCCGCTGTTTGAAATCATTGCACATAATGTGGCTTGAGCAGAGATTTGAAAAAGATTATTAAATTAGCCATTCTGGACCCAACTAGCTCTCTAGTCAGCAGCCAGTGTTTGAGACTGGAGGTTGGAGAAGAAAGTTTTAATCTCTTTGTGGTCATTTAAGAATGCCATGGGGAACATTTTTCTGGTTGTCCAATCCATAAAAGCAGAAAAAAGTTTGACATAATCTTGTTTTTTCCCCACTTTCACTATTCACTATCTTTTCATTTACTCAAAACATTATTTGTGCAACTAGTATCACTTTGTATATTAATTACGGATATGTTAAGAACTATTGATAATTTGGTAAATTTGTAATCTTCTTAGGTATTCTGTTTAGAATCTAACAACGAGAACTTCTAGTGTAATTCTCATTTTAAGAGATTAGCCAATTTTTGGTGACAAATCTAAATCATCTCTGATTTCAGAGAAATATTTTGCCCAGGATTTGTTTTGGCTGATCTCTAATCTTCACTTTTCTTTTTTATAGCTTTCTATTAGAAGAGATACTTTATGAAAAGGTCTGTCTGTAGTGGGGAATGGCAAGAACAGCTACTGCAGTGTGCCTGCAAGGAACTGTTTCTGTTGTGTCCAAAACATACAACTCCTGTGTTTTCTGTTTTTTCATCAAAACACTGAAGAAAATGGGAGGCAAAGTTAAAATGATGTGCTAACACATCACTTTTATTAATATGAAAGTTTACTGCTTGGCTAATCTTTTTGGTGAAGTCTGCTTTTTCTTTTAGAAATCTTTTTTAATTTCAAATAGTACAGTGGCTTGCCTAGAATCATCTGTCTTGAGTGTACATGCCAGCTTCACAGATCCTTAAGAGTATTTATTTGCAAGACAACAAAGAATTTGGAAGAATACATTTTGCACAATGTATTCAAAGGCCTTTCTGTGAGGTACAGCTCAGCTTCTCACCACAGATGCAGACTTTTGTGCAAAGCCACCCACCAAACTTACATGTTGTCATTGTGTAACACTGCAGAGTTAAGCTTTTGAATCAGTTCTTCCTCATAAAATGGTGTTTTGGCTTTTTTTAGTTTGTAACACTGAATCATGCAATCCAGTGTTATGAATTATATTTATTTCCCAAGTTTGAATTCCTCAAGGACCTCTTCTGATTCTGTGTAGATTCCCCAAAACAGTATCCCTGAAAGGTGAAGTTGGGACTCCCTTTAAATGTGTGGTCTGCATAAGACCAAGCCTGACCTTGCTGAGAGCCAGCTGAGACAAGGCCATCTTAAGCACTTACACTGTCTGAAACAGCTCAGCTGTGAAGCTGTTTAGTATTTGGAGTGACAGCAAATACTTCTAATAAGAATGACAAGGCCAATCATGTCTTCCTTTTTTATCCCCTTCCTTTGGTTGTAGGGCTTCCCTGATACCCACTGTGGAAAAAAAAACTCTTACCTACCCTACCTACCCTTATATTTGTACAGTTGCCCATGCACCAATGCAATATGAGAAGAAAAGGCAACAAAGTGAACTGAAGGGAGATAGCTGTTTTTGTAGCAGTACAGTAGAGCAGGACTGCCATTCCAGTACTTCACGTTTACACAGATCACTGTGCCCTGTTTCTTTGCACAAAAGCATTTGTACAACTCACCTTCATGGAAGGAGATAAAAAACAATCTTTCATGGAATTCCTGAACATTTCTGAAGTTATCAACCATTTCCAGGGGTTCTGGGTCATCACTCTCTGTGCAGTACATGGCTGTTTCCAGTGCCAGTAACTATAAAGGGAAGTGCCTGTTCAGCTTGCAGAATACAGAGAAAACAGTTGCCAGTGTGTGATCGCTGGGAGTGTTTGGAAAAAAGAAAAAGGTGTAGTCAAAGGGAAGGAGATACATTAATAATTAAGTTTCATGTGGCCTAAATGTGAACCTAAATACAGAATAATGCTTTCAACAATGTGATATCTCCAAGTCCATACCTGTATTTTTTTTACATCCTGGTGAAACTACTGCTTACTATCAGATTGTCTGCCAGGAAAAGTCAATGGGAGGAAACATGGTAGACTTTTCCAGCATGCTCTCCCTGGCACAGTCTAACTCCTAAGTAGTATTACAGGCTACTTTTTGAAAGAGCTCTTTATTTTTGTAGAGATGTGGTCTGACAGAAGCTGAGAATGTATTTTCAAAACAAGGAGCTTGCAGTAATTCGATCTGAGATTTTGTTAATAATGTTTTCCCCTGTGTCTATAACTAAGTGAATCAGAAGATAGTGATTGTGAGTTTATAGTCTAGGTAAGTGGCACCTAAGAGCAAAAGAAGTTAATTAGATAAGCACAAAAAATGTAAGTTGGTAGAAAAGTTATGGAATTAAAGATGAATAAATAACACAACACAAGCTTTTTAGAAACTTCCCAACCCACCCAAGTCCATAAGGATCAAAACAGCACTAAAATACTTGGTGAATAATGTTCAGACATGGAGCCCAAACAATAATCTGCAGGTAACCAGTGGAAAGACTTAGAGCAGGGAGTAAGTACATAATGAAAATTAAAATTCATCTCACTTGACTGGGATTTTTTCAAGCTGATACTGTACCAATTGCTGTGCAGCTGTCTGTCCTTTGTTCTGGCCAACTGAGAATGTGCTAACAACAAACAGAATGGGATATTAATCTATGTCAGTTCTGTGCTGTTCTTCCCACTTAAAGGATTTTAGCAGTTTTACAGGAACATAAGAAAAATCCAGGAAATGAGAATATGCATTTGCTATGTAAATAATGTATAATATGTATTAATATGTATTTAATATGTTCTTTAGCAGACACCAGACAGGGAAATGTATCCTGTTGGAACTTGGCTGCTCTTGAGAAATTTTAACGGGGTGTCAGAAAACTGTCCAGAGAACGCTCGGGTAACATGGAGAAGTTGTCAGGGATCCTTTGTAGCGATAATACTCATCCAGTCTGTCAGGAAGTAGTTCTTGAATATTGAAACCAGGGACCAAGACCTTCTGATCTAAAAAAGGGGGTTTGTGTTAAATATTGCATCATGACTACACAGGTGAAGTGAATTTGCTTTTTGGTAAGCAGGATATTTTCAGTGTCATATCACTAGGAAAAGAAAAATACCTCTTAGCAGAGGTGATCCTAGTTTAATAAGGACTACAGGTTTTTAAGTTTCTTATGTACAAATCTTGTCTGAGACACCAAATCAGAGTCCTCTAAGATAAACTGTGGCCATAGTAACTAAAAAACACCATGTGGAACAAATAAGGCCCAGTCAGAATTACAGGGGGCATGCTAGCCATACGCTCTTCCCAGGAATGCACTGCATGTGGAAGCCTTTCACAGTCTGTGACAGATTTGCCTGGGATATCTGGACTGTTTCTTCAGCAAGTTCAATCCCTCTCAGGGTGACACCTGATACTCTCAGACATTCTCAATCTGACTTAGCCACTCACCCTTGTATTTCACATTCCAGAAGTGCCTGAAGATCTTTTCATAGGATGGGTTGAAGGGTCCAATCTGCAATGATCACATTATCAACAGCTGCGCAAATCACTAGTCTGAAAATGAGTCTGTGCTTCTGGTCTGTCCTAAGGCAAGGGCCTCCACCATCCAGATATTAATGTACTAGAATGGCATAAGTATTTTATATCTCAAAACATTCCCTCTATCCTCAGAGCCATGATAATATTCCTGCTCCAAGGCTATATGAGCTTCTGTGTTGTATTGCTGCCTTTACAACTGCAGTGCAGACTTTTTGTGTGCACTGACCCTATTGCCCTTGCCTGCTCAGAGTGCTGTGCAAATGAAGAGAAACCCTTTCCTCTGAGAGCATTGCAGGCAGAAGTTCTCAGCTGCTAGGCTTCTCAGATAATCTCCTGGTTTCCAGTCAAAGCTGCATTTTTCCACCCACAAAAATTTTTTTTCTGCTGCTTCTCACAGTCCAGGGAGGTAAAGAATTACACTATTGGGTACCACAGGGCCATAGAGCTACAGCTCAACTATCTGACCAAGGCTGTAAATCATCTATCACACAAGACTATTTTTCAACTGCTACCAGTAGCTTTTCAGTCCAATAATCAATGCCTTTTTCATGACTTCTTCAGAGCTGGTGCTTAGCAACTCCTCTGACAACCAGACATAGTAAACTGGTGTCTTTATGTTAACTGTAAAACCCACCAGCTGTCTGAAAGGATCCCTAAGACCTGATCTCCATTGTTCACTAACTTGATTTTCAAATACGATTGCTTAGAAATAACCAGAATCCCAGTATTATTCCCTAGTGTAATATACAATACTCTGACACTTTTCACAGCTACAGCTTCCAAATGAAATGAAATTTAACACAAAATTACTGTTAGGATCTTAGAGGTGTTAGGAAGTGAGCTTGGGTAATATCAGTTAGAGCTTTGTTTGCTAACTGGAACATTTTACTTTTTGATGGAAATGTGGAAACTTGTGATTTTGTTTTGTTATACTGCAGAAAATCCTTACATTTAAAAATTATCTTTAAAGTTATCTTACTGAGGAGTTTTAATCCTCAATAAGAACTATAAAAGTACAATCTACTATTTTTTTTCTTTTTGTTTAAGAGCATTATTATCTTCATACATGAGACTTAAGAAAGAAAATTTGGAAAGCTATCCTGATATATTAAAATGTCACTGAACATACTTGTTTTCTGTAATCTGTTATTCAAAGAATCTGGGAAGTGAGCAGGGAGAAAACTGTGGTTAAATCCTAATTACATACAGCGGTCAAAGGCAGAGTTGTGCCTGCCTGTGGCTCTCTGCTATGTTCAAACTGCTTCATGCTACATTAGCCAGCTTTGAGTGAATGAGCTTGAAATTCACTGTTGCCTCTTGTTTGATAAACACTAGCAGTCATGAGTCTGTAAATAAATGCAAAAATGGATTTAACATAGCTGAAGTTAATTTACTAAAAAACATGAGGAAATACTCAGAATTCCTCTTTTCATGGCATTTGGTCCTGGTTTGGTATGTGCTGCTAGAATCTGACCCTGTTTATTTTTTTGTGAAAGAGGAAAGGAAGACCCTTTATTCAGCCACTGTATATAATAATAATAATAGTAATAATAATAATATAGGTAATTTTCTACATTAAAGGTCTCTCATAACTGAATGATTGAAAGCATATTCTAAGCAAACAGAAAATAAAGATTATGCATCCTACCTCAAGGAGAACAGCCAAAACAGCCAGTCCATCTGCTTTGTCCATTGCTGCTGTTATATCTGGGTATTTCTCAGAGTTGTAATGTACAATATGCAGCTACAAAGGAGGAGATTCTTTGTTACAATAAAATCTGGGGCATGCTCATTTTTATCTTTCACAGTTAAAAAAGACCTGCAGCCACCTCAGGATAAGACAACGTGCGAGGGCTCTTCAGTGACTTCTGGGTGCAGTGGTAACGTCTTTTTAGAGAAAGGCAGAAGGTCCTGGGACTCGCAGCCCTGCTGTAGCTGAGTTACACACACCCCACACCCCACTACGTGATAAGGGGAGAAAGAGGATTCATGACTTCAGCTTCAAGGTATCTTGACTGGAGTGCTACTAATTTTTTCTGAAAAAAAGAACACCTTAGCACTCCAATATTTGGAATGCAAACCCCAGTGTTAAATACGACTAGAGAAGAAGCAGATTCCTAAAGTGCTGTAATGCAAGCAAATTATTCTGGCTAATTTCATTTTTTAAATAATTTTGAGGTAAATATCTGATTGGTAGTGCTTATCAAAATCTATTCCCAAATCCATAATTTAAAAATTAGAAAAGATAAGTAGTTTGTCACTGTGCTGAAGAAGGTGAGTAAAGGTAAACAGAGCAGCACTGTTGTGCAGCTAAAAGTTACCTCAAGTGACCTGATGCCAATTCTGAATTTTAGACTCTAAACTCCAGCTCCCTGACTTAGTATGTCCAAATCGATCTTTTTTTTATTGTGCACAACCCTTTTTTTTTGTATATCCCCAGATCATAAATACTTGGCTTAGAGCCTCATAGCCTTTTACAGTCATTTACCTAAGAGAGAGATCCTACTTTGAAACAATAGAACCTACCCACCCTTCTTGGCTTCTTTTCTTGATCTGAGCTGGCCTGCCTTACCTCTGCTGCAAAATGCTTCCCACTGACAGTGAGCTCAGAGCCTTTGGACTTGTTTCAGTTTCCCCAATGCAGGTGAATTTGAGACACAGTGTATTCAAATGGGAGGCTTCTGATGGACATAGCAGGTGACAGATACATTTTCACTACAAGGAGATCAAAACCAGATAGGAACAAATGATACCACAGCACTCAAGAACAGGACAAATAAAAATACCATGTCTAAGTATGTTATATATTGAGTATGAAAAAAGCAGATTCTTAACTCAAATTCATCTCAGTCTGTGGTAGAAGATAAACGCTTCTGTTCTCTTTAAGCCTTTCTTGGTAGATCAGGATTTAGAACATTTAGAACATACCCGTTTCTATTTTCCTAAATATATGAATTTAATGTGACAATTGTTGCTAGTGGAAATCTTTGAAGAATGTGAATTTATCTCAGACATTGAGGAGACAATTATTGATATGTCAAAGCCAAATTTAGGCTCATGTATCTTCTTTTTGTAATGATTGAAAATGGTTTAATAAATTAATATTTATCATGGTAATTTATATCCCCTGTTTTATTGAACTCTGCTGTCTCTTAATCTTCTTTTAGGAGCACCTTCTTTTAGGATAAAACCAAATAAACTCCCCCCTTTCCTTGCTGCTCCCAAAAATCCAGAATACTGATGTTGAGCAGCAAGATAATCGTAGGCCTTAAGAATGAGCATTTCCTCTCTTGATAGAGACCTTTGTATGCATGACCCTCACTTCTGCCCACACGACCCTCACTTCTGCTCACTAAGGCTCTTGGGTGGGGAAGGCATGCTGGCTTGTTGGAGATTTTTGTGTAGAAATTACAGCAGTAATTCTCAACCCAGCAGAAACTTCTCAGTTGTTCACTTGGAGCATTTGGTATTTCATAAAGCAATGGCTTATGTCAAGAACAGATTGATTTTTTTGCAATTTATCTTTATTATTTTCCAGACTGAACACAGTTTGTTTTTGGACTGCCCTGGACATGTTTTTCAGGGGAAACAAGGCTCAAAACTGTAGTGAAATAACAGCTGTGACCCTCTGTATTTTTAGATTCCTACTGAAAAGGAGTTTTTTTAAGCTCTACTGTTTTCAGTCTAGGTGATTGTATGAGCTGGCTGGTGAAGAACATCAATTATATATAGGAATAACTTAACAGCACAATACTAAGCATCCTTCTGGTTTTCTCTAGCTGAAAGAGATATTAGCAGCAGATGGTATAATGATCAATTCAACAGAGGCTAATTTTTTGTTACTCAGAGGTAAATTAATTTGTATCTAAGTGCGGTTTCTAGAGTAGGACGCATCTCTACTCCTTCTAGGAGCAGTAGAGGTGCATCTGACCTTGGAAATTAATTTCCATTTTCTTGAAGGGGTTCTTGAGTTGAGACTTTTGTCTCGACTTTCTTTCAGAAATAATCAAACTTCATATTTTAGAGGTGGGATCTGACAGTGGTAGTGACTTAGCTTCTCCAAGGAATATGCTTTTACCAGTGTGACTGTTTTGGGAAGGACAGACTCTCAGTGTTGTTCTTTTGGCTCATTCTTCACTTTGGCACCCTTCAAGTACAGAGTAACAATATTTCCTTCTCTGCCTATTGCCTGTCACATCAGCTTGATGCATTCAACTGTGAAAGTCCAGTCTTTCACTTAGGACTGAGAAGAACCTTTAGGAAAAGAAGGCTCACAAGGAAAGATGTCCCAGTCATTCCTAGTCTGAAGCAACCTGGTTTTAAAGGAGAAATTGATCAAGAGGAAAACCAGGAATCTGTCCCAAGAGGTTGGCCCTTACTGAAAAAAGGGCTTATGATGTTCAATTGAGATGGTCAACTTCACTGAAAGAATGATTTAAAAAGAGATTTTTGCATGTTGGAAAATTTATAACCAAGTATGTGAGACCAGAGGCCATTTTATAATGTAGGTTATTTTGATACTTCTGCAATAAAGGAGAATACAAAGAAGGAGGGCTTTATAACTATTCTTATTTCTAGGTCTTCAAGTGTTTCAGGAAGGAATGAAAAATGGTGGGGCTGACTCACTGGTATTGTATATTGTGTCATTACAGGAGACCTTTATGAGACAGCATCATCTGCCTTTACCTACTGTACTGACACTGATTTAGTGTTACTGTGGGGAGGATCTGTTTGTACATTATTTCTAATTATTTTTCTGTCTTCTTACCTACCACTACATATCACTGTCTATCTTACCTTACACTAAAGAGGTTTCTGTCTCCAGTCAAAAGAACAAAATCGTGCTCCTACATTTTTTTTCCTCTTCCCCATGTCCTCATGTTGTTCAATTGAGCTGCTTTGAAGAATGGAAGAGACGCATTCCCCATATGTTACCAGTTAATATCTTTTTAGCAGAATCACAAAGTCTGTTTCTGTTTCAGTGCACCACAACCAAAGTAATAAAATCTTGGGCATTAGTTCTGATATACCTAGATTTTATTTTAAATTTCTTCATTGTTACGTGTAATAGATATAATTAGTGCCATTTCTAATATGATATATGTGATACTGAATATTTGTTAGAGTATACACGTTTGTATTAGAATTCTATACACATTTGTATTAGGATTCCCCCCCACCCTCGCAGGCGAGACTGGGTGTATAATGGAAACTGATTTACAAGTAAGAAGGTACTGCTCGCCAGGAGATGGGCCATGTCTGGGGAGCTACGGGAACCCCAGATGCTGATCGTTAGCGTGAACGACCCGAGATGGATATCATGGAAATCCTCAGGCAGATACATGTGAATACAGCGTTCCCAAATTCCCGTAAATTTCATCAAGGGATTCAACAAACTCTCGACACTGAATTGTTCTCCCTCATCACCAAAAAAAGAGAATCTTATTAACATATGGACTCTGAATAGAAGAAAAGACTGATTGCTGAAATCTTGGCCTCAGGCGGAATTTTCCCTATAAAAACCGCTTGTGCCAGGATGGAGGTGTGTGAGCATGGAGGAAAACCTCTGATGAAGCTGACTCCTTGTTGCACACCCAGGGCCAACCCCGGGCTCGGCTCTGTTCTTTCCTTGTGGCTGGCTAGATAGAATTTGATTGCAAAATAAATATTTTATTTTTTCATATTAATTTGGCTGGAAAAATTTTCATTTATAACAGTAGCATTGTAATAGTAGTTTAATAAAGTTTTTTCCTTTGTTATTAAGCTTAAGTCTGCTTTGCTCTGTTCCTGAACACATTTCACAGCATTCAATTGAAAAGTTGCATTTTCATAGGTGTGCTAGCATTGTGCCAGTGTCAAACCATGACAACTTAGTACATGCCCAAATTTCTCTAGCCTGTTCTGTAGATGTAGGTATGCTGATGTGAAGGCTTTCTCATCTGATTAGCAGCTTAATTTAATCTAATAATCAAAGGAGTCCACTCATGAAGTAAAAAAAACAATTAGTTCCTGCAGCTCTTTCTTTTACCCTTCCTTGCTGTCTGTGAGCTCCCTTACCTTGAATGGCCATTATTGATCAATGTAAACTGGTCAGTGGAGGGCACTTTACAGCCTATGAATTCTAAAGGCAAGAGATTAGAGTCATACTGGAGAATAGCTTTGTGGAAATCAATTGGTGATTGGAATACTCCTCCACAAAACAGGTATTTCTTTGGCCAGGCCTTCTCTCCATCAGGACCTGCATGAATTAACAGAGACACATTTGTCAAACTTTCACTATGCAGTTAACACAGACATTCTCCTGTGTCAACCTTCACACAAAGTTTGGAAAATAAGCCTTTTCTAAATTTTAAAGACTTTTATTTTTCAAAAAAGGACCTCATTAAAATTGAGGTAATGAAGGATATGATCATTTTTCTGAGGGTGTAGTGACCTAGAGACAGGTCTGATTACATCTGACCCTCATATTTTTTCTTACTGTACAAACTGTCTGGCACTATCTAACAGGATTGCATAATTTACAGTGAAAAGCTAACTTGCAAAAATGGAAGGTGTTATGGCGATTTGACTTGCAATAACTTGCTCAAACTCTGGTGAAACTTTTCTTCATCGCAGCCTTTTGCCTGAGGTAATATCTGCAAAGAATAGATAATATCAAGAGAATTTTAATTGTGCCTTTGATTTCATTCCACATTAACATCTAGCAGATGTTTACAGACCACAAGATGAGATGATTTGGATTTAAATACCAGAAGAGGTACTTACAATTTTGTTTCTCCGTGTGTCTGTACATTCATTATTCTTTCCAAGGCAGGAAGGTCCTTAGGGATCACCCAGTCTGATCTGTGTAACACAGGACACTGGGCCTCCCTGGATCAATTTCGAATTCCATGAAGCCATTTTTTTCAGAAGGGAATAAACATCTATTCTTTCTTTAAGCATTGCAGATAAAAGATACTTCATTAGTGCCCAATGGATAATTACTCTCCTTGGCAGCTTGCTTTTCACTGTGAACCTGCTGTTCCCATGCTTTTGCTCCTCATTGAAGTACTTATAATATAGAGGATATAGTTTCTCACTTCTCTTAAACTATGTAGATTGAGTCCCTTGAGTCTTTGATTAGAAGGCTTCTTTTCCAAAACTATAATATTCCCAGAGGCTTCTTTGAAGATCAGGTCATCAGTGGCAAAGCCTGTTCAGATATTTTCTGAAGGAAATTAACAGGCAGGAGGATTCTATTAGCAGTTCACCTTATTTACATGAAAGACAATTGCCAAGTAAATGGATAGTGGGGGTGAATCTTACTTAAGCATAGTACATGTGACAGAATCAACAAAATCAGTTCTGATGCTTAGAGACAGGCTTACTTGTTGCAGCATTTCTGAGACAGAGAGTGCATGATTTATGTCTGGAATGAGATTTGAGCTACTCCAGCCTAGGCCTCAGATCTGGACCTTGTGAGGCCTTCAAGCCTGTGATGCAGTTAGAAATTAAGAGTTTGTGGTGCAGTTACAAATTATATTAAGGTGTGATGTGAAGCACTGGGCTTTCTGGGTGTGAAGTAGTACAGGTTTATAGTGTGAAGTTTAGTCCACCTTAAGACAAAGACAAACAATGTTAGTTTGCCAATGAGAGTGCCTTTTTAAACTGTAAACTATATAGAAGTGTATATAAACTGCGCTCTTCTCACTAATAAACTGAGAACATTTGATTAACAATATTGGTTTGACCTGCGTTTGTCCAGTCCAGCTTTCCTGTCTAATAAGGCCCCTGGCTTTGCTTACTTCCTTGGTAAAGCTGTTTAAGAGTATTCAAGACATAGGGTTAGCAGGTGACATTGTTTGCAGTGTGGATACTCAGACTCAATCAGTGCTATTCAGTATAAATAGTCCTTGCTGTTGCTGAACTTAAATTTTTGATTCCAGTTCACTGACAATCACATCAATTTCTTTCTTCTTACATCCTTGTGATACTATCTTAAAGTTGCTGAAATTATTTCAAAAAGCTAATAAATTTTATGCTGACATTATAGAAGCCTCTCCTCTACCTATTTTTGGCAAATAACAAATACATCCAGAAGAGCATAAATTCCGTACTGTGGAATACATACTGAAGAATATTTCCCAGGAAAATATGCATTAAGATATACCAAGAAGTTCAAGCTTGCTGTGCAAGACAATGACACTAAAATTTAACATTTTACAAGGAACTAAGATTACAGCAATGTCAGAAAATTGAGAAGCATTTATTGTAAAAAGATTTCAATAATGTTAAAAGGTTTGATAAGGTAGTGAATTTGCAAGAAGATTTTAACATATTACTTATCACAGCTTTGGAAACTTGATAATTAAATAGGTGATTGATTGTCATGGTTTGACACTGGCACGATACTAGTGCCCCCCCCATGAAAATGCAATTTCTCAACTGAATGCTGTGAAATGCGATCGAGAACAGAGCAAAGCAGGCCCAAGCCTAATAACAAGGAAAAAAAACTTTATTAAACTACTACCACTATGCTACTATAAAAGAGGGGGAAAAAAAAAGAAGAAAGAAAACCACACACAATTCAAAATGAAAACCTTCCAAAGCATTCCTCCTCCCACCACCCAACTCCAACAAACCACAGTGAGACACAATCTGGACCCCAATCAGGTTTTCACCCTCCAGATAATCAACACTCAGTCCATCTACAGGGAGAGAGGAGTCTCTCTCTTGTGCCACAGACCCCCCAAGAAACACAGCTGCCACATCCTGTGCTTCCATGTCACACATGGCACCGCCCGGAGAAAAAGTTTGCCAGTGGTGACCCTCTCCTTTCCATGCACAGTGCTCTCACCACCAATGCATGGATGGACAGACTGCTTTTAGGATTTTTTCTTTTCAAGGATGCCCTGCCAAGAGGGGAAAAAACAACAGTTCAGTTTTTTATTTTTGGGACCACAGTTCCCCGCATTTCCCCCTGGGGCCGAGGATCCAAGAACAGAGATCTTATCTTCTTCCTCTGCGAAGACAGGGGGCACCACCACAAACCTCCTTAACTTTTCTCTGTTCGCTCCACTTCTGTCTTTTCCCAGCTGAAGCAGGTCTCTTTGGCTCACAAGCATCCTCCTAAAATATAGTCTCTCTTGGAGGAGAAGATCAGTTCAGTCTGTGGCTAACAAGAAAAAGTCCAGCTAAAAGCCACTCCATCATCTCCTCCCACCTGGAATTTCTCCTTCCAACATCCCAGGTCCCAGGTTGTCTCTCTTCCTCTCTTTTCAAACCAAGGAGGAGAAAAATTTCACAAAGCTTTCATTTATCAGGAAGGGTTAAAAGTCCCGACTCCCAGAGACGGCTTGCTGCCCAGGCTCCAGCTCCCACAGGCGGCTGGGCACCTTGCGGCCCCCCCGCTCTTCTCCTTCCCCGCGGTGAACTGCTGACAAAAGCACCGCCGTCTCTTTTTCTCTCTTGGGAGAGAGAGACTCTGGGGGGAACGGAGACATCCCAGATTTTCTCCACCCTTCCATCTGCAGGGGGCCAGCCCGGTTCCAGTCCCTCCACCCTTGGGCCTACCTCCAAAGGCCACATGGCTTCTCCCGTCCCCCACCCAGCTCGTGGCCGGGCAGGGGAGAGTCCTGCACTGACCGCTGACCGGAACCCAAGAGAGCGAGTTCTCCTGGGAATTCTGCTTTTAACCCCTCTGTGTTCTCAGAGGCGTGTCTACCTTCAATTGGTCAATGTCCAAATTGACCTCTTCCTTCCGGAAAAATTCTTTTTCCGTGTCAAACCACGACATTGATGTATAAAATAAAAGTCTACTCCCAGCCAGGGAGTCATGAAGTACCAATCATTTTTCAGTACTGTGTTTGGGGGATTTAAATGTCTGGAAGAGCTGGCAAGAGAATATGGGAACTTCACACCTACATCACCAGTTCAGAAGGAAAACTTTTGTCTCTTTTATAAAATGATGCAGCTGTTGCAGTCTTTATGTACCTTGACCCTTTTCTTGACATATATCTGCAGCTCCACTCACAGCCCCTTAAGCTACAGAATGTTTTGCTTGTTTCTCATTCCTGCTCAAGTTAAAAAAAAACCCAACAAAACCAAACAAGACCTCTTTTTTGGTACAAACCCAGTTTTTATAGAAGTTCTGTCTTTTGTCATGTAGTCTTTCTAATTTCAGTGCCTCAAAACTTCTGTCTCAAAGAGCTGAGCTTAGTTTTGCATATGTGAAATTGAGATTTCTAAGGCAGATAAGCCACACAGCTGGAAGGCATTTCTTAGTTAGGTCTGCTGAAAATGAATGATTGATTGTGAACCAGATTTTCCTTTTTCTGTGTCAGTACACTCAGATAAATTCAGTAGAAATCACATTGTATTTACAAAGGCTTTGGCTGATCACTACTGAATAAAGAAGAGCTTGTGCATGTAAAAATCGGCCTGTGCTACAAGTCCCAAAAGATATTAACATAATAATATATAAGAAATATTGCCAAAAAAAAGAAGTATTGCAAAATTATCTTCAAAGTTAATTTCCTTTTTGTGTGACACATTTGTGACCCAGGCATTTCAGAAGTGTTTGCTGCTATGAGGATCCCACCAGGATTGTGTCAGCAGAGCTCTAATTGTGCCATGGGCCTGTTCTACCCCCTCAAAACTCTAATTCAGCTGTTGGAGTGAGCATATTAAGGTAGGGAGCTGCTGGTGTCATTGGAAGTAGGATCCTTCCTGCTACCACTGCTCCCAGTGCTGCGAAGAGCCCTCCCTGTCCTAGGGGGTGCAAAGTCAGGCTGCTCAAATCCAGCTTGTGGACTGCTTTGCTTGACACAAGTTCAGAGGACCACGTTCCCTTACCACACTGAAATTAGCCCTGAGCCTGACTGTGTCCTCATGGCTATTTAATAAAAGATGTCTGTAAATAAAGCAGGAATCATTTGCTGGATTGTCTGGCTGCCCACTACCCAGTGAGCTGAGCAAAACACCCTCAGCACCAAGGCTGCATGTGTCCATCATAACATTTCCTTTGGCAGCTTTGTGCTTTCCAGCCAGCCCCAACAACACTGGTGCTGCTGGGCAATGCAGGACAGATGTTCCTTCATGAACAGTGTGTCTCCTCACAGGATATATACATTGACCCATTTAAGATAAGGAGAAAACAGCCCTGTGAGACACCAGTGGTACCATCAGACTGTTGCTCTGATGACCAATTAATATTCGTGTTGTTCCAGCTTCTCATAGTCTATGCAAGTTCTCTTGATCTGAAGTACTGTAGTAAATACATTGGGTCAGTAGTCCAGGGAATGTCTGTGGTATTTTTGCAGCCAGGCAGAGAGCTCTTTGCCCTGTTTTCAGCCAGCTGGAAGCTGTAAAGCTGCCATTTGCCCAGGGCTGAGGTGGTGGTGAAGGCTGAGTCCAGGGTTCCTGCCATGGTGACATAACCACATGGTTTCCATTTTGCTCAGTGCTCAGTAATACCATTTTGTGCACACAGAGCCAATATGTGTGTATCTTCCACACGTGTCCAGAAGCAAGCTTGTGAGATAGAGGAATTGCCAGGGGCTGTAGTTGTCACTGTTACTGCATTCAAGTGCTGTATGAGAAACCTGGAGTATGTTCTACTGTGTTCACTAAAGCTGGCATTTCTTAAGGGAAAGTGGAAGGGTCTTAGCAGAGGTTCTCAGCACCTCACTGAATTGGAGTATTTGGCAGCAGCAGAATGGAAGAGTTTTCAAGTACAATTAGCCTGATGTCTATTACCAACAGTTAGTGTCTGCATTGTAGCATAAATTTGTCTCTTCACATGCTAAAGTACATTTATAATTCTGTTGGCACTATTACTGCTAAAGCACATCGATAATTCTGTTGGCACTATTACCTTAAATTTGTCTGCAAAGCTAGTTTTCTCAGTTGGAGCTGCTTGTCCACTCTGAAAGGGTGATTCTGGTGCTCTGATTTCATTCCAGCCCACTTACACTACAGAAAAAGAGCCAAAACCCAAAAAATTGAAGCCTAACATCCACTTCTACAGTTGGTTTTTTTTTCTGGGTTTTTTTCTTTTTTTTTTTTTTTTGGGGGGGGGGGTGTTTGGAGTTTTTTTAGTTGGTTGGTTGTTTTTTTTTTGTGGGGCAGAAGACTTCAGCCTGCACTTCACAGCCACAGAGCAGCATTGCCAAAATCTGCCCGCATATGCTGTCTTGAGCTGTGAGGCATTGGAACCACTCTTTCAGCTCTTTAACTTTCCTTATAATATACTTGATCTACTTTGTCCACTTCACAGAAGGTGGAGCTACATTTCAGAGAACACAAAGCAAACCTGTGTCACCAGGGCTGGAGGGCTCAGGCCTCACTGCTCTGTGGTGTTTCCTTTGGTCACTTTTTCTTGGTCTATATACAAGGGTAGTGGAAACAGGAAGAACAAATAGCATTGCTTCAGTTAGACTAAGGAAGAAGCAAACAGGAGTGGTTTAGCCTTTATATTTGATGTATCTAATGCAGCACTTTCCATTACATGCAAGGCAAACTCTCATGTCTTTGGAATGCCTGTGCTGAATAGATAAGGCCTGATCACATGTGATGTCATCTTGCTTTGCCACTATGGCCTGAGGTACTAACTCTGCATCAACATTCAGTTTTACATATTGTAAAATATGTAAAATACTCAACAAATAGAAATCTCTGACAATGAGCACTCAGATTTCTCCTCCACTCTTAATCTTGTACCTTGACCCTCATCTTGACATCAGTCTGCAATGCGGTTATAATGGCTTAATTTCCTTTCCATTCCTATTGACCTAATTTTAGTGAGAGGCACTGCAAAATGTTTCAGGGGCAAAGGTAAACAGTGGAAGATTTAGAATGCCCTAAGGAACTAGGATCATGGAGGGGCTCTTTCCTGGCAGTCTCTCTAATAGCTGTTTTTCTCTGTGGGCATCAGTGCTTTACCTCTGCTTTTCTGTACTATTCTGTGCAAGTTCAGTTGCCACTTCAGTTTTTTTAAGTTACTTTTATATATTTGCTTTTATATGTTTTTCTAGATATGTTTTAAAATCTATAGTTGAAGGAAAAAATAATCTGTTTTGTGAACCTTCTCTCTATCTTCCATACATTTAGAATGTCAAAATCAGACTGCAGTATGGAAGAGCTTAACAGGAATTGATGAACTTGGACACTGAGAATAACATACTTTGAAATCAACAGTGGTATCCAAATTCCTAGGAAGGGAGAAGTAACTAATTTAAACAAGCATTACCATGGGAAAGAGGGCAAAACTTCTGCTTTCGTTGTAGTAAAAAAAAAAAAAAAAAAAAAGTTTTCTTTACTATCCAGCAGGGTTAGATTTATCTGATGGCTGCTGTCAAATTGGAAAACCCAGGCTTTTGTTAAAGCTGTGTCAAGCTTTTTCCCTACTGGGAATGTGAGGTCTATGTGTGGACACTGGCAGATACATATGCAGCTGACAGTTCTTCTTCTGCTTATGTGAAGCAAGTCAGGTAAACTGGAGCACAGCCAAAAGGAGGAGTTCCTAGCAGCAAGATCAATCTCAGAGGTTCTTTGTGTTGTCTTGGGACAGCACCAAAAGCTTAAGCAAGCATTTTTTTCTGAGATTCTCCATACTGCCTACTTCTGTGTGGGTATTTGGCATATAAAATGCTACTCTGAATGAGGAAATAACTCGCTAGAGGATTTGATCAATTAAAAGAAAAACACTAAATAATTCTTTTCCTGAGCAGCCACCAGGTCCTTCTGAGTTAGTAGATGACTAAAAGGATTAGTTACAAACTAACACTGCCTTCCTAAAGGTGATATATTCTGCTTTGTTATTTCTGGGATCTTCAGGGACCTGAGCCTCCAGTAACAGAATACAGGTGACTTACGGAACTCTGATTCTACTTGAAAAACAAGACACATGTGGGTAGGGGGCGAATGCTCTTTGCAGAATTAGGCTAGAATGTGCTGCTGGCCTGTGACAGCTGAGAAAACAGAGGGCTTTGGGGACCCTCTGCAGTTGTAGGGCCAGCTTTAGTCTGCTGAAATTCCTGTCATTCCACAAGGAAATTTAGAATTCAGTAACTGATTCTCAGTCACACAGATATGAAACATGGTGGATGAATAACAGCTTTCAAGAAAATTGACCAGATTCAAACCTGGGTAAGGATTGTGATCCCAGTAAGTACTCACCAGAATACATTTGGCTGATTGTCTTTAAATCACAGAAGAAAGCCATAACTTTGTATGTATGAATTAGTACTTACCAATATAAGACCATTTTAACGCTGTTTAAAGACAAAGGAAATACTACTTTGAGTATTTGAAATTGATCTTACTCTGTAAAGAAACAAATCGCTATTTAAACCCATGTATCGAATGTTGCAATGCTTTTGTCTATCTTTTTAGTCCCAGCTGTTGAGCAAAACATAGAAAAGCATCAATACTTTCAAACCTTCTGATATTTTATGAGCCTTTCTCTCTCAAATTGTAACTATAATTATCCCTGTGATCCTGCCTGTAGGGGTGAATTTCATGTGGTCACCTAAGTCTTGGGGCAAGACTGCTCTCAGTACTTTTTTTTTAATTGGAATATCCACAGATTGTCTGTAGGAACACCCCAGGGATTTTTTCTCTAGTTAGGAAGCTAAGGAATATAAGTGGAGTGTAACTACAATAAGCCCCCTTATGCCTTGTTGAGGAGTTTGAAAAACATCAGTGATATGCTGAGAAGTGATGGACAGAAATGAATAGACAGACTTTGAAAAAAGGGAGTATGACACATGAACCCATATAACTCAGAGAATCCCAGGGAGAGTTAGTGAGTGTTAAATGAGCAATACTCATCCACTACTTAAGGAACTGAACTTAGGACAGTATCTCTGCATGTTTTTGGAAATGTCTTGACTTATAAAATGCTCCTTTTAATATTTTTTCCTGGTCCTGAAACCTATTTAAAATCACTCAACTTGCTGCATAATTAGAGGTGCTCATCTTGACAGACCTGAACAGTTTGGGTTATCAGGATAATGCTGATCTTTATTCTCTGCAAATTTAATTTTATTTCTGCTTAGAAAACAGTCCTGAAATACAAATCTTACAAACAGTGAGCCTGTGAGTGGGTCTGTATGCATGCAGGCAAATATTTATCATTACATGCACTTGTCTGTTCAATACATGGTTCTTGGCAGCATTTCTTGTGCTCTGAAGTGTGGTCACAGATGCAGCTCTTCCCTAAAAATGTTGTGTGAAATATTTGGAATTAATTTGTTGGGTTCTGCAAACCAGGTGCATTTAGCTCTTTTGTATTGATATGTTGTGGGAACATGAAACTCTCTGCTTTCAGTTTGTTAGGATCAGTGTGCCTTGTTTCTTTACACTGGAATTTTTAAGGCAAGGTCTCTGTAATCATCCTGACTCAAGTCCTCAGGTTCCTCTCGTAGAAGAATTCACATTTAAGATTTCAGGATGAGAAACCTCATTCTCCTCTTGCCTTCTCTCTGCAGGAGATTATCTCTTACTGGGGTTTTTGGGGGTTGCTTGTGTCTTTTGGTCATTCTGTAGACAAAACTTGCATAAAGATAGAAACAACTGGCATTAGGTTTTAGAAATATCCTCATGTGAGGAGGGTTTGAAGAAATACTGGAGAAAAGCAATAGCTACTGTGTTCATACTCTTATTGACCATTAAAATTTGTATGAGATGTCAAAATGATGAGTTTTATAATCTACAGCATCCTTAAAACAAACACTTTTAGGCATTTACAATATTTTGGTCAGTTATACCACTTAACACAAAAGTAAGTGAAAGCTTCAAGTTTTTTGCCAAATGAAATATTCCTTAACCTGCGAGCATTTTGATGATCTGTGTGGAAACCCAGGGCAAGGGGAATATCCCCCTGTCTGCCTTGGGGTGCTCTGACTCCCAGGAAAACACTGACTTTGACCCTCATTCATGAAGAAAACTTCCAAAGCCTCATGGTAAACTAGAAACCACAAAAGTGTGAAATAGATTGTAGAGATTGTAGATAGTAGTGTAGTATGTCACATGGGTGAGAAATTTAGGTTTTAGGATTTTTAGTATGTTATAGATGGGTTCAAGATGGAGGATATAGGGTGTCGTCTCGAGTTCTTTTCTTCTCCTTCTTCCTCTTTCTTCTTGGATTTAGGTGGTATCTTGTAATTGGGTAGAAAAATCTGCATTGTGGGTCTTTAGGGGTCAGTTATTGGGTTAGAAAGGAAAATAATTTAGGTGTCACTTCTTAATTGGGTAGTTTAGTTTTTGATTAGACTTAGAAAGACCTTGCAGCATGAGGTTGTTGGCTATTTTTGTGCTGTTTTCACACATGCAAGGTCTGGGCGCAGACAGCGTGCTTAAGTTTTGATAACAATAGACAGAAACTGAAGACCGAAAAAGTCCAGCGCATCTCTCATTCTTGACACAGAACTGCTCCAGGGGTGTCTCCCCTGCCAGGGGAGCCCCCAGGCAGTTGCCCAACTTGGGGCCTGCAAACTCACAATCTGCTGTTTGCTACCATTATGACTTTTTGGTGACCACAGCCATAGAGATGCTGTCGGTAGGGCTGAGGCACATTTATGGTCATTTCATCTTGGATCAGTAGATGAATCAATGACCAGATGGCAGAAACTTCTTGATTTTATCTGAATGAACACAGAGAGCTGCCAACCTCAGACCCTGAGCAAGATTTTTATTGCTGGCTAAGGATCTATGTACAAATCATGAATGGGACGGGACTGCTGAGGAGCGCATCTCGAGCTATTTATTTTCCAGCATCACTCTCATTACATAGTTATGACAATGGGAAGATGCCAGCAGCTCACATCCCTGGCAGCAGACAAAGAACTCAGTGTTACAACTCACTTAAAAGTTTTTTGACCAATCACACAAAGCAAAAGCTTATTGACAGTAGTTCTATCCAATCTTTATAAGCACACGTACTTTTTTGTTAAAACAATGCTTGCTTATTTCCAATACAATACCTGCTTGCAAGCCTTAAGGTACAATGCACAGAGCTCCATTATTAAGCTTAGAACTTCCTAATATCTCACTAGATATACTTTTCTGTACCTTAGGGGGTTATTCTAGCCAAGTGTTAATACACAGACCATTGTTCTGTTTGTTCTCACTTTTCTACTTATATAACTTTTCTGCTGACAAATCTTATGGCTACTGCTTAGCTCTAATAGCAGTTCTGCTGTGTATGAGGCCTGCCTTTTGCAGCTTTCCCAAAACCCTCTGATTTTAAGGATTCCCACTGTTGCTTTTATTCTGCCTGATAATGAAATGAGAATCAGGCAGACTGTCACAGGGTGTCAAATTGAAGGATTCCCGTTTAGAAGTGAACATTCAATGGCTCTATATCTGTGGACACTCTCCTGGCTATTTGTTCATGTTGGAATGAGTATTGATGAGTGATGCAGAGTGATACCTCCATGCATGGCAGAGGAGGTTCCTAGAGCAGTCAAACCTGTGTTTGACTGATCAACAGGCAGGGAAAAAATACATTTCCAGTGTCTCTGGAGAGCTAGGAAAGTGTAAATGGTTGTAGGTGTGATAATCTACTTGAAAAGATGTCTGAGATAGGCAGATACTGTAGCTCTTGCCATTTCTTGGGACTAGGTTCCAACTAAGTGTGAGACAGGGCCTCTCCAGAATTCCCTTCAGGATGTATTGTAAAACATATCTTTTCGTCAAATCCTTTTAATTCCAAACTTTCTGTATGGTCACAGAAAGCATAAAGCTTTATTTATTCTGTTGTTCTGGAAAGCATCAAGTTCTAGGAACCTCTGTCCTTCAGTGGGAGATTCTGCTATAGACTGTAGGCATTTTTTCAGAGGACATATGCACAAAATAAGAAGATGACCTTAAAAGTTTGAATTCCATGCCTTTTGCGGCTCATGGAAAAAACCTGGCAAACTGCTTGTCCTGACAGAGCTCTCCATGAACTAACAGCTCTGGATTATGTTTGAACTTCCTGGATTATTGTCCCATGAATATACGTGCTGAGTAACACAAAACTTTAGAACAATTCCCCTTATATTCTATAATAAATCCCAGTAGATTATAATTAGTTTGAAAAAATGAAAATTTATTATAATCAGCTTGACTACATGAACACTGATTCCTAAAAAGAGAATGAGGAGTGCCAACCTCCTGAAACTAGTCTTGTTTCCAATATAAGAGAATGACCTCTAGTGTAGGGTGCTTCACAGGGATTGATGTTTTTCTCTCTGGTTTAAAAATAAGCAGGCAGATGGAAAGGTGTGATGCTTACACTAACTCTGAAAGGGCCAGTCTCCGCTTCATTTTATGAGAAATAAAAATCACAAAGCAAAGCATACTGAGCATGCAAGAAATCTGTAATACAACTAAATAAGAGGACCAATTCTTCTTCCCTGTAGAAGTCAGAATACCTATTCTGAGCAATTGAAATAAGGATACTAACTCCAAACAACAGCAGACTGCAACAATATACAACTTTGAATATGATTGAATAATAATAATGAAAGGATGCCATTTGTCTGCATAAATGGCTGCTTTAAGGTACAAGAGACAATAAAATAGAAAGCTGAAAGACTTTACCATTCAGCGGCGCTTGCATAGAGAGCTGTATCTTTAGGAAGAAAATAAGCACTGTAGCCACTGTGATTATCCTGAAGCTCTTGGCTGACATCTCAAGGAAAGACTTATAATATTCCAGCAGTTCACGGGTTTCTTTGCGCTCTGAAGAAATTCCCTTGTAGACATGTGGCAAATAGCAGAATGCACATATACAGAGATTCTTCTAATGAGGTATTGCCCTCTTCTCCCCTTTTCGCTCTACTTGCCTTTAGGACTGCTTTTTATAAAGCTCCTGAGACTCAACCCAAAGCAAATGATGTAATCAGACCTGCCTCTATGTCAGAACACCCTCAGAAGACTGATCATATCCTTCATTACCTCTGTTTTAGTGAGGTCCTCACAGGGAAGACTCCAGCACTTGGAGAATTTAAAAATGGAACTTGAGAAATTATTTAGAAGAGACAAAAATGTTAAAAAAAATCTGTACTCCTATGGGCCATACTGCAGTAGAGTTTCTTTAGCCTATTTCAGAGAGTCTCCCTCAGCTCCCATTTTTGAATCAGTTGGATGTAGTATAATGGCCCACTGTGAGGACTGGAGGGAAGGAAGGAGAAATGAGGCTCTGTGTGTAACTGGTAATAACTCAAAGGGACCATGGACACTTCCCACAAAAACCATCCAACTTGTCAGGAGCTGATTTTTTTTGAGCTGAAGGCTCTTGGACACAGGAGGACAAATGAAGTAGGGAGGACTGAAAATTCATGAAGCAACAGTCATAGAATCTGATATTATTCAGGACACGTATGGAGCAGGGTAAAGAGGAGCACAGGGTATAAGTTAACGTCCTCTTCTGTCAGTGTTTGAGGAATAAGCTCTTAAAGTGAGGATAGCGGAGGAGCAGAAGGTGGGATTGAAGAGACCATTGGTTTTATTTGAGTACATTATTATTTATAATCGTTATTAACTGCTTGCTATGTATCAGTAACAGCTTTATCAAGTATTAGTATTGATTGGTCAAACTTTATTTTCAACATCTTTTTTTTATCAGGTACTGTGTAATTGCTCAATGTTATTAGACTTTCTTATTTTTTCCCTATCATTTATAAGGTAGATAAGGGAAAGTTGACTGTAGCATGGCCCACTTCTTGGCCCTGCCTTGATCCCAGGCAGGGCCCTGCTGTAAAGCATGGTTCTGGTCCATTGCTGCTCTTCATCCATAGCCCAATCCTCCCAGTTTAGGTAGAGGGAGTCTGCAAGGAGCAGCACCAACTAATAAATGTCCTGTAGCCTTTTAGAAAGCAGCTGTGGTTGAGAACACTTCCTTTTATACTTCTCCTTAGCATTTTGTAAACCTAGATTGTAATTCTACTTGTTTTGGTTCAGACAGATGTAACTAAGAGTTAGAAACTGTAAGCTATAGTGAAAATGTTTTTAATATGACTTTGCGAGTGCCATTGTCCAAAGCAAAGGGACATTCTCTACTACATTGGTACAAAAGGCATACTGAGTGTTCAGCATGAGGGCTATCAGCACACAGTTGTTGCTCTATGCTGGACCTTCCTAACCTGAAGGAAATTTGGAAACTCCATTTTGCAGGTTTCTGTAGAATAAGTGGTTTTGTCATCAGCCTTCACGTAGCTGGCAGCCTGTCTGACATGCTGCTAAGGTTGGTATCAAGAGCTGAAAGTTACCTGCTCTACAAAAAGACCATGTTGTGTAGGAGTGTATGGACTGAGCTATCTGCCAAATTGTGTTTTCTTATCTCCTTCCTTCATCTTTTCTGCCAGTGTTCTTGAAACATTCACCATGGTGAAGTACAGTCTGATTCTTAGAATCTCCTTCAGACCGTTTTTGCATTTTCACAATCTGTACCTCTCCTCCCCTAGTTCCTGCTATAGCAGAAGCCCTTTGGCTTCACATCTATGAGAGGAATTTCAGGCAGTGCTTGTGCTTTCAAGACTGGTTGGAGAGAAAGCTCTTTGCTCCCAAAGAAAGAGAAAAAAAGCTCCCTGACACAGTTACCTGCCAGTGTTCTGCACAAACAACATAGGGATTTTATTCTGGCTTTAAAAAATTTATGTTGCTAGCAGTCAGTTTTCATTTCCATACCAGGCCAAGGCAGAGACAGAGAAGCATTTTCATGGATGGGGGGGGCTCAAGACAAGTAGTAGATTTGCATCCTGAGTATGAAAGTTCAGGCTGAAATTTTGCAGTATGTGTTTATCAGTCTTTAACTTGCACTGTTCTGTAACCTTGGTGGTGTTTTGCCAAGGCAGTAGTAATGCAAAGACTGATGTGATAATGGAAAGTGTACTGGACAAGTTCAAGGCAAATAGGTGAGACAAGGCATTCTCATTAGAGAGTACATTTGGAGTTTTCACTTGCAAATTCTGTGAGAATTTGATTGACCCCAATCACTCCCTCTCCTGGTGTGTTTAACCTCAGACATGAAGCTGTAATAAAACAGAAAATAAGGTCCTCTCATCAGCTATTCAAGTGCTGGGTAGGGCTTCCTGCAGCCCTTGGAGGTTTGATTCAAAGAAGGCTCTAGGGAGCATGGTGACCCAAGGCATGGCACATCTGAGGGTGTGCCACTTCTTTGAGGGCATGGCACATATGACGGCATGGCATGACTTTGAGGGTGTGGCATGGCGTCTTGCGCTGCAGTTCATGCAGGCAGGGTTGCAGTCATCCTCCTGCTAGTAGGCTTTTTGTGCTGGGAGTTGATTGGTTGGTTGGTTGGTTGGTTGGTTGGTTGGTTGGTTGGTTGGTTGATTTTGGGGTTTTTTCATCAATGGTCTCCACACAATCAAAAGCTATAGCTGGTAAAAGTACACCAATCCAAACAGAACCCCCCAAGAAGGACGTGTCTGTTCAGATCCCTTCCTGCAAGGAATGTTTGAGCTTGTCACTAGCACCAGGGGACATTGCAAAAGACTCCTGCCTGTGGTGTGATCAGGTGGCTGATCTTAAGGAGGAAGTAGAAAGACTGAGGAGCATTAGAGAAAGTGAAAGAGAAATAGACTGGTGGAGTTTCACCCTTCCATCCTTGAAAGAAGCCCACCAGGAGTTACAGGAGTCCCATGCTTCCCACCATCAGGCAGGAGGAAGACACCTGGTAGATGAAGGAAAATGGAAATGGGTCCCTTCTTGGGGAGGTTATGAAAATTCCTCCCAGCCCCCATCACCTACCTAGATGCCACTTCAGAATAGGTATGAGGCCCTGGATCCAGAGAGCCAGATGACACAGAAGAAAATAATCTGCATGGAGAGCCTCCCAATTATACCTCATCTGTCAGACAGATTACTACCTCTAGCATCAAAAACAAAAGAAGGGTAGTGGTAGTAGATGGCTTTCTTTCTGAGAGTAACACAGAGCCCCATATATTAACTGGACCCATTCCACAGGGAGGTCTGTGGCCTCCCTGAGGCTCAGGGACACGGTATTACTGAGAGACTCTGTAGGCTGATTCAGCCCTCTGATTACTATGCACTGCTAATACTCCAGGCTGGCAGTTACAAGACTGAAAAGCAGAATACCAGGGTAATTAAAAGGGACTCCAGGGCTCTGGGTTGGTTTGTTGATGGGAGAGGAGCACAGCTCGTGTTCTGCTCAGTGCCTTCAGTTGCAGGGACAAATGATGAAAGGAACAGGAAAACCCACATTATCAACAAATGGCTTAAGGTCGGGTGCCATCAGCAGACTTTTGGATTCTTTGATTATGGGGCAACTTTTATGGCACCTGGTCTGCTGGAGCCAGATGTGCTCCATCTCTGTTAATGGCACAAAGATTGTAGCCCACAAATTCGCACAATTCATTGAGGGCTTTAAACCAGGTTTGAAGTGGGAAGGGGATACAACCAGGCTCTTCAGAAACAAGCCGAAGGGTGGTAAGCCAGAGTCAGGGGTAAAAAATCAGCAGCCCAGCTGAAGTGCATTTACATTAATGCACTCAGTATGGGTAGCAAAGGCTTGAGTGCTGTGTCCAGTTCTGGGTCCTTCAGTTTAGGAAGGACGTTGAGATGCTTGAGCATGCCCAGAGGAGGGCAACAAGGCTGGTGAGGGACGTGGAATACAAGTCCTGTAAAGAATGACTGAGGGAGGTAGGGTTGTTTAGCCTGGAAAAAAAGGAGGCTCAGGGGTGACCTTATCACTGTCTATATCTACCTGAAAGGAGGTTGTAGTCAGATGGGGGTTAGGCTTTTCTCCTAGGTAACCACTGACAGGACAGAGGACACAGTGTTGAGCTGCACCAAGGGAAGTTTAGGTTAGATGTTAGAAGAAAATTCTTCACTGAAAAAGTAATTGGGCAATGAAACCGTCTCCTCAGGGAGGCGGTGGAGTCACCATCCCTGGATGTGTTTGAAAAAAGACTGGATGTGGCACTCAGTGCCATAGTTTAGTTGATGAGGAGATATTAGGTCATAGGTTGGGCTTGATGATCTCAAAACTCTTTTCCAGCCTAGTTCATCTTGTGATTCTGTTCTGATGTGAGCAGTGTCAAAGTTGGAGGAGATGTTGACACTGCATTTCTTTAAAAAACCTTTTAGTAAACATATAGATAAATGGACATAACAGACTGTGGAAACCCTTGCATACTGTAAACAGAAAGCAAAGAGGGTCAGTTGGATCCAAAACAAGCTATTACCTCACTATCTGCTAAAATCAGCAAGTAAAATCTCACTATCTGCTAAAATCAGTAACTAAAATCAGTCTGGGTCATAAGGCCATCTCGTGGGGTCTCACCAACTCCCCAGTTTGGGAGGCTGGTGGGTACAGGGGGCACTGCTGGCAATAGGGCCCAGTGAGACTGCCTGAATGCAAGGCTCAAATAATACAAACCCATGTAACTGCTCTCTGTAAGCAAAAAGTTTAACTCCAGAGCTGTCTGAGAAAGGGCACAGCATTGACAGACAGTTGTCTCAGAAACCCTATTGTTAACCTCTATTGTTAAACTGGCCATTTCCAAATTATGGGATTTTATTATTTATGGTTATGATTATTTTATGATTTGATTATGATTGGAATTATGAACTCAAGCAAGTTCCTTGTTTCCTTGACATGATCTTCCTTCAAGCCTTTTAGTCTTTCAAAACAACATTTCTAAGTAACTGTGAAATTTTGGAAATTGCCCAGTATCTTTGCTTATATCACATCTGAATGTGGATATGTGCATCCTGAGGTGCAGTGCATAATGGTAGATATTTTCCTGCTGTGTTCTCATTTTGGTTTTGCCTCGTTTTCATTACATCTGCAAGTTTCAAGGTAAGAACTGCTTTTAAAAAAATCATATTGCAGATGATGCACAAAACCAAGCTACTGATCCCTGGTCATTGCAAACTATGGAGTTAGAGCAGGAATTCATAAATCCAGTCCTCTGCCCTCTAAATTATTCTATCTCTTGAAATTCCCTATATGTTAGCAATTTCCCATCTGCCCTCCCCAAAATATTATGCCCTTATTAAAGAAGTTTCTGCTGTGACAGAGTAGCCTAGTGAAGCCATATTCAAGATTTCTTGCATGTTCTGAAGTAGATGCTGAACAGGATGGGAACTGGCAGACTAAGCAGAGCAGCACTCCAGAATTTTCTGTAAGAGAAGGTCAGGCACTGCTGTGTGTCACTACTTGCACAAATTCGAATCAATTTCCACAAATTTTTTTTTTCTGTTCAAACTGATATTCAGATTTAGTCCTTGTCTTCCCTGAAGTCTGCTCTCAAACAAATTTACAGGAGCATGTAAGATCATATCAGGCACAGACCTAAAGATCCCTCTGAGTGCATATATTGATTTTGTTCAGTGTATGTCTGCCTTAGTGCTCTCTTGTCCCCCATTTGTCCCAGCTAGCTTCGTGGGGGGAGGGAGAACGCGGGCAATTTCCGTGTTTTCCGGCGAGCCCACGTGGGCGTCGGCCGGTGCTGCGTGGGTCTGGGAGCGCGGCGAGTCCCGCGGCGAATAAAAGGAGAGAGACTTTCTCCCGCGGGCAGAATCCTGGTTTATTGTGGCTTGGTTGGGAAAACAAAAACCGAAAAGGCTGCTGCGTGCTGAGCTGAAGTTTGTTCGTGCCGCCTTGCTGGTTCGGGGGTGGGGCGGCGCGCTCCGAAGCTGGCCGCGAGCCAAGAGAGGCGGCGTGCGGCGCCGCGGCGCTGTGGCCGGCTCGCGCGGGTGCCGCAGCGGGAGCAGCCGCGGCGGCAGAGCGGAGCGGAGCGGAGCGGCCGTGGGGCAGTTCGGAGCGGCTGCAGCAGCGATCGCGGAGTGGAGCGAGCGGCCGCGATCGTCCGGGGCAGGGGCAGCAGCGGCGGCGGCGGCGGCGGCTGCGGCAGTCAGGGGCCGGGCGGGAGAAAAAGCACGGGGTGTCCCCAGCCTGCGGGTTAAGTACCGAACAGGGGAAACCCGGGGCAGCCAATGGGGTAACGCCACGGGGGGTCTGGGGACAGTGGGGTGCAGGGGTACATCCAATGGAAGATGGACAGGTGGAGGGTCGCCGGTCGTCTCCCGACCCCGCCGTGTGACTGACAGATGGTCTGAGGGATGTAAACACAGTGACTTGGCACTTTCCCGGGAAGGCAAACCGCGGGGGTAGATGGGAAAACCCGGGGAGTCGCTACAGAGCGCGGGGGGGATACATGGAATGAACTTATACATGATAAAACATATAATAACACAATTCCACATATGTCTTTAGAAGGATTCATTTCTCTTGCATTTCTGGACTGAAGTTAACCTATTACAGTAAAATATGACCATAAAGCAACCTGACTTCAGGTCCCAGCTGCTGGGAAAACCCAACTTGAATTTAAACAGTAGACTAAACTATGGTGCTTATAATAGGTTAAACAGCACCTGTTGGGAAAGATAGATAAATATGATTGCCTAGCAGAAGAGTCACAATAGTACAGCCAGGATGAAAACAATGCCTCCTACTGGCTGGACAATACCCTTACCTACAGAGGGGTCCAAAAGTCAAATGGACTGTTCCATCTCACCCCCCAGAATGTATGGTTCACCCCACACCTGTAACCCTTCCCTGAACCATCAGGTGTCTGTGACCCCATTGGCCCAGGTCCTGTTCCAGCCCACCTTGAAGCCCCCATTGATAAGGGGTCTCCAGGGGGCCAGACGCCCTCTTGGAACTTCCCCTCTCTTAGATTTTCCCCCTCTTGGAGTCCCTGCTCTCCTAGAGCACCCTCTTTTCCCTTTGTCTCTCCCCTCCCCCATCACCTCAGGCCCTGCCACGTGCTGCGTCTGGCAGCTCTGGGCGGGACCTTTCACCATCACTAATAAACCTGATATTCTAAGAGCAACCAACAGAGATCTCTCGTCTGAATCCATCCAAACCGTCCAGGAGCCCAGCATTCCAAATAAGCACCCATAAAAGCAGCAGACTGAATGCTGTATTTACAGTGTCTGTGACTGTAACCAGTTAGAAATACTGCTACTCTAGGCATGCAGGTGAGTCCAAAGTACAAATATATTGCCAGTTAATTTCAAGGCACTACATTCAGTTTCTGAGAAAAAGACCTGTTAAGTACCTGCTTAGATGCATGTAGGGAACATATGTAGTGAATAACAAACTGATTATATACAAAGGTAATGAAGCTTTTTTGTGCTAATAGATAATATGACTTAACAGAGGTTCTCAGTCACGGGGATGAGGTGGATATGCTGCTTTGGCCTGTAGGGCATGGTTGCTGCATGCTCTTCAAGGATCATTCTGTTGATGAGGGCAAGAAGGTCACCTCAGATGGGTGTTCCTGGGGCCCATGCAGGGTAGTGGGCTGTGTTGTTCATAGTGATGGCTATGGATAATGTGCAAGAAGATCTGTTATCTAAAATAGGCTCCAACAAATTTCTTTGTCGCATACCATGATGGTGACCCTGCCACCACATGACAAGCACTAATGATATCCTATGTTAAGAAGGGTTACCTAAGAAAGTTGCATGAAATAAGAATTCCAAAGCCAAAATGTTTTTGTGGTCACTGCTATGACTAACAGGGCTTCTATGTAGTAATTTAAACACAAGCTGAGGATTTGCTTGGGGGAGGAGGAAGTGGGGGATGAGGGGTGAGGATGAAAAAGGATCCTTTCAAGGTAGCAACAGCCCAGAACAAATTTCCAAAAGAAGTTTCCGGCAAACCAAAAATGTGAATTCATGGTGTACTTAGGTGCGCTTTATATAACAACTAAATAACAGGTAGAAGCTTGTTAGTCACTATATTTGTCCTGTCCGCACACACTGAAAAGCCCAAACATATGGTTAAAAAAGGCTCAAGCAAACAAGTTAGAAAACACAGTACAGCAAAGTGAGGCATTCTGCTAAAGATGGAGCACAACTTTCTGCTCACTGCTTTGCACCCCTGGATCCTGCCCAAGGATATATACTCCGCAGAATAATCGGATCATTTTTGTTACTGGCCTCTGCTGTCTGCTTCATTCACCACACATGGTCATGGTGTTGGCTTGATCTAGGAATAGCCAGACTAAAGCCTTGCTATAGATAAGACAGAGGTATTACACTGTCAGTTCTGGCCTTGTCTAGATTCTAAGCTGGCAGGCCAGAAGAGAGTGAGCTGGGCAGGGTGCCAGGAGTCCCCATGCTGGCTGTCACTTTCTGACTCTGGGAATGACTTCCTTCTGAAATGAACAGGGCTTATGCCTTTATTAATATTCAGCTCTTTATTAAAAAGATCAGCTGGCCAGGGGGCTCAACACGGAGCTTGCCCCTGCTGTTGTAGCTTTTTCCACGTAGCCGAAGGGGTCTTCATGGCACACTGGTAGCCAAAGGGTCGTCCTAGGGTGACATTATGGTGTTTGTATCTCCAGTTGTGTGTTCTGTTTATGCTTTGTTATGTGTAGTAGATATCATTTGCGCCATTTCTAATATGATATATGTGATATTGAATAATTCTATACCATTTCATTGTCTTCTTAATCCTCCCAGATTATTACCAGAGTAATATTTCTTACATTTTTTGTGTCTGGATTATTGTCTGTTGTCCTTAGATTTGTTAATTAACCAATCACAGTGGTGAAATTGAAAACATGAATGTCATTTAAAAATGCAGCATTTGTAACTTAGAACTAGCTATGGGTTTTGTTGCCTTTATAAAGGACAACCAGGAACCTGGTTCAGATGGCAGCACGGCAGCCTGGTCTCGGCCAGGCTGCTCGGGCTAATCAACAGACGCAGATACCAGTGTGGCAGACGGTTGAAAAGCGTTTATTATCCTATCTCGTGGGTTTAAATAGTTTTGGGGGTTTTTGCTACGTCAGAGGGGGGTTGGGGGTCTCAGGGGTTAGTCGGGTAGTGGAAATTTACCAGAGCAGGTGTGGCTACATTCTTCTGGGATTTCTGGGGTTAATAGATAAGTGGGGAAGAGAGAGAGGGGGAGGGGTCTATCTTTCCGTGACATCGCGTGGTCTTCCGCTCGCCTGTCCCTTACCTACCACATCTCCCCCCTCCTTATCACATACAAAATGAGGTAGTCGTAGGTATAGGCACTGGAGTGAGGTACAAACATGCAACTTGTTAAGGAAAGGGTGGTTTAGTAGATTAGGGTAGATTTTTTAAGGCAGGTGCTGAAGGCTTTAGTTACTGACTGTGTTTGCAGTTTTTTGGTTTATAGCATCTGTTGGTGGCCTATGAACAGAATGTTTGCCCTTTCCAGACGGGCCTGAACAAACGAGACTAGTTTGTTCAGCAGGCATGGTCCTATGGTAATAGCCAAAAGCAGTATTGCCAGTGGACCTACCAGGGCGGAAATTAAAGTGGTGAGCCAAGGTGATTGATTGAACTAGGATTCAAACCAGCTCTGTTGGGTCTTCCTGTCTCTCTTTCTCTGAGCCAGTCTGTCTCGGAGTTCTGCCATGGAGTCTTTAACGACTCCCGTATGATCTGCATAAAAGCAGCATTCCTCTTTTAAGGCTGTACACAGTCTTCCCTGCTGCATGAACAAAAGGTCTAGACCCTGCCTATTTTGTAAGACTACTTCTGAAAGCGAAGAGACTGATTTCTTTAAATAGGAGATGGACTTCTCGATCCTCTGCAGGTCTTCGTCGATGGTCATTTGCAGCTGAGAGAGTCTGTGCTGCTGGGTTGCGATGGCTGAGACACCTGTGGCTGTGCTAGCTGCTCTTAGGCTAAGCAGCATTGTGATGGTTAATTTCTTTTTTGTGGAGTCTGCCAGGTTCCTCGAGAAGGTGGTATGTCTCTTCGTCTGAGTGATGTAGGATCTTAGAAACAATCAGAACTTGAACACAGAAATCGATAGAGTTATTAAACTTGGCAAGGAACATATAAGGATTCACTCTGGGTTTCTGGCAAACTTACATCTCAAATGTGGATGGGACTACTTACTTATTGGTCTTCTGTGGGGAGTGTCCCACTTGCACTGGTGGGGGGTACTGGCTGTGGAGTAACTGAAGGGGGTATCTAAAGCATTGCTTTCGTAGAAAAGGGGGTTTAATATCATAGCAAAACTAATAGGGGTTAGTCAGGTTTGATTTGGTTTCATTTAGGGTTAGTAAGGTAGCTTCTAAACAGGCTGGCTATGTGGAACACGAAGGATGGGGTATTTATTATGGTGACTTTTTGAGCACTTTGTTACTTGATAGATGCTGCACGACACACCTAAATAGCTGATGAGGGTAGTGGCTTGGGCCAGCTTGCCTCTCGGTCACAAGCCTTTAACAGCAAAATTGCATGAAAAAGACACTGTGTATGTTCGGATCTCACCACCGTGGGATTCTTAGGTGTTGTCTGGCAGTTTGGTGGTCTGTCATCTCCTTCTGGAGCAGGGGTGTGTGTGTCACTGGGATGGTTCACAAGCGTGTCCTGCAAACAGAACTCACAGCCTCTCATTAGTTTTGTTTTGAGGGTCAGGTTCGGTTGGTAGCAGTGGGTGTGCAGCAGTGGCTCTCATAGTCTCACCACGTGGGGGTCCCGACTGCCACAGAGGCAGCACGTCCCACACATCCCCGGGGGCTTTCTCCCCACTTTCATGGCTAGGGCCACCCGGGGGTCCCGTATCGGGGCGTCTCTTGCTGACTCTGCGGCACGGGCGCCGTTATTTGCGGTGGGAGGAGGCTGGGTTCGTCCGCGCGCTCCCCCCATCCCCAGCCCGTGTGTCCGGGGGCTGGGACCCGTATTCTTTGGCGAGACGCCCTTTTTTCCCGCAGCTCCAAGGGGTATTGTGACCGCTTTTCGGTGCGGCTTAGAACTCTATTTGGTTTTGTTTTAAACTGTGCTGGTTCCGTATCTTTTGTTTCGGAGTTCCGGCTGGCCCCCGCCGGCTCGGAGGAGCCGGTAGAGCTGTCGCCAGGCTCCGCGCCGGAAATGAAATGCCAGCGTACTTCCGGGGCTCCGCGCCGTTTTGTTCGGCCCCGGGCTCGCTCCTCCCCGCGGGGGTGGGGCCGCTCCCGCCCCCCCGGCTCGCCGCGCCTACCGCGGGGGGTGGTTTTTCCCTTATATGGTGGCGGCGCCTGGCGCGGCTGCTGATTGGCTCTCTGCCTTCTGCCGCTCTCCGCCCCTTTCTCCCGCGCGCGCGCGCCCCTGAAATCGCGCGGTGTCCGAGTTTTCGCGCCGGGATTACCCGGGCCCCGCCCCCCTCTGCGGCACCCGGCGCCATTTTCAAGGCGGCAGCATGGCCGGGCGGCCAGCGTCCCTGCCCGAGCTGCGGCCCCCGCGACTCCGGCCTCTCCTGTCAGCCCCTGCCAAAAGCGCTCTGCGCGCCGCTGCGCTTCCGGCAATGGACCTCCGATCGGCGGCGGCGGCGGGACGGATTGGGAAGCCGCGGTTTCTCGGGGCTTTTTTGCGGCGGGGGTTTCCCAGGGGTTTTCCGCGGCGGGGGTGTCCCGGGGGGCTTCTGCGGCGGGGCCCGGCGCCGCTCCGCTCGGCACGCCGGCGGGGAAGCGGCGCGGGGCCGCGGCCGGGTCCGGGTCCCGGCGGGAGCGGGGCTGCGCTGTTCGGAACGCGCTGCTCTGGGGGCTGCGCTGCCTCTGCCGGGCTGGGCTGGGCTCAGCTCCGCGGCGGGGCCGGGCTGCACTCTGATTTGGGGAAGGGGTTGTCGCGCTGTGCCTCCCCGGGTTTCCGCTCTCGGGCGGACTGTCCCCAGGGACGGTCTGCGCCTTCGCCCCCGTCCCGAGCTCGGGTTTAACTAATAAACACATACGCGCTGCACTCTGCGTCTCCTGTTTTTCTATTGCCCTGCGCGGGGTTTTTTCTACCTTGCCCCGTGCTGTAACGCTTTCGCCACTGCCTGAGGATTTTGCCTCCCCGGCCAGCGTGGCTGTACACTGTTCCCATATTCCCGGATGCATGGCATCCACTGAGCATTCGGTTGCTCCAAGCTTAGGCAGCCTTGCTATAGCAAGATAAAAGTCCCTGAGCTTAAACTCGATACTCCATTGCTTCATACTCACGACCCATGCGACGCTGTCCATGACGCTCGCGGGCCCCGGGGACGTCTCCCCTACGCCTAGATACGGTCTGACCGTTCCGGCCGCTGCTTCTGTCCAGGTGTATCCCGTCCACCGGGGGAATTTTCCTTTTTTTTTTTTCTTCTTTTTTCCCGGGTTTCGGCACCAGTATGTTGCCTTTATAAAGGACAACCAGGGACCTGGTTCAGATGGCAGCACGGCAGCCTGGTCTCGGCCAGGCTGCTCGGGCTAATCAACAGACGCAGATACCAATGTGGCAGACGGTTGAAAAGCGTTTATTATCCTATCTCGTGGGTTTAAATAGTTTTGGGGGTTTTTGCTACGTCAGAGGGGGGTTGGGGGTCTCAGGGGTTAGTCGGGTAGTGGAAATTTACCAGAGCAGGTGTGGCTACATTCTTCTGGGATTTCTGGGGTTAATAGATAAGTGGGGAAGAGAGAGAGGGGGAGGGGTCTATCTTTCCGTGACATCGCGTGGTCTTCCGCTCGCCTGTCCCTTACCTACCACAGGGTTTGCCCCTTGTGACACCAGAAATAGTAGCAGCAGGTTTTAGGTTCTGGAGTTACTCAAGTCCTTTTGAACAGTTTTCCCTTCCTTGATCAAATGGACGAGCTGGTCCCAACTCTGATGTTTTCCAGGCAAATAGATACTACTAGGTCTTCCTCCAACAGGATGCTTGAAAGTTCTTTTCTGTGCTTATTACAGTATGTAAGATGAGTGGCCTATTATTTTTTTTAATAAACCTGTACTTCCCTCATTTGCCAAAAATTAATAAGTAAGCCACATTCAGTTGTGATGAAGAGAAATTAGTTATCTTGGCTATAAAATGTTCTATTGTGATGGGATGAAATAAAGTCTGCTGATCTTAAAATAAGCTTAAGCAGAAATACAGAAGCATTATTTTCAAGATTGCCTTTGGGAATAATGTAATATAAAGTTTATATAACAAATGCAGTAAAACTAAATGCCAGTGACATGAATTAATACTGGTGGATGTCACCCTGATGCACTTGAACTATTGAACAGGCTCTGGAGGACAATAAACAATTGATGGAGCTGGTGTTGGTGGATGCCAGACATGAGAACTTTCAGGCATTTGTTTAAAGCATGAATTTAAAGCAACTCTTTGTACAAATAATACCTTATGTGAAAACCCTTGAGTTTATTTATACCATTTGTTCATCACATCTTCATTGGTTTGTTCGAAAGAACCCACCACAGAGATTACTCACATTCATCTTTATTTAACCCCTTACATCATGCCCAAGCTGGGATAGTGCAGAACAGATAAAGTTTGGGGCAGAATTAAAGCACTGCCTTTTTTTTTTTTCCTAATGAGATGCTTCTGGAATCCTTGGAAAAGTGATGTAAAATTAGTATAGGCCCTTAGAAATTAAAGAAATTAGATCTCAGATACATATTTGAATTATATTTTAAAAAATAAACACAATCTTCTGATGGAATCTTTATCAGCCCAATGCCATTTGTACTGCCAAAGTAAACCTTATTTCCCACAGGAAGCAACTCATTAAGAAATGAGAGATACTTCCATATTACTGGGGAGAAACATAAATCCCGTGGCAGTAGATGTCCCAGGAATTTCTTGCAGTGCCGATGTGAGCAGGGAGAGTGTAGAACTTGCCCTTCGGCCCTGGAACCTTTGCTCCATGCCTTGTGTCACACCGCCCTCAAGGGGCATGCTTGGCAGTGCCCTGCGGGCGCTGGGACCAAAGTCCTGCCCGTTTACATGCTTCAATCTCAGGCTCCGAACTGTCACAGATGCTTGCTCTGGGCATTTGCGTACTTTTTAAAATGCTTTGTCTTTCACCTTGGAGATCTTGCACTTTAGAAAAGAATGTTGAACCTTGTAAAGGGAGGTGCTTGTGTTCTTATGATCAAACACTGAAAAAGTGTGTGAACTTAATTTTCAGAGGCCATACAGGAAATTGAAATAGATTTGTTAACAAGACATCAGCAGAAATGTGCTTGTCGTATTTAATGTGCTCTAGTGTAGTTTCATACACAGATGCCTGCAGCTAAGCTGCAGATGACATAAAAGTCACAGAACTGCTTGGCCAACTTCAGTAGAGGTTTTATTAAGCTGAGACCTTGTGTTACAACTTACCTGTATTCTGATGCTTTCTATTGATACTTCGCCTGCCAGCATCTGCCTCAGAGTTGCACCTGCACCAAGTAAAGGACTCACTTCTTTGTTCTGGGCTTCTGTGGTCTCCATCACTATTGCTATCATACCTGAATGTTTCAGTACCATACCTTTGGGAAATTAGAGGTGAAAGCCCAATCTATCAAGTTGCTACTAGGTCTGGATTGGCATGTATGTGTTCAGAGTGATCATTGTGAGAGGCTGTCTGGAGCTTTAGTTGCCACTTGGGGTTAAACCCAGTGCTCAGAGCAAAAGGTTTGCTAATATTCACTTCAGCTGAGTCTTCAGAGCATCTGCCAATGTCCCTCATTCTCAATGAGAAGAAACATGCCATGGGAGATGATATTCTTTCTATCTTTATGCATTTGATCTAGAAGTGGAGGATGAATGTGTATCCATAGAGATAGGAAAAGTCCAATGTGTGTGCTCCAAACAGAGCTGGACTCTTTCACAGCTGTAGTTGAGAAGGAGATTAGTCTTCAAACAAGCAAACAGGTCTACATTGGTTTAAATAATCTGCCAGGTGATAAAGTAGAACTATCTGGCAAAAAAAACCACAACCAAACTCTGAACTACAGTTCTTCAGGTCAGCATTCATTCCACTTCTACAGCATCATCCCTTCTTCATTCCATGCTCTCCAATTTCCACAACAAATGTGGAAGTCAGTTAAGGCAACAATCTGCTTCACTTGATCCACTGAGTGATATTCATCTAGTGGCTTTTAATGAAGCCAAGAGCACAAGGAAAAATGAAGCTACTGCATCATTAGATCATATCATAATACATACTCATGGCAAGTAATGTTTTCAAATATTTAACACCACCAACTTTATTTCTGAGGAATACAGCAGAACAAAAGAACTCTCCATGCAAACTTCCCCACTCCTAATGTAAATTCTTAGTATATATGCAAGATACCAATTCAGGACCAAATTCTAAGCTCAAATGCTCTCAGGTGGAGCCTATAGCATATATGGATGACTATATATATATATATATATATATATATATATATCAGAACAGGCTCTTGTGTGAAATATCTCTGCTGTAGTAGAGATGATATGCTATATTAAATAGAAATTTCTAATATACAGTGCTAAATCACAAGCTCCTGTTCTGCACTGATTGCTCCCATTATAAGCATGCCTATAGGATTTATATTAGCTACCATCAAAAGTACTCTGATCTGAGGAAGGATGGGAGCAAGAGGTGAGGCACTGGTTCCAAATCAAGTGATTTGTACTGAAGAAATCTTATTGAAAAAGCTAACCAAAAAGGAAAATTATACCCAGAGCTCCTACTTGGGTTTTCCTCTGAACCCAACATGTACACCTCACTGCAAACCACTTAAAACTACCCGTTGTAAGCAAAGCTTTTGAGATCTGAGTGCTAAGAGTTGCATTAGTGATCAATTATTTTTCAATCAGCAAAGAGGCTGCATTACAAACATGCTTATACTGGTCCTTATGTGTAAAGACATTTGATGGTTCCAGGATGGTTTGGGTGGATACAGACGAGAGATCTCTGCTGAACGTTCTTGGAGGATAAGGTTTATTCGGGATGGAGAGAGGCCCTGCCTTGAGCTGTGTCACAGCTCGTGGCCAGGCCTGAGGTGATGGAGGAGGGGAGAGACAAAGGGAAGAGCAAGGAACCCAGGAGGGGGAATCCAGGAAGAGGGAGGAAGATCCAAGAGGGCGTCTAGCCCCCCCAGAGACCCCATATCAGGGGGCTTCAAGGTGGGCTGGAACAGGACCTGGGCCAATGGGGTCACAGGCACCTGATGGTTCAGGGGAGGGTTACAGGTGTGGGGTGAACCATACATTGGGGTGAGATGGAACAGTCCATTTGGCTTTTGGACCCCGCTGTAGGTGAGGGCATTGTCCAGCCAGTAGGAGGCATGATATTCAACCTGGCTGTACTATTGTGGTTCTTAATCATACTTATCTATCCTTCCCAACACTTATGCATCATCACATATGTGATAACTGCTATGCATCCTTACTCCCTAACAGATAAACTCATCCTTACTTAAGCACTTATCTTGGTGGCTAGAGACAAAAACACTTAAAGGCTGCCACATTTTCCATGGGGATGGCAACTAAAACAAATAAATGAGCACATTTTTGTACAGAATTACACTGTTCAAAGGTGCAGTGAATGGCTGTCAACCTACAGATGAAAAAAGAAAGAAAACTCCATTATTATCTTGCAAAGGGACAAGGGATAAAGTCAGTAATACGAGTGCTAAAGTGAACGTAGACAACCAAAAGCATATAAATGTGTTTATTTTACCATATTTAAATTTAATCTTGTTAATATGTTGTTTCCTTACTTTGAAAGACTAAATATACTGCTAATACAATCCACACAGAGGTAAGAACTGACTGTGGTTTCTAGTGCTTGGCGAAGGCCAAGTGATGCAGGTACAAGGGGAAAGTGAGAAGAGCAGATCTAATTGAGGTTTCTTACTCATTCTTTGTGTGTAAGGTTGGGTGGGGCACAATACAGGATTGAATGCATGCATTGGTTGGAAAAGACAGCAACTGCAGTCAAACTGCTGCTTTAATGTATTGTCTTCATTATACATTATGGTAGAGGTTGCAGAGTAAAAAAAGGACCTTTAGGCTAATGTAAAGCATTACACCACCTTTTTAAAAGCTCCTTAAACTAGTAATTCTTAGATGTATATCAAGGTTTGTATGTTGTATGAAGCAAATTTAAATATTGTTTGCCCAGTTGATTTTTTTCTCTATTTGTATATGCTTTTTCAAAAATTATATACATTTTAATACAATTTTATATAAAATATTATATAAATTTATAAATATAATAATACATTAATTTCAAATTCTAAATATTCATTTTTATAATATAAATGTATATACAATAGTATATAAATTTTTATACAGGTTATATATAATATAACCAGAAAACTATATGATGGGAATGTTACTTACTTAATAGATCAAATATTACAAGTTTGGAGGATGGGGGAGTGTGTGAGGAAGATCTATTGCTTTGTGTCAAGGTAACATTTGCAGCCATTTAATTCATAGTTTGGTATCAATGACCTAATGCTGCTTCTAGCTATACAGCTAGAAATGCAAACTAATTCCATAGAGTGTAGACCAAGTAGTTTCTGATGCTGTGAAGAATTGGGTCTTTCATACTCTGAATTTCCCCCCCTTGTATAAACAGGGTGAAAAAGAACAAGAGTAAAGAATGACATTTTGCCAAGGAGATTAGTGACCACCAAGACATCTTTGATATGAATATTTAAAGTAGATCATCTGAAAATCCATACAGAACTGTCAGTTTCTAAAGTATTCCTCCATGAAATAGTGCAGTACCACATATAATACATTGAGATAGATACTTTCTGTGTCTACACAAAGGTCATGAAACAGGCAAAACCAGTGGCAAAATTGTGTTTCTCACATTAAGGTTAGAGAAAGTGTCTAAAACTCCTAATATGCAATGGTTATCATAATTTCTTAGACTAAAAAATCCCCACTTTCATGCTGGTGGCCTTCATTTACTCTATTTGAAAAGCAACTGCATTTGGTATTGCAAATTGCTGAGTGTGAGAACTGTTATTCTATGTTGTCTGGAAAAGCCATTACACAACATCTGTACTTTTATTACCACTTAAATGTTACAGTCATAAAGTAGGAAATTTACAAACAAGCTAAATTTGAGGCCATGTAGCTCTTAAAAAAATGCTGGCACAAGCCTCACGCCATGTATCTTACGGAACCAAACACTGGATGAGAGGCTGGACATGAGCTGGCTGGCAATCAGTGCATGCAGCCCAGAAAGCCAGACATGCCCTGGGCTGCAGGGAAAAGGGGGGGATTCTGCTCCACTCAGGTGAGACTCCACCTGCAGAGCTGCCTCCTGCTCTGGGGACCCAGCACAGGGAAAAGGGGGGGATTCTGCTCCACTCAGGTGAGACTCCACCTGCAGAGCTGCCTCCTGCTCTGGGGACCCAGCACAGGAAGGATGTGGAGCTGCTGGAGTGAGTCCAGAGAAGGCCACCAAGTTGACCAGAGGGGTGGAGCAGCTCTGCTGTGAGAATAGGCTGAGAGAATTTTGGGGATTGTTCAGCCAGAAGACAAACTTCAGGATGACCTAATTCTGGCCTTCCAGTATGTGAAAAATGCATATTTTATGACTGGCTTTTCGCAAATGTTACAATTAATATTATATGTGTAATGTTAGAAAGTTATGCTGTATTAATTCTTTTAAGTAGTGTGTTAAATGTAGTTTTATGTTACAACATAATGCTAAAATAGAAACTCTGCAATATAGGATTTGTTACAAGCTCAAGCAGGAAGATGAGATTATCAAGATACTCTTCACACAGAGATGTCAGCCAAGGGGGCCCATAAAAGGTTACAGTCTCCTTATCAGAAAAGACAAACATTCTTCTATCTTCTCACCGTCTTTTTGGAACCACCAGGATTAAGGAGAAGTTGACAAAAACCAGAAAAGTTCTTAATTTGTGAGGAATTTATGCATCATATATGAATATATGAATATATGAATATGCAACAGGCTATTGCTTTTAAGGTTATTCCTTTGTTCACAAGGTATGCTTTTCGTGACTTAAGTGTCCGAGAGCATCTGGACGTCTGTAAGTCTTTGCTTTTTATTGTCTTGTAATTGTCCTAACTCTAAATTGTATTACTCTAATTGTATTACGATTTTTATAATCGTTTTATTATTAAACAACTTTAAAAAATTTTAAAAACCAAGTGATTGGCGTTTTTCACACAGTACCTCAAGGGAACCTAAAGGAAAGATAGGGCATGACTATATGGCAGAGCATGAAGTGATAGAGGACAAATGGGAGCGGGTTCAGATTGAAAGAGAGCAGGTTTAGATTAGCTATTAGAATATTCTTTACTGTGAGGTTGCTGAAGCACTGTCACAGGTTGCCCGGAGAAGCTGTGGATGCCCCATTCCTGGAAGTGTTCAAGGCCAGGTTCGATAGGGCCTGGAGCAACCTATTCTAACGGAAGGGGTTGGAAGCGGATGCTCTTCAAGGTCCCTCCAGCCCACAGCACACCCCGAGCTCCGGAGGCCGCCGCCCGCCGGGCCGGGCCGGGCCGCTCGCAGCTGCCCTGGGGACGCCGGCTGCCCGCAAAGCCCGGCGGGTGGGAGCGGCGCGCGGAGCGGACGGGAGAGAGGGCGGCTGCCCGCAAAGCCCGGCCCGGCCGACCACGGCGCGGAGTGGGAGGCCGTGCTTAAGATGGCTGTTGTGCTCGGAGCGCCGCCGCTGTAGCGCTGCGAGGAGCCGCCCGCTCGCCCCGCTCCGCCGCGCCCGCCATGGAGTGCCCGCACCTCGGCTCCAGCGTCTGCATCGTACCCGACTCAGCCAAGTTCCCGCAGGGCTCGCCCTCCTCCTGGTGCTGCAGCGGTGAGTGCGGCCTGCGCTGCGCGGCCCTCCCGGCCCGAGGTGGCCCGGCTGTTCTTTGTCCTCGCTGCCCGGCGGGGGAGGGCTCGGGGACGCGGGGGAGGGCGGCTGCCCCAGCCTCCATCCGCCGGGGCCGCCCCGCGGGACCCTCTGAGGGGGGCTGCGCCTTCCAGCCGCCGCTGCGCCCGCGGGGGAGCTTCGTGTCGAGGCCGGAGAGGGGGCAGCTCTACCACCCCCGGCCTTGCCCCGGGCTACCAGCGCAGCGCTGTCCGGCCCGGGGTGGGCAGCGGACTTTGTCCCGGCGGGGCCGACGCTCGGCGCCGCGGAGCTCTGCGAGGCCGCGCTCCGCGCTCCTTTTTTCTGCCGGAGGAGCTGCGTGCTCGGTTCTGTCCCGGGACCGCGGCTGAGGGGAGGGGAGCCGCTGGCAACTGCAGGGTCAGTGTGTTCTTCAAATTGGACTGAGATTGCTTTTATATTTATATATATATATATATATATATATATATATATATATATAATACACGCTTTTGGAAGGAGTTTAGAGAGTGTAGTTTTAATAATACTATTACGGTTTAAGGTGTCGCTTGGGACCCCCCTTCAGGTCAAGGAGCATTTCAGTGAAGGTGGTCTGTGGGGGTTTGGGAATCACGCTTACCTGCCTGTGAATCGGTAGGAGTGTAGAAGTCGTATTTTTTTTAGTATTTTGCTCTTTGATTTAATAATGCAAATATCCTGTCGTCACTACTGTCCCTCACATGATCTTGTTTGTTCAGGGGCATTCCCTTTAAACGTGCCGTGCGCCAGGTGTTTTAAATTTAGCTTTCTACACAGATAACCCCCGGTGTTTGCTGTTGTTTTTTGTTTGCTGCATTGTGTTCAGTTGTGCTCCGCATGAAAGCAGACCCAACCACATCGATTTAACGTGCAAAGTAGGCCCTGCTTAGAGTAGTAGCGGGACTTGTGCCTGTGGGCACTGGAGAGAACGAGAGAAAGCCTCCTTTGGGAATGATCGACTAGGGAGCACTGAAGGGCTGGATGTATTTTAAGGTGTTCCTTTTTTTTAAAGGAAAGATGGTTCTCCTTTATCTCGTAGTGTCAGTGCCTTGGTGTGGGAAGGCTGCTGCTTACTTAACTTGTTCCCTGATTGCAGTTTCCGGGAGCCAAGGTGTGGTAGCGTTTCTGCTTCCTTTTGCAAAACCAGTTATTTTTCTCTGTAATGGTTTTGATTTAGAGGGTGTACACTTTACAGTGGAGTCATGTGGAGAAATGATTAGAAGGAAAGGAGAAGTACAGGAAAAATTGTTGTCCCTTATGCTTTTTTACACAAACAAATTGTTGACAAGAAGTCAGAATTGACTCTGTAAGTCCATCAGTTATCTTCAGAATACCAAGGGTAAGCAAAGTTGTCAACAAGCATATGGCAGTAGGGAACCACCCTTCAGAGAACTTAGATAAAAGTACCAAAACTAAAAAGATACTCTGAGGTATTAATATAACTTCCTAGCTTAAAATAATAGCTAGTTTATGGCTACCCTCCTATGCATTCTGCTTCTCAGAAAGAAGTTCAGCACTTAGAACAAATTTTTCTTTGTTGTTCAGAGGAGTTTCTCACAAACCAGCACTTACAGGGGAGAGCCAGCTGCTGGGCAATCACCTGACTTATTTTAGAGCACTGAGGCAGGAGGACAGTATGAGGGCTTTTGGCAACTGAATGATGATGGCACCATATCTAAGGGAGTTTGTTGTTTGTAACGCTTTTTAAGCAAATAAAGATAAGTCACACAGTACTTGCATAGATAACTGTTGAAGTCCTAGCAAGTGGCCAGAGAAAAAAGCTAGGTACATTGAATTTAAAACAGTCCAGTGAACAAACAGCAGGCTCTTGTTAATTTAAAGCAAATGAAATAGTGTATTTTTAAAAAACCTGTTGCATGTCTACTAGTATAGTAAAGCTGTAGTGCCTCAGTTCTCACTTCCAGCTAGTAGTATGTGATTATTGCTATATTAACTGCCTAATAGTATGTAGAGAACTGTCTTCTTATTGTTTGTACTCATTTTGGTGACTTTTTTAAAGATACATAATACTGGTTTATGTCAGGTCAGGCTAGATACTATGTCTTGTTTGCTGAGTTTGATGTAATTTTGTAATATAAAATAAAACAGACAATGCTGCGTGTAAATTAATACCTTGTCAAAATTTAAGGCATTTTCTATTACTTTTTGATGCTGTTTTCTAAGATTGTGTGGTTTTAATTCTGTTTGGTGGTGGTGGTGTCCCAGTTGTAGAAAAATATTTGGAAGGCAGTTTTCTGCAGTCTGTAATTACAAGGCATCTCTCATCAAGTATGTTGTCTTAAAATCAGAACTTGTCTTCGTAGTTGTTGCTGACCTTTCGAATAAAGGACAGTGATCCAGGATTTCTGGCAGCCACCTGATGTGCCAGTGATAGCAAAATGTTGCAAAATAGGTTGGAGAGTGAGTTTTAATTCAGACTGCCAGTGACTATTTTTGTCATTATCTGGGGTTCTAGAGATTTGTGGAGCTGTAGTTGCCATGCTTAGTGATGTACACTGATTAAGTATCTTTTCCTTGTCTCCACAAAACCTCCTGATTGGAAGAGGTAATAAGGTAATATGGAGGCACTTTTGAATATTGTTACTTGATCTTGAATATTGTGTCACTGTGTAGTGGAGGAGTGTTGCATTTGGTGCTGGTATTTGAAAGCCAGCCTTACTGAAGATAGCGAGTCTGTTAGAGGAGTGTGTGCATCAGCCTGAGGTGCTCTCAGTTGGCCTAAATAAGTTTCCCTTGAAAGCTTCCTGCCAGAGTTGCTTTGGAGGTCTTGTGATGAAGGAAGATTCTTAAAGAAGCACTGGGAGGAAACATTGCCAGCAAGGGTGTGATCCAAATATCAATGGGTTTTCTCTCAGTTAATAACCTATAATTATGTTCCTTTTTAAGTGTTTCTATGTCTTCTGTTGTGTTCCTGTTAGGTAGTTTGGAAGTCAGAGAATTTAAGGCCCCCCATTCATAAAGTGGTGTGCTTTCCCCTGGGTGTTTAATCCAGTCAGGCCTGCTGTGTACAGTAAGCAGTGCAGAAAGCAGCATATGTTTCCTTTGAGAAGTTTCAAAATTATCAAAAGAAAGTGCAGAATGTTTTTTTCTATTTTTTCTTTTTTTTTTCTTTTTAGCCTTTTCTTTTTAATTTTTTTCTTTTATTTTTCTTTTCTTAAATTTTTTTTTCTTTTCAGATCTATAGGCAGGTTGTTGTTGTAATTGGGTATTTAGGAGAAGATATATATGTAAAGTAGAAATGCTATAGAAACTGAAAATGGCTTTTAATCAGTGCTGTTATGTGAAATAATGTGAGCAGATATCTGCTAATTCCAATTGGAGTGTAGTCTTTCCATGCACTTTAATTTCTGAAATTTGTGCTGAAGTTGGAAGCAGAGTAGCTGGAGGCACTGGCAATCCTGTGTCACAGACTGAAGCTGTTGCATTTGTATGATGTGCCACACCTTCAGCACTGTTGAGCAAATCATGTAATTATTAAAAGTACTCTGGAACAGCTCAGATGTCGTATTTCTCAACAGTTTTTCATAGAGTCATCAAACCACGGGGAGCCGTGCCCCACCTAAATGAGATTGCAATCTTCAGCACACCTGTGGAAGTCTGGAGCAGTTTTCAATCTTTTTTCTGTGTTATTGAGGATTCATTAATTGTTCTCACTGGGCTCATTGGTTGTTCAATGTGGAACTGGAAGTTCTGTCTTTAGAAGAACAACTGTAGCTGGATAGGATTGAATCTACTGAAGTAGAGATTCTTTGATTTTTGGTTTTTTTTAAAGGGGAATTGCACTTGTGAAAGATGCTTAAAACTTGCTTTTTCAGATCACTGTCAGTTTAATACTATTTTTCCTCCTTAAAGACAATATTTTATTAAGTATTGAAGAGCAGTTCTGGCTGTAGACTGGTGTTTCCTTCAAAAGCTGAATATATGTGCCTGGCATCCATTTTTTGCATTTGATTTCTGTTGCATGAGAGTTGTTCTGGTGGTCAGAAACATATGTTGTGGGATTTGGAAATGACACTGGGAATATGAAAGTCAGGAGAGCCAGCACATGCAAGCTTTTTGAGGCCTCATGAACAGTGATTATGGTGGAAATCCACATGCTGAGTTAACGACTTTCTTTGTGTGTGTTTTAAGTTACTAAAATACTTGGTAAATTCAGTTTGTTCAGAATAACCCCAGATATCCCTGAGTGCTTATTTAGATTTGAGATCAAGTATTTTGGGCTGAGTAGAACTTTCAAGAACATGACTGCTCTGGGTCAGGCTGCTTTTGATGTTTTTTTTTGTTTGTTTGTTTTGTTTGCTGCTTCCCCCCCCCCAATCAGATTTGGTTTTCTCAGTTAAATTAGTCTCACTGTTCTGCTTTTACTGGAGTAGGTAATGCCATTTTGCCACACTGTGATTTCTGGCTTTGGATCGTTACAGTCAGTCCCAAAACAAGTCGAGTGTAAAAGCACAGGTACAGACTTTACCCTCTTGTCTTTCCTTTTCATCCCAGCTGCTTGCTAGTGTTACTTCTCCATTTCCGTAAGTATTTCTGTCTCTGTCTGCTTTTCCAGTTTTTTTAGCAGAGGTCCTAATTTCTTCTTTTCATGATTACTGTAATATAGGAGGAGGGAAAACTTGCTGAAACTGGAGAAGGGGTAGGTAGGACTTTATTCCTAAGAAAACTTCAGTTCTCTGCATGTAAACTGGGTGAGATCATGGATAGTGTGTGGACCTCATGGTCTGTATTGTGTGTGTGAGGATTATTTGTCACCCTATACCTGGAAAATTAATTTGGCCTGGAAATTGCCAGATTATTCTGAAATTTAAATGACAAAGTAAATATAATTTTAAAATTACCCCTTTTTATTTAGTAACTTTGATTTCAGAGTTGGATACTCTTTCACCTTTTCATTTCTCTGGGTCACTGCTATGCAGGAATGCTTGTTAGTAACTCTATTTTATAGGTTGTAATATCTCATTAGATTCATTCTCTGGCTGTTTTAAGTTAGCTTGTTAGATTTATGCTTTTTTAGACTCAGTCTTGTTTTCCTTAAATTTTTTTTTTTTTTTTTTTTTTTTTTTTTTTTTCAGTTTGAATTGGTTACTGATGTGTGCACTGACCATGGGGTCAGCAGCTGCCATGGCCTGTGAGGTGGAGCACACTGCTTTGGAACCAGTTCTGTTAGAAGATAGACATTTATTGAGATAGGATAAAAGTCTTAATTTTGGTCTCATAAATTAGATGGAAATTTTCTTTTAATTGCAAAAAATAAGTGAGTCTTTCAGATGATTAGTATCTTTTACAAGTTAGTAAACTTAAATTTATGGGGATTAATATTTTCTAGATTTTTTTTCTGAAAATTTTGTTTATACTCTACACAACAATCAATCTATCACAAAATTTGAACGTTAGATTCGGGAAGAGGTGCTTCAGAGGAAAAGAAGTCGACATTTAATATGTTGCATTTGAGAAACTAGATCTAACGTTCACGATGATTTTGAAGATAATTTTGAACGGCATACTTTACTACTGACTATTTTAAGTATCTGGTGCTTTGAAATGACTCTTCAAAGTGTGGCAGGTAAGGAGACAGGGTTGTCTGACATTGTGGAAGCAGAATGAGACACTAGTGTGTGTGGAGCAGACTCTTGATTTACCTCAGGTTAGGGTAAATCTCATTACAGATGGTTTCAATGTAAGCAGGATGATTTGCACCTGCCTTTTCCAAGCTCTTAAGGGGTATGTAGGTGTTAAACAATATCAGTCATTATGTTTTGATTGTATCAAGATACTGAGGGTGGCACACTTAGATTCCTTAAATTTTGTGGTTTTTTAGTAACATGTGTGTCTGAAGTTGACAGAGTGAAAGTTTCAGACCCAGTGTTTGGAATGAAATTAAGCTTTGAGCCATTTCTCATTTGATCAATAGCACTCACTTCATTTAGTACCCTGTTCATCTTTGCTTTTTGTTTTAAATAACATTCCTTACCTAGGTAAAAAATGATTAAAAGCCATTAATTAAAATACTCCATGAAGATTAGGAAGTGCAATTTAATCAAAAATTTGGATCTGAAAACTAGTTAAGGCTGTTGTGATTTATACTTCAGTATTGTTGGAGGAAACAGATTTTACTGTAGAGTGAAATGGAATTGCTTTTTGGTGCCCTTGTTATGGGAGCAGTGTAAGATTTTGTCCTTAAAAATTATTTTCCTTGATTATCAGAGGATGTGTTAAATGGTACTTGATATAATGACTACACTTGGCATTTAGCAGTCTTATCTAGTATGTCAAAGCAATCATCTGGGGTTACCCCCTTTGGAATATCTTGCATAATTTTAGATTTGTAAACATAGGTTGAGATTCCCGTGCTAGATTTAATTACCCAGGTGAATCTAATCCCAATACCCCCAGGCAAACTGGCAGAAAAAGGTGGTGGTTCTGGAAGTTGGCCTGACCCCGTGGTGCAAGCAGACAGCTTTTTGCCTGTGAAGCAAGGTGATACCCTCAGATTTGGGGATGGGGGTTGAAGGTCCTTATCAGTATCAAACAGGGAAATACTGGTTTTTCAAGGTAATTCATAGGTGTGAATGTGAACATCAGCTTGTCTGTGTCAAAATAGGTGTATTTTGAGAAAGAAAGCTCACTCTTTAAAATTTTTAAAAGTTTAGTAAGAGGTAGAAAGGATAGCACCTAATGCTGGGGTACGTGATGAACTGCAGAAGCACACCATTAAGTATAACAACTCTTCCTATATACTTTTTCATTGCATTGGTCTAATGCATATTAATGAATATTATATATATTCAGGCATTCCTTTGAGTTTACATGGTCCGAGAATTCTTTATCATAGTTCTACCCTTGACCTTATCAGTTCTACCCTTGACCTCATCTTAAGAGTACATGCCACAATGCAGATGGGATTTTGAGTCTTGTATTTTATTTCTTCACGAGTACCCCTTGTCTGTGGTTTGTGGTTTTATTGTTAGCCAAAGGGTCTGTGCTATATGCTTCCTTGTGCTTTTGGTGTTGTCTGTTTTTTTTCCAATGTTATCATACAGATGTTATAGCTGTTTTTACAAGTACTTTCAATTAACATTAGCTATTTCACAATTGTCAGCTACAAAAATAAAGGGATTAGTTATTATTTCACAACTACAATTACTTCTGCAAAAGTTAATGTTATAATACACAGTACATAGCCTCTATTTTAATATTTTGCGCAAGCCTGAACTATAATGTATATATTTATTACACTAAGATATGCAGTTTACACAGAGATTAGGATATTAACCATAAAAGGCTGACAAATTACATCATATCAAAAGAGATTACAAACTGTACTATATTAAAATAATTTACTAAAGCTAATAATAGTGAAAGATAATAACTACATAGTTATTTATAATGTTTTCTCACAATAAACTTGACCTTTTTAATTTTTTTGAGGTTTTACCTTTCAGTTCATGTTTTGATTTGGTAATGTTTTCATCCACCATGCATTTCTTTCTCTTTGGTCACAGGGATGGTTTAATGTGTCTTTTGCGACACATTATACATTTTTGGTATTGGCAAAGTAGGAATGTAATAGTGGCAACTACAAACAGATTATTACTAGATCATATAAAGAAAGCAAGAAGACTTCTTTCTGTCTTTCTCGTTTCCCCTCCTATTCCCAGCTTGCGTATTTTGACCTGCTATTAATTGCTGACTTACTCAAAATGGCATTACACTGTTGGCTTTAATGTGTTTTTTTCTAGCTGCTGTTTGAAAATGAGCATTTATTTGTCTTGCTCTAACATAAAGATTTACGAACTTTTTTTTTTTTGGGGGATGCTGCGGCTACACTGAGGAACGATATCTGTTTTTCTGTGAAGGCTAAAAGCATTCAATTTTAAAATATCTGTATTTAAATTTGTATTCTAATTAGTTATCAAAGTAGCCGAACAACTAAAAAGTGTTTTTAGAGTGTAAAGGAGAAATAGAGGCAGTAATGTTTAAAAAAGGCTTTTGGTTATGCCTGTTCATTAATATTAGACTGCCTCTGTTGTTTTCTTTCAGTCTGTCTTTCCATACTTTTCACTGTGCTTTCAGGTAGGATGTGATTTTTGTGGTATATGCAGGAAGATCAACTGCTGACATGTCTGTGTTTTCCTGAAGTTTGGCTGGACATGTAGAAAGCTGAAATTCTCAGAAGAAATGGCAGTGGTGTAGCCTGGGAGCTGAATGTCTGCGTGTGGCTGGAAGCACTGATCCTGTCTCTGTAGCGCTGCTGGGAGTGACCTGACTTTGGTTTGGCACCTCCTCCCCCCAGTTCAGCCACATCCTGGGACCTGTTTATACTGCTTAGAAGTAGTTTTCCTGACTTCCTTGTCTGCTTTTCCATCACTGCACTGAGAATACAGGCAAACAAAAACGCCTGCATTTTTGTAACATTCCTGTTTCTCAGTGTGGAATTCTGACTGCATAATCTGAATGCTGCACTGAAGCCAGTGTTGAGTGTGGGGATGAGAATTTCAGGCCAGTGAAGCAGCCCACCTTGTTCTCTGACATTCTTCAGTGTTAGGAATGTGTTGGGCACTTCAGTGACCTACGATTCTGTGAGAAGTTGTGCACCTACCCCTGCTTTATATTCTCACGCAGGTGTTGTTTTGTATATCTAAATTATATATGGTTTTCCACTGTAGATGGGAATGGTTCACTGTAACCATGTGAAATTTCTTCTATGAAACTGAGCAATGCTTTTATTTAGCACAAGGAGGAGGAAACTCCATGTACAGGTATGCATGAGCACAAATAGTAGTTCACAAATTATCACTAAATCACTTGTCTTCATACTAGAAACCTGATCTTTTGGATTTTGTCTGAAAGATAAGGACGGGGAAGTAACTTGTGTTTTTTTCCATAGCTGCAAGGGAGGGTTATTTCTTTCTTTAAATATTCTTGGTTTTATTTAAATTCTCTTATATTTGAATGTGATTTGAGTCAGGCTATGACTTGATATTGTTGAGACTTCTTCATTGTGAAAAAAGGTATTAACATTTTTAAATGTTTAGTAGTGCATATTAGGAGACTTGCTTCCTTGTTAGTTTTCTTGCTTTGTTATAAATGTAATTGAAATTTCCTTAATCTTAACTTTTAGTTTAGTTATGTGTATGTTAGCTCATTTTAAATCAAAGCATTTTAAATAGTATAATTGAAAACCTTTTTCCTTTTTGTCTGGTTTAGTTTTGGTTAGAATGCTGTTTTTCTAAAATATGCAGTAAAGATGTCTACAAATGAAAAAGTTGTGCAACATATTGTTAAATAGATTTTTTTTTTTTGGTAATGGTTAAGAGTTTAGAGCAAATTAAATGCATGTATGAACTGCTTTTAATGGGGCGAGAGAAGGAGGGAAAGAAAAACTTTCTGAAATTTAGTTTGAAAACAAATGGGAGTATTCTTTAAAACCTGGACAATAAAACCAGCTGGCTTCTAAGTGTAGAACATGTCACTAGTTTTCGAAGCCTGTAATGTTCCTTTTTCCTGTATTCTTTGTTAAAAATGGGGTTTTCATCTGTTCAGGGGTGAAAAAAATACTCTTGCGACATTTACTTTCTTTTTCAGTCACCTGACTTTCATTACAGTTATTTACCTGGCATTTACTGGCTGCCTTAAATGTGGAGCAGATGCATTTCCCACATACATAATATGCTTTAAACATTCCCCAGCCAAACAAAAAAAAAAAAAAAACCACAGTCAACAAGCATGCACATTTAACTCTGTATTTAACTTTGAAAAGCATATTCCTAGATTATAAGATAGGGTTAGTATTCTTACTGCACTTCTGGGTATGTTAAGGCCTACCCTGTCTTTTCAGTACTTTTGATTCCTCCTGGATGTAAACATACAGTAAGGTCAGATAATGATAAAGATTTTGTGTACACTTAAAGGAACTGCCTTTTTAAATACACAAATGATTGTCAGAAGCTGGGAACCAGTTGTGTTGGTGTATGGGAACTTAGTAGTAAGGAACTTACTACTCCTGTTAGTCATTTTTACATACTGCTGGTAAAAATACTAATGTACCTTGGAGGATACTTGTATTCTTTAAGTCTTCTTTGTTCCTGGCAATAAGGTGTTTTTTCAATGCCAGTGTCTGATTCTGCACATATCCACCTACCCTGCAATCTTGACTGATGTTCTGTGATGAGGAAGACTTGCAATTTTTGCCTTGAGATGCTGTTTATTGTATATACTGGTTTGTAAGTGAGTTTGTGGGCCAGGAGGAAAGAGTGCACATGGCTCTTGAATGCTGTGATTTGGTCCATTCATCTTGGTGGAAAATTCTTGGTTCCAGTCTCAATTTTAAAAACTGAGTGTTTAGTTTGGTGGATTTTGAATGTAGAGTGCACGGATATTCCTTGCTGTGGAGCCTGCAGCATGGGTAAAAGCTGTAACTGCTTGTCGATTTCTTGGGGTTCAGAAGGTCGGGGTGACCCTGAGATCGTAAAGAGTCTTTGCTTCCCTAGCCTGACACAGCCAAAGGAGGAGCCTGGAATGTGTCCGATTGCGCTTTCAAAGTTGTTTATTTCTTCTTATCTATTACATTCTTTCTCTGACCTGTCGAGCTCTGGCTGACAAGGAGGCCATGGACATCTGCCCCTGAGCCTTGGGCAGCTCCCACCCTATATACTCAAAACTACGTGTACTATGTTTACAACTTATTACCAATTCCCATCACCCATGTTAGACTGTGAATCTCTACCTTAAACCAGTAGAAAGGTGTCACCATCATGCCAAGACATGGAGGATAATACAAAGGGGAAGAAGGCTAGGACATGCCCAAATTCCTCCATCTTGTACCTCCTTAAACCCCATTCTAAAAATCCCAAAATTCTACTTTTCCACCCTGTGTTGGTTCAAATATCAGACCACTAAAACCCTTGTGACTTGTAATTCCTCATACAAAATTGACAACTTTTTCCACAGGCTAAAATCGAAGCCACAGATGTGTTGCAGAATTTCTGAGAGAGAGAAGGCATGATTTATGTCTGGAGTAAGAATTGAGCTACCCCTCAGACTAGGCCCCTGATAAGCGGCCTTGGTGAGGCCTGGAAGCCTTTGACACAGTAATAAATTAGTTGTGGTGCAGTTAGAGATTATGTTAAGGTGACTACAAAGTAATGAGCTATCTGAGTGTGAATTCGGGTAGAGCTGCAGTGTGAAAAGGCTGACCACCTTAAGGCAAAGGTGAACAATGTTAGCTTGCCAATGAGAGTGCCTTGTAAACTGTAAACTATATGGAAGTCTATATAAACTGCCATCTTCTCACTAATAAAAGGAGAATTTTTTTTAACCCAATTGGCTCAACCTGCGTTCATCCTGTCCAGCACCCCCTCATATTTTAAGAAGTCCCTGCTTTTTCTGGCGCCCGAACAGGGACTCAGGAGGCTCCAGTGGCTCCCAAATTGCCTTAGAGGCAACGGGGAACATCTCCAAATTGCGTGAAAGGAAGACACGCGACAAGAACATTCTGATCCCAAATCATTATAGTGACGGGGATCAAGGTGCCAGAGCAATCAAAGACTCCAGACTCCAAATCGTGCTGACTGCAATGGGAGATGGTTTCCAAAACGCTTGTTTTGCGTCGGGAAATGCAGGAGCAAATGCTGAAGACTCCGCAAGTTCACTCATCGACCACGCAGCATGGGTGGACCAAATGGAGTGGGGTGCTGGAGCGAGTGTTTCTGCTGGCTCGAGAAAAAGCTGGGAGTGCCTCGCACTGGTGGTTGAGGTAAGCTGCAAACTAAGAGGGTGGACGTGACCACGGAAGGAGACTGGTAGGCTTCGTTGCGGCTTCTTTTGCATATCTCTCCAAGAGAGAAGAAAAGGTAAAAGATACTGATTTAGAGCAGCTGGCTTTGTGGGCCAGAAACCAGGGAAAATTACAGAAGTCCTCACTCATCTCTTGCAAGACGGGGTGGCAAACACTACAGCAGCGGGCTGTGGCGGCGAGCACTGGCCAGCTGCCTGGGTGGAACACAGAAGCGGCCGGCCAGGCAGGCGCGGAGCCAGTTGGCGAGGGGCCAGCTGGCGCGGAGCCTGAGGCAGGCCCAGGGTGGTGCAGATTTTGGCGGAACAGAAGGTTCCTTGTTGCTGAGCAACAACGCAAGGGGAGAGAGGGGCTTCCCGGCACCAGAGCCGTGCTGGAGTCAGAGCAGGCGGGGTGCGGCCATGGCGGGGGTGTCTTTTCCCACATCCCCATGGTGATGCAGCAAGGACGGGAGTGAGACAGTGTCGCCCCCTCATCTCCCTAGAAACCCAGCCATGGCAGCGGCACGCCCACGTGGAGGGGGAGGCCCCCTCCCCGCAGCACCCAGCCATGGCAGCGGAGACGTCTGCACGGCACCATAGTTGCTGCAGCAGCGACATCACCGAGGGCAGCAGCACCACCGATGGTGGGATGGCAACACTACAGCAAAAATTTCAACAGCATTTTTCCAATTTCTTACAAGAGTCAGAAGACGTAATGGAAGGTACAGCAGTACCGAGTCATTCTCCAAGATGCAAAGAAGGATGAACATTATGCAAATCAATGTTATTTCAAATATGATATAGATGAAAAACACTGTATAAAGATAGAAGTATTAGTAATGATTTAACTACCAAAAATGTCTCTGAAAGCAAAGCATTTGAGAAATGTCAGTCAGATGGGATGTTGGTATTGAGTTTGTAATCTTTATTTTTGGGTTTTATAGACAATAAGATAAATAGTGGTTGTTATTAATGTTATATGAATGCTTTAGAAAGATTGTCTTAAACTATTTTAAATACTTCTTGTTGATAAGTTGATCATATAGTGGGAGTTGTCTGATTTTCGTGATAAAAATTACTATTAAGGTATTAAGGTATTGAGGTGTTGTTATGGTATTTGCAGTCAGTTTTCATATGTTTTATTGTCTCTTTAGGTGATTGATTACAGGATGTGTTTCTTCAGGATCCTGTGTTTTTGATTTTTTAACTACTCATATGGTTTTTTTGTCCAGTCTTTTATGCAGCTGCAGTTCATCTCCCCTCACACTTCCATTGTCCAGATTTTGGTTAAAGATTTCAGACTTCACATTTTCTGATTTCTGAAGAGAGTACTTGTTGTGTTTAGAGAATTTCTGTCTTGAAAGAAATTTTAGACAGATTTGATTATTTGATGGTTTGATAAATTTTTAATCGTAAGGTTTTTTACTCATAACTGATATTTCTAAGACTTTTGTTTCATAATGTGTTAAAGAAGATCCTCTAATTAGAGTTCGAGTTCTGAACAAGCTCTGGCTCTACTTGGATGGAGTGACTGACCCAGGTGTTTTCTGCATCAAAAAGTATTCAAGTCCTTTTGGCTTGACAATTTGACCATATATGACAGCTAAGCCTGTGTTTAAAGGGAGTTTGGACAGACATGAATCCGGATGGGATTTCTCCAAATCTCTGTTGTTTTCAGGTTTGTCAGCTGCTGCAGACTCTGGGATGACAATTTGATATTGTAGCGCTTGGTAACTGTGATTTTATATGTAATATTAATTGTGTATTATCTGATTGTTTTGTATTTGTTGTTAGTTTCTTTACTACATGTATTGTTCTGTTCTTGATGTCTTTTCATGTTTATAACAAAGATGTTGGTATCTCCATTTCTTCATGCAATTTTAAGAAACAGAATTGAGAAATAACCTTCCAGTCCCTGTGGGGATGTTGGGTTTTTTTGTGTTTTAACAGGTACAGAATCTGGATGGATTTCAATGAAGAATATAGAATTTATCAACTGCAAGAAAGCACTGATCTCTCCTTAAGTGGGAGCAGAAGATGCACAGAAAATGTAGATTGTGCAAAGATTTGTATTTCACCCACAGAAGACCGTGGACTTCGGGTTTTTTATAAATGTGTGGTTTTAGTGATGTTATAGAATTTGGTTACTAGGTTTTGATTGGTTTTACTAAGGCCTGTGATTCTTCTGTTCATTTTGCCATTGTTTTTCAATGGCAAAAGAAAAAGAGGGACAATAAGTTAGATAATCATAAGCATAACATTAAGTTTATCATAACTTATAGTTTGTATTTAGAATAAAGTTTTCTCCTTTCATATTAGACAGGGCAATCAAGAACATGAGAAATATGTAGTGGGGCAGAGTGTTTCTATTAATTAGTGTTTTAGTAACTAAGGTATTTAGAATGCTTGACAAGAGACAAAACAAGTGGATCACTTGGGCTGAACACTTGGGGAAAGATTAATTTTGCCTGTTAAATACATCATGTAATTCTTTTCATACCTGCTTGATTGGAGTTCCACTGGTTTCAATGGCAGAGTTCAAAGCTTAGACTCTAGCCAGAATAAATCCAAAAAGGGTATTCTGGGAGCACAAGCTGTTGCATTCAGGCAAAGTCTTAAAATTGCTGATGTCAAACCTCAAGAATTCAATCTTTTGGGTTCTGTCCCAAGAAATCATTGTTTGATAACTGGCTCAATTCTTTAGGTTTTGCTAGTATAGTCAAAGATTTAGTTCATTTTGGTATTGTATTTTTTCTTACTACTGTAATTATTTTAGTTTTTATACCGTGTTTATTACAATGTACGCAGAAGATAGTGCACCGCGCCGTCAAGTCAGCCTGGGTAGCTCAAAAAGAAAAAGAGGGAATTGTTGCAGAATTTCTGAGAGAGAGAAGGCATGATTTATGTCTGGAGTAAGAATTGAGCTACTCCTCAGACTAGGCCCCTGATAAGCGGCCTTGGTGGGGCTTGGAAGCCTTTGACGCAGTAATAAATTAGTTGTGGCGCAGTTAGAGATTATGTTAAGGTGACTACAAAGTAATGAGCTATCTGAGTGTGAATTTGGGTAGAGCTGCAGTGTGAAAAGGCTGACCACCTTAAGGCAAAGGTGAACAATGTTAGCTTGCCAATGAGAGTGCCTTGTAAACTGTAAACTATATGGAAGTCTATATAAACTGCCATCTTCTCACTAATAAAAGGAGAATTTTTTTTAACCCAATTGGCTCAACCTGCGTTCATCCTGTCCAGCACCCCCTCATATTATAAGAAGTCCCTACTTTTCAGATGTTTTTGACATCATGCCAGGGTCGTCAAGACCCCTGCCAGGGTCTCGAGACAGCCAGGGCAGCCAGAGGGTGTCCTGGACTCTGACAACTGCTCAGCTGGGTCAAAGTTTCACTTGGTCCCTTGTTTTGTCTTACTGTTCCCCAAAAGAAGTACTTACTCATGGGAAGGAATTGGTAGTCCTACCTCAACATTTAGAAGTTGTCTGTAAAGGTCTTTCAAGGGTAGGAGGTATGTACATTAAACTTGGGATGTTCACATCTTGAATGAAAGGGGATTTTGTGGAGAAAACTCCTCTGTTGATTTATTCAGTCGTTGAAGAAACTTTTGTTTGCATCCAGAGGGAGTTCCAGAGCTGTGAATTCCAGCAGTGGGCAGAACCTTTTTGCAGCTTTAGCATGTAAGCCCAGAGGAGGGACCACATCCAATGCATTTGTCTCTTTGATCACAGAATCACAAGGTTGGAAGAGACCTTAGAGATCATTGAGTCCAACCCATTCCCTAACACCTCAACTAAACCATGGCACCGAGTGCCACATCCAGTCTTTTTTTAAACACATCCAGGGATGGTGGCTCCACCACCTCCCTGGGCAGACCATTCCAGTACTTTATCACCCTTTGCGTGAAAAACTTTTTCCTAATATCTAGCCTATATTTTCCTTGACGCAGCCTTGAGACTGTGACCTCTCATTCTGTCAGTTGCTGCCTGGTGACAGAGACCGACCCCCACCTGACTACATCCACCCTTCAGGAAGTTGTAGAGAGTGATAAGGTTGCCTCTGAGTTTCCTTTTTTCCAGGCTAAACAACCCCAGCTCCCTCCTCATAGGCTTGTGTTCCAAGCCCCTCTCCAACCTTGTTGCCCTCCTCTGGACATGATCCAGCGTCTCAACATCCTTCCTAAACTGAGGGGCCCAGAACTGGACACAGCACTCAAGGTGTGGCCTCACCAGTGCCGAGTGCAGGAGGAGAATGACCACCCTGCTCCTGCTGGCCACACCATTCCTGATCCAGGCCAGGAGCCATTGGCCTTCTTGGCCACCAGGGCACACTGCTGGCTCATGTTCAGCCGGCAGTCAACCAGTACCCCCAGGCCCCTCTTTGCCTGGGCACTGTCCAGCCACACCATCCCCAGCCTATAACGCTGCAGGGGCTCTTGTGGCCAAAATGCAGGACTCAGCACTTGGACTTAATAAACTTCATCTTGTTAGACTCTGCCCATCTATCCAATTGTTCCAGGTCTCCCTGCAGAGCCCTCCTACCTTCCAACTGATGGACACACACTCCCAGCTTAATGTGGTAGGCAAATTTACTAACGAAGGACTCAATACCCTCATCCATGTCATCAATAAAAATATTGAACAGAACTGGCCCCAGCACAGACCCGTAAGGGACACCACTGGTGACTGTCCTGAGCTGGATACAGCACCGCTCACCACCACTCTCTGGGCCGGCCATCCAGCCACTTCTGAACCCAGCAAGAGTGTTCCTGTCCAAGCCGTGGGCTGCAGCTTTTCCAGGAGTGTGCTGTGGGAGACAGTGCCAAAGGCCTTGCTGGAGTCCAAATAGACAACATCCACAGCCTGCCCCACATCCACCAGGAGGGTCACCTGGTCATAAAAGGAGACCAGGTTGGTCAAACATGACCTACCCCTCCTAAATTCCTGCTGACTGGGTCTGACACCCTGGTCATTCTATAGGTGCTGCATGATGACATTCAGTATAAATTGATCCATTATCTTGTCAGGTACTGAGGTCAGGCTGACCAGTCTATAATTGCTAGGATCCTCCTTCCCACCCTTTTTGTGTTGATGTTTCTCATAGGTTAATAACTTGAGTGATTCCTTACTTAGAACACCACCTTAGGTGGATGGCTCTCAAACACCTGATGCCTGTTGTATATTGCATATGGGAAATTTTATATGTTCAATTCAGAGCTGTTTTGGCAGATCACCTTACAAATTTTGCGTAGAGTGATGGCTTTTGGCCTGTCTTCCCCTTGGCTGCAGTTAATTTAAAGGACTAAGGTGTATGGGTAGTAGGCTCAGTTCTGATCTTATGCTGGTAAAATTATTTTGGTAAATGATTCAATCTCTTGTTCTCATCTGTAAAATGGAAATGGGTTTTCTGAAAAATGCTTTGTATCCTTTGATTGAAAATCTTTGCATTTGAAATGCTATTAGTAAAGGAGTTTTTGTAAATTTGGTTAAATACTGACAGAATTTTTTGTTGTCACCAGTATTTTTGCTTGCAAATTTCTCCCACCTTTATTTCCAGATTCTTGGAAAAGGTAGCTTTCAGTCTGATTCTTTAGGCCTGATGTGTCACAGCAGAAGGTTCATGTTTTACTAGCAAGGGGTTTCTAATTTTGGTGTGTGGATTGTTGCTGCTTTTTTTCCTTCACGTGTTGCTAGTGGAGATTGCCCAGCTCTCTTTTGCTGCAATTGTCAGGTTCCTTAAGGAGCAAAATGGGAGTCCCATTACTAAATCGTAATTAAACAAGACACGGAGAGATTTTTACGACAAAATTAAGGTAAAGGTATAGGAAAGGAAAAGTAGTCCATTTCTTGTAACAGTATTATTGTGGGCTTTTTGGATAGGCATGTGTGTCACATGATACAGCATGCTCTGTTGCATAGGTATGTGTTTGTCATCAAGTGCTTGTGTTCGTGGGATATTCCTCAGCACAGTGTCAGTGTGCCACTCATACCACAAGTTTGTAAATATTGTCCCTTCTTCCTGAGTGGAGCAACAGTGGGGTTTTTTAGTTCAGTTTAGCTTGTATCGCTGACTCATTGTGTGAACATAAAGTGAACTGACCAGAGGTCAGTTAGTCCAGAGATGTTTCTGTGCAGGTCATTGTGTTATTGAGGTCTATAATTGGGCCAGTAACATGGGAGTGCTGCTACAGCTCTTTTTGAGAGCTAAACCCAGACTCTCTGGTAAAGGCTGTGGAGACTATTGGAAATAGTTTAGTGACCCTAATCTTGTTTCTAGTCAATGTGCTTTTAGCAGAAGGACTAAAGTATTGCTCTTAATGTGCTAATATTTGGTGACCTTTTCTTTAGCATAGCAATGAAGGGCTATTTTAAACCGTGGATGTAAGCATAGTTCTGTGGCAGCTCTGGCCCAGGGTCACTCGTGCTGTGTCAATTGCATGGCTGTGCTGCTGCCAGATCTCTGGCGGACATGGCATCTTGAGGTTTCTGAGCTTGGCTGCTTTACAAAAACTGCTTCCTGTGTGTGTCTTCTTTTTCCTTCTGCTTTTTTCTATTGCCAGTTTCTCAGCTATGCAGTGAGCTGTTTAAACAAACCCATTCATTCCACAGGTCTGTTGAACTTTTACATAGCTGTAATGTTGCTTCAGTGACAGTCTGCATCTTTGCTATGTAAGAAATGCAGTGTTTGCCAGGAGCAGTCATGTGTCACACAAGCACAGTTGGAGTCAGTTTTCAATAAGGAAAAAAAGTCAAGTATGAAAAGTACATATTTGCATGATCATGGGGGTGGGATAGGGTGGTGACCCTGTGGTGAGAACACCAAATTGAGTAGCTGTATCTTGCTCATTCTATTTGGCATAACTCCGTGAATGTTATCCAGGTGATTTGAAAAAAGTGGAAGCTGTGTGGACGTCTCTTGAGTGTTTCCAAAGTTATGTATTAGTCTTCGCTCTCCTGGGGATGTATTGATAATTAATCTTCATTTAGAGAGAGCTTTGCAGACTATGTAACACATCAGTATTCAGGTTTTACTTAAAGAAATCATTCTGTCAGAGTTATTTTTATTACATGATAGAAAATTGTGTTTCTAAGTTTCTGAATTAAGACAATTTTGATGTAAGGTGGCAAATGTCCTCAGATATTATTGTGGCATTGCAGCTTTGCTTTCCCTTTTCTTTTGACACGTTAGTGTTGTGTTTGCCTGACCACTTGAATCTATTTTAAAAATACAGTAAATTGAGGCAGTTGGTAACTGTTTCAGTAGCCAAACTTGTCCAAGCTGAGAGAACAGCCAATGTTCCTTGGTCTGTATATCACTAAATAAGACAGATAATTTTTAAAATGGGGCTGGTTACAATGTGTGAATATAACTTTAATCCGAAGTAAGGGATGCTAATGTAATGCTTCCCTCTCTTTTTTTCAGTAGTGCTAAAGGAAAAATGAGCCAAACCTCCAAACCCCAACTGGAAAACTGATTGTGGAGCAAATATGTCAGTCCCTGTACAAATGGGTTTTGAAAATCATTCCTCATGTTTTAGTGTGTGTGACCTGAAAGTCCAGGACACCCAAATCTGTTTTAGGGGTCAACTTCCAGGGCTGTGTAATGTTCTTCGAATTGAAACGGGATTTGCTGTGGATCACTCTCTCTCACTTTTGGCCTACTTTGAAGTTTGCTGTATTCATGTCAGCACCCCATCTGAAAGGAACAATGTGCATTGTCTTTATACATGAAGCCAAACTGTCTACTTCTAGTTCAGATTATAAGTAGTTCTGGACAGTGACTGTGATTTTGCTGTACATTCCATGGTGCCTGTCTTTATAGAGTCCTAACTAATGCCTGAAACTTCCAGTCTAATTTAATTTATAAAGTAGCAAGATGATAACTGCTTCAGGGTCTGAACTGAAGAATGCCTGGAGAGCCAGGCTTTAATGAAGCTATCTTCTGAGCCAGCCTCAGAGAAATACAGAATGCAATCTCCAGCAATGTCTTAAAAAAATCAGTTGTGTAATTCTCTGAGAATAGCAATTGTTGGTCACAGATTTGACACTGTGTTTAGTCTTAGTGGGAGTCACTTCCATGTGGTGTGAGTACATTGTGGGTGGAGATGTTTGTGCAGAAGATAAACTACACATTTCTGATGTGATGCAATTGGAGCAAAGTTCTTCCTAAAAGTTGAAGTAAACAAATGAGCCTCTTTTCCTATTCCCTGATAAGAAAGATGGAAAATTTTAGTGTATGTGATTTTTTTTTTTTTTGATATTGTGCGGAGGTTGGACTTCTTTGCTGGCTCTGTGCAGAACACTTAAACCTGCAGAATGAGCACTCCTTCAGTATAATTTAACACTTGACAAACAAGCAGTACAAGTATTTAAAACACCTGAATGTGAAACTCTGTCTGGTAGGGGTGGGAAGGAGGAGTAATAGTTCCCATCATAATGCTTTGACCTACTGGTTGAGAACCAGTTCCATACATAGGTGATAACATAGTGAAAGCAAATATGTTATTTCAAAGTGGGAAATTTCTGCTAGGATTTTAATCCTAGGAGGACGTTTTTATGTTCCTGTCATGGAAAGTGTAGCGTAGTGCTTTCTTCACACAGCACTTAAACACAGATTAAATGCATGAATGGTTTTGGTTTCTTTTTCTTTCCTTCTGGTTAATATTTTACATTGCCATTTGTAAATTTAAGCAAATAATGCTGTATCAGGTTACTCCAGTGGTTCCTTTCGCCCATTTTTAATTGATAATAGTGGTTTTAAGATCTTTCTTTTCTCTTCTGTTTGCCAGTGTTAAATTTTGGGTTTTTTGATAATATTTTCATCAAATTAGACAAACTTCTTCCATATTCCTGAGCTGAAATGTAAACCAAAACAGCTCTACCTGGCTGCCCTCTATCTATTGCAAGATGGCCATCACAGCTGTGGGAATAAGCAACTTTAGAAATAGAAAAATTGGGTTTTGCAGAACCAGTGCCAGATAACTGAGACATGTGAGAAAATCTGTTTCTCAAGTGAAGTAGCTGAAGGAAGCAGTTATAGAGTCTTGACTAAGGAGTTTGAAGAAATTACTTCATAAAATATTTCTGGAGAATGTGCCTTTCCCCCCCCCCACATAAGACGGTAACATTCTCATTTTAAACATGCCTTGGTTTTTTAGCTCTTGAATTGAAATGCAGCAGCTATTTGTAATAATAAATTTAAATACAAAACCAGTTGTTTAAAAAGCAGTACTTTTTTTCCCCAACCCGATTTAAATAAAAAGGTGAAATCTGGTAGTGGAAAAATGTATTAGCTCTTCTAAATAGCTAAGTTTGTCAGTTTTCTGTTGAATCAAAATTGACCCCTTCCTTTCTAATGAACATTTAATTTGATAAAGAAACTACTTTTCTTAGCTTGGTTTTCTCTGATAGTCTTGGATCTTAACAGTTTACTATGTACCATGGTTCATCGCTTGGTGAACTGTATTTTTAGTTTTGCTTCAAGTACTGAATTAGCCTGCTCTGATGATCCTACCCTGTTGCAGCTTCTGTACTGCTTCAGTTCTTGTTTTAAGGTGTGACTCCAGAAAGGGAGGGCTGTTCTCAAGCTTTCGCTCAATGAATAACAATATAAGTAATTTACATGTACAACCAGGGGCAGTCCTCTTCTTTTTGTCTTTCTGCTCCCTGGCCTCACAGACCCTCAATTCCCAATGCCTTTTCTTTCCTTTGTGACTCTCTTCACTGGCTGCTCCAAGCAGCAGAAATTTATGGTGTGTAAAATTTATGAGTCTGGTATCATACACTTTTGTGGATAATCTAAGTTATATTTTATTTTTGTTCTCTGCCTTTGTAGCAGTGCACTTAGCATTTTAATTTTCTCGTCATATTAGTTGGGTATTTGGAAGTATAATATTATTTTTGTAAATTCTGTGGTAATGGATAGTTGTTAACAATTTTATTTCATTCAAATCTAAGTGTTGTATTTTGTAGCATCCCTCTTTCAGTGACCCGCTGGGTTGGAAATTAGAGTTGGAATATCCCATGTCTGTGGCCCTACCCTGGGCCCTGGGATGGTGTTTCATCTCTTTTTAGTGTTTGGGGTTTTTTGTTTTGTTTTGTTTTGTTTGTTTGTTTGTTTGGGGGGTTTTTGTTTGTTTGTTTGTTTTTATGTTTAAGCCCTTTAGCTTAAAATATCCATATTTTAAATTTTCTAGACTTAAATATGGCAGCCAAAAACTTAGATACCATCTTCTTGAGTAGATTGTGAAGCACAGCACTGGTGTTACATTTTAACCTTTCAGCTGCTTCTGTGGCACTGAGGGTGAAGTCACTATGGATAAATTCTATACCAGCACTGCAGTGTAGGAATGTACATTGTCTATATGGTGTGTATTAGCATGCATTGCACAGTAATTTATTGTGTTTGCTTCTTATCTGATTGCCAGGCTTTCTTGCAATATCTTCTGTAAACCGTTTTTTTTTAGAACAAGTTTTATGAAACAGAAGTGCCATAGCTTTTTATCCTGCATTCACTGGACTGTTATTATAAGCCAAAAGAAAAAACTGGAAGGTTTGCCAGTGTTTTCGTCATTCTGATATTTTTGTATTGTATTTTAAAATGAAGTAGACTTCATTCATTTGACGCTTTTTAAAAAAAATCTTTTATAGTGTGCCGGTCAAATAAAAGTCCCTGGGTCTGTCTGACGTGTTCGAGTGTCCATTGTGGAAGGTGGGTACAGTGTTAGTGTGCAAATCTTTTGATCAGACCTTTATCTTTCTCCATTGTTGCTTGATTCTGAGGCAGTTTGTTCAAAATTTCCCTGAAAGAAACCTTTCATTATCTAATTTAACATTGTATGTTTATGCTTAACATGGGTCTTTGCTCTGGAGTCTTTCTATGAGAGTCCAGAGGTTATATTCAAGATATGGGGGCTTTATTTCATTGGGTTTTTAAAGTAAAGTGGGCAGTAAATTTGATTGCTCAGTTCAAAAAGTGTATGGAGAACTGATAATTTAGTACATTATTGTAAAGTTCCATTCTGTGGAAGATGTCTCTTTTGTGATAAGATAAACAGAATAAGAATTGTTGCAAAGCCACAAGTTGGCACAACTTATTTTGAGAGAAACAGCAGCTATTCAGCTGACACTGAAAATAGCTTAAATGTACTGCAGTGTAATTTTGGACCTAAAGTTATTGCCATAGCATGTAATAAGTAACTGCCATCAGAATTCCTTCCAGCTTCACCTTAATGTCTGTATTAGCTGACGTACAAATAAATTGTGGAGGAATTACACAGTCAGTGCTGTTATTTATGTCAGGATAATTGTAGAAAATGTGCTGCTACATAAATGTTTGAGACGCACATATTAATGGAATGCAGTTAATGTTGACATTTAGACAGTATCTGAGATGTGAATATGTTTTTTTTCAGTTGGGTAACATCTGTGCTGGTGTGCTGTTATTCTGGGAAAGCATCATTAAACGTAATGATTTTGTCTTTTAAAGTGGATTGAATGAACTCCAGGTTTTGTTTGTTTGATCTGGGTATCACTATGTGCTACAGTTTTAATAATGTGTCCTATTAAGAGTTTTTGACACTGGCCCCTTTTTCCCCTCTATTTATTTATTTAATAAATTTATACTTGGTGGGAGCTAAGAGAGGGGGAGATAGTTCATGATAGTTCATGGTATGCAATGGTGTGCAATAAATAATTGGAATATTTTAATTGTTACTAATCTTTAAAAAAATTACTGCTGTCTCCAGATAGCCTTTCTTATGTGCAATTGGTAGATATTGAGTCAGTTACTTATGCAGGGTTTTTTGTCTTTCCAAATGGCTCCCATCCTTAGAATGGAAAATAATTGAATGAGAAGATAAAATACACCTTAGTGCTCTTTTTTTTTTTTTTAATTAAAGATGCTTAATTTCCTATATCTCAGACTTTGAGCATGAAAATGCTCATTGTGTCAGCAAAAGAGCTGCAGAATTTTAGATTTCTTATTCCCTTATGTAACCACAAGCTCTAGAGCTCAAGTTCATGAACTCGATTACTGTAACATCAAATCATGCTGTAGAATGGGAAAGCTGAAAATGGGAATCAGCATTCTGTTAAAGGGATCCCAAACACAAGTGCTGGGGGAGAAAATGTGGAGCTGTAAGAAGTGTATATGTGAAGGCAGCACAGAGAACTAACTTCACTACCAGTACGGGAAAAGGGAGTTCAGGATTTTCTCAGTTGTGGAAGTGCATTAATCTGTTAGGAGCACAGATCCTAGGATTTTGTCAAGGAGAGAGAGAGGCCAGTTTGAACCACAGGAGAGAGTAAAGGGGGAAAACATTAGAAAATTTGGCCAGTGTTTTCACACAAGTGAATTGTCTTTTTTAATGCTGGTGTAAATATTGGATGCCTTTTTTATTCCTATTTTTTAATGAATGTTAATTAGCTGTTTAGAAGTATAAACTTCTTTCTTTTACATTTATTTTAGATATGTGAATGGCCATGCAAAAAAGCATTATGAAGATGCACAGATTCCTATGACCAATCATAAGAAAACAGAAAAACAGGAGAAAGTTCAGCATACTGTGTGTATGGATTGCAGTAGTTACAGTACATACTGGTAAGGGTTTAAATACTGTAATTTGACAACTTTTTATATACTAATAGGTGAAAACATCAGACTCTTGTGCAGCATTATATTACACTAGTTTTTGAGCATTCCATCTTTTGATTTCCATACCTGTCTTCTTGGAACACTCTGCTTTTCGATGTGTATTGTGGAACTGTACAGTTACTGGCTGTAACTAAACTCTCACATGTCAAATGTCTTAAACAGAGAAGAAACCTTTCGAAATAAGTGCTAATGGGGTTTGGAGTTGTGTCTATTTGCTTTGGGGTATGTGGAGACCCAAACTTCTTGATTGTGAAAGGTGTTTGGTTGGTGTTGCTCCTTCCATCAAGCTGGTGAGCCTTTCACATACTCTATATTTGTCAGGATTCAGAAGGTAAATTATTACACTGTAGTTCCAGCCCAAGAGATCTGAACTCTAGTTGAGTTTGTGCATGTACCTTCTATGAGTCAGGGAAAGTGGCTGATCCTGTTGGGAAGCAGCATCAAGTCTCTGGCATGAGTAAGGAAAACAATCAGAAATATTTCTTTAAACAGACCAGTGGCCTGTGCTGATTCCTTCTGTGGGGTTCTTGCAGTGTGATACGTACTCTCCAGGGAAACTTAATATTGATGCTACTAATGTTGGATTCTCCACGGTCCTTGTTCCCTTGAGGGCAAAGACTGGGAGTCAGTGGAAAGCACTACTTGTTGCCTCAGAATCCTCCATCCTTCTCCCCCTTAAGCAAACCTGTTGACATGTGCTTCTGCATTTGCAGCTGCTCCGTGGTTTCTCATCTGTGTTGTTACTGGTGCAGTGTGGCAGTGCAGGATTTGAGCAGTGTAAATCTCAGGGAAATCCCTGTTATGGTCTTGTAAAATTACCGGATACATGGCTGCTCTAATAGGTTCAAATAGTTGGGTGTCTTTTGGGTAGTTCATTAGGGAAAAAAATCTGTTTGATGAAATTTGGGTATCCAGTTTTATGAGGAATCCTTCTGTAACAAATATTCTTATCCCCTGCAAGTAAAACCCCAATTATGTGATTTCACCTGAAGAAATGTTGTTCGAAGCAACTCAAAAACTGCTCAGAGGGTGGAAGCAGCTGAAGGTGTTTAAGCATAGACCAAAGGGTAGGGGAATTTTGCTTTTATTTGCATTTTATTTTAATGACCAACATTTTTATTGCACCTATGTGAATACATGAGAAAACAGTAAAGTTTTCCAAGGAGTAAATATGCACAGGTTACCAGCATTGTGATAGCTGTGAGAAGCTAGTTTTACTTTCCCAATCAATATTGGTAGCAGCTGAGTTCTATGTTGTGGCTTTTTGTTTTGTTTGAATTATGCCCTGTCTTCCAGTCATTCTGAAGGTAATAATCTGTGGAGGAATTTTAGCAGGGTATTTGAAGTCTTTGATTATATCTCCATTATGACAAACAGTGTTCCGAACTTGCTGAGGCTTGATGAGTTACAGCAGCAAGTCTGAGCACCCTGCTGACCTTATCCCAAACCCTGTGTGGGCATTGCAAAATACCAGCAGCCAGACTGGGGGCTGTGGGATCTGTTATTGACCCCAGCTGTGCTGGGCAGGGCAGGCAGACCTGCACCTGGGGAGGTGTGTTTGTGGGAGCACAGAAGGGAAGCAGTTCAGCATGTGATGTGTTTTCTGCTGTAGTTGAGGGCTGAGTCATGTATGGATGAACTGGAACTAATTGTAGCCAGTTTTGCCTTGGGGAGTTCCTGTTGTGTGGGTAATTCACCAGCAAATTATAACTCCTGTGCTAATGTGGAGGTGAACAAGTTTCAAAAGCAGTTTGTCTTTGCTTTCATTTAGGATATTTCAGGTTTTTCCCGCATGATAATCAGGGAAAGATACTTGAATTTGTTACTGCACCCAGTTGAAATGAGCACAGAAGTTTAAAGATGAAACAGAAGGCATCCAGATCAACTTTTCCCCCCTTGTTTTGGACAGTACTGTGGAGGCTGCTGCCAGTTAAAGCTAATAGTTTGGGTAAATTTGAGACATAATTAGTTATTATGAATTTTATATGTAGAGTGAATGGGCTTTCAATAGCTTTGAAAAGCCTATTTGTGAACTGCAGTGTAGACATGAATCCAGTAGCCAGTCTTAAGTTTATGCCATGGTGGTTCTTTTAAGTGAACTTTTATGTAAAGATGAATATTTTATGCAACCAGTGTGGGCTGCCTCAGTAATTTGAAAGTCAATAAAATACCATCCTAAGACTTAATTGAATTTTATTTATACTTTAAAAATAATGCAGATATTTTGATGCAGTGCCGGCTTTTATATTTTTTTGTGCAGTTCTGTTTACTGCACAAAGTTGAGTAGGATGCTCTTATTCCATTTTTATCCTAAAGACCCCAATTTACTGTGTTCCTTGGCTTGCATGATAGTATTTGAACAGGCCTGTATGGGCTTTCTAAGAAGGCAGCATTTGATCCTTCCTTTGAGCCTTCCTTTGACTGTAATGCAGTCTTTTCAGAGGGTCATGTTCTTTGCTTACTCAGTCCTCCTATTGAACTGCTCAGTTTTATCAGTGGAAAAGTTGAGAGAATTTGTTAATATTTTGTTATGAGAGTACAGCTCTCTTCTTGATGCTTTGGTCATTTTGAGACAATAGATGCAATAGTAAACACTCAGAGTAAATTATGCTTGAGACCTTAACTGAGAAAAAGAGTCCTGAATCCCCCTTTTTGGAAGTAATCAGCCTTTCAGTTAGTTCTAAAGTACTACACGCAAAGAGTTTGCAAGAAGTACAGATCCTTTTTGCCTTCAAACTGTCATAGGGTGCTTTCCCATTCTGTGTGAGGGTTTTTTTTGAGAAGTAAAATGATACGTGTAAGAACCCTACTTTCCTGAAAGAGGACTCTTGTAAATTGGTTTTCTCTGTGCTGGTGAACACACAGTTGTCACTGAAGAAGAAAGGCTCCCCTGTTTATATATTTCCATAATATGTTTCCTGTGTTCATTTAATCCCAGACACAGTTTGCAGGTCAGATTTCTCATCCATTACCCTCTTTGTTATCCCATAAAGGGGCACAGGTGTGTCAGGTGTGTGTGTGTGTGTTCCTGGCTGGTGTAAAAATAACCAACTGTCAAGGACTTTGAAAAATTCTTTTTTAGTCTCTGTGAAGAGGGTCCTCTTTAAAAACAAACTAGACTTACTGTGCTGGTGCCATGAGCATTGGAAAATGAGATTGCTTAGTACTATAATTTTGTATTCTACAATCAGTGAAAATAAGAAGAGTAAAAGCCTTTTATCCAGACAGTAAAACTTGAGCTCTTTGTTTATTCATATAAGATGTTGCCATAACTAAGGAAACCTAGGTTTTCTTAATTTTTCCTATCTTTCAAATTCTTCAGAGCTAGTCAGGGTTTTTAAACACAGCATGAAGTTCTGTCCCTCCTAAGCACTGTAACAGTAGTAAGCGCTCATGTTCCTAGAGCAGTGCATACATTCACTGGCTTATTGCCATTTTAGAAGCAAATGAGGCCAGGTCTTGGTGGTAGCAGAGGTCCTAAGAATAGAGTGTATAGAGGAAAATACTGTGCTAAGCCATATAAGGGACCCTCTGCAAGGTATAGAATTTGTTCTATGTCATTGCTGTTAAAGCATATTTTAGAGCTACTGTATCTAAAAAAGGTGTTTGTTAATTTGTGATAATCCTGAGGATCACAAATTAAGCAGCTGTTTTGAATGGCAGCTTCATATATAGGATGTAGTTTCTCAGCAGTTTACCTTTAAGGTGTGTGGGCTTAGCAAATTTAAGTTACTAAAACATAAACTACTTCTAAATCTGTTTACGTGGTTTATCCAAGATAGTTTGGAGGTACTGCTGTTATTTCTAATAGCAGTGCTATATCCTCATTGTTGCAAGAGAGGTTTTTAAAAAAACTGACCTATTAAAAAGAGAAATAGGAGATTGTCTTGATTCTAAGTGAAACTTACAATTACTTTTCCAGTGTTGGAAGGACCCTGACATTTACTGATGTATTTGGTTTTATTTTTCCATCTTGGGGCAAGTGCTAAACTGGTGTGTAAAAATAAGGTTAATGTGATCTTCAGGGCATGGAAGCAATGAAATCATCTTTCAGCAATAAGTTCGTATTGAGGGTTTCAGTGAGCCTGTATCTGCCTCCATCCCCTGCTTTCTCAACAGTAGCTACTTCAGCATTCATAGCAGTGTGACTGTGCTGGTGCAGCCGGGGTGCTCCTGCTCAGGAGTCCCACGCTGTGTATTAGCTGACAGGGCTCGTGTGCTCTGAGTGTTGGCCTGAGAGTTGGGTCCTGTGGGAGTGCCAAATACAGGAGCACCTCATTAGGTTTTTTTAGGTGGCTGAAAAAGCTGCCAAGGACTACTTAAGGGGTGGCTGAAAAAATAAGCACATTAACAGACTTCTTCCCCCTCCCAAACTAAACTTGGTCTGTGGCCATCTTTAAAAATGTAAAAAAAAATAAAAAAATACTGGTAAACTTACTAATTTCTAGATCTTGTGTAAGTACCCATAATATTGTCACAGGTGCCCAGCTGGGTAATAATTAGCATTAACTTCATGATTCTCAGAAGGCCGATCAATCACTTTATTACACTGTACTTATTAAGAAACCCATTGCCCTTACAGTCATGATACAGATGGACCCAATTGGTCCTTCAAGCTAAACACCATCACCATTGGCCAGGGAAGAAATCACCCTTTGGTAAACAAATCTCCGTAATACAGTCCACATGTTCACAACAGGTGCAGGAAGTGAAGAAAAGAATTGTTTTCTCTGATCTTCTCACAGCCTTTCCCCAGGACAATGCTTGGGAAAGTTGTGCATTGCTCTCTGTGGCCAGAGAGCTGCTGCCACGCCGGAACTGCTGCGTGCAATGTTTGGGTGTCTTGAGAGTCATGATGTTAATTTCTCAGAGGGAAAAATCAAAGGTACTGAACACACTGAGCTTAGGGACTCCATTCAGTGGCAAGGACCTTACTTTCTCAACTCTGTAGCCTTTTCAAGAATGTAGGGTTCAAAGTAACACTGGCAATACCTGCAGATTTATGCAACAAAGAGTGTTGTGAATTCCAGTTGTGCGTGAAATCAGTAGCTTCATTAAATTAGGAAGCAAATGTGGATCTGCTCCAGCAGAGGAACAGCCTGAGGTGGTGATGATGATGTATTTTGCATTTGAGTCACTCTTGTGCCAAAGGGAAAGGAGAGACATAGCTACAGTTCTGATATTAAACATATCCAAAGTTAGTTTTCCTCATTTGCTCACTTGCCTGCCAAAATTTGAAGCTGTAATTTGACACGTCACAGTATGTACAGAAACTGATGAGTGATTGAATGATATTTGTGGTTAAGCATGAGGTGCACGTTGCCACAGACGTCTGGCCTGACTTTGGAAAACTCAAGTGATCTCTTAGTCTGTCTTCCCTTGTGTTTTTTCAGTAGCACAGACTTTTATGTTTTGTATATATCTGTTCAGCACTTCAGGTTTCAGTGATAACTTTACAATGTTAAAATAGTTTAAAAGCTTTGTATTCTGTTTACCAGGGGTCCGTTGGTCTTTTCTGATAAATCTGTGGATAGACTACTGAGTCTGCTTTTTGTTACACTGTTTCAGTTTTTGTTGAACTGGAATTCTGCTTGGGCCAGGCAGTACATCATGCTTTTGATTTCTAATAAAGAACAAAACTAGCAGAAAACCCATCTAATAAGATGGTTCCTGTACCCTCTTCTGCTGGAGGGTGTTTCTTGGAGGGAACCAAGTTCAGTGTGAGTTGTGCTCCCCAGTTCTCATAATCTTTCACTGGATCCCTTTGGTGCTTTCCACACATAGGCTTGTGTGGTTTGATCTACTTTACTGAGGTACTTTGCATATTTTGAAAAATGTTTTTCTTGCAGTTATCGCTGTGATGATTTTGTAGTCAATGATACCAAGCTTGGCCTGGTACAGAAGGTCAGAGAGCACCTACAGAACTTGGAAAAGTAAGTAGTTTGTTTGCACCCAGACTGCCTTGGGCAGACTTGTAATAGTGCATCATTGAAGTGGTATTTGTTTCATATGTGTATATGTATCTAATTACATGTGTCTTAATCCTTCTGTGTGTCTGACAATGTTTAAAAACTTTTTCATCACTGAGAAGCAGAGGTGCAGAACAAAGGGATTTGATTGATCATGATCATATGTCTTGTTCTGTTGTCAGAGCTTTGTCATAAAAACAGAGTAAGCTTTTTGTATCAGAGAAATTCAAGAATTGCAGGTGGAAGTAGTCTTCATATTAATTGTACAGTTTGATTTGCTAGCAAAAATATTAAGAAGACTTATGAACTTGGAACTGCACAGAAGAGACATTTTTTCCTTTGCTTCTGTCTGGTACTGTTCCACTGGAAAGCAAATAGTCTAATCCTGGGTGATGTATGTGCTGTGGCCAGTCCTAGAGACCAAAGAGTGTTTGCACAATTGGCCTGAAAATCTTGCCTAATGCCAAGCAGAAAAATGGGTGCATTCAGTGCTTCCATATACATGGGAATGCCCCTGAATTCACACAGGACTCCTGCTATGAAATTCCTGTGATCTGGGGAAATCTCTGGATCCTCCCTGAGCTAAGTGTATAGATTAATTGATAGGTTATATTAATATTTTCATTATAGTCCATCCTCTTTTAATGGCTTTGTCAGGTGCATTATGAGATGTAAAGATATTTAAGTATAACGAGAAGTGAATTGGAAACATCCAAGCCATCTTACTTCTTGGGAGGTAAAAGATATAGTGCAGGCTTCCCTTTTGTGTAATGGTGGTTTTTGAATGCTTGGAGGGTGTTTTAATTTAAAAATAAAAGGAAAAGGAAAAAACCTACCAACCAAACCTGAAATAAGCTATGATTTCAGGATCAAATTAGAGAGAAATCATCAACTGGTTTGATTGAGGGGCCATTAATTTCCATTGATGTGCAAAAGACTAAGCGATTCTTTTTGTAACTTATTATTACACAATTGTTAGAACTTCATATATTTCTAATTAAGTAAGAGAAGTCAGCTATAATATGCAAGTACTAACATTCCACATATTCTTGATTTTGGTAACTTAATTTTGTCCTGATTTTTTGAAGTTGTATTTTTAAAGGCTTAAATTATTTTCCTGACAGAAGAACTTAATTTCTTTGACATAGGAGAAGGATTGATATTTTAGATGACAAGTAGCTGCTTCTAAGGCCATTCTTGAGGACAGACATCCCTGAGCAGAACATCCTGCATTAACTTACTGGTGGGCCATGGGGCTGTGCCTTGAGGGAGGTGCAGCCAGTTTCAGACTGCAGCAATGGGGAGCCTTTTTGCTGTCAGTGACAACTGGTGACAGATGGAATCACTTTGTTAAACATGGGTTGATTTTTTCTGGTCCATTCCACACAATACATTGTTTTTTCTGTTAAATAACTGCTTTTAATTGCTTTCCAACAGTTCAGCCTTTACATCAGACCGACACAGGAAACGAAAACTATTGGAAAACTCAACTCTGAACAGCAAGTTATTGAAAGTAAATGTAAGTACAACAGATCTGGTACAGTGAGTTTAAAGGGTTTTTGTAAACCTGCTGAGGTTTATAGTTGGCCTAGACTGAAATTGTGTTTGGTGCACTTTAGCATCTTCTAGCCACACACCTGAAAAAGCCCCTTCACACACAAACATAGCTGATACTCTGCTGCATTTCTGTTGGTGTAGACTGAGCTTTCCTGGGCATCAGAAGGGTTTCATGTCAAGATGGAGGTTTGCTTTTCTCAGCAGGCAAGGAGCTTTTGTCATGTTTTAGGTTTTTTTTGTTTTTATTTTCCCAGGCGCAGAAGGCAAAGGAGGAGGTACACTCTTGAGGGAGGCTAAGAGTAATTGTTAGGAAAAAGTAAAAAAATGTTACCAGTTTTTTAAAAGAGCTTAGTAAAACTTGCTTTCAAGAGGAAACTATGGGCTATTTTTAAGCTTTTCTTCTCCTCATTTCATCTTCCTGCTATTTTAACTTCAGATCTGCAGGGTAGCACCCATGAGAGGAGGATCCAGCCCTGGATAGATGGCTGAAGGGCTGCATCATTTCTTCCAAACAAAGAATCGCAAGTCAGATGTCTCTCTTGCACAGATTGGATTAAGGGAGTTTATTTTCATAATTTCTCCCAGAATTTGAGAATGGAGAGGGGAGATACTGACCCAGCTATATTCAACTGGTTCATTTTCACCCTTGGGAAAATGGGGGAGAGATGGAGCAGAGCTTTTAGGCTGTGGAACAGCAATGTCACCAAAGGGAGCTGGAGCAGCAGCTCCTTTAGCCATAGGAACAACTGCCCGAGAGACTGTGAATGGGAATAAGAGCCTGGGGTGGAGCAAAACAGTTGATTGCTGTTTGGCAAAGTCTGGAGGAGTTTAGTTACTTAAAAAATGCGCTATTACAGTCAGTTTGGGGTTGTCTGAATGTGCTGTCTGCACTTCCTGTACTGTCCCAATCTTGCAGAGATTGAGGAAGCCTGGGAGAAATAGTAGGGCTTTCTTGCTATGGCATTACACAGCATCTGGAAAACTGAAAGCCAGTAAAAACCGAAAGAAAAATTCCAGGCAACATTTAGATAGGGACAAGACAGAATTAGAAAGCTTGAACTAAATGCTTATTTTATTCTTCCTACTCTGTGCTGTTTTGTCAGTTTTATGAATACTTCTGTATTGCCTCTAACAACAGATTCTTTTTTATTGTTGGCATATTGAATCTTATCTTGAGCTGCAGGGGTAATGCTGTGTGCATTAGTGCTGTGCTGTGGTGCTTGGGACAAGAGTGAGAAAAGAATGTGCTCAGGACACTGTGGTGTTTGCACTTTGAGATAGCCCAGCTTTTAAATTATGTTAGAACAATGAAGAATGCCCAGAAATTTGATTAACTTCCCAGTGTGGTATTTTGTGGATAGTGGAATGTGTCCAAATGTTGCAGATTCTAGAATCATAAATGCAGTGTTGTCCACATTTTTCTTCCCTTTACTTCCCACGCACACTGGAGATAATTTGACAAAAAGCAAGTTCATCTGTGAGTTCATTGTTCTAGGCTGTAAATGGTGTGTATTTTGCTTCTCTTTTTTCAACTCTTTGCCTCTTCTTTGCACAGTCTAACTTGACTGTTTATTTCCCAAATAAATGCTGTTGTCTTACAAAAACCCTTCTGGCCACCACAGAATCCCACTGAGACTCAGACTAGTGCTGTTGACTTAAAAACAACCTGGAAGTAGCCACACTGTGCATATTAGACATGGGAAAAGATGGATGAGGATTGGTACTTTCATTTTTCAAAGGCACTGTAGGGAAATTGCTGTCCAGTTGTCACTGAACACTATTGGAGTGTGAATATTTAACATACACACTCAAAAATCCTTGGCAGTAACAGCCTGTGATGGACTGTGATCTCCTATTCTAGATTAATTTGCACAGGAAAAGATGCAGTATTGTTTTCTCTTGACAGGAATGAGTAAGAAAGAGTTTTCACGTCAAGATGAAGCTTCAGGGCAGTTTGAGCTGCTGAGGTGGTTCCTTTGGCTTTGCAGCTGCACTCAGTGTAGTTGTTTATTGTTCAGATCTGTGCTTGATCCAACAGTGATAGCTCCTGGAGGGAGGGAAGGTGGTGGAGCAGTGATAAATCTTTCTGTAACCTAACTGTTCTCATTCTAGGGAAGCAACGCTGCCCTTTGTGCCACAGGCCTTCGGAACCTGGGGAACACTTGTTTCATGAACGCAATCCTTCAGTCACTCAGGTACCTTCCACAGCTCTCCCACCAGTCTCAGGGGGCTTGTGTGCTGTAGCATTGGGCAGGTGAATTTGGCATATTCCCACTGGACAGAAGTGTACCTGAATTTGCAGGAGTGGGTGTGTGTGGGTTGATAAAATTGTGTTTCATGGTGTAAGGCATATCCTGTGGTACAACATCTGGAGGAAACGTGCCATGTCCTTGGCAGAACAGGAAAGTTCCCCTTCACTGCCGAGGCCAGTAAAATCTGTTAACTTCATAAGCAAACGCAAGTCTGGGTTGTTAGGAAATGATAGCTCAGTCTGGACAGGTATCTCTTAGTCAAAGCAGAGCCAAAATGTAATTATTTTAGGAAGTTGCGATGACAGTGATATTTGCAGATCTGCATAGTTACTGACAGAAGGTATTTGCTACAGTGTTTCTTGTCTCTTGAACTGTTTGTGATTGCCATCCTATGTCACTGCATGAAGTGGTGTTTATGCATTTCAAAGAACAAGCTCCAGAATACATAATATTATCCTTTTTCTCTGCCCTTTAAGGATTTCATTCTTATTTGGTTTTTCCTAGTAACATTCAGCAGTTTTGCTGTTACTTCAAAGAGTTGCCTGCAGTGGAGCTGAGGAATGGGAAGACGGCAGGGCGACGAACTTACCACACCAGGAGCCAGGGGGATAATAATGTGTAAGCTGTGTATGCCTTGTGAGCTCTTTGCTGTGCAGTAAACAGCAAGTTTGGGCTGATGGGGCCACTAGATACTTCTGGTATTGCACAATTCACAGGGGACAGAGACACAGAAGAATAGTTGTCTACAAAGAAAGAAACTTGTATCACTTGCAGCTTGCTGTTGCAGGTCTGATGCTGCAATCAGATACATCAGGTAGTGCTGGAGTGTGACATGTTAAATCATGTTAAGAAGTCCTCTTGATAAGGGGGCGGCAAGATATTATGCTACTGACTTCCAGCTAAAATAGGGTCATGAGGATGTGACTGCAAGTCAACCTACTGCGACTACTACTACAGAAAGTGCAGGAGTCAGTGATTGATGATCTGTAGGTTGTTTGAGCAAGTGTTACATGGATGATGTTAGCAGAGTCAGCACTAAAATGACAAACAGTGCATAGGTGTTCACATGAGTCAGTCCTGAACATCTGAAAAGTAATTTTCCGAATCTGTGTGTCTTCAACAATGATGGGTAGGATTTTGGATGTAAAATCTTTGAAGCTACTGGAAAGGATATTTACTCAGTCGTTACAGTCTTAACCCAGCTAATGTCTCATATGTGTACCAGTGAACAAGTAAACCCTTAAGGGTTGTAAACAAACCCACATTAAACACCAGCTCTTACTTTCTTTACAGTTCACTTGTGGAAGAATTCAGAAAGACACTCTGTGCTTTATGGCAAGGAAACCAAACTGCATTTAGTCCAGAGTCTTTATTTTACGTTGTTTGGAAAATAATGCCAAATTTTAGGTAAGTTTTTTTAAAAAAATAACAGTATTCTTGACTGCAACCGCATATTGCTGGTGTCATACTCTAAAATAGGCTGCATCCACAGGATGTCCTCTGTGCAGCTTTCCATATGCCTACAGATGTGCTTTGCAAAGGATCTTTGCTTTGATCAACAGTTTTCTGTTCATCAGTAGTGCTTGCTTTTGCCTTCTGCCCTTCTACCACATGTAGCAGTTTCAGAGAGAATAGAGCTCTCACATGAGAAACAGTGGTAGTTGTACCTTTGAGCTAGTGCTCTGAAATAATCAAGCTATTGACTGGTTGGTAAGTGCCAAGTGCAGAGTGTTGACAGAACCCAGGCTTGGCTGCAACAAGAAAATTATGTAGGCAGATTAAAAAAGATACAGCACCTATAGGTCTAAGTGCAAACATACTGGCTGAAACTTCCTTGATTCTCTCAAAATACAGTAGTCACCAGCTGGACATGATATAAGGGCTATAAGAGAAAAATCCTGTGCATAATAAGCATTTTGGGCTCGTACTTACAAAACAGACGAGAAAGTGGAAAAGAAGGTTACCCAAGTAAATCCAAGTATCATTCCTCTCCAAGGTCTCCCTGTCTTGACCCCTGAACCTCTTTCAAAGGAACACTGAAACCTGTTAGGATATATTGTGATGAAGGTAAGTTGCTGGTGTAGTTTAACATAGTTTGGTTTTTAGTTAAGGAAAAAATCCACCAACTACAGAAGTAATTCCCTATAAAAACCTTTACAGCTTCCTTTGGACCTGACAAAACCAATCAGCTAGCTAATTTTATATATTGACACCCTGTTAAACCACTTTAAAAAGTGAAATACACCTCTGTGAAATCACCACTAACAATAAAATCCCATTCAGAAGAGCAGAAACAGTAGAAATCAAAGCTGTGTGCCTCCACAGCTACTGCCTGGCAGAAATCATGTAACCAACAAGAAAAAGCCATTTCCTAGTGCCAAATAAAATTAACTCTTTCAGTGCTATAAAATTCCATTTAAAAACAAACCTGCCAGCACGCACTTCTCCCAAATCAAATAAAGAAAATTAAAAGCACATTAAAAGGACAACATAAAGATACTAACATCAACAAGTAAAAAGAGCCAAAGCTCAAGTGAGGTAAAAAAAAAAAGACTTAGTCTTAAGCAAAAAAAAGCCTTAGTCTTAAGCTAAAATTCTCTTACAAAGCTATGGTGAAGATATAATTAATACATCAGACTCTTTTTTCCCTATAACTCATAAAACGCCTTGGAGAGATGTAGTGTTGCCATGAGCAGAAGCACGCAGATGTCGAAGTAGCTGTAATTTGATGAAAAGCTTAGAGAAAGAGAAATGAAAGAGATAAAAAACCTTGCCCCAGGGATAGAAGAAGAGACCTCTGTTTCCCAAAAATAGATGAAGAAAACTTTTGCCTCTATACTAGAACAGCTCACCCGTAAAACTGCACCCCAATAAACTGAAATGACTCATGGTAGTAGTTGTGAAAAAACTACCAAATGTAGGAGAGACTTCACAATTGTACATTTCCAGGTGGCTGCTATTAGTGAAAATTAAAACCATGAAGAAACCCTTTCTTGTGAAAAAATCTCCATGACATGGCAAGAAAGACTTCTCTCCCTAAGTAAACTGAAGAAAGATTATTTTAAAAGTAATAAACTGACTGAAAATACCAAATTTTGTCTCTTTACATTGTCAGCAGGAAAAGAAAGAGAGTTGGAAGGAGAAGTGTTCTGAATGTTTATTCTGATTGCTTATTATTTTTCTTTTCGTTTGGTTAATACAGTTTTTTTTTATACTCTTTAAAGTTTTAAGCCTTCTTTGCTCTCCTCCTAATGCTTATCTTGCAGCAAAAAATAATTCTAGGAGTACACTGGTGTTTGGCCAGCGCTAAACCCACTACATTAATTGGTGTGTTAACCAAAAAACTCAGATTGGCGAACCAAAACCACTACAGTTGCTCCATGTTCTCACATAATAAAGATGTTCTCTTAGCTGTTATATCTCTAGCAGTGCTGAAAAGATGCTGAGGACACATCTGCTTAATGAGTAACCCAAAATACACAAATCTGTTTATTCTGTTCTTCACACTGCTAGTTATGTTTCATTTGGCTTCTGAGAATCAAGGAAGTTTAATACCAGTAGTTGCCAGCAGTGACCAAAACGTTATAGGCAAAAAAACAATCATCCCTTATGTCTGTAGCCAGTTTCCCTATTATAAGCTTCTCTATAATTCTTGTTAGACCAAGTGAGGAACCTGTTCCTTGAAGTTCCCCAAGCAAATTTTCAGCACTGTGGATTCTATCGCAGGTTTTAAAAGAGAAAGTGCTCCTTTTTGGGGTTCTCCCTCTTCCCTTTTTATTCCCAGATTTCTGGGAGCATGTCCACGATTAATGGATAAGGGAACTCATAAAATCAAATAGGGGAATAGAGGCAGTCACTTTCAGCAGATCCCTACTCACACATGATGCAAGGAGAAAATTTGAATTTGTTCAGTGCTTAGTTGAACCTTTTAAAAGCTAAAGATGTTGAAATTCCAGTTGTGTCTTGTGTGGTCCCTGGGAGATGGGGAGGAGAAGGCAGATGGACAGATGTGTGAAAGAAAGATGGAGCCAGCAGTCTGCTAGCAGCACACCAGCCATTTTGGGGTGTGCTTATGGAGCCTGAAGTGGTGGGGCAAGGGAGGAACAGCTGGAAATAGGTTCAGTTGTTTTAGTCCAATGAGATTTTGGATGTTAAAGTGAAGGACTGTGAGTGCTGCTCTCCCTGAGGAGGGTTATAGAAGAAGCTGCTGCCTCTGCTGCCCTCTGTCCCCCTTTGCACTGCAGCAGGGAGTAGAGAATGCCATTTGTAATTACTACAGGCACAACTGCAGGGCCTCTGTGCTCTCTTGCTCCTAGTCCCTGGCTGCAGTTGTGCTGCAGTTCTGCAGCCTCAGACGAAGTTGCAAGATGTGTGTTTTGCTGATTTACTGCTGTATAAGTAATGTACTTTATTTTCCTGGCAACTGATCCTCTTTATATCCTATCCTCTTGCCACTGGGAAAAAGTATTGGGAGTGGGCTTGAATTGAAATGCTTCAGATGGATAGACATCAGTTTTGTTACACAAGCAGACTATCAGAGTAACTCTGCTTTTTGCTGAAGGGCTTTAACATAATTTATTTTAAACAGTGCATTGTCCATATCATCGTGTCCTTTTAAAGATCTGTATCTATAATTATGCATCTTAACAAATTCAAAGAATTGTCCATCTATAATTAGCATACTTCTGTGCAAGTATAAATTCATGCACCAGGAACACAGCCAACAAAGTGGAACAATTCCTGAGGCTTATTTGTTGCAGACCAAGTGTGCCAAACTCTTTTAGAGGAATTTCATGTCGAAAAGGCGTCTGAGGCAAAGACCTTCCCTACATTTAAGCTTCAGCTGTTTAGTGTGGTTGCTTATGTGGTTATTGAAGAAATCTGTATTCAGTAAACTAAGCAAATCCTATGGTACCATGGCAACTTCAAAGCGCTGCACAATTAGCATGCAGTTTTAAAGTGGAATTTGGTTTTACTACTTTGTTTTACCAAATGTACAATTACTTTGCAACTTTGGGACAGTAAGTCCTATCTTGGCTGTACAGGTCAAGATAGTGGCCTGTTGAAGCACAGTAGTGTTTCTAAGTGCTGGGTTTTCTGTTGTAAAAGGTAGGCAGTGCTGCCCATGTGTCTATATACAGATTATTTGATTTATTTTAAAGCTGCTGGTTTGGAAGAAAGCATTACTGTAATCCTGCAGGGTGAAAATTTTAATTTTTATTCTGTTATCTCTTAGCAATACTCTTATTGGGTGCATCTGTGCTCCTCACTAAGAACATCAGCGTCACATTGCATATTTCTGTTGCTGTCAGTCTGTTAGCATTTCTCTCCACCTCTGGGTACTCTGCCATGAATCTTACAGGACTTTCCCTCCCCTGAGTACTCACATTTATATACCCATTTATATTTCTCTCCCAGACATTCCTACCTGCCAGTTGTTGCCAGCACTTAGGCAGGGGTTTTGAGGTGGAAAAGGGGAAGCCTGATAAAACAGTTTATGAGGACAGGAGGTGGAGGGGAAGCCGGCTCTTGCTGTGTAGGGATTTCTGTAGTTTAGGCCTACAGTGACCTGCACATACTTAACATCAGTGTTGCACAAGCTTTCAGTGTTTCACTATGTAGCCTATCATGCTTTGTCTCACTGTGCAGCTTAATGGCAAGTGAACAGCAATTGTTTGTTGAATTTGATGCATGATTTAGCTTAAATAACTTAAAAGGCATGTTTTACCCTTCTCTGTTCTTTTCGGTAAGGTTTCTTAGTGTTGAAATAATTCAACAAGGGTTGAGCATTGCTGCTGATGGAACAGCACATGTGAGACTGGAGCCCTGTCCTACCAAATCTAAATGCGCAAGAGATGCTCTAAATACCCCCCACCATTTCCTCCCTCTCCCAGAGAATGAGTTGTGCAGGGGAAGTGTGCAACTCTGAGCATGGCTGTGGATCTCATCCTAGAAGAAATGGTGCTCTCATCCTAAATTATTTCAGACTTCATATTGATGCTGAAAGATGCATGTGGAAAACAAACCTAGAGACTAAATTCCGGCCTTTGCTGAGGAGGGGACTAAACAGACAAACACCTGTACTTGCCAAAGTGAGTGGGATCAGTGACTGAATGAGAACCACTCAGAAATACTGATTCTGCATCCCACATGAACAATGCATTTTGTGGTGTCTTTCTTTAGAATCTTACCAGGCTGGAGATTACAATATATTGACCTTAATCTGTGTCTGATTCAAAGCAGGGACAAATAGTGCCCTCTCTGAATGAGATTCAAAGCAGTTCTGCTGAGGCACAAATCAAATATAGTACCAAAGGAGACAGAGGAGAAGCCACTGCTGCCATCCATTGTGTATTTCAGTTAACAGGGACACAGTCCTGGGATGCTCCTGGCACCGGCAGGGCTGGTGAGGCCAGGAACAATGTGGCAGCTTCATTAGGTCCAGTGTGTTGTGGGAGCACATGGCAGGTTTCTGCTGCTCCCTGCTTTCTCTTCCTATCATCTGAATTGTATATTCTTAAAGGTTTCTCCATTCTCACAAGAGGCATGCAGAGAGTGCGAGCCGCAAAGGACTAAAATGACTTAATTTGTCGGGGCATTGCTGCATCTTTCCAGAGGCTACTTGGAAAACTTTCTTAGTACCAAGCACATATGGAAAGTCTGCTCAGTAGGATTAAACAAGCAAAGGGTTTTTTTTCCTGTGACCCTGGTGCTTGCTGTGTATTGCCTGTAAAGCAATTTTGCTGTTGTTTCTTTTTCTCTTAAGGGGATACCAGCAACAGGATGCCCACGAGTTCATGCGTTACCTTTTGGACCATCTACACCTGGAACTCCAGGGTGGCTTCAATGGTGTTTCACGTTCAGTAATCTTGCAAGAAAATTCTAGCCTGTCTGCAAGCAACAAATGTTGCATGTAAGAAATGATTTTTAATTTGTTCAAAGCCTTCATGCCTTTGCATGGGTCTGCATGTGGTGGCTCTGGAATTCCAGATTCATGGTTCCTTGTTCTAAGTTTTCTTCAGTGCTTCTAACTTCAGGCAGTGCAAAACTGTAGGTTATGAAGATGAGCATTCTGTACGATCTGTGTCCCTTCAAAAGGAAGTCTTAGATCAGCAGTTTTCATAGGTATGAGTGTGCATACAGGGTAAGTTGTGAAGACATCTTAATTCACTAGTCTGTATTTTCTATACCCTATAGAATTCTTCTCCCCAGACAATATAATTGTCTTAGAGTGATAGCCTAAATGCCTCAGGAGTGAAAACGATGGCCAGCAATTTTGATATTTAAATTGTGAGTAGACCTCCTGGATAAATGAGTAGTGCAGTTAGCGCTTGGAGTCAGTTTTCCTGCAGGTGATCTCATGTATCACTTGACAGTTGCAGTTGGTGCTTTTTTTTTGTGCATAATTTTGATTTTCATGCTACTGTGTACCTTGAAACAGGTGTAATATGGGTGTTTCACTCTTCTTTCTGTACTTCTCAAAATACTGTTTTTTTTCTGAGCTCTGTCCTAGCTGTGTTTTCTCTTAGATTGAAAGTCTCACAAGAGAGAAAACCTTTTATTTGCTTCAGGAAGGCAAGTTGTCAGATCAGCCTGCACATTTGGTCCCTAAGTCCTTACTTCCCTACAGAAAACTAGAATTTGAGTTTTTCCTTCTACACTGGATTAGGACAGAGCAAGCCTTCCCGAGATGCAGGGTTTTATAGATGCTTTATTAGGGAAAGCCTAACTAAGTTCAGACTGTGCTCTTTACTGCATTTATGTTGTGTTGCTGATGCTTCAAAATCCCCCAGAAGAATCTTAAAATGTTTGTAGAATTGACATATATTTGAAATCTAAACTGATTTTGTTTTGTCAGTATTTTGGATGTCAAAATCCCAGGGGGATTTAACATTTGTTCACCTATCTACTGTAGATTTGTCTTGAGAAGGGCTGTTGAATTGCTCAGTGACGTGGGGTAAGCTGCCCTTACTTGTGAGGGCACTTTTAATGCTTCCAGTAAAGTAATAAATAGGCTGTAAAAGCTCTCTTGTTGTGCACCAGTCCATTTGAGCATCTATTTCCTTGCTCAGGAAGCGTTGAGATGAGCTGTAAAGATATAGTTGGAGTGCAGGCAAGGAACACAGATTTCTGCAAGCCTTAGTACTGTAAAATAACATCACTTAAAACTTGTTTTGTGTATTTTTTAAATTGGACTATGAGAAGCAGGCCCATTACATAATCTGCTAAAAAAATTCAGTAGGAGAGTACTGAAAGCTTAGAGAACAATGCTGATCTTACACATTGTTTATCATGTCTTAATGCAACTTAAGCTGCCATTGGCAGTGAAGTGCAGAAACATCTCAAAGAAGTCAAAAGCACATGTAAGAAAGTAGAGTTAAAACAAAAATATGCTTGACCTACTGAAGAAAGAATTTTTGTTTCAGATAAGGTCTTAATTACAGGGTTAAAATCCTGGACCTGTGTGAGCATCCAGTACAGCTCTACTATAGAAATGCACCCAGGTTCACCACAACACTTTCAGTTTGAGCATCTGCTAGTTCGCCCTTTCTTTAGGTCCAAGATAAAGCAGTGTAGATGTATGTCCCTGGGCAGCTGCAGTGCCTGTTCTGCCTGGAGCATCCATTCCCTGTTTCATTGCTCAGCCTGACAGCAGGAGGTGTGAGCACCAAACATTGGACAGGTGTTGGGAATTCAGCTCAGGTTTCCTGGCTGACTGTACTTCTCTGATGTGATTTGTCTAGAAATGGAGCGTCTACTGTTGTCACTGCCATTTTCGGAGGCATTCTTCAAAATGAAGTCAATTGCCTAATATGTGGGACTGAATCTAGAAAGTTTGACCCATTCCTAGGTAAGATGCTGCCTCTTGTGTTCCAAATACTGTGTGACTTAGAGCAGAAAATTAAATCTGCAGCTTTATATATTTAGATGTCACGTGACAGACCCAGAGTGTCAGCCTGAAAAGACTAGGTATTGTTCTATTGAGCCCTAATTTTGTTTTTTAAATCACTGCTTTTCTAGACCTTTCGCTAGATATTCCAAGTCAGTTCAGAAATAAACGTACTAAAAACCAAGAGAGTGGACCAATGTGCACGCTACGAGGTAAGAGTGCCTGGCCAGTGAAATCATACCAGGCCTAAGAGGATTTTCTTTCTAATCAGAGCATTTCTAATGTAGTTCACTCTTCCAGACACTGATCTGAGCATGGAAACACATAGTGTTTCCTGTGGGTGTTCACTTGGGCTCTGTCCTCAGATGCATGTGCCCGTGCCCACAGTGAGGGTGGCTCTTGGGGGTTCTCCGTTTGAACCACATCAATGCAGTCCAGCAGGTTGGGCAGCAGTAGTGTTACTGACTTAGTTTTTACAGGATGTTATTTTTTACAGATTTGTGAACAGACTTGCTGAAAATCATGAAAATATTCAACAAAACCCTGTTGTCATGTCTGTTCGCTTTGTATCTGAAGCCAAACAGGCTTTGAAATTTGAATATTCAACATAAAATAATTTATCTTTGTTTGAAAGCAGTTTTGCTCTATGTTGGATGGAATCTGGTTTGGAAGATGGAGATTTTTGGAATGCCTGTTGGTTTCTTTCAAACTACTTCTAGCTGCTTTCAGGAACAGGCAAGGTTGCATGTTACAATCCATTATTGTATTAAAATATTACACAGCTTTTTTGCTGCTCAGATGGATATAACTAGAATGGTTGCAGCAGATGAGCACACCTATATTGCTGTATTTGTTGCATTTCTTGTTACAAAAACCACTTGATGTATCTGCTTTTTCTAGATTGTCTTCGCAGTTTTACAGACCTGGAAGAACTTGATGAGACAGAGCTTTACATGTGTCACAAATGCAAAAAAAAACAGAAGTCCACCAAAAAATTCTGGATTCAGAAACTACCAAAGGTTTGTATATGCATAAGAAATAACAGAGTGACAAAATGTCAAAAAAATAAAGGTTCAAGCAGGACCTCTTCCTCTCCATGGCTATTGCAGTGTTCAGCATTGAGTTCAGCTTCCTCCTCTAATACACCTTTTATACCTGTCCCCTTGTAGGTGCTATGCTTACACTTGAAACGCTTTCACTGGACAGCATATCTGAGAAACAAGGTTGATACGTATGTTGAGTTTCCCTTGCGAGGCCTAGACATGAAATGCTACTTGTTAGAGGTAAGAAGACCTACTGATGCCCCCTGCAGGAATTTGTTCCATGGAATATGTCTCTATTACAAATAACAGGGTGCTACTGAGATTTGAACAGTTTTCTGGGTTTTTTTTTCCTTACTGCAGCCTGAAAACAGTGGCCCAGAGAGCTGCCTGTATGACCTCGTGGCTGTGGTTGTGCATCACGGCTCAGGGTGAGTACATGGAGCCAGCCTGGCACAGACCTTCTCCCACTTAGGTGCATGCAGAGATAATGAAGGGGTTTCTGTCCCTGGGACATGTATTTTAACTGGGGGAAATAAGCCATAGTTTATAAGCTGGCAGGGAGCTAAGCTGAGTTAATTTTGATAGGTCCAATAGAGTCAGGCCTGTGAATGTCCCCTGGCAGCCTTTGGGGTTAATGACTACATGTGTGAGATGAAATGAAAATAGTCTAGTGCCTCTACAAATAAAAAAGCGCTAAACCAAGAGAAGGAGTCAGAAGGCCTTCCAGGAAATAATGTCTCATTTTGAAATTCTTACTACAAAACAGGATTATTTTTTCCTCTTTTTATTCATATTGGAAGGTACATTTGCATTTATGCTAAGGAAGTGTACGAGCATGCTTGGAACAACTGCCATCCAAAAATGTGTATGGTGAAAAAGATCATCACCATTACCTTTCCTGTCACAGCAGTGAAGGCTCACAGGCATGCCCAGGGATGGAGCTGGGCATATTTTGAATTAAAGTCACTGGGAGTCTTTTAACTTTTCCCAGCCCTGGACAGATCTGTTGAGAGTAACAGTAGAAGGGACAAGACAATGTGTTCTTGTAGACTTTAATTTGAAGAACTTTAAGCCCCACAGCTCCAAAAGAGAAGCACTGGCTGTGCAGGCCTGTGGGTACCTTCCTTAGGTTGCTGGCAGTCCCTTAACCCCAGGAGACGGTGCCTCAGTGAAGAGTGTCCCTGACTGTTGTCCCTCTGCCTGCTCCACAGCGTTGGTTCTGGCCACTACACAGCGTATGCAGCGCACGAGGGCCGCTGGTTCCACTTCAATGACAGTACCGTAACACTGACCGATGAGGAGACTGTGGGTAAGGCCAAAGCCTACATCCTCTTCTATGTGGAGCGCCAAGCCAAGCCTGGAGCAGAGAAACTTTAATACCTCCTTTGCATTCTTACTTACCAAGTCCACCGGAGAAACATTTCCATTTTTCCATAAATACTTGATCCAAGACTTATTAATTTCATTGTGCACTTTGCAATTTCCTCTTGTGAGTTTTTGTTTTGTTGTGTCAATGGTAGCATTTGACTTACTGAACTTGGACACAAACTAACTTTTTTTTTAGTTATACCAGAAAACCTCAGCAGATTTTGATTTGCTGCTTTAGTTGTGATAACTCACTTTTTATATATATATAGTTTCATGAAATACTTATTTGACTTTTTTGTAGTAATATTTTCAGTTCTCACTTTCTAAAGGCACATTTACATCAAAAAACTCTGTCCTCCTTACAAGCAAGATAAATATGCTTTTGATCATGAAAAGCAATACAACTTTATGCTGTTCTCAGTCCTATTATGTAGATAGGATTTAATCTCTTTAAATCAAGGAATTGTTTGCACGTATTATTTTTTCCCTTGTGCAAGAAACTTAAACAGTGACCTATCATCCTTTGTCTGCAGAAGAGAGGCAATATAACATCATTAAATAGACCAGGTAATTGCTGCTGTATTGGTGTGTATTCAGGTTGATGACTTTCAGGAATCATTGTAAATAAAGAGTTGATTTAATTATATCAATACTGCAATTTAATTACAGTACTCCTCAGATATGCTGCCCCCTACCGCCTGCATATTTAAAACAATTATATTTACCTGTCTAAATTATGTTGCCCTTTATGGTTTTATAACTGAACCTGAATTGCATTAGACATCTCTTGGTTTAGATTGTCATCCTGAAATTGGATCATGAACACTTATGTGCTTGAAAACTGGGGAGACGTCCTGGCAGTAGAATCCCAATAGAACCCCTTAGTTCCTGGTGGGAATTGGAAGTACCCCAAGTGCTGGGGTTTGTGAGAACAGGCATAGGTCTAAATGCAGCTCTGCTCCATGGCTACAGTTCACTTGGAAGCAGGAGGAGACAGATTGTGTTGCAGGTGCTTTGCATGAAATTGTTCTGTCAGTTCAAATGCAAACTCAAGGGAGGATGCTCCGTCTCTCACAGTAGAGCCTTCAGAAGGAAAGTGCTAAGCCAAGCATGCTTGTGACTGTAGCAGGCTCACAGAGCTCCTGTGGCATTTTACACACTGGCCCAGGGTGGCATTTTTGTTCAGTCTCCAAGTGAACACTGGAGTCACAGTGCAGTTTCTAAAACCTGGCTACATAAAAGAGAAAAACTATGCTTAAAAAACCCAAACCAGTTTTAGCTCTACTGCTGATGAGTGGAAGTCGGCTATTACGATGGGAAAGGCAGACAGGAAAACTCACTACTGCCAAAGCTGTAGTGGAATCTGACAGAAAACATGAAATTTGAGAACTATTGTATTTCATATCTGTTCCCTCAGTCTCTCCTTTCTAGCTGGCTCTCTTGTACCAAGCAAGGAGCTGGACCTCCTGAAAGATCAGTTAAGAGAAGAATAGTTTGTGGAGAGTTCCACCACCAAACAGCAGCTCTTACTTGTGTTTACTAAAAAATGCAGTTGTCTGAAAACTCCAACTGGGAGTGCTATTTTAGTTAATGCCCCTGAAGGACAGGGAGTGGGGGCTAGAGTGGAGCCCAGAGCCAACCTGGGGCACAGGGAGTGCACAGCAGTGCCTTGCCCTGGGGTCCTGCTGGCTGTTCACAGGCCAGGGTAAGGAGAAATCACAATCAAGCATTTGGTACAGAGGCATTCTTGGGAGCTTTATCAGACCATCTTAAACCAGGAAAGGGAGAAATTGGCTTAATCTAAAACTGTGGAAATTGTTCAGTATAGCTAATGGGTTTTGAGTATGTACACAGGTTAAGACTATAGTTATTTGATATAGTGACATCTTTATAAGGATGTTGTCTTTTACTTGAACATTAAACAAGTTGAACAGTAACTAGAACTTGTCATTGCTTTAAGCTGTAGATAGTTTGTCACCTTCCCTTCCTTACAGGCAGGCAGTCTTTCTTCTAATCAATGAAAATAGGTTACTGATACTTACATAAGCAGAAAACAGAAAGGTAAAGCATTGTATCACATCCCTGCCCTTCCTGCTGCTCACAGGTAGCTGCGCAGATATCACCTTTAGCTGTGTTTTCTCTGCATGCTGCTTGGACCGGATTTCTTTAGAATTTACCTTTGAGAATGCCATGTTTAAAATACACAACTATCTCAGCACCAGCAGCAGTTTAACTTACAGTAGTCAGGTGTATGCAGTATTCTTGCAAAAGTGATGTAAATGTGCCTTTCTGTATTTTTAGAAATTTAAATTTGTAATCTTCAGCAACATTCACTTATTTTAATCGCCTTGTCAGCAATTGTTTGGATCAGGGTTACGTTCTCATTTGAGCATTTTCTTTCAGTCCCATTTACTGTGTCCCACACAGCTCCTGGGCAGTGGTGTCTCCAGCAGGGCCATGTGGGGCTGGTCTGGGAATACGATGCAATCACAGGAGGCTGTCCTTGCAGCATGTGCTGCTCAGGACTCAGCCATATGCTTTGCTGGAACAAGTACATTGTAAATCCTTTCCTAATTTAACTTTCTCCCACTGCAAACTCAGATGGACAGTATGAACAGTTTGTTGTGGCAACACAAGTATTTCTCTTCCTGGTGGAGAACTTTGCTTATCCACTGTATTCTATTCAGTGTGGTGTCAAAAGAAAAAAGTAACTGAGCACTGAAACCAGTAACATATACTGCACCTGGCCTAGTATTACCTTTTTAACCTAGCTTGAATATCCTATGTTTACCTACTCGATTGTGGTGGGGAATATCTCTTTCATTTAAGCCAGAAGGTTTTTTTCTACTTACTGCTCATCATAGTACACACTAGCTAGCAAGAATTTTTTTTCTTGCTTGAGACTGCTCTGTAAGCAGCAACTGCTATCTACAGTTCAAAGACTTGCATCTTTTTCACCAAAATGTGTCCTATCAAAGGTTGTCCTTTTGTTACTGATTGTTTAGCCACGTATACAACTGGAGCCATTATTTATGTCAATCAAAACTAGAAAATGTCCAGTTCCTAAATGTCAGCAAGAGAGGAGAGTTTAAAAGTTTGAGACAGGAGAAGGGATAGTGGATTTGTATCAAAAACAGGAGGCCATTTATAAAGATTTTACTAAATCAGTGGGAAGTGTAACACGTGGTGTTAAGAATTCCCCCAGCAATGTTTCATGACTGATGTGTCTGTGTCTTACTGATGAGATAATGGGCACCTTGACAGCTGATTCCAACATGCTTTAGGATATTCTCAAGTACTGTAGTGCCATAGTTGTAATTGTTTACCATTAAAATCTTGTGTGTAATTTTCAGTGAGGATTACTGACTGTGCTCATCTTGTGTGTTTCTGGAGCATTTCCAGGATGAATGTGAATTATATCTCATCACATACTGTGTTTATGGAAAACGTGCCATTAAAGTGTCTCCTTTCCTTAGAAAATGAAACTTCTCTTGTCCTTCTGCAGGCTTGCAGAACATTGGTGTATGTCCTCTGAACACAAATTGCAGAATACTGTATCATGCTCTGGGAAAAAAAAAATAAAGCAATTGCAGTGTTCCTAACTCTGTAACACCTCTACCAAACTTAGCACCTAACCCCAGAGTGGACCTGCCATTCCATTTTAAATGCCTTGTCACCCGACTGCTGTTAATTTTTATGTCAGATTGTGGTGTGTCCCCTCTGTCTGGCAAGAGTCCATCTTAGGACATCCTTGTCATTCAACTTTGCTAGATTGTTGATTTTTTTGTTAAATTGGAGGGGGCGGGGGGTGTTAATTAGTATTTTGTTAAATGGCATTCCTGTATGTATAACTCTGACAAGTCTCAACTGTTTAAATTTTCTCAAAAACAAAGGTAAGTTCTTGAGAGTTGAAAATGCTAATACAGGAATGAAGAACAGCTGCAGGCACATATTTTAAGCTGCCGTTTTCCAGTAAATTGCATTACCATATATGTGAAATCTTCTTGTCCCTTTTGTGGCATTGACCAGGGCTGTTTCTGAAAGGGGGAGGGAGAACAGCAATCTCATTATCATTTCAAAGAAAAGATTAAATGACAAAGGATATAAAACCAAGAAGATCGGCAATTGTTAAATACAGCTTACTGTAGATAGTAGAAAGTTACTAACTAAAGAATGAAGCAGAAAGAATTGCCATTTCTTTATGTATGCCAGCTGTGTTCAGACACACAGTCAGGCAATTCCTCAGGCTATGATTGTTGCAGACTCCAAACAAATCTTAGATCTTGTTTTTCAGAGTTAAATTTTAAACTGCATTCTTGGGGTAAGAAGGAAGAGGTAAAAATGGGTCACACTCAACCTTGTCCTGTATTAAAACACTCCTAATTAAAATGCCATAAAGCCTCCCAGCTACTATTTGTGTGTAGGCCACGTGAAAAACTCCCCCAGTGCTGTTTGCTGTAACTTCTTACGGATTTGTTGAATGTATTTATTCTCTTGTATTAACACCAGGCAGAAAGTGACTATAAAATACCTTCATCTCAAGCATTTTTGATTCACAAGCTGGAAAGTTAAAGGGATGCTTATTGCTTTGAATTCCAACCTGCCCTTGCTGTAGCTTTATTGTTCTTCTAGGAACAACTTTCTGCTACACTTTCTCCAATTTCTGTACAACAGCAACTTTTACCTGGAAAACCACTTTCATATCTCCTTATTCCACCAAAGGGTGGAAAAAACGATTTCTGTGGTAATGGAACTAAACCTACAAAAGCAGAACAGCCAAACTTGTAAAACTCAAGCCAATAGAAGACATCTATTAAAAGCACAAGCCCACAAGGAACTAAACATAGCCTTGCTGTTCCCATGCATGGCTGCCTCTGTGTCATTGCTTCCCTCCTGCAGAAGGTGGGGACACGGCCAGCTTTGTTTATAGAATCACAACTCAGCCTCAGATAACTGTGGGCAGGAAACTGTCCCTACCGCTGGGGCTTGTGAACTGAACTGCAGACTGCGTGTGTGCTTCAAGGCACCTAGAGAATGTTTCAGCTCCTTCTAAAAAACTGTTTATGAAAGTTCCATGTAACAATCCTTGAACATGAACCAAATGTGCAACCTCAGAAAAATCAATGAACAAATAGAGAGTAGAAGTGTGCTCTGCCAAACTAAAGTGCAGCTCAGCCAAATCTCCTGAATGGGGAACACTGACAAAGATACGCCTGGCAGCTGTAGCTACAGCCCCACCCCACTTCAGAAACTCAGCACAAGAACTTTGCTAAACTTCAGGAGAGTCTACAAGGGGGAAAAGAAATCCCTTTTAAGGAAGCATTTAATGACAATCAAATTGTACATGCCCATTCCATTCCCTTGGACAAAGGAAGCAGAAACTACTTACATGGTTCTTTTCCTTTCCCTGTTCTGAGCTTCTGCACCAGTTGTTAGCCAAAAATAAACCCCATTCCACAACCATATATGTGCAACAGCCTCCTGGTGAATGTGAACCCCCTCCAGCACTGCTGTTTTACTCCACCAGGCCAAGACACAGTGCCACTGCTGCAATGCACATAACCCAGCTCAACTGGGAATGCCTTTTACATCTCTTCTCTTTTCTGGACAAAAACAGTAGGAAAAATCTAGCAAAAACATGTCACAAGTTACTAGAAGTATTTCAGGATCCTTTACTGTGGTCTTCGTTGAACTTTCATTCTCCAGTGGAACTAAAGAAGGACAATTTTCTCCTGGGACCTGCTTTAAAACACTTAACCATCTGCTGGTATTCGGAGAGAGTCAAGGTGTGTAACATTGAGGATTGGATGAAAAGCAGTTTCCAGAAAGACTTCTGTAAGAGGCATGAGAACACTGTCAGCGACTTTTTACTAGATGTTTGCAACAGGTACGTTCTGTGGGTGTCAGTGTGCAGTAACTGCCTTGAGGTGAGTGAAGTCCATAACCCTTGCCTGAAATAGAGCATGAAGTACACGAGTGCTTTGCCTTTACAACTGTAGTGTAAGTTCATTTTAGAGTGGCAATTTCTAGCTTTCCCTTAAGTCTATGTTTTCCTTCTTTTTTCCAAAGAATTAGTTATTATTATGGGAAAGTGTACTACTCCTGCCTCCCATACTGCTACTCAGCTAAACTACACCATTCCGGCAGTGTCTGGAGGGTGCCTGGAGCAGAGCCCTGATTTCAAACAGTGAACACACCTCATTACAACCAACTTCAATTAACATGTTACTAAGTGTCAGCTTTAGTTCAGTCTAAAAAGGAAATATTGCTATTATACTGAAGTTTAAACTCCTAGCTGCTTCTAAACTGCACTGAGGGAAGAGAAATGCCACCACGGAAAAGCAGCCCTATAGGTACACAGCTTTTCCTTCACAGCTCTGCTGGTGCAAGGCAGCTCTGAGGAAGGAGCAGAGCAGCAGTAGGAGTAGGCTCACAGGGTAGAGCAAGTCCCACTGTGTGTGGGTTACACCAGGGCTGGCTTGGTCCTAAAGCAGAGCCAAGGGGCCACAGCAGTGGCTCCCCAACATGGTGCACCTGTGCCACAACCCTCAGCTGTGGAACAAAAACTGAAAAAATTATGGGATAGTGACAGGAGAAAGCCAGCAGCAGTGCAATCTCAAAACAAGGACTGAAAAGCAGCTTCAAAATTGATTAAATTGCAAGTGCCAGATTTCTAAGTAAATGTTTTAGAACAATTGATAAATATCTGGATTAATTAAGGAGGAATCAGCACACCTGTGCCTACAAAGGATAATACAGGGTCCTACCTCTTTTTGCTGCAACCCACTGAAAGCATGCCCAGTCAAAATTCCTAGCACTGTGTACAAAGAAAAATGCAAATTAAATATCCAGCTTTCTCCTCCTACTGCTCCTAACAGAAAAGAGTTAAAAGAAAAAAAAAAAATCTGTCTAGAGGTCTCACAAGAGCAACATTAACACAGACCTGTGTGTGATGTTCTGTTTAGCTAGATGGATGTTGAATTGCTACTGCCTGGAAAGGGGGCTGAGTGAGGAGCCAGACATGGCACATGTTTGCAGGCTGCTGCACAGGGCCGTGCTCAGCACAGCAGCTGCTCCAGGACAGCTGCACTGCATCAAGACCCCACTGCGGACAGGCCTTTCCTATACTTCCCCAGGCCTACTCAAGCAGCAAAAAAAAGCTCTTTTCATTTGCTGCATCATTGTTTATAACAGAGTTACCAGCTTCAGTGACTCAAAGGAAAGTTTAAGAGCCGAGTGGGGTTCAAACATCAAACACTCTTTAGGAAGCAGCTGGCACCTATTTAGTAAATCCAAAGATATAAAATATACCTGTAATTCCTGAAAATTAGGAGTGGGAGTGCCTTACTTGCTCACACTCAGCATGTCTGCACAGCAGTCTCTTCTCAGTTGTCCTCCACTTCATCCTGAAATTAATCTCCTCTCTGCTGGGTCTCCACTGTGCTTGGAGAAGCACAGCACCATCCAACTCTTTAAGAAAAAATTATGCAACCACAGTTTAAATAGGCCTTCACATGCCACTGTGCCAGCTGAGCCAGAGATGTTGCTACTAACAGAAAAAGCAAAGGAGGTAAGCTTTGTGTTTAGTTAAGCTGAACATTTAAGATCTACATGTGCACTCACCTACTTGTGCCTCCTTGCCCCTCCTGATGAAGGAGACATTTTTCCAGCCTTCATATTTATTCTTGATGCTATTAGCTTCTGCAAGCTCTATGATTTATTTCTCCCATCTCATCTGTCACCATCCTGCTTTCAGATGTCCAAATCTGCTGTCTCTGACCCTCTCTGGATGTGGCCATGTTACAGATAACTGCATTTTGCAGCTTCTCAAGAACTGCCCAAACCTGAAGAGCCTCAAACTGGAGAACTGTGTGCAGATCACTGACCACACACTGGAGTCAGTGAGTCTCCACGGGGCATCGCTGCGAACACTCCATGTGGATTTCTGTCGCAATGTAACACAAGCAGGGCTAGAGAGAGTCAGAGAAAAGTGTCCTTCAGTAATGCTGAGAGCAGAGAGAAGTGGTAGCATGATCCCAGACAGTAAGCCAGAAAGAAAGCTGATGCTTGAAAAAGCATCAAGAAAATTGGTTCAGCTCTAAAGTGTGGGTATTTTACCCCACTGAGCTAGCAATGAACTGTCGCTACTTCCATGGGTTCTGGTCAAGCCCAAACAAATGGTTGTTTTGTAAAAGGAAAAGACATGCATCTCCTCCTGGACGGGCTTCAGGAAGAAACTGTTTCCTCTCTGATGTTCCTTGAAACTGGCAAACCCTGCATTGCTGTCACAAAATGCCAGATCTGCTGAAAACTGCAGTTCTGGTACCCTCCTGCTGCAGATGCACCTCACTGAGAAGAGGGAAACAGCAGTGTGTTTATTGAGGCTAAATAATTTGATAGAGTTCAATAAATTTTATGAACTTTTACAGAAGTTTAACAGTAGTTTGACACGGTGCAATAAGTTTGATGGCAAGGTTCACTGACTGCATGAAAGAAACACAGAGTGAACTGAGGCAGAATGAGCCACACAGGGACCTGAGAACACAAATATTAAGGAAGAGCCTCTCACTGCGTCACGAGGTTCAGATTGGACCCTGCACTTTCAAAACTCCTTATGTAATGGGCAAGGGCAGAAAGCCACATCAGAGAGAGCATGAGTTACTGTAGTACTTTCACAACTTTGAAAACAAGAGTGATTAACTTCTGTTAAAGGGTATTACCAGGCAGTCGTTCCAACCACTAAGGAGGATAACCACTCCCTGAAACATCTTTCTAGCAAAAGCAGAGTACTGACCACCAGCACCTCAGTGATTAACAGTGGCAGTTAATTTACCAGCCTTTTTTAGTTAATGCGGGAAGCATGGATTCAAGGCACACAAAACACAGTTAGACCCTCTGCATGATGTACTTACATAATAAAAGATGCACCAAGTTATTTTTTTAAAGCTGACATTAAAGGAAGTGCAATCTGAACAAGTGCTAGTTCAGAGAACTAATCCACAAGAAAATTCAGTGGCTAACAGCCTGTAGCATTAAATGCTAAATTAGGAACGCAGTACAGACCAGCTGTACATAAATACCCATTTCTCACTGCAAAGTACAAAACCAGTAGCTATTTTCATCCCAAAGCACAAGGCTGTCTCCTTCCTGCACACTGGTCTATCTGGAAGTGAAACTATTTTTACATACTTTTGAAACTGTGCTACCACCTACAAAATTTGACACCAAAGAGGACTTTACAGCTCTCAACATAATTGAATATACTTACTTCTCCTTCTGATCCTGGTTAATTGATCCACAGATATACTTGGCACATTCTAATTAGGCTGAGGTAAGAAACAAATCACAGCATTACAGCAACTTAAGTCAAACAATGCTGCAATTCTAGAGAAATACTTGATCAGTATGAGCATCTGTAAGAAACACTCAACCAGAAAATCAATGAGGAAAATAAATTATTCCATCTTCGTTACTTAGCAATATTTAACAGTATGACACTTTAAATGTGGTATTTCATTAACTCCTTCCTAAAGTTCAAGTAGGACCCTTATGCACCACAAGGTAAGGAAGAAAACTGGAAGTGTGGGTAAGGAGACACAGCAATCCTCACCCAGCACTGACAGCTATGAAAGGACATTGCTGAGCTGAACAAATTTACTGTGATGTGTAAATTGGGAAGCTGACACAACTTGCTCCTGGGATACACAACAACGGTTCCACACACTGCCGAGAAGCCAAAACAAAGCATGAACTTACACAGTCACTGCAGCAAGCAAAGACTTCCTCATGTCACCAGCTCTCCCAGCACTCTGTGGTGAAAGACATGTCTCTGTAGTTCTAACAGGAACAGATTTTCAAATAGCTAAAAGATATGAAAGCACATTTGCATGTGTCTACATATTACTTAAGCCTTTTTACCAGTTTTCTACCAGGACTGGAGAGGGGAGGGGGAGGTGTTTGGGGCAGCATGGGAAGAGGAGTTCCAAGCCATTAAAGTTCCATCAAGAACAAACCTTTAATTAACAGCTCCTGTGAGTTTACTGTAAACTGCCTCCAAGAAGGTCTTCATTATGGAGAAAGCTAACTGCACAGTCCTCATAAAACTGCCATTTTCACAGGCACAATTCTGTAATTTCCTGTGCTGAATGAAACAGGCTGACAAAATCAGTGCCACTCAGTCAGACACATCCATGAGGTGCAGAAGGCAATAATACAGGACTTAATACAGAACTTTCCCCATTTGTTTAAATACTGTATTTTTTACCTAATAAACCTACACATTTAGACCAAGATGTGACTATGCATCCTCACAACACAGTCATGGGACACCTGCATCTCAGTCCAGTTTGAAGCCTAATACACAATAAGGCAGGAAATGAAGTCTGCATGACTTCAGAGCCCTGAGAAGCTCCTTCCCCCAACTCTTGATACCCCTCTAATGTGTCACTCTGCAGTGTGGTCTCTGATCATATCATAGCTAGGCTTTTGGCTTTTTCAAGAGCCAATATATAGTACTGGGAACTTCACCAGATAGAACCCAGATATGCAAATTTTTACAGCTTACTAAGCTCTCCGTCTGAGCACTGTCAGTTGGCAGCAATACAGCAGCTCAGTCTTGGACACAAGGAAATTAATTTCCCAATCAATCCTTGTTAACGTATAATAGGCACATGAGAGAAAGTAATAGGTATTTCTACCCTACACTCCATACTCAGATGGACCAACCTTGCCCCAAAATGAGATGACACTAATAAACATTTTCACCAGCCCTCAGTCCCAACAGCATCATCCCAAGGAGTTGAGGGAGGAAGAAATGGAGCAGAGGGGAAATGGAGCAGAGCAGCTCTGACTCGCCAGGGGACAGCCTCTCCCCTTTTCCTTCCCCAGGTACATCCTGCTCTGAACACCAAGCAGTGTTTGACATCAATGATGTCTTTCATAGAGACAACAGGCAATTACATATTGTCTAGCACTCTCCTAAGGAACAGAGCAGAGATGTCCTTGTGCAGTACACTGCTGTCCTATCCAAACAGGAGCATCAATCACTGTGTAAGTCAAACTGTGCTGATCACAATAGTTACAGCTGAGACAAAGTGAGACCAAAGGCAGCACTAAAAATGTGAATAAAATCCACAGCCTTGACTACTACCCTGTCCTGTGGTAGACTGTTGTTTTGCAGTTTGTTCTTCTGTAATACATTTTAAATATTCCTTGTTACAAGTTTGTAATTGTTCATTCCATGTACCCCATTTGGCTTCCCTGATGGTTCAGCCCTGAGTTGTTTACCCCAAGATTCTCCTGCCATACACCTGTCAATCTTCTTGTACCTCCTTTGTTCCCTTCTGCAATGTTCCTGTCCTTCATCCCTTCCTCAAAGCAAGACTGGGGTGCAGGGTTTGCTTCTATTGGATAGCCCTTTCCCTGCAACCCTCCCCTAATGCCTTCCTAAAAGGTTGCGTCCTCCCCTTATTCCCACCTCTCCTTAAAAGCAGCTTTTTGCCCCTAGTTGTTGTCACTTGTCCCTGACTCCTCTGGGGAATAAAACTTCCTTGAAACTCAAACAAGGACGCTTCTCTATTCCTTTGCCTTGGTTTCTCATACTGTGTTGCTGCTGTGTTCCCACACTACAACCGTCGCTGCAGGGAGTTGCGAGCCCCTGTATGCACCGCCAGCCGGGGGAGCTCAGTAGAGATCCAGGGGCAGCCCCTCTTGTGACTGCACACCGGTCTGGGGAGTGAGCTGGCTGGAGAATGTCTCCCTTGTGACCGCAGTGCACAGTTACACCATCCTTTCCATTTTAATTTTTGTGTACTCTGAGCAGGAGTCAACTATATCAACGTGTCCATTAAAAATATTATTTTGCTCAAAATATTTAAAGTTTTCTGCATCAAGGCAGCAGCATGCTTTTACTGTCAACAACTACTATGGAGGAGCAAAATGTTTAAACAAAAAGCAAGAAGGAACCAAGCAGAGCATGAACTTGTATTGTAGTACAAGGAATGAACAGCAGTACAACCAACCAGCCAGGGCCTTAGGCCAGGAGAAGGCAGAGCATGGGGCTACACAGCACAGTCCAGCAGGGTGAACATTTTAACATGCTTCAAATGTAACACCCTGTCTCAACACTGTAAGACTATAATTTTCTGAGACAAAACATAAAAGTATGAAGCTTGAGTAAACCAATCACAGTTCACAAATCCATACAAGAAGTTGAGTCTTGAATTTGCTTTATTTTTCTCTGCAGAAGAAACCCTGCACAGGCAATTCAAATTAAGACAAAATAAATATGTGAATATTCATGTAAAACTGTCCTGGCTAATGAATAATTATACACAATGTACAACTCTTCATGTTCACTGGGAAGGTTTACAAATGTACTATTCCCAACAAAAATGCACCAAAATGTCTCCATGCAAACTTATCAAAAGTGACCAAAAAAGGAGAAAAAACTTACCAATCATACTTTTTTGTTTTGTTTTTCCTTTTTTCTTTTTTACAATCACAAAAAATAAAAACATCTAATTTTTTGTTACATTTAGAGTAACTGAAATGTGGCCACCATCTATTAAGATCTGGTTTTATGTTCCTAAAACATCTATGATTACTGCAAAATTATATCAACGATGAATTGGACTTAGGGCACTATTTGTAGTAAAAGGAAGATGATTTTGTTCACAGAATGTTAATAATCTGTGTCTGAGCCCTCTGCATTGTCCACATTCCGGGAGAGCATGTAATTGTCCATGTCTATAGACCTGCAATTATTGATTGCATAGCGCAAACGCTCTGCCATAATTACTTGACTGGAGTAAGGTGGGAGCCTCAGCTGAAAGAAACAAGTCTGTGAGGTAGGCAAGCTGTCGTAAGGCTGTGGAAACAGATAAAAGGTGGGACATTGGTAAGTTGTGAATGAAGTTAAAAATGCAACAATATCCACATTTCATTGCTACTTGCCTCTATCATTTTCACGTTCTATCTCAAATTCCTTTAAAGAAGCAGTTTGACCTCCCTTGTTTACAGCATTTGTTCCACCCTCAAGTACATCCAAAACCTCAGTAGCCTACTCTGCAAGTAATACAACCCACTAATGAATTCAGCCTTTTGAAAAGTTGATCACACTGGTGTTTAGAAGCCCGCTGCTAGATACCAATGATCAAATTACATACCATAGTGTGCATAAGGCAACCTGAGAGACACCTATCCAAATATGACAAACAAACCCCTGTTAGCTAAGATTTTGTCAAGTTTTTTGTTCATGTTGTTCACAGAGAATGTGCTTTCACTGCACAAAACCCCAAATTAATGCATCCTGTATGTAAAACAATATACTGGTAAACTCATTGCAGTGGTTTTAAAACACGAAGAATTCACTAGTGATCATATGATGCCACTTGCACGACATTAAAAACAGAAAGAAAATTACTAAATGAAAAGAGATTGGAACAATTACAGTAGACAATGTTTCTTGTCTTTATCTCCAATCACCAGTTGCAACAATTACATTAAGATGCAATTCATGCAGCCTATGTCCTTCTATACAACCAAAATGTCTGAGTTTATTAACTTAGAGCATATCCCATCCCATACTTTTTCTGTACATTTACAGTTATGGAAATTGCCTCCTGGTGCCAAAGCACAGACTATACTTGAAAGGAAATAATGATGATACTAATAATAGTAATACCAGTGTCTTACCCTATCAACCTTCATTATTTGGAATCGCTGAGAAATATCAGCTGTGTTGGCTGGCAGTCGAGATCTTCCTGACACAAACCTCATGAAAAGGACTCTCTCCTCATTAGAAAATTCTTCCAGGGTGTGCCAGAACCACTGCACCAGCTGATGCTGCTCATCAACTTCTCTGTATCGCACAACCTTCTTCAGAACCTCAACTGATATTTCTGGCATTCCACAGACCATCTGCTCCAACTGCTTGGCAGTCAGAAGGGACAGCAAAGGAACGGGCACAATCCAAGACATCCCTTCCCTGACAGCAGCCACCTAATGGCCGAAAACAGGAGAGACATTTGAAGTGCAACTCTGATCTCTGGCACTTCCTGGACTATCCAAGCTGAGAAATGGCACTGAGAGACAGAATTACCAATGTCTTCCAAATACTGCCTCCACACATGCAGTCCCTGCAAGGACTGTATTGTTTCTCAAAATCCCAGAGAATATTGCAGATATTTTTAATTGTAATTGCACATTAAAGAACATGTTCTAATCCAACACAGAACTATTTAAAAAAAATTAGAAGTTGACAGCACAAATAATGATGGCTAAACCAAGCAACTGTTAATAGAAATAAGACTTTGTTCCAATTCACATGTATGGTGAGAATGCTGTACTTGTTCTGCAAGACCTGGGATTTGGTATCTCTGATGAGGAAGCTGTTTTCTAAGAAAGACAGTATCACATAGGCATCTTTACCTTATAATTAACATACTGCTTTCACAAGGGTCCCTATACAAATTACAAAATACACAGAACTATGCAATAGGTAATGAGCACTTCCCAAAACATAGTGAAATATTTGCAGGATTTGTGTTATAACAAAAGAAAAACAGTTTCATGCTAAACAAATGTTTGTTAACAATATTTACTTTAGCCAGTCTCTGTGTTGTTCACATGTCAAGTCAGAGTACCCAGCATGCAAAACTGTAGGTTTTTTTCTCAAGTGGGGCTACTTAAATGGAAGGCCAGCTTTGACTTCTAACACTCTCTTGCCAACTGAGCAATTACTGAGAAAAAAACAAGACTAAATTTTAAAAAAAGGCCAAAACAGTTTGTGGGGAAGAAAAAATACAGAGATGCATAAAGCCACGCTTTTCTTAGTACTGAATAAACTGTAATGGAAATAGGCACGAATTGCCCCCTGTTCCCACTAACAACAGGGGCAGGTCACAACCAGGTTCTTACCTGTCGGTCCATTTCATGGAGTCTGTACTCAATTGCCCTTTCCACATACTCTTTCCTGTTTGAAAAGGTAAGTGGGATACTGTTCCCTCCAGGGATTATGGGAACCATTTTACCATCAGCACTTTGGCCAACAAAAGAATCTAAAGGAATCATCTGTTACACAAAACAGGAAAACCATAAGTCACTCCAGTGATTCAAGCATAGCATTTTACTACAAGTCATCCAGAACTACATGTACTAAGATCACAGACTATTCTAAATGCACAAGTGCTTGTTATCCCAAGAATGGAGACTGAAATTATAGAAATACTGATGTGAAGGTCAATCTGATATAGTAACTGCTTTCAGAATAAATCTAGAAGCACTGACTTTCTTATCTTACCTCATGGAAATTTTCTTCAGTAATCCCACTGTCTTCAATGTGAAGAATGCTGTTGAGGGTCTGCACATAGAGCAGATCTACCTCCTCCAAATCCTCCAAGATGAGTGGGATACAACAAAGTTGCTTCCAAACCATTGGAGCTAAATGAAGATCTAATGGCTTTTTTGTACGAATAGCTACACCCATGAGAATGCCCAAGAACTTAAACTGCATCAGATGTTCATCTAAACATGCTGAAGGGTTAAAGAGAAATCTGAAAGGACAAAGAAGCAGTGAAAAGAGTATTACTTCTATGCTACTTCATTCAAAGTAAAAGGAAAAACACTTGTAAGCACAGCACAGTAACTGCTAGAACACTTATTAGCAAGTGTCCAAATGAGCTTATTCAAATAAGATTATTGTTATCTTTAGCTGTTAAAACATTGGAGGCTGAGGGAGGCAGAACTCCTGAGCACAAAGCCTGGCATCTTGATGCTACTCTGAATTCTGCCATCAGCAATCTAGCAAGCGCACATTAAAGCCATGCCCTGGCTCCACAATGAAGTGACAACATACCCTGAAGGAAAAAGTATACTAGAGACAATAATGAAGTTTCATAATTTGGTATAAAAAAAGTCAATGGAAGATTTGGATTTTCACCCATCTGCAATAAAAGCACATCCTGGACAACTTACCTATCCCTGTTGTAGCCTACTTCAGCTGTAGCATTTGGGGAAGGAATAAGCAGGTCTACTATTCCAGTTTCCAGTTCCTTAAAAAACAACGAAAAAAAAAAAAGCCTTCTTAGAAAGAGGGAAAGCAAACTTATGACAGAACTATTAAGACATTTTAGCATTACAAGACAGAATATTTCACTATGGTGATGATTACTCCTTACAAATTCATATGACACACTGAAGGAAGGTAAACATGGTAGGATGATTTTAAGTAGTCAAGACATGTTTATTTCAAGACCTGTCTTTATGTCAGGCAACAATGTTTTTTTTTTCCTGGGACTGCACTGTGACACATTCCTATTACACATTTCCAAAATATTCACAGATATACCTGACACATTTCTGTAATGGTGTCATCAAACACTCCACCTGCATCATCAGCTCCTTCTCCGACCAGCTTCACTTTCCAGGCACGGGAGGGTAAACGAAGGTCTGATGCAATCAGCTTTACCACTTGCCTTGCTATCTGGACAAAAATGGGCTTGCACTTCCGACCCCTTTGGGGGAAAGACACACAGTCACAAATATAACTCACAATCATGTAAAGGCTCTGAGTCATTCAATCAACAAAGCTGTCCAGAGAGAGCTCAGAATGCCAGAACAGAAGGCAATGTATGAATCTCAGCACACACACGAGGTGTAACCCAAGGCCTGTGAGACCAGCACTGACCTGGTGGAGATCCTTTTCACAGTGATCTGGGGCCCATAGTTCTTGCCCTGCACCATGGTTTTGCCTATGGAGCGCACCATGGGCAGGGTGTATACCCGCGGAGCCAGCAAGGGCCTCAGCTGCCCCTGCACTATCCCCCACGTTCCAGCATTGTAATGAGAAGTACTGTTCTGCAATAAAGCACAAATATTGACCAGAAAAACCAGAACATTGACTTGCCAGTGATAGCATAAGTGCAAAAGTAAAGCAATACCTTCAAAAAGTTTGCTTTATTATGGAATTATTTATTTTTAAATTTTTTTAATCAAAAAATTACAGAGCCTATTACTAAGGTCTATCTAGATCTAGTCAGAAACACTTTAGCAGAACAACACAGCCAAGCCAGTTTTTTCAAATGGAATTTTACCTGGTTATTGGGACTGAGGTTAAGTAATCGCCATGAAGAGTACATGAGGTCAGAGAAATGGTAGAGTAGTCTCAGCCTTGCTCTCACTGTTTGAATGCTCACTTCTTTCAGTGCCCCATACTGGGGTGGAATGACATCAGGTAACCCAAGCTGCAAAGGCACTGAAACACCTGCCACAGAAAGAGAAACCAAGCACTTCTTTGAGAAAGAGGAGCTGTATTGCTTTGGCTTGGATGAAGCTGATTTTCCTCACAGTAGCTTCCACGTTGCTTAGCTGCCTACTGCAGTTAAACCACAACAGAAGCCAAACTGAGGTAAGAGAATTTGTATATTAAACAAAACAAGGTATGGATATAAGAAACCCCAATTTTGTCCTGAATATTCAGACATTCTTGTCACACTCACAGTCCAGGAGACACCAGGACTAAAGAAAAGGCCAGACAAAAGCTCAGTTGCTCACCTGGAGCTCGAGGGGGGACAGGTGGAGCCGTCCAGGCTGCACTGTGGCAGCGGCCGGCCGAGATCTGCCGCACGTTCTTCCCCTGCAGCACCGTCACCAGCGTGGGCTCCCGCACATGGTTGGTGTGGCCCAGCCCCAGCTGCCAAAAGGCAACAGTCAACAACTGATAGTATTTCTACAACTCTCCAAGCAAGAATTCAGAGAAGATGGTCAAAAAATCATATTTGTTTACAGCATATATTGTGATAAAAAAAGTATCTGCCATATATATATTTTCACTTTTCATGTTTGAAAAAATACTGCATCTGCACCCACCAAGAGTAACAGATCCGGGTGTCAGAGGCCTGAAAACAGCTGGAGACTCCTCAAAAAATCTTTCCAAGACTGAGGATCTGATCCATGCTGCTAAGTCCTGTATTGCAGTCTCTCATACATAGACAGCAAAGCTCCTACAGCTCCTCTGTGCTATTTCAACAGCATTTTTGTTCTACAATGTAAATCCTGGTTTACAAAAACACAGTTTATGTAAAGAGAACATTTACTAAAGATGTTGTGACTTTTCACTGAGTTTAATATAATATCCTAATTTCATATTCTTTGAGTTAAAAATTTCCTATCACAAAAGTGTATTTTTTTCCCCACTTCATATAAAACCAGTATTTTGAACCACAAGGAAAATCATATTAACAGCTTTCAGAATGAATTTCTCTACATTTTTATACTATTTTTCGTCTTTTAAAAATACGAGGTATCATATTAAAAAAACCACTAATAAAAGTAATTGAAAAAAAAACCACCTCAAAAATTTCCTCAAAAATGATTTCAAACACCTTGCCCCACAAACCTTCTCAAAAACTCAATCTTAGATCACCACAGGATGAAGTTCAGCCAAACTTCCTGAGATATCAGTAGCTAATACATCAAGAGACTCTTTCTTAAATTTGTAACCTGCAGTAGAAAAATCTGAGTAATGTATGTGGTGAAGGAGGAGAATTTCTCATTTACTACATTTTTTCTGACTTCAAAAAAATCACTCCTTTAAAGAGGTTCATTTATATTTTCATTATGAAAAGTATCTAAAGAGCTCAAAAATCTGACTGACGTCAACCATAAATATTATTATGTTGAAAAGATGACAGCTTAAGAATTAGGACAAAATCTGCTATTCTTTTAAAAAGCTTGAATTAGAGTAATTTGGGTAGCATGTTTAGAGTGCTTTCCCAAACTGCTACCATGGAAGAGCACAGAGAGTAAACAAGAAAACAATGGAAATCGCCTAAAACACAGTTGTGCTGAGGGGTGAAGGAGGGAAGTAAAATCAAAGCTTTCTTTTCCACCGAAGAGAAGCCACACTCAGCACAGCTGTATAGGGCAGCAAGAGGCTCCTGGAGGCCAGGAGCAGAGAACAGGATGTACCTGGCCTTCGGAGTTGCTTCCCCAGGCGTAGACGTCCCCTGTGGAGGACAGGGCCAGCGTGTGCTCGGCACCAACGGCGATGTCCTCAATGAAGACCCCGGCCAGCAGCGGCACCTGCTGTGGCCGGTTGTGGTTGCGGGCACGGCCCTCGGGCAGCCCAATCAGGCGATCTGCAAGGGCAAACACCAGGCTCCAGGAGCAAGCAGCACCCAGGGGGAATTTCATTACAGGCACAGGCAGGGAAGGGACAAACAGCAGATCTGTACAGTCCTGGGGCTGGGACATAAGGGGAACCCTTTAGGGACAAAGGGCATAGCTGTTCACTGCAAACTAGCGCTGCCTACAGTGCTTGTTCCCACTGCTAAAGCTGTTGTATACGTGGTCAGTCAGAAGCAAGACCAAATTCTACTAAACCAAGGCCTCTAGATCTAAATGCATGGGTTTATAACTGTTGCTATAAGGATACGTGAAAGCACAATGTGAGCTACTGCTATTTGTAAGGTGAAAAAAAGAGTGTTTATTTTTTGACTCGAGCATTTATACTTTTTCAAAGGTGACGGTGGGTTGGAGAGTGAATGTGCCACCTCTCCAAAGACAGTGGACAAACTACTAGTACATTAAGTTTTTCTACCTCTATGAAGGAATGCAAAACAATAGGTTGTTTACAGAAAGTTGTGTGAGAAAATTCTCTAACAGAATGTAAACTTAGAAGGCTTTAGAAAATCTTAAGAATGTGGGCGACAGTAACAAACATGAATTAACTGACTTCAGAAGTTTCCGCATATTTCATTCAGTGCCCGTGGAAATCTTCCAGCCCAGATTGTTAAACATGGGCAAGTATGTACGCTTAATTAGACAATGTAAACTTTGAAGTAACCCAGTGTTTTTGGATGTGTGTGAAATTCAATGAACTTTTAGGAAAATGCTCTTCAAAAAGTAAATTAGTAAAATGAAAGGTGTTCTGAGATCAAACTAGACAGAGCTACAAATCTGGATTTCCAGTGCACGTTAAAATTGCATTGCTCAAGTTTCAAAATTTAGATTAGCGCAACATGTTTCTAAAAAGTAGCATTAGGTCAGTCTTAGAAATACATCTTAATATTCTTCCTTTTCACCTGCAATTTGCACAAGCTTATACATGAAAATGTCAAAAGAGCAGTTTGTCTTACCTTGGCCAAAAGTATACACGTGACCATCTTTTGTCAGCGCAACCGAGAACTGAGTTCCACAGGCAACTTTTTTTATTCCAATTCCACAAAGAATATCCACTTTCTTTGGGGTAAAGTGAAAGGAAAACAAGCTATAGTATTACAAGGATATAAACAGAAAGCGAGCACAAATTCAATCTGTAACTCCTGCTTCCAAAAAAGAATCTTTTTATTCCCACTGTGCAGCACACACATTTTAAGATTATTTTAATTAACACTTGGAAAATAGTACAGGAAACCAAAACATTTTTTTTTTTCAATGGAATGAACACCTTATTCTATGTACAATGATTCAAAATACCTTTTTTTTTCCCTGGGAGTGAGGGGGAGTGGCATGGGAAAAAGTAGATGGCTGTGTAAACAACCTTCTCTCCAGTTTCCAAAAGAAGATATCTCTCTTCTCTAAGGTAAGCCTCAGATTTTGACTATTTGTACTGCTACTGGGACACAGTCACTATGATGTACACAAAATTCTTGAGAGTACCAGGCTCAGCATAATGTATCATCATAATTATTTGTGCCAGATTGTGTATTAACAGCATGGAATTAATAACATCTGGAAATCACACTCTCAACACTGTGCAACATCTTTAAGAGCACTGGAAGTTTATGCAAAGAATAATTTCCTTGGGACTCTAACCTGTGGTGAGGACTTTGCAGTGGAATTTCCCAAACCAAGTTTACCATAATCTCCATCTCCAAAAGCCCAAACCATTGAGCCATCTGTTGACACGGCCACAGTGTGATTGAGGCCACAGGCAACCTGGGTGAGAGATATAATGTTATTACTACTGCTTTTGCTGACTTACTAACTCAAACATACCAACTACCTTTAAGAAGAAAAACTGTGTTTTAAAAATGAACTATCCCTGTAAAACTATCAAAACTTCCACTGCTTATTAAAGTGCCTTAAAGACCCTTTGGACTGAAAAAATACGGCACTATTTTATCAACACTTGCTTTATCTCAGCTCACAGAACCAAAGGATAGTATTACAGCACACACATTCCCTGCTTAAAAATACAAAAAATCTCCTTAAGTCATGCTTAAAAATGCCTAAATCTTGAAATGTTAAAAATACAGACAGTTTTGCACAAAGATGATCAAAAGACTCAGGAAAGTAAGTATTTAAAAAATCATGCATAATCAAATTCTGCAATCATAATCAAAATAAAAGCCAAGGTTAAAAACCACAATTGAACACTTAAGTATGTTAAAAACACAAACTTTAAACTAAGATACATTGCTAATTTTAGATAAACCGTGCCTGGCCAATCTGGTAACCTTCCAGCGCTGTCACTCTTTCTGGAAGTTTCTTATTGGAAGTATTTCCAAGCCCCAATCGACCATAATCACCATTTCCAAATGTAAAAAGTTTGCCATCTGCTGTCACCACAGCTGAGTGCTTGAAGCCACATGACATCTGAAAGTAAAATAAGCATTACTTTTACACACATTTTAGACTTGGAAGTTTATATTGACTATTACATGTACATGTGTAATACCTATCTTGACCCTAAACCATATTTCTTTTTAAAGAGCTAGAATACAGATATTTTAGTACTAACTATTTCTCCAGCAATTCATCTCTTAACTCTCTTCAGTGGCAATATTATGGAGGGGGACTGGAGGATATTTGTGTGAAGAATTTGCTGTGTGATTATCTAATTTTTTAATAAAGAAACCTCCAGACAAAATCAAATATGGTTTTCTGCATTGTTAGTACTTAGGAGGAGGTCTTGGTGACCAGTTTTGTAGGTCAAAGTCACCTGACAAGGAGGAAGGGAAACTTATAAATCATGTCAGCATTTTGATCATCTTTAAATTACCCCTTTCTTCCATGCTCTATTTTCAGTCCTCTCCAGTACCAATTGTCAATTAATATATGGTATTGACAACCTTTAGCTGGAAACAACCACCGTGGTTCATGAAGCCTAGAGAATTAAGAAGTTGCCTGTTTTCATGAAGTTCTACAGCACTGGGTTTCCAGGCCTGCAGCTGGAAGGAGATAGAAATATTTTGAAACCTGCACAACTTCTTCTCCCTGTAGAGCCTCGATCTGCCTGGGCCTGCGCTGCCTGTCGCTGTTCCCGTGGCCTAGCTTGCCATAGTCCCCATCTCCCCAGCTGAAGACTTCCCCACTTTCTGTCAAAGCCATGGAATGTCCATCAGACCCACAGGAGGTCACCAGTTGTGTCACAACAAAGCCTGGCAAAGACAAGCAAGAAAACAAAGCTTAGCATCATATATAACAAATTCTTACATACATTTATCCATGGGTGCTTTGTGGCAGCCAAATAGCAGTAAGGCTTCTTTTTATAGCAATTAATTTACTTTTAATTTGAACAAAACCTTTGTTTTCTTATGGAGAACTTGTGCTTCTGTCCTGCCATTAGCTTTGAAATTAAGTGTTCCTCATTTGATCAGATAGTTTTCCCTGAAGCCTTCTTAAAATTAGCCAATTTTAACATACTGCTGTTTAAACTTAAGGAAATATGAAGATCTTGCTTATTTGTTCAAATTTTTAATTAGAAATTACAATATTTTAATGAGTAAATCTGCAGAAGAGCATCAGCAGGAACAATTACACTAACTGCCAAAATGCTTATTTATGCTGCATCACTGGATTCCTCTCAAATACAACAGTTTTACCTTGCAGTGCTGAAATGACAGTTAAGACATGAAGATCATCAGAATTTCCTTGTCCCAGTCGTCCATAGCTCCCTTCACCACAAGCCAAAACTGTGCCATTGGCTTGGATGACAAAAGTACAATTCTGACCACAAACCACCTAGTTTAGAAAGACATGAAGGAATGTTAATAAATTACATGCTAAATGCAGCAATGCTGTAATACTTGCATTACAGTGCACTATTTCCTTTTCATTTGTTTTCTTTGCAATTATATCAAGACAATATTCCATCAAGTCAATGCTATTTCAGAAGGCATAACTGCCACATGTATTATGTGACAGTTGTGCAGGTATTTTAAAATCATGCTCATATAAAATAATTCTCTGTTGCCAGATTTCAGTGGCTTCTTGGCTTGAACTTGTTGAATAATTTAAGATCTCCTTTCTAGTGAAACCCATGTTTTGAAATGGTTAAAGTCAATTCAAACAACAAATTGAAAAGACATTTAGTGAGGGATTTTGACAAGCTGTACAAACAACAGATGGCAATGATGAAACCATGACTGGTTCTAAGTGATCACCTGCTGGGCTGGGGAGAATGAAGGTGCTGCCGCTGGGATCATGACATTTCTGCCAGCCTCTGCCAGCTGTCCATGCCGTCCTGCTCCCCACAGGTACACGTCACATTTGCCTCCTAAGTGCCAATCCTAGGGAAGAACATGAAAGAAGGCTTTAAGAACAAGAGCACTTTTAACAGCTTGCCACATTTCAGAAGAATAAAAACCCCTCAAAATACCCCAAACCCTCCAAACCGTCAATTTAACTGACCTCTGGCCTTGATGTTGCCCAAGACATGATCTGTTCATCCATGCCATTGATCCATTTACTGTTATCCTACACAGCAAAAGCCACATTTACCATGTTCAGCTCAAGAGATGCACATTATTTTTCTGTTATACAATACATATTTTCCTAAGAACAATATTTAAATTATTCTAAACAAAAATGTGTGTAGACTAGCAATGACTGTTACCCACGATTTGCGATCCAAATCAATGAAAGAAAAACTAAATTCACGATGAAGTGATCTTTTTCTACTTACTGATGCATAGGGTTTTTTGACGTTTCAATTGCAAACACTGGCTTGAAATGTTATAAGCTTGCTTCTAAAAAATTCTTAATTAAAAATTTCTGGTTTGGTTAACATAAGTCATGAAGAAAATTGACACTAGGTGTGAAAATGTTACAAAATGTTACTCTTAAAATAGCATTACAAAGCTCTACATTTCTTCCTATCACATATGAAAATTACCATCAGTTTTGGGTTGTTTTCTATTTTAATGTGCAACTGACTTGCACTCATTGCACACACACACAGAGCAATATTAACAGAATATTCTGATCAGTTAATTAAAAAATAAACTTATTGCTGGTGCTTTTGTTATTAAATATAAATGCTTACAATTCAGAGATTTCACTGCATCATACCGTGTGCTGAGTAATAACACACTTGGCTGTTAAGACAATACATCAACTTTTACCATCAGGAGAGTAAGCTCATCCTCTGGAACAGGCTCCAGGTCTGGGACAGTGAAGGACTCTGGGAACTGAGCTCCCTTGGCCAGGGCTTCAGCAGCTTTTATGGTAGTGGAGAAGCACTCGAGCCAGGCCCATTCCGTGGGGTTCCAGGCAGAGGGGTCAGGTATGCAGCTCTGGTGGTGAGGTGGCACAGGGGGGTTGCAGAGCAGCTGGTCCAGGTGCAGCCCCACAGCCAGGGATGCCAAGCACTGCATGTAGGGACTGTGAACCAGCTGGTCCCCACATACCACATGGGGCTGGCAGGGCAACAGGGAGGAAAAGGGCACACCCAGTTAGAAACATACACCAATCACTTCAAAATACAAGCCCTTAAAAGCTAGTCCTGTAGAACAGTACCTTCCTCCATGCTTAATCTAAGTTTTTCTAATATTTCAAATATTTTCAAATTAGGAAACTAATAGCTTTGAGAATAGTGAAAGATATTTCAAGTAGAATGCAGGAAAGTCTTCTGGGTTCTCTGGTGAAAGACTGAAATCATCTGAGATCTAAACAGTGAACTCATATCAGCCATGAATGCTAACAAACATTCACATTTCTCATACCTTTTCATAGGCATACTGCTCCTGCAGCATCATGGGCAAGCGCTCCAGGAATGCACGCATGCAAGGAGCCATGTTCAAGCCCAGAACTCCCTGCTGCTTCAGCGCAGTCCTGCACGTCGCCAGCACGTGATTGGAAGAGATCCACTCTGAAGTGCAGTTCACCACCAACACATCCTGTTCAACAACAGTCACAGTAGTCATGTTAGTAATTAAAAATTCACTAAGCAGGATCACTCAGCTCCATTGATTTATCACCAACCATCTTGGTTTCTATAGGGGCCAGAAAACACAGAGGTTCAAACATTTCTGTCTCACCTTTGATCTGTTAGAGCAGGCAGCAACTCCAACCTCAGGGATCCACACTGCAGTCTGGATAGCTCCAGACCCTATCACAACACTCTGCAATACTGAACCATCCTAGGGAGAGAAGGGGCTGGAGTCAGGTGAAAAAAGAGCTACAGTTCTGTTCAAGTGCATACACATTCCTAAGGGATGATACTCTCACAAGCTTTCAAAGCTTAAAAACTTAAAGCTTAAAACTTAAAAACTACTTAAAAACTGAACTGCTTAAACTAAGAGCAGAACCCCCTAATTTTTACCATATTTAGGAGATAATATAACTAAGGATTCAAGTGTGTTTAATAATCCACAATATCTAGCTCTTTAAATTAGAGTCCTCAACATAACAGAATATTGTTCTTAACCATAACAAAACTGGCTGGTTCTACAAAACCTAACTAACATGACCAATCCTACAGAATCAATCAATACTGAACCATAAAGTACTTCAACGCTAAGTACAATTTCAATTCATACTTTATTATTTATGATGTTACAACATTATTTTACACCACATTTTCTCTAATGTATCTAACATGTGGTTGGGTGGAAGCTGGTCTGACCTTGACCATTTCAGATACTCTTACTAAGAATGAGAATCAAACCATATAAAAGATGATCTTACCCGTAAAGACCAGATATTCATGAGGCCACCAAGGCCCCCAGACACCAATGCCAGCCCATCAGGACTGAAAGCAACAGTGCGGACAGGAGTGATGTGTCCTCTCAGCTGGAACACACACTTCACTTCCACTGCCTTCCTGTATCCATCCTGCAAGCAATCACACACTTATGGAACACTGCACTACTTCCAGGAAATTGAGTAGCATGACATGTCTGTATTCTGAAATAAATACTGATCAACCACACAGATGGCAAAGTTCCACTAAATAATTTAAGAACACCTAGGCCCATGACAATATGTTATAGATAACTTGATACATTATCAGCTTTCCTCCCCTTACAAAATGCCATCAACATCAAAGACCAAATTACAATTTATGTAGGTGAAAATAATCTTCACTCTTTATCTACAAAAAACTTGGAACTCTCACTAAATTTTAGGATAAACTGATCAACTTTTAAAGGAAAGAAAACAGACGGAAATACAATCTTCAGCCTTAATCTTAAATGAATTTTTCAATTTTCCATTCTGAAAATGCCTACACATACACAAATGCAATGCAAACTTTTTTAGCAAATTTCTTTTCTCAGAAAACTTTGAGATTCAAGTAACTCATATTCTTCTCTTCTTTCAACTTCACAATGAGCAAAGAGAATTTCTTACACACCAAGTTTTGTCCTTTTACCTTGGCACTTGCTTCTTGCTCCCACCATGCTTCTGAGCAAGCTGAGCTGGACTGCAATGTGATTATTATGTCTTGGGGAACAGTCCAGACACACACCAAACCATTGTGGCATCCCCTAAAGCATGTGGAGTGACATTAGAAAAACAAAGATATTAACTAACAAAATATCAGGGGTCTGGTATTAACTTATATATTAGTAGTCTTCATGACCTTCCTATAAAACCATATTCCACCAATCAATCTAAAATAGAAATGCCTGCTCCAAATGGGTACATGCATTTTTTCCTATTCCTCACATGCTGTAGCTTTTCCTTTTCTACTAAAAACATATTCTCAGAAAAAAAATTTGGATGAAGCAAGAAAAAAATTCAAAGCAGGACCAGTACCCACAGGTCATGGAGAAAATAGCTGGTAACACAACCAGGGTCACTCTTTTTATTTGAATTCTGGAACTTCGTGAATCTTATGACAACTGACTTACTGAAGGAATAGTATTTAAAAAAAACCAAGTCCTTTTCTTTGCTACACACACTACAGACAGGTAGAAAACACCTGCAAAAGAACTACATAAACAACAACAAAACAATGACTTACGTAGCTAACAGAAGCTGGGCCTTGGGTCCTTTCCCTGGCAGAGCACACCAGGCAATGCCATTCACCAGGGCTGGGTGAGACAGGGAGTGCAGACACCTCCAGCACCCTCCCAGACAGCCCCAGAGCTTCACTGTTTCCTCTTTGGCACAGGTCAGTAGAATCTTACCAGTTGGATCCCACTTCATACTAACAACTGTGTCCTGTTGGATTTAAAAAAAATGAAAAGTTGGTATGAAGTAACACAGTAATGAGGAGGAAATTCCGAGCTCATGTAACTTTTAATTACTAATAACAAAAGTATTTTATTTTCATATAAATCAGAGATAGTGAATTGCAATTATAAGTCAATGCTACATTTCAGAACTATCAAATTAAAAAGACTTCAAAAAGTTTGCTGAAAGAAACGAAATGGGAAACATAGAAAAAAATGCTTTCTTTTTACTGCAAACCCTTCTTGATAATTTTTCCCCAGAAGTAGCTTTGAGTATGAGGTAGGAAAGGAAGACAGCCCATAGCAAGAAGGCAAGTACAGATTTACTGCCACAGTGTGGGACTGCCCTGCTTCACACAACCAGAGCAGCTCTTGGAAGCAATCAAGATGCTCTTACTACACCTACATTTGAAGAATTCTACTCTTAGCCTAACAAATAATTAATGGACTATTAATGACTCATTATTACATTCTGGCCAAGCAAAGGTTCTAAACCTTTGCAACTGCATATTTAGAAAAACACCTTTTGCTTTGTAGAGGAAGCTAAACAAAAACATGTGACATAATCAAAATTAAAATTTATTATGAGTACTTTTACCAAGTAAAACAATTAGTCTCTTAAATCCAGTCAATGCACAGCTGTGTGCTTAATTCACTTCCATCACTGTCATATACATATACTTCACAGTGTTTGACAGCAAAAAAAGTATCAAGTTTATCTTTCCTTTTCTTTTTTTACATTTGGTAGACTGCTCCTTTAGAGTACATTATGTTAATATGTGTATCAGAAATAGGTGTGAATTTTTAAAATAACTTGCACTTGTCTTTATAAATAGTTTTCAAATAGAGAGAACAGAATTAACAGATTTTACCTACAAAAAGTCTACATTAGTTTAAGAAAGACCAGCTGTACCTTATGTGCATCAATGAGAACGACTCCTCCTTTTTCAGTTGGTTCCTTTGTTCCTAGGAGCAATTTTCCATCTGAATAGCCAACAGCAAATGGTCTGTCTTCACTGAACCAGGCCAGGCATGTGACAGACACTGCATGAACAGACAAACAATCATAAACAGACATTAAACATAAACATTCATTAAACTAAACTGAACTTCACTCCTACCAAAGAGGTTCTTGCAGTGCAGCTGTCTGAACTATGAAGTGCATAACAATTTCCACCATCACCAAGGTCACTTAAGATATTCTGGTCTGAAAATTTTCCTGAATTCATATGATAAAGATAAAACTGAGTGTTACTAATGACAGCTGTTGAGATTATTTTGTACTAATTTTCTCATTCTTCTTTTTATGAAAATAATTGAATTTATATTCCTGGCATAGTGAAAAGAACTATACCAGGTAAAAGAAAAAGGGCAGACTGAATCTTATATATGTATCTGAAATAGGCTTCTAAAAAATGCTCTGAAACCATCTTGCCTCCCCTAGCAATTAGATATTGCTTCACTTGATTCTGCCAAAAATTATCTGTAGACTTCCTGAAGAAGCCAGATACAAAACCACACTATACGATCAAAAATCTGCTATTTCATGTCCTTTGGGACTGAAGCTATAAAGGAAAACTGGCAATCATTGAGGAATTGAAATGACACTGTGCAGGCTATCTGCAGACAGAGCAGACACTGCAGGGGATCTCTGCTGTTTGTCCACAATCGCAAGGAATGGCAGGATTTTACCAGATTACTACACACTGTCTCTGCTGTGGAGAAATCAGGGTGCAGACAGAGATCCCACAGACTTTTCTCCTCCCATGAACCAGAAATCATATCCCATGAACAATAACCAAAAATTGTTATATACATCCTTAATAAAAAGTGGGAGTGTGTTCATTATTTTAATTTCAAATACTGATGCAGTCTCTTACCATCCTTTCTGTAGCAGTGTTCCAGTTCCAGACGGTGCATGGCTGAAATATCCACAACTTCAATAAGAGCCAGAGATCCATCCATGCGCCCAATTAACAACAATTCTGGAGCATCTCCTGTCCATGCTGCAGGTGGCCCTTCTTCTGGCCAGGCTAGAGCAGACACCCAGTGTGACTGAAGATCTAATAAGCCTTTTCCTCCTAGGAGATCAAAAAGTCTGTTAAAACTACTTCATCTTCATAAAGAAAAGAAAACAGTAATACTTTCCATGGGAAAGTATTTTTTTTCCCATGGGAAAAAAAAAATCAAGAGATCTCATTGAGAGCTAGGACACACTACAAATTCACCTAAGTTACAAGAATACAAAGCAATGGTTCACTAATCTATGCAGACACAAAATCTAGGCAACAAATCTCAATTATCATTCAATTTAGGTAGTTTTGTTAAGGAAGGAAGCTGAATTCTTCAGTACCCAGTAAATTTATAATTTTCTTGGGGACTATCTATTACCATAGGCATAGTAACTGGTGACTTTTTTAAGTCCAAAGCAACAGAACGAAGTTTACAAATTACAGGGATTAAAAATCTTCCTCTCAAAGATGTGTATCACACATCCACTCAGGGTTAGTGCCTTTCTCAAACTAAACACGTTCACAAGAGACTGTGGGAGATGGTAGGGATTTAAACTGGACAGTTAAATGCTGGGGTAAACAAACATGCGGTGACTTGGCAGCTCCCCATACTTCTGTATGCTGGACCATGAAGCACCCACAGGCAGCTCAGGACGTACCGTTGACTTGCCAGATGTTCACCATCTTTTCTGTAGCTCCAGCCAGATACTTGCCACTGATGCTCCAGCAGATAAGAGATAAACTAAGGTCACTGGGTGACCCCAGACCTTCTTCAGAGTCACCCTCTCTGTAACAGAATAAACAAATGAAATTAAGAGGGTATTTTCTTTAAGCACACAGGAAAACCTAGTACTCAGAAAATATCTGAGCTAGAACCTCGAGCCCTGCCATTGCAGCAGATTTACATAAAACATTTTTCTGCTCACAGTACTACATTCCCTCTAAAACCACTTCAAATTACAGAATGAGATACTACTTATTTCCCAGAAATTTAAAATTAAATTTCAAATGGAAACACTTTACCTTTACCTATTTAATCTCAAATTTAACATCTTCAGCAGGGCAAAATTTTCTGGGAAATCACAAAATGAAACAATAGCATGGACAGAAATAAAAGAGGCACATCTTACTATCAATTCTACTTTAAACTCTTCCTCCTGTTACAATCTTGTTACACTATTCTAAAACTCCATTTTAAAGTCTGCTTTGCCTAACTGTAACAGGGGTGAAGATACCTTTATTGCCCTTAAGATCACACACAAGATCTACATTAGTTTACTGCTTTTAGTACCAGAACAATGAAGAATATAATACTGTTATATCATTTTGCTTGTTTCTTTTAAGGCCACATCTAACACTAGCAAGCAAACTACGAATTAAAGAACTAAACCAACCACTAAAAAATTGTCACAAAATAACCTAGTAGTTCACTATTGCTTCTTCATTCTTTCAAGTTCAACTACACTTCCCTAAAGAATTAGATTTTAATCCTTCCTTTTGCTTTCTTCTTTTCTGGACACACCCAAATGACAAAAAAAGTACTTCCAAGACACTCGTGTAGAATTACATTTAGTTCCTGTATCTCAGAAGTCAGAATTTTTTTTCACACTTGAATCAATGACTTGCAATAATCATGTTATATGCTAGAGCTGTCCACTGGAACTAAGTGAAGGGATAACTCACTTTTCTGCTACATGACAGTTCCATACAATTTTTATTTTACCCGTGTCTCCTTATATCCATTAATTAAGGACCTTTTTAAACAGCATTGACCAGATCTCTTTATAGAGACTCTTAACAGATAGACATTTAAGTTCTGTTTTCAGTTTTCACCTATTAAATTTATTTTTCATGCCATAAACACAGCAACGGAAAACAAAGGAGAGATTTTAAGTGCAGGAGATAACGATAACAGCCTACCCTGCCATATTTTACTATTTTAAGGTGTACTTGTGTATCTGGATGTTGTAAAGAATCAACTTACAGCTTGTTGAGCACACAGGTCTGTTGCAATGAATATTGCTTCTTTGTCACATTCCACACTCTGATGGTGCCATCATTCCCACTTGTTGCCAAAAGTCCTTTTTTATTGCACCAAACGCATGTCATGACCTACAAATACCAAAATAACCATGGCAAAACTGGAATTTACAACTTGGGTATGTTTGCCCACTAATATTAAGCAAACACTAACCAGTGAGACAGTGATTGAAATACCCTGTAACAACCAAACTAGACTTATTTTTCTACTTTCACAGCATTATTTACTGCAATTAAGCAGGCTTAATAGGGACAACACACTTCATGACAGCCCTATGCTCCACTGGCCACTACTGCACAGAATACTGCACAAATACCTTAATTATTATGACAGAAAAATTAATGCAAATTAGGATCCAAGGAAATATTCTGCTGATTCTGCTGACTTTATATATCATGACAACATTTTCATGACCCTCTTAATTGAAGCCTCAAAGAAGCTGAACGTTTTTGTGCATCAGAGATGCAACAACTTACATCAAGCAACAACTCTATCTCCAAAAAACTACTTCCTGTGGGAAATCATTTCAGTCAGTGCAATTGTAAAACGATACTATCTTCCTTTTTCAGTGCTCTGCCAAAGAGAGAAGGGCAGCAGGTGCAGTGAGGGAGCCATGGTTACCCTGTTCTGGTGAGCCTCAAGCTTGATGAAGGAGCACTTGCGCAGGTCTCCGCCCATGTCGGCAAGGGTTTGCGGCGCACTCTGGTTGTCACGGTCGTGTGCGGCCAGCGTGCAGACCAGCTGCTGCGCCGCCCACTGACGGTGCTGTGATGACAGGCGCGATGACAGGCAGCACGCGGCCAGCGCGTTCGCCAGCTCCAGAGGGCCTACAGCAGAGGGATCATAGCAAGGATGGGCATACAAATGGGCAATTAAACCTGCTTAGACAAAACAGTGAGATGATGCCTACATGAGTAAACGCAGCAACAGCCAGCATTTCCAGAAAGAGATTAACAAGCATCTTAACACAACATTGCAATCATGTGAACTACAGTAAAAAGAACAGAATTCCAAATAGCCTTATTCTCATGATATGAAAATGGTTCATCAAAGAGTGAGTGCTTTCTAAACAGGAAAAGCCTCCTCTGACAGAGAACTGCCACTGTCACTGCACTGTCTTTCCCTCTCTATCCCAGCAGCAGCCTGGGGGAAGGCACAGCTCTTGCTTTGTGGCTCCCTGACCAGAGAACAGGCAGCACAAATTTCTGCCTGAGACACAGGACAGCACTTGAGCAGTGGTAATCAGCTGTTACCCTCCTTAATTTCATCAGGAGGCACAACCAGGCTCAATATCTCAGCTCTATGGCTTTGAATACACACAAGTTCAGACTATACTTTGAAGTTACAGAGTAAGACCATATTTCTGAGTAAAATGTGTATCATAAACCATAACATTCCTTTGATCAAAGCAAGTTTTGTCCATTTTTAAAAGGGCATCTATACATTATTCTAGCAAGTCTCTCCCTTACATACAAATGAAGAACAGAAGATCTAACGATTAATATTTAAAAACAAAGCTGTATCATACCTTTCTTTTCAATTTCAGCTTTATCATAGTTTGGCCTCAGTTTGGCCCCTTTGTCAGCCAACAATGCTACTAGTGCTTGAGTAACCACAAAATTTGGAGATGTGACAAGTTTGTTTTCTTCAGCAATTCCTCTTAAAAAACTTGGTAAAAATTTTCTCTGAATTGGATCATCGACTGTTGTCAAGTTCACACCAGTTGCTGCAGAAATCAAATTCTGAAAAGAAGTAGTTGATGGTAAATACTCAGAACAAACAGAACTATCAAATTTAGAAACATTTTCAGTTGCATAAATTGCACTTAGCTTTACAGATTTTCCTTTGATTTTTATGTTCTCTGCATAGAATTGACTCAATTAAAAAAACAAAACCTTAACAGAAAAACCCTATGAACAGAAAAAGCACATCCATTTTCCCCCCTTGAAACAAGTACGCAGCAAAGACACATACAGTTACTTCATTTTCACCAATGATCAAACATACCCCTGTGCAAAGCCATGAAAAAGGACTCTAAAGTCATCTTCAAACTGAGAGCAGTCTCACCTCAGTTGAGAAGGTAAAAGCACAAGTAATTGTAATAGTCTCAAGTAAGTACTAAAGTCCTACCTGTGTACACAGCTGCACCAGCAACTTTGCAGCACTGGGAGTGTTTGATGCCAAGCAGCCAACTGCAGTGCTCAGGTAGGCAAGGCAAGAGATGGGCTTGCTGGTTTTGCTGTGGATGCCCCTGGATCTCTCCGTGCAGCTGGACACTATGGATGGACTTGTGGACAGGCCTGCCCTGCCCGCTGCCGCCAGGCACATCAATCGGACCAAAGTGCGGATGTCTGTCAATCCCAGGGATTCAAGGCCAGCTGCCAGGCTACAACTGGAACCACTGCGGAAATGGATATAAAACCCCTGGGTTCAAAAGAACAAAATCAGCAGAACTTTTTCTCTTAGCCATGTTATTGTAAGTACAGACAGAAGAATTGCTTCCCCAATTAGTTTGAAACTGCATCGTTATCAAACAGAACTGGGTAACTGGTAACAAAAGGAAAGGTGGAAGCATTGCCAAAGATGCCACGAACCTGACAGACAAAAGTGAGAGTGCTCTCATAACCATTGTTCTTGCCAGCAGCACTTGGGCAGCAGCTGTCACTCTTCTGAGAGCCATGACACGGTCATGTGGATTTATCAGGGCAGCTGCTTGTTCTCCTAAGGTTATCCTGCCAGAAGAACTTTTTTCTATTGAGCTGTGACAGCCTTGGAAATAATGATAATTTGCATTAGTGCTTACAGAAAAACAAAACATTATCCTATAGTAATAGGCTGACTTTTCTTCTGTGCTTAAATTACTCATTTTTTCAGTATGTCATACATACAGAACTACAATAATAATTACAAAAAAGAAAATACACACCTGAAATACACTCCATAATTTAAGTATTCCTTATTATCAAAGCGACATGACCACAATCTGACATACTTAATCCCTCTGATTCCCTTTTCCATCAGTGAGGACTATTCTTATGTCCCAACTTAAATCCATTCACTGGGTTCTGCAAAACATGTTACTGGATCTACTGTTTGACTACGGTCACAAGTTTCATTGGCAAAATTCAATCCTTCTGTCAATTCACAATGTCTCACACTCCTCTAATTTCACTGTAATAAAAGGAAAATTCAGAGCTGGTCTCCACTTCCTCATGGGGGCAGGCAGGAAATACTGTCAGGATGTTCCTGCCTTGCCTCTAGAAAAAGCCCACTAAAAAGGGAAGGAGGAGGTGACAGTTGTTATCATTATTTTTGCTGCTGCTGCTGTTTCTTTATCATTCTTTCTTTAAATGAAATGGATTTCAAATATACCTATTTGCATCAGTGTTTCTTCCATACTGTTGGTGGCTGTCACCATTGCAACTGAAGCACCTAGAGGGTCACTGTCAGGGAATTGAACGGGTTCAGGTACAATGCGTCGATCATTTAACCCAAGAGGCCCAGCCAATAGTTCAAACTCCTCTTCTCCTGTCAGCTTTTCATCTTCATCCACATCTAACATGTCCCAGTCTTCTAGAATTGGAGAAATATAATTAGACTTGGTTACAAAAGCTCAAATATTAAATAATTTAAAATAATTTAAAAAACCAAACAGTAGATGGTATAAAATGTATATTGTAATCTACAGCACAGCAAAAATTAAAAACTCAGCTTCTGATGTTGACATAGACATAACAAAGTAAGTCAGAAAAAAAAATCCTGTTCTCTCTCTATTCAAGTTGATCTTTATACTGCACAAATGTTTTCTGGAAGATTCTCTGAAGTATCAAACTAGCTGCTCTTTAAAAACACAGACATTAGGGGTCATCACACACAGTACATGACAGCTCCAAGACCTAGTGTACAGTGAAAAGTGCAGGTAACTAAATCATGGTAACAAGTGCACATTTCAAAGGACTGAATGGTAAAGACCGATGTTAGAAATTTCTGGTCTTCATGTTTATCAAAAAAGCATGTGTTAGCTCCTGGGTTATAACTGAACACCCAGGCTTTTGCTTTTCATTCCCAGGGAGTTAAAAAAAAAACCCAACAACAAAGAAAAACCACTTTAACTGCAATTCAGAGAGGCACTTCCTTCACTTGCCAACCATTTACACACGTCAGCTTATATTTATTAATCTCTCTGGTCTGTCACACTCCACACAGAGTAGAATCAGAACACCTTTGATCTCCAGCAGAAAGACTTGTCCTAAGTACCGCAGCACTCATTTAGTCTCAAATAGATAAATGTGATAAATCACACAGCTGTGATCACAGGAGCTGCAGAACCAACCAGAATCACAGAACCACCTGGGAAAGGTTTTCTACACACATCAGAAATAATCTGTTTAAAGTGAAAGCCACCCTCAGGATGCTCTCAGCTTGGACAAAGGGAGAAAAATTAAGAACAAGACTAATGGCAGACTTTTGGGACAGTAACGTACACTAATTAATTTCTCCCACAAAGGCAGCTGAAGAAAAGATATTTGAACATAAGATTTTGTATGTGCAGTTCTGGATGTAACATCTCCTCACAAGACCTTATCAGCCCCAAGTTAGGTGTTTGCCCTTTCAGCTGCTTAAATTGGAAAGACAGGGCAAAGAATTCACTGATGTTTTCTTCTGATTTGAACTAAATAAATCCCCAAAACTAAAATACTGTATCTAACTGGAAAAGATTTTAAAATACACCTTCAGGTGTATTTGCATGAAAGTACCTCTCAGAATAAAACAAAACCCCATGCAACTTAAAAACATACCTTCATAGACACTGTCTTGTTTACCTATTAGATCAGGAGCCTGGCCTTTGTATCTGTATGAAAAAATAACAAAGAAAGTTACTGAGTGGCTCTAATATTTTATAAATATACATAACCATTTTAAATTTGGCTCCCTTTTTAGTCTAATTTTACTGGTAGGTCTGCATGCATTTATGAATGATTAATGATCCAGAAAAGCCTAATAACAGAGAAACCAATAAAATGGCTTCTGAAAGTGTGGGTGGAGAGGGGGAAGCACTTTGTAGTACTAATGTATAGCAAGTCCATAGAAAAAATACTGGAATTGCCAGACAAAATTGTTTAAGAGTTTTGAAAAGTCACTAAGAAGGAGGCAATATTCCAATAAATTATTCCTTGTTCTTAATTTAGAAACCAGAAATACCAAAGCAACCTATTTTTCCTAAATATGCATTTGTCAAATACAGAGGATTATTTTAAGTATGAGAAAATCCTGCTAGGAATTCTTCTCTCTGAAATCAAATCCATAAAATGCTGATGGTTCGTAACCATGTTTAGTTTCCTTTCTTTATCCACTGTCTCCTATTTTTGTACCTTTCCAAGGCTGATATTTTAGATTTGCTCTTGAGGGCCAGGTATTTCTCTCTGCAGATGCCACACAGAAGGTAGTAGGGGTTCCCACTGCCACACTCCCCCCCGAACCAGCCGTCCACATAGGAGCCGTTGCTGCGGTAGCCCTGGCGGTTGGCGCTGCGCCCGCAGCCGGGGTGGTTCCTCTTCATGTGCTGGTTGAAGCTGACCACACTGGATTCACACAGCTCACAAACCACCACTTCTTCTCTATCTTCAGATTCACAGACGTGCTGCACAGCAAGATTTTCACACGCTATTTTTATAGAATAAGTGTCTGTACCTTAGATATAAAACATGCCAATATCCTTAGATGCGTGTCCCTACACATTTCTGTCACTGAGTGGTTATTTATATGGTTGACTTGTACAAAAGCAAAGCAGAAACATATAATTTATGATGAAGACCATCTCAGAACAGGAAAAACATTTGGAACAGAGTTTTGGAGGAGCCAATTTCCTATTTCATGTTAGATTGACTCAAGAACTCTTGACAGTGTAACTTTTCGTTTGTTAACACTGTCACATTCAACACTGTATCTGGTTCTCCTCAGAACTTGTCTGAAACTAGAGCTAACAAGGAAAAGAATCCTTTTTTGCTTTCAGACAATCAGATTTCACATTTACTGGGCAACAAAAATTACCATTTGTGTCAGCAAATATCAAGGTTTTATCTCAATATGAAGTCCATTTTTCATAATTACACTTCTGTCCTAAGTCAGTAATTTAATCGAGATGTTTCACTGACACAAGTGCTCTGAAAAATTCAATATGCATCCTGCAACTTATTTCCACACCAAAGCTAGGTAGCATCATAACCAGGAGATGAAAAGCTGAATCTTATGGGTCGATTGTCTAAACTGACATGGATAACCCGGAAATTAACAAAGTGCTGTTATTATCTTTGCTTTCCACCTCAATAGTTTATTTAGTGCTCTAACAGAAAAATCAATGAGAACTGTCACCACATCCTTCCCAGAAAATGGACTACAAGACACAAGAAAAACTCACTTCCGTGCAAATTATGTTGCTAGAGATTAGATATTATTAGCACTAGCAGGAGAAGAAACATTTATAACTGTGCTTGCTATCTCACACAGCTAAGCCATCTGGGAACACCTACTTGATTTCCAATTAGTATTATCAGAACAACTATATGAGCTCTGTTCTCATCTTTCAGGGGAGTGAAAAGAAAACTACATGTGGAAGTGTGCAGAGCAAGAAACACAAGAAATCACTATTCTTAATCTAGAAGTGATGCTACAGAATACAAAACGATTTTAAGCACTGTTACTTTAAACTTGAAAATACAAGCATGCAAAAAGCAGTAAGTTAAAGCAGCCCCTGCTGCAGTCACACACACCCAGGTAGGCCAATCCAGTACCTCTGGGATCCACATTCCCAGAATATCATTATCACTAGCCAGGTCTTGCCCAAACATAGCTTCCATTGCTTCATCATCAAGGTCAATCTCCAATTCCTCATCCAAGTTGAAGTCATACAGTGCCCCTGGATCTTGCTGCAAGGAGATCCCTTCCCTGCGGCTCTGGTTCCTGTGGGCCTGCACTGAGCGGTACAATCCCGCTCAAGGTGGGAAAAAGAGAGAAACAGGAAAGCAGGACTTTTATTTTCCATGGCAGAGAGCTGGCTGTACTTCCAGGCTCCTTTTTGTTTTAACTCTTCTGCTAAACAATCTACTTAGCACCACATAAAACTCTTAAATAAATATTAGCACACATTGAGGAGTTTTCTAAATGTCATGCAAAGTCCCAGTCCCCTTCCTATTAATTTCCTGGAAAGGAAAGCCCTTGGAATTCTTTCAGTCCTTACCAGCACGTGCCAGCAATGTTCGGGCAGCTAAATCAAATTTGTGTCTCCGTGTGACAGCTGACCGACTTCGAGAGGGAGGGCCACTTGCTGCAGCTGCATTATCCACATGATCCAGATTATCAGGGCTACAGGAATTTGGAGTTTACAGGTCAATTAAACCAAGTTTTAAACAACCACATACAGTAACTAAGTCGTATTTATTAGCATTTTTTCCTTTTTTTAATGGAAGAAAAAAAGGAATTCAAGAATCTTCCATTTCAAGGAGCATGTATATACTGTTTTGACTGTAAGCGTTACCTCAAACAAATCAAATACAGCAAAGTCAACTCCTATTTGATCTTCCAGAGCATCTAAGCACAGTAGAAATTTCGAGAGAGCACTTATTTTATACTAGGCCAATTAGTAGATTGAATAGTAAATTAATCAGCCTGAATTAGTTTTTTCTCCTCTTGAAGAAATGAAATCATCTCTGTTGTTGCTGGCTGAGTCAATTTGCCATTGGCCTAACATGTGAATTTAGTAAAACATGAATTTAATGGAATTTTGCTTTATTACTTGGTCTTTTAGTTAAAATACAACTATTAGTTAAAAATAACTAATAACTATTAGTTAAAATACAACCCTCATTTTTTCATTTTTTTCTTTTTTTTTGTTGTGAGGAAAACATGTTCAGTTACATTCTTCCCCAGTTCTGCACACAAACAGTATAGGAAAATAAATGCACCATGTACACCTAATTTAATTGCATCTTTGCTTCTGTTCATGCTGTAACAAAATTCAAAAGCCGCATTACAAAGTAACTCTCCGTTAGCAACGATGAATTTGTAAGATTTCCAGTTTCAGGAAAAGACTACAAGCAATTACAAGAAAATTCTTCTACCTCTCACTAAAGCCTTCCTCCATTTCAGGAGCATCAGCAGAAGGGATATCACCTGAAGACTGCAAATAGCAATGATCCCCAGATTTCCCACCAGTGCCAGAGACGATTGCTCCATGCTGTGACTCTGCAGTCCCCTCTGACTGAGGCTCTTCATCATCTTCATTTCCAGGATGCTCAATCATCCACATGGCCAGCACTGTGATGTTCTGTGCATCTGCCTCTCCTCTGGCACCTGAAAGCAGGAAAAAAGCAGTATTTTACCACTGATGGTTACAAAAAAGTAATCTGTTTTTACACAGAAATTGTTATAGAACTTAAAAATTAGGTATTTTACTGGAAAGCAAGTGTTTCATGTGTATCCAATATTTCAGTTAAACTGATATTACAGCTATAGATTACCTGTAGCTTCCATAGCTTTTGCAATCTGCCTGAGGGAGAACCCCATTTCTAGCAAGGGAACAGCAATGGCAGGAGGAGGAGGGGATGTTGAAAGTCGGCTGCTTGGATCAGACAAAGCTTAAAAGACAGAAAATGATAACTGTAAAGCACATAAATATTTCTCTAGTGTTACTTTATTACACCTTACTTTGTATATCAGCTTGAACTAAGGAAATAATTACTCAACTTTTCTCTCAATTACTCTCCACAAAGTAAGATACTTTCTGTAAAAAAACCAGATGGAGTTCATTCCTCTTTGCAACACAGATTATGTTGACTGACTCTGTTTGATTAAGTAGGATAGTGATGATATGCAAAGAACTATTTAAGCAATTTCTATTGTTTTCATTTTGAACTGTACCAAATTATCTATCTGATCTATATTTAGGTAGCCTAGATAAAGTTATCCTTGTCCAAATCATTGAGATTCCCAAATGGTGAGATCATTATACATTCCTCTTAAGGTACAGAAAAATACCTCAGCTGAACTCGAAACATATCTGAAAAACCTCTTTGCGGATGATGGCTGTGTTTCATTGCAGAGTCATTCAAGGGACTCCAAAGAGGTCAGTTACTGCCCCAAACTCACAGTTTCTTTCTGACTTGCCATAAAAGTGATGTCTAATCAGTGAAGGTAAAAATACACTAACAAACAAACACTGTTGTAAAGACACTATCATTACTAGAAGTAAGTAATCTCATTATTAAATCAAAAGGAAAAAAAAAAGAGACACAACTGAGGAGATCAGTTGCTATGCAACACATGAACCACTAAATGCCCCACTTAATAGCACAGATATAAGGGCAAGAATAAAAAGTACTGGTGAATGTACCATAAAATGCATCAATTCTTGTTTTCTGTGTGGTACGTGATCTAACAAAAGCTAGAAAATTACTGCATTTACTAAGTACACTGTATTTACTGGTTTGTGTACTTACCAAGTACACAAAATTACTACACAACCAAGTAAACAAACCCAAACCAGATTAACATTTTGAAGCAGTTAGCAATTATACTTCATTATTGTCCACAGCTTTTAAAAACTAATTTCATTTGCTTGAAAAAGCCTACAGCTAATGTAATCTGTATCTTTTTTTCCTAAGATAGTGACTGAAAGGTTTTCAACAATGCTTTGCATGTTAGTTTGCCTTAAGAAGAACCTCTGTTGGGTTTCCATCTCTTAAAACGTGGCCCCTGAGCTCCTGTGACTTTCCTAGCTTGTCCCCATTTCTATTCCACTGACAAGTTTACCGGTGCGATTGGCAGGCCTTGCAGACTGGGAATCTGGAGAGGTCAAACTTTGTCTCCTTCCAACTTCATCTGAAGGAGATGTTGGTAAAGAAGATATTGGAGGAGTCTGAGCACGCCGTGCCGGAAGTACAGTTGTAGTAGGATAACTGGAGAACATTTGCCTTGAAAAAAGAACAATATACATTTATGTTGAACAGAACCATGCTGAAAAAGGTCTGACACAAGAAGTACATCCAATTGGAGTGCACTTGGTAAAACCTACTTGATGCAAATGAATTTAGTAAGAGTAAGACACAACACGTACTTTGAAGCAACAGCTCATTCCTACCAACTTTATCTGTACAGTTAAGTTCTAAGCATGACATTAAAGAACCCCTCAGAGACCAGGAGGTTTCCTAGGAGATAAAATATAAATAAACACTTTTCCCATTTCCATGATTTGTTCAGAACTCAGGCTGACAAATTAAGGCTGGCTTACTAAAGTAAGTATTTGATGTTCACTGTCATAGTATGAAGACATTGTTCTGGCTTTTATCAAAAGATGACTGCAAAACTGCTATGAATTAATAAACTTAGAGAAGTATTCTATGCAAGGTAAAGCAGATTTCCTTCAACAGCACAAACTGCCTCTGCAAATTCAGTAGTTTATCTTCCATTTCAGTATGTCAGGGTAAGCTGAAACAACATCTTAGCTTTACAGGATGTTACCTACCAAGACCTATTCTAGTTTGAGAATCAAATGTTCATTAAAAATGACTTTTAGAGATTTATAATATAAACTATACCAAATAAACACGAGAACTGAAGAAAAATTTAAGGAGAACATTTTCTCCTTAAAGAATTCAGTTATTACATTTATAAGCAGTGTGTAGCAAAAGCTTAACAGCTTTTTCGTAAAAAACGCAAACCCTGCAAGGCAAAGTAACATTTAAACTGGTCCCTCTGCAGGGGCAGTTATTGGCAGCATTTTTAAGGGCTTAGGCAGCTAAAGACATATTCTATATAAACCATGGAACTGGTGTCCTACACCCAGAGAATCATACATGCTAAAAGGGTATTTTACCTCAGCAGACTGAGAGGCATAACACCAGGTGATTCTGATGCTGGAACTGTTTCTGTATCAGTTACTGGAGTAGTAGCAGTGGTGGTATCCTCCAGAGAGCTGCTCATGAAAGACGTTGTGCTAGAAGCAGAAGGGCTGGTCGTAACTGGTGTCTGGGCTTGCTGAGACTGATCACCTTCTTCTACTTGTTGCTCCACTTCTGCAACAGAAAAATAAGGATGTTACAGCAACATTAATATAATTGTGCAGATCACAACAGTACCCATGGCTAAACTTTCAACTTTCAAAAATAAGTATCATTATTTAGAATTCATCTCAGACAAAGAAAGGGGTGTGCAGATTCTGCCACTAACTCATGGACTTGAGTAAAGAAATCAGTCCAGGAGCTCTTACTGTTCTCACAGCGATACAAGGTAAATAGCAAACAAACCACTTACTTATGGCAAAGTTTATGATATTCAGATTCATGGTTGCAACAACTTGGATTATTCTCAAAACAGACAAAAGGGGAAGAGGTCTTAGAAGTACATCTGATTAACTATAAACCCATTTTTAACTCAGCTGTGCAAGTAGCATTTTTAAGGGGTTTTTACTGTTGGTTTAGAAGTGCAAATCCTTCTGACAAGTATATACAGCATTGATCATTTTTGTAAGTATTAAAGACATTAAAAACTCTTATTTCTGATTGATATGCATTCAATTTTTATTAAGATAAGGAATTAAGAAAAACGCAAAAAAATCAGTGTTATATCTATAAAACAGTAAATGGAATTCTGTAATATTTCTCTGTCTGATTAAGATTCCCCCAAAGTATAACCACTACAAATCGACAAGACTGTGTTAATTGTATTATCATTGTTACTATTCCTTTTAATCTCATTTTGAAAGTGTACCTTGTTTAAGTCTGCCACCAAACTGGTCCTCCAGCAGCCCATGAACCACTAATTTGTAGATCATAGCCTGTGCCCGTTCCAGGTCTGCCAGCCCCAGTGCTCTCTTGATGGGCGAGCGCATGACCGCACGCTTCACCATGTGCCGCATCAGGAACTGCAGCGCTGCACGCAGCTCCACGTCCTCATGCACCACCGGTGACCCCGCGCAGTCAGAGTTGTGGCCGTTCTCTGCTAGCACTTTGGGGATTAACAGCAGCTCAGCATACTTACTGCAACTAAGAAGAACACTAAGTGACTTCATAGCACCAAGATAAAGGTAAGACAGCTGTACAGCTCGGATTTCTGACTGCACTATATCATGACTTCGTGGGGTGTGTTCATGATTCTTTTTTCTTCCTTCAGCAGGTTGGTGTTGGGAATCCATACCTAGTGTTGATGGTTCTAGAGAAAAGGAAGCAATTTCATTTTCTGACTTAGAGGTTGTAGCACCATGTCCTTTGTTATCATCAGCACTTTGGCCTAATCGTGTATCTGATCCAATGTCACCCTCCATTTTCTGGTCCATTTCCCCTTTATCTTCAGATTCATGTCTGTGTTTTTTCTCATGTCTCTTGGTGCTTTGCTTTCCTGTATCTTCATGAATGCCAGTCAGATAGGTAAGGTCCAGCAACACAGTAGCTGTCAGCCCACGAAATCTTGCAACATCAAAAGGCAGTGGTTCACAGGGCTCCAGATTATACAACGGAGTATCACTAGGCGACCAAAAAGTTGGGAAGCTTTAATAAAGATCAGAATGACACAGGAAAAAGCAAGTGAGGGAGAGATAGGAGGAAAGTTCAGGAAATAATGTAGGCAAATAAGATGTAGAATATGTTTAATAAAACAAACCAATTCTAAAAATTAAATGCAAACAGGAAAATGAGGTTATGTTCAGAAAACAGGGATATATGGTTTCAAAGCAAATGAAACAAAGCATACACAGGTTTTCAACAACAAGCACTGAAACCCAGACGCCCCACAGAAGCTATACATCTCTGTGCTAACCCAGGCTCTGGATATATTTCAGAAATATGTAACAGACTTTATTAAGAAAAACTATCTGAAGGCAAATATTATCATCATACCTGAATCTTAACTGGTATAAAAGCTTATAAAGAAAACTTTTAAACATAAACGAAAAGCTTTGATTGACCTCAGCTATTCATCCCCATGAGCACACTACTGAGAGCTCAGGACAATTCTGTCTCTGGTGTGTCAGGACAGATCACCTGGTGAAGACAGTGACACAGTCTTTGAAAAACACAGTTCAGAAAACCAAACAGACACATTTATCTACCTGTCATCTATATTCAGTGATATTTTCTGGTACTATTTAGGACTGTTACACTTCACTAATTTTCACCTGAAGCAGGACAAAAATTCACCAGCCTGCATTTCCATATGCCTTCCATTTTCCATACATCCAGCAGACAAATGACTTTTAAATCTTTCTTTTATTATCCCAAAAAGTATTTCCATCTTACAACATAAACTTCTACGTAAAAATGAAAGCAAGCTTTAACCTGGTTTTAATTAGAAAGGTGTAAAATTAACCTAATTAAATGCTTTACCAAAAGCTTGGTTATGTTCAAGTGCTGTTCCACATCACACAAATAAAGCTTCAAATTATTTTAAGGGCTCTTAAAATAATTATTTTAAGCACTCTTACTTTAAGGCTACACTGTTACATGGGCATACTTGAAAGAATTTATATCTGGAACTAAATCAATTGCACTTCAGTATATTTAGTCAAAGTGACAACAGCCTTTGCAAAGACAAAACAGATATAATGCTGTAACAGCTGGAAAAGCTAACCTCTGCTATTTCAGAATGTAATTGTAACTGGCAGGGAAAAGAAAAATAAAAAATGATTGTTCAATTTCTTCAAAAGACTTCTTCAGCTACAGGCAGAAGGAGTTCAAGAAACTAAGTTAATCAAATCTTTTCCACACAAAAACACAGGCAATTCTTGTGAAAGCACCAAGAAGCTCAGAGAAGCTTCATTTCAGCTTTCTTCCAGGTGCTTTCCCTTAGAAGGCTTGTCTGCAAGATGGGTGGGAAAAGAAGCATCTCCTTCCAGCCTTGAACACTCAAAGGCAGGTGGGAGAATGAATGAACACTACCTCAAGGCAGCAATAATTTCACTACCACTGAAGTCGACATTTGAAATAATTGATTGGCATGACTAATATAAAGGATTTTTCTGAGGATTTCCAACCACAAACCACTACCACTAGATAGCAAAAAGTGTAGGAAATGAGCATACCTGATTGTGATCTCTGCTTCATCCCACTGGACCTTGGCAGAGGTACTGCCCTCCTTCAACACTCCCAGCAGGGTAGCATGACGGCCTGTTTGCTTGTGGACACATCGACCTCCAACTCTGAGCCCAGCATCCACTCCACCAATCACTGCTAGGACAGGCCACACCTCCACACAGAGCATCTTCAGCTGCAGCTCTGACAGCTCTGCCAGGCCATGGCGGCTGTGCTTGCTTTTCTCCTCCTCTTTGTTTTCTTTCTCCTCTCTCACCTCGTTCTCTTCTCGGCTTTGAACAGAGCGACTTTTCTTCAGTTTTTGACCTACTTCCTTAAGATATGTTTTGATTTTATTCAATCTTTCCATCATTTTTTTATTGATGCAGTATGTCCAGCGATCTGTGCGATGCAGGATTCGAATGAGCTGGATTGTGGCTTCTGCCAGCACTGCAGCAACAGGACTGCAGATGGGATCACCAGGCAGCAAATCTCTTGGTGTCCCACGCATCTGCATATCACAAATCTTCACCTGTTTGAAGAGAACAGTTTACAAATTATCTTCTCAATATACCTCAATAAGCTCTTATAAATACTGGAGTCGCCTGCTGAATAGAAGTAATTACTAGCACTGTCTTTTTTTTTCCCTCAGAATCCCTAGGATATCCACTTTAACACTGAGCAAAAGCTCTATCCTTCAGACTCAAGGATGCTGAAAGTATGTATTTCATGCTTTCTCATACAAGACTATCTAGAAATCCTAATACTACACTCTCCTCGGTTTCTGGGGTATAGAATTGTTTTGTGTAGAACATGAAGTCTTTAAATCTATTCTAAATAGTAAAATAAATTGTAAATTTACAGTAGATTACAATAATTAAAACACTCTGTACTAGCAACACTGTTTTGGTTAGTAATTCAAAGCAGCACCATACAGGCTGCTTTGATGAATACTGACTTTATACCAGCCTAAACCATTACACCTCCACAGATGAACATTTAATTTACCTTCTCTCCTGGGTTACTGCTATAGAACATAACACAAGGGTATAACTCAGCTGCATCCACATCTTCAAAAGCTAGTTTTGGCTCCTAGGGAAGAAGCAAAAAAAAAAAAAAAAAAAAAAAAAAACCCTCAATCTTAGAACACCCTAACAAGCAAAAATTTGAAATAAGAGAAAGTTATATCTGTATTATAAATCTTCTAAGTACTGAAACTGCCAAATGTTTTAACTCCCATGCTTATCCATGCCCTATTACCATTGCAAGAAAACCCACCAAAAAACTGATTTTGTTAAATACCTCTCCATTTTTACCAAAGGAAATAGTTCTTGCTTCCATATCTAACACACATGTAATGAAATCTCCTTGGGTAAAGCTTGACAGAGTCAAAGTCTGCTCTCCATTGTGATAGAGGTTGCCACTGTAGGCTCTATAGAGCCACATATCTGAGGTAGTGCGATGGTTGAAGTCATGCACAGGCCAGCGAGACACTCCCACACAAGTGCCTTCATTGCCTCTGTTCTCTTTCACGATGTAGAACTAGTAAAACACACAGGGAAAAACACCAGGAATACACAATTTAACACCACAATGCAATGCAAATCTTCCTAACATATATGTATGTCTACTTTCAACTGTTTTTCACAGAAGCTTTTAATGAGGAAAATCGTAAGCTAATATGGTAAAACCATTTTAAAAAATCTGTCTAAATGATGTATTTAACACTGTTCTTGTCAGTTAGGCTGATGTGTCTTTTTGCAGGAAAACAATATACTTTGTGAAATGTTTTTCTATAAAAACAAAAATGCTAAATCTACATAATTCAGTAGGTAAGTTTTGCAAAACTGCACATGCATGCTGACTACATGTTCACAGCCTCCAATCTGCATGCTGAAATACTCAAATCCCACCACTCAAAAGCAGACACAAACTCCTCCCTTGGCACTGAAAAATCACAGAATGACTTACGTTGGAGAATATCCTTATGATTATTGAGTCCAACCACAAATGTAACATTGCCATTTACTCAAGAATCGTGCCATAAGCAAAAAACACAGGCAGTTGCTGTTAATAAAACATAGCACATTTCCAAAACAATAAGAGAATGTAGAGATATACATTTATGCAACCTACCTTCCACTGGTAACACCCAGAAGTAACTCCAGTGGAAGCTAAGCCATATCCTTTGCCTCCACTTCCATGAGTTAGAATCTGCCCGTTCTCCACTATGCAGCACTGAGCTTTCTCAGGATCAAAGGACACTTCCTGGATGGGAAGATTCTCATCTTCATCCTCAGACTCTCCTTGCTTCTACGAGAAATAGGACAAAATATTTGTGGTAAATGTAATTCAGCTGCATTCAGTCACAAGCCAAAGTACAAGCACTGTTACCTGGAGCTTTATTTCTCGTTCTTTCTCCTTTATTTGAATTGCATGTTTGGCCTGAGCTATTGGACTCTCCCACATGCAGTCAGACAGAAGTGAGAACAATTGTTCAACAACCTGGGGCATTGGGATAGAATTCAGATAATTTTAACTCCAGAATGAGCACAAGAGCAACATTATATTGTTTTACTTTGCTTTGTAGGTATAAACATCAAAATATTTCGTGTACTCAGATTAACAAATAACTACACTGAGCCTTGCTTGATTTGGATTTTGAAACCTATGAAACATTTAGAAGTTTAAGAGATTTTTGAGGAAATGTGAAGGTTTATAACAGAATATAAAGACCTGAGCCATCTGATCATCTTCAACGCCAGATTCACACGCAGGTAACACAGCTTCTAGTACATGAAGTGCAAGCAGTCTAGTCCTCAGATTGCCAACCAAGGGAATTCCTGAAAATTGAACAATGTGTCAATAATGTTAAAATTACTTCACCTTCAGGCCTGCCCCTGGCTCCATGCCCCCAGTGCCCCAGAGTGTAACCCCTGAACACCTATACTGCAGTTGGTTTGAACTGTTCACTAGGAACTCACTATGTAATACATGTTCTAACAGGGCTTAGTTTTTGGAACTGCACTACAGAAATGCAAAGTAACCATGGAGCACATTTTGACATGATCATACCTGAGCAACACTTCTGGGAAGCAATGTTAAGAAGGACTTCTGTCCACTTTGGAGATGCCATCTTGGACTGAATTGCTTTTGAAGACACAACTCTACGCAGGAAAACAAGAAAGTCTCCCAGGTGTAATTCTGCTGCATGTTGCTTTCGGAGGGCAGCTAGGAAGTTAAAACAGAAGTTTTCATTTACAGTCTTAATATTAGAACATGACTGGCAGTCCTGGTTACCAGGAACAACCTGCTCTGCAGCCAAAAGCACAATGATCAGTTACTACATGACAATGATCAGTTACTACATGGTGGCTGGCTGTTAACCTTAGCTGGCTGGCAGGTGCCCACCAAGCTATGATCTCACTCCTGCTCCTCAGCAGGATACAGAGAGAAAATAACATTAAACTTTTGTGGGTCAAGGTAAGGGAGGGAGACCTCTGTGGGAAGACCTCATATTCAAATTCCTGATTAATTATCTTACTAATTCATCGGACATTGCATTATTTTAAAGTGAAGACAGTTAAAAGCACAAACAAAAACATATATACACTTAAAACCAAGCTACAATTAAAAACTCTTCAAAAACAATTTCCACCAAAATTCAAAATGCTCATTAAGGGATTGCAAGCTACGTGAAGATACCAGTATTTCAGAAAAGCTTTTGTTAAAGATTTTTCCATATGACACAGTAGTGTCACCTTCTTGCCATCCACTCAGACTGCAAAACTGCATAATACAAAGCAAATACAACAATTTCCTGAATAAATCTGTATTTATTTGTAGTTTGAAATTTAGATAATTAATTCCTATGACTCCATTTATGAAAAACACTACGACCACCAACTCATTTTTCAAGAAAAACTATATTCTCTTCCTAATTCCAAACCCAATGAAGTAATTCTTATTCTCAGGCTGCTCCTATCCTTGCAATTTTGTGCATCAATTCTGTATAAATCTGAACTGAGCACAAAATCATTTTATGACTTTAATCTAATTTATAGAATTAAAAATGACCCAACAGAAACCAATACACAATAGAGTGGATGAGAACGTCAGCATTCAGTGCTTTCTTCTGTTCTATTTTCTGGTATTTTAGAATTGATACAGAAATTATGTAAGATAATTACCTCTGAAGTCTCTCTTCTCATTATCCCCATTTGAATCTGCCTTTTTTGATTCCACTTCACCTTCCTCACCTTCCCCTTCTCCAAAGGAAGCCATCAGCATCACACCAGCTTGTGAGAGCAAGTTCTTCAGCTGGCTGCATAGTAAATCCAGCAAGGACTGCACCACCTTCGGGCTCAGTTTATCTGCATAGGTTCTGTACACCCAAAAAGAAAAAGTGAGAGTACTTGAGACCTGATCCAAGGAACAGTAATTGCAGAAGGTTACTTTTCCCCATCCCATTACTTAAAGGCTTAAATTCTTTTCATTATTTTAACCCTATTTTTAATAAAAATGAAAACAGTCTAATCTTTGCAGTCAAAGGATAAGTTTTCAGTACTTTCTAGGGTAAAAAAGGAACAACTCTATTAATTAAACGTAATTCCACTGCAATTTCTATACACAGGGTGCTGTTTCTATCAGTTTGGGGGATATTTTTGGTGTAGGATTATTGGGCTTTTTTACATAATAGATTTGGAAAGTAAATGCAACGTGTTGTACAAAGACTGAAAGGAAGATGCATGTACTGAATATCAAACAATACTCTCAGTTCAACTAGAAAATACTTTCTCCACTTATATTTTCTTTACTAAGAATAAATATTTAAGTATTGCTAGGACTTAGCATGCTGTCCCATGGTCTAGCAGAGATCACTATTCCTCAGAAAACTATTTCATATTCTGGAAAGAAGCATAATGTCCTGCTCTGAGGAACTCTCACATTATCAGTGCTGCTTTCACACAAATAACTTTTACACAGCAACAGAAAGTCTTACCACATCAACTGAACACACCTCCACATAAAGCTGAAGTAGCAAAGTAAGGGTTACTAGAATACAGTGTTCACAGACCAGAAAGTTGTGATTATTCAAGTTCAAACACTCGCAACTGAAAAATATTTGTTAGTCTTATATCTTTCCTATGAATAATGTGACTACTCTTACACCGTGCCCCCTTCACTTCTGTATTTCTGAGCAACACCTACTATTCTAATGAAAGCTCACACAACATTTTTCAAGGGTGCTGGCAGATCAGTGATGAAGTTTCCCAAAAACAAGGGGCACTCACCCTGTGGTGATAGCCAGGATCTGCAGCAGTCTCGTGCTGGCTACTTTCAAAGCTGTGCTGAGCTGAGAAATCCCAGTTTTGGGCAGCAGCTGCAGGGGCTGTCCTAACATGGTGTCTGTGCCACACAGCTGGGACAGCACATTTAACAGCCCCGTGGAAATGGCCAAGGAGACATCAACAGGCTGATAGTGCACGCTGAGAGCAAAGACTGTCACCAACAGAAGACGCTGCTGTGCTTCTAAGATTAAAATAAAGTTGTTTTTAATTAATAAGATGTTAAGACTAAGAATGCTAAGACAGAAGATTAGCAGATCATTTTTAAAATATAATTTAATTAATTAAATTTTCAAAGAAAAAGTGAGTTTTGTCAGTCAGACTTTGAGGTAGTCTTCCTGATTCTTCTTTAACTCAATGTAGCTGTGTCAAAACTGTCCAAGAAAGAGTAGCACACAGATCTAGTTTGTGATTTAATGTTCTGAGACTAAATCTCAAACCAGAATTTTCTCTCTAAGGTAAGGCTAAGTGGGTGAAATACTTAATTTTATATTTTTTTCACATTGTTTCTCAAAGTGAAACACCAAAACAACACAGGTAAGAATAGCCACTGGGTTCTACCAACCAATGCAGATTTCTCTTTTAGGAAAAGTCAGATAGGTAATTCAGTGAATTCTGGTCACTAATATCAAAATCTGCCTTGGAAAACATACAGGCTGTTCTACTGTACACTAGAGAACATGGTTTCCAAATCTGCTTTTCACTTACCTATGTGATGCTTATTAGCTTGCAGAGCTCTTTCTAAAGTAGCAGATAATTGCTGGTAAATTTTGTGCACAGCCACCTGGATTTCAATTTGAATACTCCTCTTGGCTGCTCTGATGCCATCCTAGGCCAAACAAATAAATATTATAAAAACTGAGACATTTTTATCACTGGGTTATTGAAACAGCAGAAACTGCTGAAGTACAGACCTGGTAGTGATGCAATCTTACGCTCTCTCCTTTGGCCCCTGCATGTCCTACAGTGCCCAGACCAAAGCAGCCAGCAAGAAACTGGAGTCTAACAGAAGTAAGCAGCAAAGAAGACTGAAATCCTGGTACTTGACGGCTTCCCATTAATGGCACACAGCCTTTTTCCTCCATTCCTGATAGAAGCACCAAAATCTGATGAAGGGCTTCCAGACGAAGCTAAAATAAAAGGCAGGCAAAAGACAATATTAAGTAGCCAGTATCCCTAGAAATGGAAATTGGATCATAATGAACTATAAGCAAAGATGAATGAGGTCACTGTTTCCCCCTTCACATATTTTTTTATGTAAACAAACCTTCAGTTTGTTTTAGTTGGTTTACATAATGTTCTGAGTTCCAATTATGATATTCAACAGAAAAGAAGGAAAAAATACTTTAATAGATAGAATTTGAACACTGTTTCAAAAAACATTCCTATAATGAGCATAATGTATGAAGAATAAGAAAAGCTGTTAAACTGAAATTTACCTCAGCCCTCAATTGCTGCTGCTCCATTGCAATTATTGATGCTTGTGGACTGGTGGACATACTTTCCTCTGGTTCCTTAAATCCTGGGGAGTTTCCCACATCTCCACTTACAAAACTGACAGCGTTTTCAATCAAAGTATGAATTCCGAGTGATCTTGAGAGATCAAAATCGGACTCAACAAATGAGGAGGAGGAGGATGTATATAACCAGTCTCTGCTGTGTTTCAGTCGAACCCACGAGTCACTCAGAAATTCCATTTGACTGTGTATTGCTCCTAAAAATACACACAAGAAGTGTCATCAACTCCAATTCAGGTAACACATTTTGGCAGGAAGTAAGACTGAGCTGCTGCTACTGACACAGGTGGAAAATGAATATTCATGTTATTTATACCATGCATTAAGCAACTTAGAGCAAAACACCTGATTTAAATTTACAGCAATTTCGCTAAAGAAAAGGCTGTATTTATTTTAAATGTTCAGCACTACTGTAACAAGCTGCCATGTGAAAAAAAAAAACAAAACAAAAAGAAGCCACTCAAACTGCTCAGCTCAAAGTCTGTTTAAACTGTTCAGCTGGAACACTGAATAAAAAATGCTTTGCAGCTAAATGACATAACAGTAAAGAAACTATTTTCTACCAATGTAACTTATGCACTTCGATATTTACTTTGAGATTTAAACATAAAGCAAGAGTGGATTTTAATCAAGCCACTGTATTTCACAGTTTGGAAAAAGTACAATGTTATTTTGAATTAAATATTTACGGAATTCATGACTGCAGAAGAGAACAGAATTTTTTTAGACTAACAGAGAATTCTGACTCAAGATAGATACATGTGTATTAAGACACCATCTAGATTCAGTATTAGATCTCTGCCATCTGGCTGTTTCACAAGTCAATTTTCAAGTATTTCCTATCATCAGCATGTCATTACCTGAGACTTTACTACCACTAATAAATGGACTTCTTCAAATGAGCATCAGTCATCATTCTGCAGCACTGGAATTTATCACCATAGGTTTGATGTCATTTCCAAGAAAGTTTTGCTAGAACTCGCTCCCTGGCACAAATGAGTGCCATGCCACTCAAGTCATAACTTCATTAGCAGTCAATTGATAGACATCAGTCAGTATTTTCCTCCTTTTCTAAGTGCTCTTTGCCCACTTGGAGCTATGTGAAGTAGTACAAGGGGGCACACCCTGCTCAGAAGAACTTCCCATCTGTACCGAGAGACAGTGTCTGGTGACCTCTGTGGAAACCTAAATTATGTTTAAACTCACTTTGAAATTTTAGTTTGGCTTATTTACATGACGTACAAAAATGTTTTACATTTATCTACCTTATGTACAGTGAGTTACAATTTTGGAGAACCACAACCTGTTCACAACTCATACAAATCTGTATTACTTCAGTTTTAAACATCTTTCTGTAGGGTATCAACTTCAAACATTATTAAACATAGCCATTTTCAGGGAAAAGTCACACAAAGTCATAAGAGTTCATCTGTCCAAAGCTTGCTTTCAACAGTAAGTCTGAGCTCCAATGGTAACAGCCAGATCTAAATTACAGGGCCTCCTTTAAATGCTGCCTCCCTACAGCAGCTGATCATAGGAACAAGCAAAGACAGACACAGAGGCTTTGAACATGGGCTAACTTTCCTAGCAACCTAGGAATAAAGGCAAAATGCTGTTACTCTGTCACTGAGTCAGCACCTGCAGGTCACAATTTGCACCTTCATGCAATTTACAAATTCAAAATACTGTGAAATTTTGCTTCTCTCTTGTCAACCAGGTTACCTTCATTTAGTTGCCAAAAATTCCTTAGTATTCCTTAGACTTGCTACTAAGCAGACTGCTATGGCTTCAGGAAAAACCGTCATAGTACTTAGGTCATACAGACTCAAGTTTATTTTGGCTAATGCAAAGATCATGTTCAAACACTTCTTTTCAAAGTGCAATCTAATTTCCTAATCTCTGTTGCTTTACGTAACACTACACGGTTTACGGAGAACAATCTATTTTATCACATTTACTATGAAAAAATTTAAAGACATTCTGTTACTCAACTTTACAATTTATACCTAGCAATAACATTTTTTAAAAAACCAGAGCACCTTGCTCTAATTTTATCATCAATTGTTAGAATAGTTGCTTTAAAACTTTCCTTTAAAATCTAAGTTACATGGGGAAGTGGCTAATAAGAAACGCAAGATAAATAAGACAGAACAGAACAAATAGGTGCTAAAAGACTTGGTTTATGTAGGAAGTGTTTTCCTGGCAAGTGTATGGTGAACACAGCCGAGGGGAGGATAAACAAAGCCTCAGATTACCCACAGGAAGCACAACTAAACCATTTCCTAGTCCACAAAACACTGCCTACACAGCAACAGCCCTTTCCAAAGTCCCATAAGCCCTCCAGCCTTTGTACCACAGGAGAGCTCAAAGCACCCCACAGTGACTTCAGCTTCCTCCCCTCCACCTGCCCCACACTGCACTATGCCACAGCACAGAATCAAAGCATTTGTAAAGACACAAAAGCCTTTAGCTTAAATCATAAGCTAAAGGAAATCTTTAATGGGTTTACAGAACATCAGAAGAAAATTTAGTTTTGATAGGCAACAAACGTTATAAGAAACCATGTATAAGAAGCCATGTATTACTAAAACCCTAAATTATTTCATATTTGAAGAAAGTATGACATTGTTTAAATATAAGATCAATGTAAAAATATTTCTAATTTGGAGAAAAGTGCAATGATTACGAGTTACAGGTTAAATGCAGAACCACAGAAGTTATAATTGAAAGGAGAGAGTTTAAACACAAATATGTCAAAAATCAAAGAATACTTCAGAACTAAAAATGTTTAACCATTAGGGCACAGAGATCTAAAAGTAATTTTTTCCCTCTTGAACATACTACGTATCAGCAGAAAAATCAAATATTTGACTGCATTGGAGCTCAGCTTGATTCTGTGTAACATCAATCACACAGGACTGATTGCAGTACAGGACTTCCAGAAGCCTCTACAATCACATGAACAGAGCTGCACAGATGAATAAACCTGAAGCTTAAGTAAAACAAGAACTTTACTTGTCCTTACAAGCCAGCTTGTAATGAGTTTTCTAAAATGAATGTGGCACAGCTGCAATGCACACTTTTAAGAACAAAGGAAGCTATGTAGGGAAGCTATAGAGACAAAAAATAAACATGCCATCAGTTACTTGCTTGAAGCTCTTCTTTTTTCTGGGGCTCAACTGGCCAAAAAGGAGTAAATACACTACACCACACAAGAAGCAGAAGACAAAAGCAGACATTTTAAACAGAAGGGAACATACTCATAAAATCTCTGCCTCATATTATTCTGACTTAAATAATCACTCTCATCTCAAGCAATACAATATACCAAGCAGCAAGGCATGTGGAAAAAATATTTACTCTTGTTTGGTAGGAATACAGCCTAGCTAACAGTCTTTCTAAATTCTCCATCTTTAAGGAAAAAAGAAATAATCCCCTGTAGTGCAGCTGTATGCACTCATATGTATGTATGTTGGCTTGTATGTTCAAGTCCCGTCAATTTTCAAAGGCAGAATTCATTAGTATGTGTACACTAAAATATTTCAATTCCATTTGGACTTCAGTTAAGTTGCTGCTTTTTTTGGAGTAGCCCAGACCTGAGTTGTGTTAGTAAGGCACAGCAATACACACAGGTACACTGAAATTCACTGAGTTAAGCTGTAGATGATGAAAAGCCAAGAGTGGAGGACGCTCACGGAATTGTAGCTGTTTGTGACTGCCCTGCTGGCTGTGCTTTCCTTACTGCTGTGTACCTAACACGGTGAACAGCACCCCACAGGCACTGTACACAACATGTACAACATCTGCAGGCACACTCTCTGGATCTGCAAAACTGAAAAAATTCATCTAAGCAACAGAAAAAACAAACAGCTTAGATTCAAAGGGGAAACAGCAATGTGTTGCTCATCACCCCTTACCGCAAAATTACACAGACGTTTTCTGTAGGGATGGAAGGAAAAGTTTACTACTAAAATAATAACTGAATAATAGCAGGGAACAAGATACTCAAAGGATCCTCAGGCTGAAGTAGGAACAGCCCAATTCTCTTTCTGAATAGACAGAATAAATTAAGAAGGCAATTAGAATAAAGATTGGACTGAGTGGCTAAGATGTTAATGAAGTTAAAGGAGAATGCTTTTCCTTCCATACTCATCAAAAAGACCATAGGAACTCATAGTATTATCTCCTTTATTAGCCACAGCATACCACAAGAATAATGATAAAACTGAAGGGGATTCACCAAACACCCACAGCCACCACTGCACTGTGCTGGCCACGTGACAATGGGTGGACAATCTAAAAAAGCTTCAAGTTACACCCTCACCAAACACTGGGACATGCTTCACTTCTAGGAGATAACTAGGATTCACAAAAGAGACATGTCACAAGAGACAAAAGACCATAAAAAGCACTGAGCTGAACAGCCCATCCATTTATGACACAAATATTTGTAGATCATTTCCTGACCTTGACATATGTACGAGGAATGTTTTCCTATAGGTGCACCCTGCATTCTCTGACTCTGGCATTGGTTATTAACCAAAACTGGTATATGTATCAGCCAGCACAAGCAGACAAGCTTGCATTACTGTGTGCTAACTTCCAGGGAAGTCTTCCAGTACCAAAACAGTGGCATCTGCACACGTTGTGACAGTGTTGTTTGCAAATGAGCTATGTGAACATCTTTTTAGGTTCTGGACAGATTCCCTGTATTTACCAGTTCCTCCTCAGTGTTCAGACCTGGTAGAGAATCTTCTTGCTGTAATAAAAGTTTTGATGAAGTCTACTCTTGCACTTTTCCTCAATTCCTGAGGCTCATGACCAAAGCAACATTGGCCTAAGCAACAGTACAGGAACCATAATTTGTGAGACGTATTGTACCTGAGACCTAATCCAAGTTTCTTTCCTAGGTTACTCTTAGGACACAGAGGATATCAAGTACAGAGTTCTGTGTCAGAGTAATGGCAAAGCTAAAAATGCCAACTTCAAAGAATGTCCTGCAGATCAGGGGTTGACAGAGGCCTTCTGATAGATCTTCCAACCCTGAGAATGCCATGATACATCTGCTGTCACAGTAAAAGCAACTCTAGTGCATGGCTTTATTTGCTCAACTGTTTCAACTGATTACAAATTAACAAGGCATCACTTTCCACATTACTTAACTGTTGAAATCTAATGGGTGCTGCCACTGATAACACCCTTTGCAATTCCAGAAGACTTTCAAAGGCATGAAACCTCTGAGTATTCTGCCCAACGATTAAGCCTTTTAAGCCAGAACTCTTACCTTACCCAACAGTATCAAGGCTTCTGTTACTGAGGAATATCGTAACTCAACCTAATTCCTGTTTGCTTTTTACAGATACAACAGACCTGAGTTGTGATTCTCAGACAGATTCTGCATCATCCCGATGGAAGTGGGACATTTTAGTCTCTCCACCACCTTCTATCAGGGAGCTCACTGAGATTCCCCAGTACGAAGCAGTAAAAAAGAGCAATAGAAAATGCGGCTGCTTGGCTCTGTAGATGTGCTGGTGTTCAAAGCATGCAAAGTAAAGCAGTGTCTTCTGAATACAAGCTCTCCAGGTTCAAGCACATTTTATGGTAAAAGCTTGTTGTTAGCACAAGAATGGAACATTCCACATAAACGTCTCTCACAATTTTTTATTCCTGCAGTCACATGAGTGAAAATAGAATGAATGTTTCTAACTCGCTTAACAGAAAATCTCACTTGTTTCAAAAGAGCATTGCAATTGTAGCAAATAGAATGAAGAGTTATAACCAAGGAAATACTATAACCAAGCCACAAAACAACAGAAGTTCACACAACACAGAGTAGGTAGCAATTATTTTAAATGCTCAGTTTTAACACCTACTATGCAACTGTAAACTGTATGCAACTGCAAACATAGTTTAACCTAAGAAACTCCTAACATTTATCAGGTTAGTATTCACTAGGTAAACAAGAGAACTTACCCCTCTTCCTGTGTGATGCTGCCAAATCCACGTCAACATTTCGTCTTCCACTCTAAATTAAAAGATTAATAAAAGCCTCATTTCTTCAGGTGATCATATGTGGTGCATAATACTAGAGTATGTACATTTCATCCCTCACCATAAAAGTGAGACAGTTAACAGAGCTAAAATTATTTCACATTTTTTTTTACCACTAGTGCTTCCTCTTAACAATCCTGAATTAAGGTACCAAAACACAGGGCTAAACAAACGTTTCAGATGTACTTCCCATCCAAACATTCTATTGACAATCCCTAAATACATCATGCTGGTTTACTTACCAGTGAATAACCTTCCTCATCTGATTCTGGCTGAGACAAATCAGATTCACTTCTTGACTTCATCAGTCTGTAGCTTGAGTTTGCATGGATTGAGCGACTTTCTGCTGTAAGACTTTCACTCCTGCTTCAGGTGCACACATTCGTGTGCACACACACAGAGAAAAAAAAATGCTGATATTGACAAAGGTAAGATAGCCAAATTTAGCAGGTGCCAATTTTATTTGGGAGGAGACTATCACAGAACATCACAAGACCACATTAATGAGGAAAAGAGTGGTCTGATGGCTTCAATTATATTTAAAAAGGGTATCAGTAAACTTTGTTACTTCTTAACAGCCTTACTGGTCAACTGAACAAATGTCAACCTCAAGTGATTGCTCTAGAGCCTTCATAAGTATTATACAAAGTAAACAGAAACACGCTGAGCTGAGAGGACAAGAAACAGAGTAAGTGTCAGGTGAAAAAGCACTGAACTTATCAAAAACCCACCCAAAAAATGCATCCTAAAGTTGATATGCTGGAGATGAAAGCCACTTTCACAATGACAGAGGCAGCCACCCGTGCTTTAGGGACTGGATTTCCAAAAAGAGGCAAAAAAAATAAAAGGATACTGAATATATGTAATTTTTCTCCTCAATATCTTAGTATCTTTGCCATCAATATCTTAATCTAAAATATGAAAACAGGACACCGAACAACAAGTCTTACCCATGCCTATGATTGGAATATCTGTAAAAATCAATCACGAACAACACTTTTGTCATAATAGGCTTTGAATCTTTTGTTTCCAACATACACGGTTGTTTTTTTTTTTAACACTACCATATAGGACACTGGTATGCTTCAAAAAACCACAAATGTGGTAAAAAAAAATCCAAACACACACCAAAAAAAAAAAATCACATGAAAAATAAACAGTTTTTCCAAGTACCTCATGCTATCTGTACATCTGATGATCTGAACAACTCACCACTAAGCCCAACTTTGAAACTTAAATAGGGTCCGTGCAGAATAGAACTCTTCAGATTTAGTTAGCATGGCCAAGACAAACTGAGAAAAATCACTCTTTTCAACAGAAGCATAACACTGCTCTCAACAGTAATTTTCTTCTAAATAAAATGGCAATAATCCTCATAGTTAAACTGGAGTTGTTTAATCAATTCTAAAGGGAGCAGAGAAGAGTTAATCATAGTGTAAGAGTCAGCAAAGCCCACCTGGTCATGAGCCCGATGCCCTCTGGAGCAGCAGAGGGAGGCTGCAGCAGCTGCCCATCTTCCCTTCGCTTCTGCAGCTCCTCAATAGCAGGGCTCACGCCCAAGATCAGCAAGGCACATCTGTGGATCACAGAGTTGCAGGCAGCAGTGTACACATCCTGCCCTTCTGTCAGATCAGTGCTGATCCTTCGTTCTTGCTGGGATTGAGCAGGTGGATCATCAACTCTAGTCCCCATCCCCGCGCTCATCCTATCTCGATCCCGACTGCGAGCTACTTCACGGGCTGATAGGAAACATTGAAATATTTCTGTAATATGCAACACAAGAAGAAAGTCTTAGGTTCTAGACAAAGCAACAGAGACTAAAATATTCATTGACATCTTGGGCTAAAAACTGCCCCACTATAAAGAACAACTAATATTTTTCTAACAGTAAAAGAATACAATACTAATACAGTGCCACAAAAGAAGTCATACAAACAAGTTAAATGAAGCATTTATAAAATGTTAATTTTAAAATTAAGGACAATGCACTTTGACAGAACACCAAAACTCTTTCAGTGTCTTACTGCAACCCAACTCACGTTTGAATAGCATCAAAGAGAAAGAGATTTTTCCATGTTCGACTTTTAGCAGATGTATATGAAATAATGCTTCGTAAATCTGTATTGTGGACACCAGAATATCTCCAATTTAACACTGTTTCAGGCTTTTATTAGCTTTGGGCAGTACAACAAAGATCCTATCAAAATTCTTAGCCTACACTTTACCTAATTCTGCTGTAGTCTAAAGGGTCAGATTCTTCTAAAGATTATATGTGAGAAGCCTCCTCATCTATGTCCAAAGAACTAAAGTTCTCTTGATTTAATCACTTTAATTTTAAAGATTCAGGTCTCTTTTGGAAAGGCAAAGGTAAAACCAAATACTTCCTTCATTGATATGAATGATACTTCTTCCACATGCCAGGTTCAGCATCCCTTAGGAACACAAGTGAGAGAGTCATCATCTTCCTACTTATCTGTGCATGTAAGACTATTGTCTGTCTGAATGTTTCTGGATACATTTACTTTATTGTACCCAGAAGCCCTGTCTAGGTGGAATTTGAGAGCTCTCAGCATTTTTCCAGAATAATTGCAAATCAAGCAGCCAAACATACTGCATGTACTGAGTGGGTGACGTGTAAATCTTCTAGAACCACAAATCAGCTCATGAATGTGCACTTCAGCTCCACTGCACCCCATGGAATGACACATTCTATAAAACTAAAGGTGTAACATACATTTTGGTCAATAAGGTCCCAAAGAGAAATGGGAGTGGGAGTGTTAGCGTTCAGGAACACATATAATCACAGGATATGATTATATGCAGGTGCCTTTATTAAGAGCTCTGGGAATCAGGGGTACAGACCCAAATCTGACACCGACATGGCTTTTGAGCTGAACGTATTTTATATTCTATCATTATATAACTTACATATTAACTATTAAACTTGCATTGTTCTATTGTATACATTGACATGAATTTCTCGTGATCTTTCTTAGGCCCCTGACCACAGTTTCTCATGATTATTCTTACAATTAAACAGTAATTATATTTAACTACTAAACAATCACCACATCTAACAATTACATCATTTATCATGTACTAGCTACACAGGTGCAGTTCTAGCAAGGTACAAGGTCTTCATGTACCTAGGGTATTTATTTTTTTTTCAGGGCCTACTAAGCTTAATTTTCCTTTTAACCCCAAATCCCCATGATTTTAAAACCCTTTTACTATCAGGAGTTCTAATGGGAAACTCAGCAAAGTAAGAGATGACAGCAGAGACCGGAAAAAGATGAACATTCTAACAGTATCCAGAGGAACAATATTTGGAAAAGAAAATTGTGCAGCTATGGAAAATATTTCAAGTCAGCCAATTTCATTTTATAAGCTACATGCATTCTACAGAAATGTTCCAAGGCTAACACAAATGCTGTCTTGGAGAACACTCAGTTCACAACAAAGCAAAAACCAACCTTGTGTGACTGTCCGATGCTTTACTGAAACTGCAAAAATTAAGGATTAACTAATCCATCAAGATGGACTACAAGCTCCAATCAGTGTAACAGTAGTCTGTGAAATTCACCTTTTTCAAGATACCTTCTGAAGAATTAAACAAGATGTTCAAAAAGTCCAGGAGAAAATATGGCAAATACTGTTAAAATTACCAAACTCTGACTGAAACCTCTGTATTTTAAAGAGCAGAGATATTAGAAGACAGAAGTGAATTCCAACATAGTCCACTATTATCAACAGTTTTGTTTCCAAACTTCAGAATAACATCATTGTATAAAACGAAACCTCTCAAAATGTTTATGCAGACAGATATTTCAAAATATTTTAAATAATTTTTCAGCTTTACCTCAGAGTTAAGAAGACATGGCATTATTTACACACATAACCAGTACTTACTACCAGCTGTCATAGCTTCATGTTCTCTTTCCTCCTCTTCATCTTCTTGTTCTGGATGTCCTTCCTCCCTGTCACGTTCTGCCTGCTCCTCCATTTCTGCTTCTTCATCAATTGTACGAGTAAAAGAATGTTCTTGACTATCAACGTCAGCAGATTCTTGGTTATCTAGCATCTTAATTTAAAAAATGACATGCATGAAGTGAAATTCTCACCAAAATGAAAGATGAATATACAAGGCCACATGCATTGAATAAGAGGTTTCTTCCCACCAAAAAGTACTTTTCATACTGTGTGATATATATAACAAAGACAGTTGTTTACGTTCAAGATATTAAATAGTTAAGATGGAAAATTTCATTTTCCTCTTGTAACAGATTATCTGCAGAAAAATGTCTCCTTGTAATGCTTACTTACACTCTACAGTCAAACTTCTGACACTTCAGCACCAAAGCCTTTAGAAACCATAAGCCTGGGTATACTGTGAAAAAGCAAACCAGGTACTTTTTCCCAATGGCAATAAATCTGAAGCAACAAATCTACCACATATATCAGATTTGCTGTATTGCATCTGTAAATTTGAGGATTTCTGGGAGTAACAGAACTTACTGCATGCAGACCCAGTGCCTTCAGATGTGCTGAGTCTCTTGCAGCTATGTCAAACCCCTACCCTGAGAAAGGAAGCAGGCAAGATACACACATCCCCATAATATTAACCAAAAGTAGGAGGACATGCCTACACTATTTTTAAGAGCACCACTAGTGCTTTACAATACAGATAAAAGGCTCTTAATCCTGATGTTACATGAGAATTTTGTTCATTAAAAATATCTTGCTTGTATATTGTAAACCACAATTAAAAATTCTATCAGAGAAACCTTCTTTAAGTAGTCACTTTGTATTGCCAAACAAGCCCAAATCCTGTAATTCACTGAACACTTTCATCATTAATGCTGATCTGGCTTAAAAAAGTTTTTCAGAAGTTGCCAGTTTCAGGCCCAGTGCTCTCATCAGACATTCACATATGGCTGACAAGGACAAGTTGCCCTAAAGTAAGGCTAGGACTAAGAAGATAATGTGGCCATGGCAGAAGGAAGAACAGGTAGGCAAGAAATGGGAAGAGAGAGGCTCAGAGACCAGAGGCCCAGATAATGCTGTTGGATTCAGGAATGGCAGCCAGACAAAGCTGTGGCCTGCCCAACACTGGAGATAGTTGAGCTATCTCCAGCTAAACTGTAGGGCTTCTGCGGCCAAGCATTCTAGAGATGGGAAGAGGGAAAACCAGGTTCGAGGCTGGGCTTCAGTCGAATGATGCCAACCAGTCATTTCCTTTAATTGATTTAATATCACATACTCTAGACAAATGGACTCCTAATTATACCCTGGCCATTTTCATTTGGTAACTCATAAAGGTTTTACAATAGGTTAGAAAAAAATACTGGCAATTCTAAACAGCTAATAAAGCCAGAACTGCAAAGAGATGCACAGCCTTACCCATCTGTCTCTGGAGGATGACCTGGTCTGAATAAGCTGCATGTTCCTGCAGGCAAGCAAGCGACTCCGAACTTTATATACACAGCGGTAAACTTCTGCCAAGGCCTTACCAGGCTGGTACCTACAGAAAACCACATCCAAGCCAGAAAAAAATCACACAAACTTCCTTTCAAAAAGTCAAACTGAACTTTCAAAAGCAGCTTTAGGTTACTTGCCTGCTCTCACCACAAGCTTGACTAAGTAAACTCGTATGTTTCAGAAGAGCTGCAAGGACAAATCTGGACACAGTGTCTAGGAGGGATTCATTACTTAAAGTTGCAGTATCCCAGTCTGAAAATAGAAATGATTCATCAAAACTGGCTACCATTCCCAAAAAAAAAAAAAAAAATTTGTTTATTTCAATATTGTACTCAGTATCTTCAGCCATTTAATTTTTTTTTAAAGAACTGACTTTTTAATTTCAAAAAAAACTTTCCCCCACTTTAAAAAGAATCATTATAACAATAATATTGCTCCACTATGAAATAATTGAACTGCCAGGTAAACCTTCACAAAGCACCGTAATTCTCCATGGGGAAATAAAAAATTACTGTCCTCCTTCTTTACAAGTAAGTTCATAATAGATTTTTGTGTTAAATGTTATCTATTGATCCTTGTGAACTGCTGTAAAAATTACAAACTGTACCTGGTCATAGGAAATTCTAGTCTAGAACACCTGCTCCTCAGCAAGTTCCATGACACTGCCTGTGACAGTCTGCTAACGTGAGCATACAACTTTCTGTCAGCTGAACAGATCAGACCCATATCAACTTCTAAGGAACCTAGTTCCACAACCTAAGTTATACAGATCAACCCAATCAACTCAAAGATTTTGCATGCAGATAACCAGCACTGTTTTTACTGGAATTCCCAGTTCTGTGAAATCCTGTAAGAGAATTCCCTGTGTTCTCAACAGGCACACAATACCATTTTCTCTTTTCTTCATCTGGTTCAGCTTGGCCAGAGCTACAGAAAATTATCTTTGGATACAGCAGTTACAGTACAACTACAATGCTGAGTGGATCTCATTAAAAGGAAGCTGGAAAGATGGAGCAGGAAACCCAGATTTTAGTCAATAATCATGAAAGACTATTACTACTGTAGGACCAGCCTCCCAGAGACTTGAAAAACAAAAGCTGACTTACCCCTTCATTCCATTCCTAACATATTTTGCAAGTTAATTTGCCTTCCCCCATCTCCTCCCCTTTAATTTTTCTTTTTAATTGCAAGTTTCACTTTGCTCTACTCAGAAAAAAAAACAACTGAGTAAGCAAACGAGTTTCTTCTTACCAATTCAGAGGGAAAAGAACACTAAGCTACATGTTTGCCAAGTGCTGAAATCAGTGTCAAAAGTAAGTAACAGAAAAAGCAAAGGAAAGATCATGGAACACAATAATAAATAAAGTTTATCATGTTGTAGAATTAAAAATCATTGCCAAAGAAAATAAAGGATTATGCTAGGAGCATAGCTGGAGCATTTAACTTGCTTTCAATATACACAGGTATTTTCAACACCTTACCTTTACTGACAGCATAGTCCTGCATACTGACCCACAGGCTTCTTGCTGGCTCTTTTGTACAACCCAAGGCCAAATCAACATAGACTGTGATCTCTGGTCTTAGCTTATAATCAAAGGGCTTCTGCTCCTCATTTCCAGACAGGGCCACTTCTAACAAGGAGCTCATGCATTTGTCTAACAGAAGGAAAATACCAAAGAAATTTAAGTCTGCAAATGTTGACGATTACACACATCTAACAGTATTTAAACCTCCTTTCAACTTCCTCTTAGTTAAAGGAAAAAAAATACAACACATGTCATTGTCCTTCCACAAATTCACCTTACACAGGAAAGTGTCTTAAAAGACAATATACTTAAAACCAACAGAGCTTTAAAAGCATGTCCGAGACTGAGAGGCAAGATGTTTTCTATTGCGATCTATGTAGCAGTTGCCCTCTGGGCAGTTTTCCTTATGCCCTGGTAATGGGCCCATCAATGTCTCGCCACATGACTCAGAGATTCTCCAACACTCTCCAGAAGCCAGTTCTGTTTAACAGGTGATCAAGGACACACCTCGTGACTCAGAATTACATCAGTCCATTGTGAGATGGTCCACCCAGGGAGGAGGAGCTAAGCATTCCCACCTAGATATATCCTGGGATTTCTAAACATGAAGCAGCATTCCCACAGGTTTCCAAGATGACACAGCTGGGGTTTTCCACTGGACCAACTACACCTTTTCTACAGGACCACTGCACAAACAGAAACCACATCTGCCACTCCAAAAGGCCTGCAGCCACTCCAATTTGGACTGCTACCAACATGCTGACCCAAAGGGATGTCAGGTTGTATTCTGACTTTGTCGGTGGTCGGTGGTCTTCCTTTTGTATCACTGCATGTATTTTGTCTCTTTTCCCTTTTCCTAATAAACTGTATTTTTGACTTGGACTCTCTCACTGGTTTTGCTTTCAAACCAGAATAAAGCATTATCCAACTCTTCTTCAAGAGTATAAATCTGTATCATTAATTCTACCTGAACTGCACAGCTATGCCCTTGCAACTATTGCCTGGATCCATTTCAAAACACTGTCTTTTAAGTCTTGAAGTAGCTTACTCAGAATCAGGGAGAGGAGGAGATGTGAACTAAGAGGAACAGGACACAAAGAAACAAGTGACCCATTCAGATAGAAAGGGATGACTGGAACACCACTGCTGAGTTGTTGATAATTCTGGTAGATCATAAAGAATGAAGCTTGCTATTAATAGTATTGTTTCTAATTAATAAAAAAAATCATTTTGCAAGTAGAATAAAATAGAAGAGATTTTTCCAATAATTAATATGAAAAATTGAGTTCCTGGAGTGTCATTAAAATGCTGAGCATCTACAAGTAAAACATTTCCAATTAACTGTGTGAAGTCTGTAGTCTTCCACTGAGAAATTGTGATTTTTTTTTTTTTCGCCTGAATGCATTTCCAAGACTCTATAAACTACATCATAACCTTAAATAACATTTTTGAACTTTCTGTAAATAGAAAAGAACGCTGAAAGACAAACCTTAAGTACAGGGACTTAACCAAACATCATCAGAAATTTCACACCTGAACACATATTTTTACACCAACCATTAGGCACTGGCACTGAACAGCTCACCTAAATGAGGAATATCCATCTCCACTCCATCACTGAACAGAGGGGTTTTGAGCCAGTAGGCTGTGTCCTGCTCCTCGGGGGACACTGGAGGGCCCTGCAGCATCCCCCCAAGGCAGCGCCCGATGAGCAGGGCCACTGTCCTCTCCAGGTCCACCAGCCACACCCATGACTGGGCAGGTTGTGGCAGGGGCACACCCGCAGGGTCGATCAACTCAGGGCCACCTGCAAGTATTCAGTCCCAGGTTAGTCACTCATGCCCAGGTGTCAAAAACAATTCCAAAATCCCAACGCTAACGACAGATCTTGTTAATGTTTCCCAGTTAACAGTAGACTTGTGCCTCAATCGGCAACCTTTCAACTGAAGAAACAGCAGCTAGGACAAACAGATCTTTGAACATTGGAACTACAGCACAGCAGAGGCCACCACTATTCATGGCACAGCTGTTCATGAAGTAAAGGCTCTTTTAAACCCTGCCCAAGAATTTGCTTTGTCTAATACATACTTCTGTGTTCTGATAAACACGTACAGATTAAGGATACAACTGGAAACAGCACTCAGAGCAGAAAAAAGTATTTCACAGCAAGGGATATTAAGGAAATTGAAAAGGAGATGCAGCAGGACACATCATTTTAAAAAAATAGACATCTTAAAAGGGAGAGCTAAATTCCACTACAATAGATGCCATTGTTTATTTTTCAGATTAAAAACATGTTTGTTATTACACTTACCATGAAGAGGCCACTGTAATTCCTGATCTTCCAAAAGGGCTGCAGCAGGCAAGAGTCTGTTGAGGCGATCTAAAGGTGGCAGCAGATCCAGCAGGTAACTCAGTAAAGGCCGGGCTACTGACACTGGCAGCAGCAACAGTGAGTTGACAATTTGGCAGAGCATACTGCCAGCAGCTGATACATAAATCACATCTGCAGAGAAAAAACCAAACTGAAGTAATTATGGTTATGGAATTATGTAAGCACAATTTAAAAAGTCTAAGAATTGCACCTCAGCTATCTCAGAATCAATAAAGGTTGAATTGATGGGTCTGTTTCATTATTAATCTCTTATTTTAGTTACATACTTCTCAGTAATCACAACAATTGTACTTCTCAAAAAGAGAAATCTACAACTAATGAAACTGAAACAATAATGTACCTTCCATATTCTGTTCACATTCACATTCTGGAGTGAGAATGAACAGAATGGAGAACTCACCTTCTCCAACCTGTGCTTTTCCTGCACACAAAATGTCCTATCAAAAACATGAACCAGCCATTCCTGGGTAGACACCTCATCTCCTCCTTTGGGGGAGACTTGGGATGCCCAATATATGCAGATATAGGAAAAATAAGGGATTTTTAAATTCAAACCTAAGCAAACAAAAAAGTGCCCTAAGGTTGCAGAGCCACCATTACTGATTTTTCCATGGACAGTTACCTCTCAGTTTTTCCCCAACACTACCATTCCAAGAGCTTTCCTTAAGCAGCGTTGCAGAACGGGAATAGATATCTGTAGCATGAGGCAATAAAAGCTGAAGGTGCTTGTGAAGCAGTGCCACGCTGCTGGAATTCTAGAAGGAAACAAATGTTAAGAATAATTCTGTAAATATATATAAGGGGTTCACTATTTAAAACACTTCAGCTTTCAAATACTCAGAAGATTTTCAAAAGGAACCATACAACATTCTGATACTTATGAATACTGAGTTATTTTTTCTCTCCTAAATGGTAAAAATAAGGATACACACCTCAGTTACACTGTTGATGTGGCAATAAGCCAGCAATTGTTTCTGTAAGGAACATAAAAGCTCATGCAAATGAGCAGGTTGGCTGTTTTCTGAAGATGAAGTACCTAGTAGAAATTTATCACTGTTTTTTTCCAGTTCTCCGAAGGCTTGGTCCTATTAAGACAAAAGCAGGGAAAAGATAACAATTAACTCTGCTTCAAGTGCTGTAATACTTTATTATCACCGAAAAATAAGCATTTTCATCTTTACTATGTGCACCTGTAATTACTGGAGAAATTGGATAATGTCAAGTGGATCATGGGATAACCAAACTTGAAATTCCAATTGTTTATAATGCCACACGAGCAAAACTGTGGTAGCCATCAGGTGAACATTTCTTACAATGTTACTTTCACATGCAGCAATGCTTTTATTCCTCACCATGGATAACTAGATTCAAAAACTCAGTTCCTAACCTAGCCCCCAAAGCACAATGTGTTAACATATGAAATAATGCCTTAGGATCTGTTGTGGCCTGATGATATCTCATATTATAATCCCTGACTGTACTATCCAGGATGGCAGTAGAAGGAGAACATAGACGGCTTCTTGACTTCTCTTGGAATCCACTGGAAAAACTGAGTTAGTTTCAAGCAGCCAATTCAAAGCAGACACCTTGCTGACTGAAGGAGGTCTAGAGAGAACAAAACACTGCCAACCCCGTGCTGAGGAGCTCCACACTACGCCAAGAAGTCCAAATCTCTGATTTCTTCTCACTGTTGAATTCAACTGGCTGGTTGAGTAAGAAGCTGAGTCAGTGATTTGCTCCCCCACTCCCCTACACTTTCTAAGAACAACAATCTGACTGACACACTGTGTTTAGCAAGACCTGTACTTGCTGCTCTATTACAAAGTAGTTACCACCATAGTGAAGTTAATTAAACAGACTAATGCTCCTGGGTGTCTGCTTATTGTACCCTGGTGGCTGAGACTATACTGACAAACACTGTATACAAATTATTTACTTCTTGTGTTATGTTTTCTCTTCCAAAAGAAATCTGAAACCAAAGCAAGAGCAATAAAATAGTCTGACATGAAACCAGCTGCACTTACATAAGTCACCTTAAACAATAAATACCACTAGAGCAATATTAAAACCATATTGTTAGAGATTATGTAACTGACTTAGCCCACTTAAGGACAAATACATGTGGGCAGTGCTACTTCAGATAAACAAAATGAGCATCATTTCTTTAAGATGAGGGGGAAAATAGTAACCCTTCAAAGTATCAAAAATTAGTTATAATTTAAAAATAAAAATTCATACAAAGCCTGTACGTACTGTATAAAACCCCAAGTTTCTTAGAAGAGTCTTCATTAAGATTTCAGCGAGATGAGTATCTGGATGACTGCTCTGGACAGCATATGCTTGATCAGAGAGGTTTCCATAGCTGATACACATCGAGGCAGTTTCTGTGGTATCAGATGGGGAGCTATAGCCAAGCAGGGAAGCTACATGGGTGTGATCCTGCAAGCTTGTCAGAATGATGTCCAACTGCATTCTCTAAAGAAAAATGTTTAGACACAAAAATCACTGTTCATTAATAAAGATAAAATAATGAGCTAAGAAGAAAAAAAGGCATAGTTACCCAATAAAAATCTTCTAATGGGACACAGAAATAAGCTGAAAGGCTTTACCAAAATACTCCAGGTTTTCCTGAAGATTTGTACTATTAGAGAATGGATAAATATACTGAATTACATTGACCATACCCAGTAAAAATCTGAGATTAAGAGAGACTGAAACCAAGTTGTCCACATGGTGGGCAATGATTGTAAGAGACTTAACCAAACACTCTCCAGTATTTCTTGGTTATCTGATTATTTGGGAAGACAGGTGGGAGACACACAATTTCTCTGCTCTGTTTCATAGATACAAAAATGAACCTCGCAGTCATCTTTACAAAGCAGGGTGAGATCCATGTAGGGAAAGCATTATAGAAGTATTCATCCCAAAAAACAGTTAATTTTCTCTTACAAAGGCTTGTTCAATCAATCTAGTATTCAAAATTATAAATCTCTAAGCTTGTCTGGACACACTACCACAGCAATTCATAAGCTCTCTGTAGTTGACCCTCACTTGAGAAAACAAGCAGTGCTCCCTGCCTCACCCCCTTCTGGTTTAGCCTGGCTGCCCCACAGATTTTGTTATGCTGGGCCTTGCACTGCACCTCCCCAGAAATGCGGTTGCACTCTGCAAATGAGGCTCACCCCATAACTCAAAATATTCCCACAGAAAAACCCAAAGCATACCCCAACTGCTCTCAGGCATATTTTTACTTGACCTTACCTGTCCTTTTGATAAGCTTTCCCATCTATCAGGACCTTGGGGTAGAAGAGAATGTAGCAATTCCATTCTCTCTCGCAACGGAGGAAGTAGCATAGTTGCTCCAACTGACAGTGTCTCAATTACAACCTAAAATTAGAGCAGCCGAAAATACTTCTTCAGTGAAGAAAGGAAATAATCAACCCACCTGTATCCTTAAAAAGTACCATACATCACACATGATACATCCAAAATATCTGCTTAATTTCATTTAATATCAGAATTCTACCACACAATAGCACACTAATCTTTTATGCAAACATGTGCAGTACATTGAAGGAGTGAAACAAGACCAACAAAAGTTGCTATCTCCTGTAAGAGTGCATCTTAGCAGCATTACACAACCAAGTTAGTTACACAATCCACAACAATAACATTTTAGGCTCATTCTTACAGGGAAGAGTAATTTAAAAGTTAAAAAATAGAGCAGCTTTTTGAAATTCTTATACAAACATTTTCCTCTGCTTTCAGATCATAAAACAGTTATGGTGACTACATTTTTTTGCCTTCAAGGAGTAAAACTGGCAGGTCAGAATTGTTCAGAAAGTCTGATAAATATCTAACTACACACAAAAAAAAAAAAAAAAAAAAAAGAGAGTAGTATAATTTTCACATGTAAACAACAAGCCATGACTTACTTCTTGAATTTCATCAGGGACAGAAGAGTCCATCAGTCTGAACAAGAGATTTCGAAGAGGACCAGCCTGCCGACCAAGAATGCTGGTGGCTACACCTCCAGCCAGTGCAAGTGCAAGGTGATTAGAAAGCAGCTTCAAACACAATTTAAGAAAATTGTGATGTTCCCTGTAAAATAAATATGTATCAATTAACCTCTCCTATTATTAGCATGACTACCTTCCACTTATTAGTGCACTAAGCTTTTAACTGTCCTTTAATTTTTCATACCAGAAAGGCAAGTAAATTCCCACTGGGAGCTTAAGGAAACTCCTCTGAGAAACTTACTGCCAACTTCCTTAAAAGAACAAAAACTGAAACTAGAAGAGAGAAATGCTTTTGTGGACAATCGTTGCAAGAGGTGTTCACTTTAGATTAATAGTCCTGAGAATGATGAGGCAAAACAGTCCCAAAATACAGAAATAAACAATAACATGATACACAGAGGGCAAAAATAAACTTTTGAGAAGCAATAAATGTAATCTTCTCTCAGAAGATTTAGAAGTACATCAACCAGGTTAAAAAGAAGTGAGGATATTCCTTTCTAGTCCTCTTAAAAAAATTTGAAACACTTGTTATAGGAGTAAGAGCTGACAACACAGAAACAGTGAATGCATTTCAACTACACAGAAAAATGTGTTTTAAAGGAAAAATCTGGAGTAAAGTGTTGGGAAGGATGGATAAATATAATTACCTGGCAAAAGATTCACAATAGCACAGCCAGGATGAAAACAATGCCTCCTACTGGCTGGACAATACCCTCACCTACAGAGGGGTCCAAAAGCCAAATGGACTGTTCCATCCCACCCCCCAGAATGTATGGTTCACCCCACACCTGTAACCCTCCCCTGAACCATCAGGTGCCTGTGACCCCATTGGCCCAGGTCCTATTCCAGCCCACCCTGGAGCCCCCCTGATAAGGGGTCTCCAGGGGGCCAGACACTCTCTTGGAACTTCTCCTCTCTTGGAACTCCCCCCTCTTAGATCTTCCACCCTCTCCTAGAACCCCTTGTCTCTCCCCTCCCCCATCACCTCAGGCCTTGCCACGTGCTGCATCTGGCAGCTCCAAGCAAGACCTTTCACCATCCCTAATAAACCTGATATTCTAAGAGCAACCTTCAGAGATCTCTCGTCTCCATTCATCAAAGCCGTCCTGGAGCCCAGTGCTCCCTGCAGTAAAGCATTTAATTCATTACATATTGAAAACAAATTTCAGACTAAAGATCCTGCTACGTTTGAGACACTGTAAAGCTCCTCTGTTATACAAATGCACTAGAGTAATTCTTCACAAATGGCACCTGAGTGAGCAAGTAAACCAGACTTATGATTGTTAAAGAATAGACTAACCAGGACTAAGCCATGCACCACTGCTGTAAAGAAAAAAACAAATACAAAAATCTGTAACATGTATATGCTGTATATACCTTGATGAAGGAAAAGGAAGAGGCGGAATTTCACTGTTAATTTTGTCACAGTAGTGCTCAAGAAAAGAACGAAGATGTGAAAAGGTACTTTCTTCAAGGTCGACACAATAGGGTCTGTGCCATGCCACAACTTGCCTGGAATCAAACATCAAGGAAAATTACCTTCTGGAAATCTTCAACTGCTTTAATAAATTAATTGTTTAAACAAGTTGAATACACACTTAACCAGTTTCTTTCTTACAGTAAACTAATACAACTATGGCAGACCAACTTCCTGACCCATTAAGGTATTTTCTTCTCTCTTTTCTGTAAAAATCTCAACAATCAAACACTCCACATTTATGGATGGACAAATATACCTTAACGCCATAAATCTAAAGCTATATGCAACTAATTTGATTCATGCACTGACCAGTACTCACAAAGCTGGTTTTAGTATAAACATCAGGTTAGAGAATGATAAAATGCACAGAGCACTATTTCCTTATTTGACAGCTCCCTTGAGAACAGGCCATTTTGAAATTCTTCTTGAACTATCTTCCAAATATTAAGTTTTTCTGTTCCTTTGTGTTAGTCCATACATAAATGTTTACTGTTTCATTTCAATCACTTGCTAACATCTTTGGTGTAAACGTATTATTTGAGTTATTGTATATTAATAACCAAGCAATTTATTTAGGTACCTATTTCCAGTTTAACATATAACCATACAGAAAATTTTAAATATCTTTAAATGCACCTCAGTGATTTGTCTGAAGTTCCCCTTTCCCAGAATCTCCTAATTAGTGTACTACTTATTACAATGAACGAAACTTCCCAAGCCATAAAAAAATCCCCTTAGAAGCAAAAAATAAAAAGTACTGAGTTGTTTCATCTCCCACTGACTCCCTTGTCAACATTTAATGAACAGAGGTAGGTTTTGTCTAACTACATGTAAGAAACATTCACACATAAAGAAGAAATATCCAAATCTTTGGCGCTGGTACATTTTCACTTGTAACATGCAGCTATTAGTGGAGAGGAGGGAGGAAAGATGAGAGGAAGACTTTCCAGATCAAAACATTACAACCAGAATGCTTGACACAGATGATGTGGGAACACTTTCAGGAAATAGTTAAAGGTACCCCAAAGTGGACTTGCATAAAAGAATAAAATTATACCTTTCCCAAATGTCATTGTTACCTGTCCCGTGGAAGAGCTGTCCAGGCAAGGCTATGGGATGTTCCAGCCGAAATCTGTTGAATTGCAATTCCATCTAAACCACCTACTTTCTTTGGTTTGGTAATGGGGCCAGTAGAGTTCCCCTGTCCACACTGTCCCATTGAATTGTTACCCCAAGCATAAACTTCATTATCTATAAACATAAATAAAGTAGAAAAAAGCTGAAATACAACTGCTTTTGATCTTGAGGAGGATTATATATTTTTACAGCTTATTCTCTTTACCATGAGAAAGTGCCAAACAGTGACTGTCACCAATGGAAATGTCAACTATTCTGGTAGCCGCTAGCTCTTCAATTAGCTTGGGTCTGAGAGCAGTCGCCTCTGAAGAGCCACAGCCAAGGCAGGCCCCGCAACCCCAAGCGTAAACCTGGAGCAAAACAACCACAGAACAGCTGCAGGTCACACCTGTGCTACTGCTGAGCACAGCAAACAACACCCCAGCAAACCACCTGTACAAGGACTGCAATTTCACTTTCAGCACAATGTGCACAGGATTCTCCTGACTGAACACACACCTCGTACAGTGTGCATTCCTTCCCCCAACCACTGAGGTGCCACAGAGCACCAGGGAGGCTGCTGCAGGAAAACAAACTGCTGTAGTGAATGTCAACACTCCTAACCCCCACTTACAAAAGCCACTGCCTCTGAGTCACAGAGCTGAAGATGGGGGGGCCAGTTGGGTTACACGTGCAGAAATGCTTATTGGATGACATGTATCCATCATGCCAGGAAGGGCCCTTGTTTACCACCTCAACATTTAGCTCCAAGCTCTCCTGAGATTCTTCACATTGGAAATAAAACTTGCAGTTAACACCTATATTCTAATATACACATACATTTTAAAAAAACTTTTAAAAATTTTAAATCACTTAATCGTGTGAGTTGGTTACTGTATTAAAAATTACAAAGCATTTCATTGCTGTTTGTTTCTTGAATCCAATTTGATTTTACACTGGTTACACTTATTAACCTAAAAATACTACATTTTCTATGACTAAGCAAGAATCTTGAAAAGTGTGTTTTAGATTACTCAGCACATTTTGAAATACTCTTGTGCATTAGGTACTTCAATCTCTAATCAAGAACTTCACTTCTACTTAAGTACTAGTTGAACATTTTCTCAACAGTTAAAATAATAAATGCTGAGATAATGTGAACCCAGACCCTCTTCACCAACTCCCGTAATTTGAGTGAAACTTGTTTTGCCTACCTGCCCTGTTGATGTCAAGGCAAGCGAAGACTGACTTCCAGCACAAACTTTTCGAATAAACATTCCTTGCAAGGCTTCTATAACTTTGGGTTTATATACTCTATTTGTATCGCCATGACCAAGTTTGCCTGCAAAGGGAGGAAACAAAACTGGAAGGTATTTTCAATGGATACACAACAATTGAAAGTATCCCAAAAGAGATGTTTTTTTCATATTTCCAAAAATGTCAGAATAGATTTTTAAAATTAAAACATATTGCAATTTTTATAAACCTATTCTCTTTCAATTACAGTAATTTCAGACTTGAATAAATATATATGTATTATAGTCTATTTTAAAATTGAAACACTAATCCCAGGCAGTTTATATGTAATAGTTTGTAGGATATAATTAGCTACTGTCATATCATGAGTGAGCTTATTTGAAAGTCATCAGCACAGCACTTTTTTCAGAATTGTTCATCTATTCACTGACCTTTCTGCGCTGTGAATCTCCTCCCCTGCTGAAAATCTTTTTTTTTAACCCTATGATCTTGCAGGTGAACTTCAGATATTGTATTCAGATTTTTTAAGAATCCCTTCCTTGAACAGCTACTAAATGACAAATAAAAACCAGAACCAAACTTCAAGGAGTACTGAAACTATGAGGCAGATGGAACAAGACAAGAGTTACTACCAAAGCATTAGTTTTACCCACCATTGTCTCCTCCTCCAAACGACCACACTGTTCTCCCATCTTTGGACAGAGCTATCGTGTGTGAACTGCCACAGGAAACCTCACCTACATTGATAATATCTTTTACTAAAGTTGGAATGTTGCGGCTGTTGCTGTCACCATGACCTAAGGAAAAAAAAAATAGAAGTATTTTCTTTTTGTGAAGATTAAAGTCCTATATCTATTTTGCAATCCTAAGACTTTGCAAATTCCACATGTATTGCAGTCATCACAAATTATGACTTCTGCCAACTTTTTGGAAAGAATCATAGTAAGGTTTGGAAGACCTCTGTCATAAAGTTAAACATTAAATCTTTATGACATACTCCAGAACACCTGTTCATATCTCACTGCCTCTAAAACTTCTGATTATTTTCTACCTAGCTGAAAAGAAATAAAAATAATTGCTAGTACAACTGCCTTCAATACTAGCTGACTAGGTAGCTAGACTTCCCAATACTGGGCAGCAGGTATCCTGTACAACATGAGGAAGCTGTGATAAGGGCCCTCTGTCACTACTGTCCATATTGCACTGACTGAAGATATCAGCCCCTCAGCTGCCTTTAGGCAGCCACATTTCAAACAGGTTCTTTCTGCAGAAACCAAGTACATCACAGCTACCACCTACTTAAGTTCTCTACATTCTACTAAACTCCAGAAAGTCTGTGGATATGGAAGGAAAATTGAAAACAGAGGAAAATTAGTATCACTGGTATCCATACCTGATTAAATATCAACAAATTCCTATAACCCCATGAAATGTTACATTTAGCTACATTCTGGAACTCAACACTGTACACTCCAAGACCCCCAAAGGACATCAAAACTCCACAACAATCTAAAACTCAAGAACATTTCCACAATTCCCACCAAAATTCCAGTTAAACCTCTAATAGAGAGTTATTTTCTTAACAACAGGGACACACTCCGAACTTCTACTGATTCCCTTGAAAGCTGTAACTGTCGAACAATCTCCCATCTTCCACCCCGCCACTTGCTTCCTTTTACCTCTCTCTACTTGATGATTGTGACATTTAAAGAAAGAAAACAGAAGGGAACTAAAGCTCAACTTGAAAAATTTTTCTATGCAAAACCTGTTGGTTCAACTGAACTTACTCAAGAAGGGTAGTTTTACACCAGGCATAGCAGCTCTACAGCAAAGATGACTAAACAGACAAGTGAACTTGAAGGAAATAGTAACACAGGGTTTCTAGTTTCAGTTAAATTTAACTTTTTTAGATGGTATTAAGGTAAGAAAACACTAAGCCATTCTGGTAAACTTAACATCAAGTATCATTATTAGATCAGAATTAGCCAGTTATTCCTCACTCTTCAAAGAATCATTCTACCATCACACTAAATGAGGCTTATCTAGAATTTCAGTTTATTTAAAATGTCTACTGTTTACATTCCAGTGACATTAGCAACCATATAGTCTCAGGAATTAATAAAATGCCCTGAAATTAAAATATTTTAGACATAATCTTTGTAAAATTAACTGAATTAAAAACTTTTAAGAGCCTCTGCACTTGTCAGCTGTACACACACACCTGAGTACATGTGTATGTGTACGTAGAGTGGACAATTACAGAAAAAGGCAAACAGATGTATAAAATCATTACTAGACACAGGAATTTTTCCAAAAGCATCTCATTAAATTTTCAAATTACCTAATCTTCCAAAGTCTCCTTCTCCCCATGTATACAGCTCTCCATCTTCTGTAACAGCAGCACTGTGTCTATACCCCGCCGATACACACACAACCACCTACATTACATGCATAAAGAAAGATGACATTTTTACACAAATCAAGTGGGAAGTCTGAACGCTTAGGAGAGTCAAGTTTCAGGAGTCTACATAAACTAACTTGTTCATTCACATGGATCAAGTACATATATAATCTTTGCAATCTTTTCTGTTTATTTGATATGGGGAAATAAGTACACAAAAAGTTTACATGTAAAACTACTAATGATTTATCAAGCAGCTTTAGCATCATGATATCCTAGTCTTAGAGGAGAAAAAAGCAGTATCAGCAAATGTTTAAGACACTAAACAAACTACATGCAAAAGCCTTGATGTTGCAACTAGCAAAATTGAAACTGCAATTCAGTGAAAGCCCCTGAACAAGTTTGACTCAAGACTATGAGAAGCTTTCCTGACAATGCCACTGCCCAAATCACAGGTCTCCAGGCAACCATAAACTCTAGTGTTATGTTGAAAGCAGACCCTGCCTCAAAGAGAAATCTTGAAAGAAGACAGAACTTTTTCTCAGAATTTTATCTATTTCAAACTTTACGCAACATCCCAGCTGAAGAGAACAAAAACACATGCTCCACTATACAAAACATACCTTCCCTTGCAGGGGACCCTGAATAAGCTTGGGATATTTCTGAGTTGAACTATTTCCATGTCCCAGTTTTCCATAGTCACCATCACCCCAGCTGAAGACTTCCCCTTCTGTTGTAAATGCTAAAGTGTGACCATCAGATCCTTTCGAAGACGACACCTTTTTAATAGACCTGTGAGGCTCAAAAGTCAATTTTTTCAATGTGGACTGATTGTTGGAGTCTCCCAGTCCCAGTCTCCCATAGCTGCCTTTTCCACAGGCTCTAACAGAACCATCCGTAGAAATGACAAATGTACAATACTGTCCAGCTTCAATCTACAAAGAGAAAAAAGGATGTAATAGAGAAATACAAAGATTAGCTAAATCCAGAATTTATATATAGTTCCAGAAGTCTGTATTTTTAAACAGAATTTAAAGTGTCTTCATATAAGATGAAGTAAAAACTAAACATAACACGATGTTAAAATAATTTGGATTTCAGCAAGCAGTAAAACTAAGATTCTTGGGAAATATGTTACTATTCAATCTGTTTTCATAATAGCTTAACGTATATAAACAGTGATTATTTTACTTAAAGCTCTTCTACAGATTGTAGAAATTGTGCTGCATTCAGATCTCTGAAACTCATGGATGGAAATCTTAATGTTTTCAAAGCAAAAATTACAAAGTAAAGCTTGATAAAACACTGTAGATTTTGCTTCATTTTAACCAGTACCAAGTGGTAACATCCCAAAAATATACCAAATGCTAAAAATCCACTCACTTGAGACTATAAACTTTAATCACGTGAATATCAAAGAAATAAGATCAAAAGCTTTTAAGAAAATAAGAACTTGCCCCTATTGGGAAGTCAGTACTCTGCTGAGGAATGACCCAACAGCAAACGGACTAACAGAAATCATTCCCTATAGGAATCTTAACACAGCAGAAGTGCAGAACAGGTTCCATCTGACGCATAAAGGCACACCATAAACCAGCCCCAAACAGGTGGCGACAGTTACTTAATGGGAATGAATGTCTTCATACAGATAATCCTACAACAATCATCAAGTGGAAGGCTAAGAGGAAAAATCACATAAATTTGTTGCTAATCCCTTCATTCAGATCATGCATTCCATTCTTGTGTATTAGTCTTTCAGATGTTTTGAAAGTTTCCTGAATGCATAAACTTGCTTTATGATGTCCAGTCCTGCAACTGATTGAAATAAATCATCAGTGACGTCCATAGAATACAATTCCAGAAAATGCACCTGAATTGTCCAGTGACCAGAAAGTGCTTTTACTTAAGTCAGCACTACAAAGCCAATATAGTACCAGAAAAGCAAATTATTATAATCTGGTTCATGCATCAATGGAAGTGCTCAGCTGCAACGGCAGAATCTGTGACTGAGAGCAGAAAGAGCATGTAGACTGATTTTCAGAAAGCTAATTAAGGTTGCTGTGTCAGCAGCTTAGTCCAGTTTGGAGCTTTAAAGTCGACAATCTTGGGTATGAAAACCACCAATGGAAAAGAACATGGAGTTGTTAAGACACCTTTTAACCAACAATTAAAAAAACCAAACAAAACAAAAACTAAAACAAACCAACCAACCAAAAAAAAACCAAAAAACCTGACCAAAAAACAAACAAAACAAAACAAACCCACCAAAAAAAAAAAAAAAACCCTACAGGCAACTACACTTGTCTCCAGAGAGCAAGTCAGGTAATTCAGTCATTCTTGTTACATGGATATTTATCTGTGCACTGTCACTAAAAACAAACCAGAATGTTTTCCCCAGGCATCAATAAAAGTAGTGAGGTATTCTCAGTAAAATAACCTGTGCAACCAGTTCTGAGCATCACTCATTACAATTTGCTTCTGAGTGTACAATTTGACACTCAGAAATAAAGTACTATTTTTCAATTTCATACTGTGACTATGAAGCTGCTGAATGTTACATAATGTACCACTAACAGATGTCACTCACCGTCTGTGCATCAGAAAAGCTTGAAGCTAGCTTAGGTTGAAGTATTTTCTCTTGAGTTCCTTCTACCAGCTGGTGACTGCTGTTACTGCCCCACACATACACCTCACAGGTCTCTGACACAATGGGAGCATCGCCTGTTTGAATGCTGTCTGGGCTGGCACATGTCCTTGAATAGTCTGAGGCCATTCGACAAACCTGTTCAAAACAGAGATTTATTACACAGTAGCATTTTATATTTCTTCCTATACAGTCACAGTGTTTAATGCAGCTTTAATTGCCTCTCAACAAAGTAACTGTCTAAAATACAAATCACCACGACCGTATCAACAGCTTGCCCAAATGACTTTGTCCCACTACATCTCAGTTTTTCAACCTTTTTTGCACCTCTTCGACCCCAGAATAACTAACTACACCCACATGTGCATACCAATCACATGTGTGAGAAGGACGTAAACGACAGTAACTTAAAAGTTTTTTTCCAAGACATACCTCTTCAAATAAACACAGAGCTGCCTCATACAGAGAGCATAAACCATCAGATGTTCTGGTTGGCTCCCTCCATTGACTTCGATCAGCAGATGATCCCTACAATGTTTAAATGTTATTATTAGGAGAAATATGCCACCAATAAAGCAATAGTCCACCTAAACAAAATACATTAGGGATCTGTTCTTACCGCTAAACAAAAACTAATGGCCCTTCCTATATAAGCGTAACTACACTACCTCTCTCCTGAGCTGTGATACCTGCATACACTTCAGGAAAACAAAACTAGCACTAGAGTGCTAGTCCAGCATTCTTACTGATTCAGTTTTGTGAAGTATCTGGGTTCAGAGTTAATTTCTCCCAATACTATTTTGTAATGAAATGCATATTATTTGTGTCTAAAGTGATAATTATTTTTAAAAATTACTAATCATAATTTTTTGTTTACATATCTTTCATATTTTGGTCTCTAATTGTATATATAGCCTAAACCTAACAGTAAATAAAGCTGCCCATCACAATATTTATTCCAATTCAGATACTGTTACTGCCATACTCCTCTTATGGACCCCATTCATCAAAATATTTTTTAGATCTTTTTTAGGATTTTTTTTTAGATTTTAAAGTTTATGTTTATTAACAAGAAGTACAAGCCTGAAAGAAAAATATGAACACTTGAGGGAAAAAGTCATTCCCTGTTTTAGTCTGAGCACCGTGAGGCAGAAGCTTGACACAGCTTCCAACTGTGTACTGTGCAAAAATTTCATACCTTGAAAAGCAATATTCATCTAGCACCAGCAGTGAGCACTCAATACACAAAGCAGTGTGCTACACTTCCAATTTAGCTAATTTTCTATCACATTAATTTTTGAGCATCATCAAAAACTACTGAACATCCTGAAGATGTATAAGCAGAGGCCTAGGTGAATGGGGGAGCAGGAATATGTAATAAAAGTAACTAACAGGAAACAAGGTGTATTGCAGAACTTTGAATTTTCTAACTTTTTCTGCTATGAACTTAAATGTATAAGTCCAAGTGGATCAAGTATGTCCTCAATGCCTTCCCTGAAGTTAGAGCTAACACCAAAACGACAACAGAGACTGTTTTGCTGTTTCATCTTTACCTATGAGCAAACAGGTGGGCAGGGAGAGAAAGAGGTGATGGGTAACAAAGAAAATACAGGGGGGAGGGGCGGTTGGAATCACAAAAAAAGCCCCCATTCTAACACATTCAGCAAATTGGCATTTGGGGTGGAAAAACTACTCAGTTAAGAACGCAACTACATTGCAATACAGAAAAACCAAAGCTGGTAATACCTACCAGAGATCGTCGCATCTGGGTCAATATACTCATAAAGCAATCAAAGCTGATCATCCCTTCTGGACTTTGCAGTAGCTTGGTTTTCTCCATGGTGTTTACTACAGCTGAAGCACCTAAAGCCATTTCTATCCATTCAAGAAGGTATCTCAAAGCACCTCGTTGGGCAGCCAAACCAAGAAGCAACTCAGAAGCTAATCTACGACCTAGAGTATCTGCCCCAGAGTTTGGAATAGTTACTCCTTTAAGAAAAGTTGTTACTTGTGACAAACAGTCCAAACCCATGGGTGGAATCTTGCTTTCATTTGCTAGAGATAAAGGAGGTAAAGAGCTCACAACTTCTATTGCAGTATAGATAACATCATTGCAGAGACTGAGGCCAGGTCCTGCCACAGGCATCATCCAGCTTTGTCTCAACAGTGCAAATAACAAGCTCAATCCAGTCCGAACTCCCATTTCTATGAGTGCATCTGTGCTTGACCTCGGGCGTTCACTGACAGAGTGCACATCTGTGGATCCAGAACTGCTTTCTGGTGAATGCTGTTGCTGTTTCACCTTACCCTTATCATGGTATTTATTAGAAAGTGCATAGAAGACACGCTGCAGCACAAGGAGACGCTTTCGAAGAGCTCCAGCAAATGGAGAGTCTGAGCACACCATCTTTGCCAGTGCCAGCTGGCTGCTAAGAAGGGCATCCAAGTAGTGGTCCTGTTCATCACTAGATAGAGATTCCCGCTCAAAATCTGGTAACTGAGGTCCCTTGAGGCACAGAACCTGCTGGGGCAATGGCACTACTTCTTTATTGCTAACTAACTTAGCATACAAGACAGAAACTCCTTCCCTTGTTGCAATGGATTCACTGTCTTCTGTGATCCATGAGCTGTTTAAGTGTTCGAGCCACTTCAGCTTCACAGGTGGGACCATAGCTGCCATGCTGGTTTACTTCTTTGCCATTAGTCCTGAAGATGAGAAAAACTGTCAATAGGTATGCAATATTATCTACAGATCTTATTACTTACAGCAGGACAAACCCAAATAATCCTTTCAGAAGGTAAGCAGCAGAAGGTTAACTACCAAGAATTACCGGTTTCACCGTTTGACCTATATGCATGTGCAACTTAGTTAACATGATGTAAGAATTTGTGTAAGTCAGTCTGCATTTACTAAATCCATATGCACAAAAATTCACATAAAACAAACTTAATTCTGCTAAATGACATTAACAGCATTTAACAGATAAGGCAATTTAAGATTTAGATGTCAAGACCCACAAAGGTGCAGGGCTCTTAAGTCTATCTCAGCACTATGATGATTTATGTCTGCAGGATCATCCATGTAATGGTATGATATTTTTCTCTTTTATCTGACTAAAGGATCACTATTCCAAAAACATACACTGTGTTAGAAAAATTTCTCACATACAAGAACACAGACTGATCACCAATAGTTGAGTCCAGGGTTCTTCCAAGGCTATGTCTGAGAAAATTTTTAAGAATTAATAAATTAAAAGAACATTCTAATCCTAAAGAGACACTTGCGTTACTAATTTTAATGCTGGTACCATTTAGAACTCCAGTTCTTCAAAAGGATTCTTGATGTCAACTCATAAGTTTTGCCAAGGTAGTTTATAGCTTAATATGCAAAGAGGCTTCCTCCAAAGTGAGTGTTTTCAAACTGCTCCTTTTAAAAGAATTTTCTTTAAAGTAATGCTTTACCTCCTATTGTACAAAACAGATGTGTTTAACTCCTGTTTTATAATCATTAACCATGGGTTACATAGGTTCTGAACGATTACTTTCTGTTCTTTGACCCTGTAAGTCCTAATACATTACAATGTCACCAAAAAGTACTATAATTTCCTGAAGGAGCGTGTCCTTTCGTAGTGTAAGCCCTATTTGATCTAATTTCAAAATAAACTCCTGGGAGTGGAGGGAGTCTCTGCCATGCAGTGCAAGTCAGTGTTGCTGCCACGTTGTGCTCCTAGGACAAGAGGTAACAGGCAGTGCAATTTGGTCCTCATTTTATCTTGACATTTCACGCATAGAAAACATAAATTAAAACCATAAACCACTGTACCATAAAGTACAGTTATTCTGCTAATACATCTGCCAAAAAAGCATACTGTGTGCTATTAAGCACCTGTGTTTATTTCAGCCAAATTTTCCCTACAACAGATTAATACCTTCAAAAAAGCTTTAGATGAACCCCAGTGAGCTGTACCCTAACAACTGCTGTTGCACTACAGCAGCCCCTTACCCAGGTCTATCCCACAGAAACTGGAGCCACAGCTGTTAAGTACCATTCAGTGCAGGGAGCATTCCTTGCATTTCATGCAAGACATACCTTCTGTCTACTCACACCACAAAACCTCCCAGCAGCTCAGCCTCGAAGTGACACAGACAGGCACTACTACACCCAGGACCCTGTTGACTAAAAAAGGGCAACACTATCTCATTTGCCAGAAAGTATTTGCTAACTACCATTGGATCCTAAGTGAAATTATAAGGCAAATTAATAAAAACATCCTAACTCTGGTCTTACGTGAAGTCTGTGCCTTATCAAGATGTAAAACATGGGGATGTAGCTCCATTAAGAAGTTCCCAAACAGACTCATTCATGGGCTTTATGCTTGCACCAGCTACTCTTCTTTCAGAAACTTCAAAATGTGCTAAAGTACCTCAAAGGTGCAAATACTGCTGCTCTTCCTGAAAACTGATATATTTTTTTCCCTCCTGCCCTTATATGCATCTCTAAAAATAGAGACTGAAGCTTGAAGCTGAGCCCTTAGCAGTGCCCTACTCTCCTTCTGCAGCTTTCAGAAGAAATTATTGGTCCACCTTGAAAATAACATTCAGTTTCATGTGACAGGCACAAGGCTTTAACCAGACACTGCTGATAATCCTGGAAATGCTCTCTGAATACAAATGTAAATGATTCCTGTCTCTGCATGTAACAGCTACAGATCACTAAAGTTACGCAGAAACCAGGTAACAGTTATACAGGGTATAGGTAGGATTTATTTCTTCCAGCTCATTGCCACAAATACAGGGTTTATAATTGCTCCAGAGCCTAGACATGGTCATCTCAGTTCTTTTTAGGGCAGACAAAAAGAAAATACATTTGGCTTTGAAAACTCAAGTGAATGCTCACTGCTCTTTCACTGTATTTGACCACTGCAGGGTCAGGTGAACATGTGGAAGGTACCAAGTGTGCATGATGGGCCAGTCCCAAAGGGTGCAGTCCCACACACTTTCTGAGCATGTTGATCAATAGCCAAGCACAAAGGGAGAAGCCAGAAACATGTGACAAGTGGAGAAAAGTATTTTTCTTTCATCATCATAAACCTATAGCAATCTAAATGTATAGCAACAGCTTTATAAAACTATTTCAACACTGGAACACTTAAAACACTTCAAACTAAAGTACCCAGAACCTTCTGGGATTTATATTAAATAAACAAACAAATCGTCCAGCTCATCTGCCCTTATTCCTTTCTCCTCCTGCTCCTTAGAGGAAAAAAAAAAAAAAAAAAAAAGTGAACTGCAACACAACTCATATCTTTTAGAACCACAGCTCCCGTTGAGGAAATCACCATTTTTGGGCAGTAAATTTTTGCATATATTTCACTGCTGCTTATTGGTAAATCAACTAAAGTAGGACTTAAAAGTCATAGCTGAACAAGTATTTCAACAGTGTTACCAAATGTAACACGTATTTCAAAAGCTTAACCCAGGGAAAAAATGCATACATTAAACCCTAAAAGCCAAGTTCTACGTACCCGCGATGAAGCATTTTTCTTTCAGAACAGCAGTGGCAGCAACTTGAGCTGCCGGGGAAGACATGTAAAGGAAGGTAACTAAGCCTGCCTTCAGAGCTTGTTCACCCTGAGAACCACAGCCAGTGCTGCAACAGAACTCAAGGAAAGGCTCAGGTTCATCAAATCCTCTATTGGAATAAGTGCACTAGCACAGGGAGAGCTTTTGTCACCCATCGCTGCACTGGGCACCAGTTGCTGTTTGCTCCTCTTACATCAGATGAAAGGGAATGTGAGGAAAAGAAATTTAAAATAAAACCCGTGAAAACATGAGGAATATAATCAGGGAAGGCTTTTGCCTGAGCTAAGAGGAGAATAGAACATTTAAATTATGGAAGAAAATATTCTTAAGAGAGCTGTCTTTTAATGTTATAAGAAACACGGAAACTACCTGCAGCAGAGACAAAGGTTCTTTTTCCTTTTATCAGTCCATTGCTTTAAATGCACCCAAAGGTGAACCTGTAACTTCCAAAGCTGAATCCCACTGCAGACTGAATGTGTATCCCCTGATTCTGTCTCTTCAAGCTAAAAAGTCAAAACCAGGTACTTCTGGTCTGTTCATGGCTTTCCCCATCACATAAGAAGCCACACCACATAGCCAAACTACCACTCGAATTCTAAGATCAGAATCAAGTCTCCACATCTTACAATAACTAGTAAACATAGACAGGAGGTAACAGGATGCATTTCAAATTCAAAGAAATCAACTTCCAAGCAGCCCTAATGATTGTGAAACCATAATAATTCAATGATTGGCATGCATTTCCACACAGCCAAGAATTCAAAAAGAAAGCTGATGACAAATTTCATTACCCCTTTATCTATTTATTTCTCTTCATCTATTTAGTTAGATTATGATTTTAAAGAAGTTTTGGATTAGATGTGTTTGCTGCACTTAAGGAAAAAAGAAACTCAAAACCAAGAGCCTGCAAATGTTTGTCAGCAAGACAGAGCTAACACTAATAATAATTGATACACTTAAGATCTTCCCTCTTGAGTAAAAATAGGGAAAAAGAGGAAAGTTGTCATATTTTAGGGAAAGCATAGTCTTCAGTGGCCTAGCCAATAATTTTAAAGACTTTAAAATATGTTGTGTTATTAAAGAGTTTGTTTTTTCTTAAATAGGAATGAGTTCAGCCTGAAAGCACCAGCTAATTTATACACGTCACTTAAGATATTAATTTTTGTGGTCTAAGCTTGCCTACAATAACTAATAAATTACATGTATTAAAAGTGTGAATGGCCTATTGCAAGTCATTATTAAATGCAACAGACAATTGGGCATATTAAAATTAAAATTAAGTTTATAGCAATAATGAAATAGCCAATTCTTTCACTGAGAAAAACGGCATTTTATTTTAGGAAAAAGAACTATTCCCCTATCTCAAACAAGAATAAAGTAAGAGACCGGAGATGCATCTAACTACATTTACAAGTTATTTCCACAAAACAGAAATAAATTATGAGGAGATAAACTATGAATGCTGTTCCTTCTTTCTCTCTGCCACCACAGCAATTCAATCACAGACACAGAAAGAGGAATTTGATCTTGTCATTAATCCCAGCTTGCTTATTTCATATATACAATACCAAGTCACTGACTGCATGGATGACTAACACCTTAATGTACAACTGACCAGGAGATACAGTGAAATAGGTATTCCACTACAAGTGTTTCAGTATTTTTTATACATACATGCATATATATTTTTATATATATTTTGGTATTTATATTAGATACTAAAAATATCTGTTTCATGTATATCTGTCTGAAACACAAGTAATCTTTCTGCAACAACTATTTCTTTTCAAAGGGGAATAATTCTTCCAAAGCATTTCAGTTAACATCAAACTAAAATTGATGTTGTGAAATTGATGATTAGAAAATTCTGTATAATTTTTTTTTGCATACATAAGATAAAATGGGACTGAGAAGTAACAGTAAATTTTCCAGCCACTTACCACCATCTCCTAAATTAGCTATGGAAAGAGATTTTTCTAGAAAGGGAATAAAGGAAACACTAAAGACGTCTCATAAATCCACTTGGTTGGCTCAGACATGAAGACTATCAAACCTCTAAGAACGAATTTTTTTTTAGATTTTTACTACAGCTGCAGGAAACCAAGAAGCTTTCAGGTCTTGTCACTCTGAGGTAAGTGGGACAGCTTTGATCACCTTCAAATGCAAGAATAAGAACTCATGAGGAGGGATAAAACATTACTAAAGAAGTTAGGATGGGAAATTCTCAACTTCAACACAGTCAAAGGAGTGCGGACTTTGAAAACTGCCCCAAATACTCCTATATTCCAAGGGAAGGGGGAAATGAGACTAGTTTATAAAGGACTTCAGCATGGGGTAGAAGGTTAAAGTCTGTAAAGCTACAAAGTTCCTGTTTCCGAGTCCAGCAGGAACGACATGTCTTGGACAGAACATACACAATTCCCCGAAGGAATTTCCATAGTCTTCCCTTTCCATGTCAGCTCAGAAATTAAGGGAGATACTTGTATGTCACCCAAGAATCACCTCCATGCAGCCAACAAATTTATCCTAATATAAGTAAACAGGAAGCTCCTTTCTAGGGTTTAGATTTTTAAAAATGCTTAGAATTTTAAAAAGCTCCTCAGAAGCTGCTGTGTGTACATCTGAGAGAAAGATTGCTGGGACAATTTAAAGAAAACTGGAGATTAGGCAGAAGCTGTACAGTGCAGCTACATCACAATGTAGCTCCTTTTGAGGAGATCAGGAAAATCAGGAACAGCTCAAGGCAATTCCAGAGAAGTAACACTGAATTCCTGCAGGAACATATGTAAGTTCGAAAGTCGTGACAAGAAAAAATTGAAAAGTTTATGTTTTGTTTTAAAGAAAGTTGCAGAAAAGATCCTTAAAAATCAGAATTATTATCTTGCTGATTTAATTAGAGAATGTAAGAGCACAGTCTCCCCACAAACCATGCTTTGCTCTTTTATTCCTTAGCACACACACTCAACTTATCAACAGACAGAACCATCAAAACATGTGGAAGGGAAGAGCTGATCTTAGGGCCTATTTTTACTTTTTTCCCCAAAACACCATCTCCAACAGATTGGCTCTATCTCATTGCCAAATGCAGGTAATCACTGGTATTCCAGCAAGAATAATCGAAGTCCATTGACAAGGAGGAAGAAGGTGCAACTGCTTCTCAGGCTGTGAAAAGGAAAATATGAACAGTCAGCTCTGAAATGTAGGTAAATCTTGAAGCACAGTGATTTCCCATTGCTTGTACAAACATGAATCTTCCGGCTTAATTGTTATTTTACAGTTTTGTACTTTCCTCCCTGTACAAGGTCCAAAGAAGTAAACACTGTAATATAGGGATAAAAAGCAAAATTCATCTCACATAAAGTGTTGTCAAATAAACACATTAAACAAGGGGAATGTATTTTAAACTAGTGTTTAAGGTAGGCAGAACTACTCACAGTCCATGGAGATTTTCAAACATATAAATTGCATAAAATTATATACAGTATCTTCAATTAGTATGAAGAAAATACATTTTCTTAAATCAGTGACACTAGCACACATACTGAAGACATAACAAGGATGGAATTTGACAAAGCTACATACTCCTGTGTTTTTCTTTAACTTAACCTGACTACAGCAGAAATCAAGCACACACAAAAACAACTATTCTGACAGAAGCCAAGTGCTCAGGCTCTCAGAACTTCTAGAAAAGTAGCTGAAAGCTCTGTTTTCTGCAAAGCTCTTGAAAACCTGCACCTATAAAGCTGTAAATATTCTATGTCATAAAAATCAAAAGTTTTCTCAAAGGAAAAATAAACCTCACAAGCATTTACTCTCTCTCCCTCTCTCTGCAATCAGCAATTTCAGCAACCTTTGTCAGACACTGACTACATTTATTTTATGGGAACCTAATTACAAAAGCTTGTAACACAAGAAGTCTGTCTATACAGTCAAATCACAGGCAGGAAGCACCAAAATTAAATACAATGGTCTGGTTGTGAAACTGAATTCTGTCCACTGCTTGCCTGCAATGTACCACACACATAAACAGAGCTCTTCACTGTGCATTCATTGACAATGAACTCCCTGGAGTCTGCAACAGTTACATTTATTATTTTCAACCTGAGAGACTCTCAGAGCACCTCCTGTGCTCAAGGTCCCTTCAGCCTGATGTCACCTGGGTAGCTTCTAAAAAGGAGTAGAAAATTTAATATTTAAACAGATAGCAGCCAGATCACACTACAGCTCTTGATGCTGCTACAAGTAGTTAAAATTTTATTTGCAATGGTGAGAAATTAAGTTCTGTGATGGGTCAGAAAAATCAAGCATTTTGTGGCTCACGCAAAACTCAGGAAAGATTTCGCAATCGGAATACTCAGATAATTCTATGAGCTCATTAAGAATATAATTCAATTAATTCACACAAGTGACACTGACTACTAAAGAACTTATTCTGGGATGTTATTTTAGATAATTTTTGATAAAGTAGAAGTTCTGAGTTCATTGCCAATCACAGCTCTGGAAAAGCTAATTTGCTTAAAATTTGACAGAAAACCTAATATAATATGTTTCTATTTACTGCCTCAATGTGATGACAGTATTACAGCTGCATTATAGAGGAGGAATCGCTTCAAAGTTGCAACATTTCAGTTTCTTAGCATTAAGCACTTAAAACTCTTTTAAATTATTTTTTAATTCAAATACATGTAACATTCTCACCAGTAAACCAAAGTCTTTAGTCTGTATCCAAGACTCCTAAATAATTATCTCAATATTCTGTCAAATTCCTAAACTGTACTACTCCAAAGCTGAATGAAATTCAAGATATGGCTGTACATTTATTTTGTGCAACAGAAGGCCTGTTCTCTGGTTTTGCCAAGTTCCACTCTTAACAGTTCCTGATGTTCTATAAAATGACAGATTACCTTAAGTTTTTATCATTCCAGTCTTTCATACTTCTTACAAAGAAGCATGAAGCCCCAGTAAGAATCTTGCTGCCAGCTGGTGGAGTGCAGCAGTTTTTGCAATTCTTATTAGAATTTTACAATCTGAAAGTGCAACTAAACCGAAGTGATTTGCTTCCCTTTTTTTATAAACAAGGGACTGTATGTACAGGATTTAGCAGCAGGTATCAAGAGCTCCAAACAACATTTACAGCCTTCTACTTGAAAGGTCATTTAGAAACCAAGAATATATAGAAGTAATTAAAACCCTGTCTTGTCACATGCTAAAAATACAAAACATACAGAAATGTAAAACCCACAAGACAGTTCATATGGCTTAAGGCAAGGGGACACTATGACAGTTGAAACCAACAGGACACAATGTTGCCTAGAAGAGTTATCTGTTCAATATTTCATTAGTGCCAAAAAGCACTGTAGGTCACTATACAAGGCAGGAATCTTCAAATGGACTTTTTGGCCTGTCCATGTAGTCTACGCACACTATCACTGAGAGACACAAGGTGAATGGAATCCATCCAAAACAGTCATGGGAAAGAAAAAGATAAATTAGAAAATGCTTGCACTGCAGAGAAATTACCACAAATTCACAACGAATTGAAAGCAAAAAATGTCCTTAGAAGCAGCGAAAAAAATAAAAAAGGCAGCAGTGCTAGTAAGAGGAGATGGACTGTAAAACAGCACAGAAAAAATGAGTTATCTCCTACAAATCTGGAATAGGAAGCAAAGAACAAAAGGAACTAATCCAGAAAAAGCAAGCAAGAACAGCAGCTACAGCAGATTGCCCTTCACTACTGAAACATTACAGAGAAATACACACCAACATTAATTCACGCGAACATCTGCCTCCATTGAGCACAAGGGCCACTATCCTTGTACTAGCCTCCTGCTCAGCATATGAAAATTAAATAAATGACATCATCATTCAGAATAAGATTAATTATGCAAACAACTATCAACTTTTCTTTCCAAATACTGAATTCCACCCAACCTTATATATGTTAAGTAAGCCATAGTAAGTTTCTACTTGATATTCTTCCAGTTTTAGTCTTCCCACATGATTTTAGGTTCCTGTGGGATTATTTATTTATTCATTATCAGGTATAGTATTGAAACTAATATAACCCTGTGCTTTCAGCTGGTCACAACTGGTTACTCCAAAAATCTTTTTGGAGACCAGTTAAAGGAAGACAAAGTTATTTTTAAGTTAATATGAAATTAAAAGCTATTTGCCCTTTTGCCCTTAGGGTTTAAAAAGAAAGTGATACAAAACCCTAATCATGGCTTCTCAATGTAAACCCCTGGGGGCTGTACAAAATCTACCCATGCAGAGAATAAAAATTATCATTATTGCTCAGCAGATAAACTTAGAAAAATCAATTTAATCCATTACTTCTTCAGATGCTTTAAGGTTGCTTAAACTGAAAATGCACTCCACATACACAATCATCAAAAGCAGTTAGTGAAGAGGAGCTGAGAAGCAGAAATTCCCCATGCATCAAAACATCCCAACAATTCAAGCAAAGAAATGTGCCTGATCTTGCATTGGAAAAGGGACAAAAACTATGGTGAAGTTTTAGCACTACCACTCTCCCCAAAACGTACACAATCACTTGTACTTCTACTGTGTAGTGCAGTTACAGTATTTTCAACCACCACAACACATAGGAACAAACATTTTCTTGCAAAAACTACAGAAGTTTTAAAGATGTATTTACTAGAAATCATTACTTAAAATTAAAAAGTCAGCAACAGACAGGAGAGTGTACACACAGCCAAAATTCAAACACATTCAACTTTCAAGTTAGCTGTATGTAAGCAGAAAGGTGGACTGCAGCCTTTAGACATATATATATATATATATAGGGGGCATATAAGAGCAATGGAGAGATACCTGTTATCAGGGCCTGTGGTGAAGGACAACAGGAAATGGTTTTAATATGAATATGGGTATGTTTACATTGGATATAAAGAAGAAATGTCTCAATGAGGGTGGTGAGACTGGAGCAGGTTGCCCAGCTAAGTTGTGGATGCCCCTTTGTGTTAACACTTCCTGTTAACATTTGCATTTCTTGACTCAGAGAACTCCTACTATAACTAATTGAAAAAGAAACCTCTGTTGTGTAAATTCATGCATTTGTAAGGAAATGTTTTGAGGATGAAGTTTCAGTACTATCTAGTCCTGAAAGCAAATGAAAAAAATATTACTAGTAAGGAGGATTCAAACTGCAGGCTCTTCTTTAAGCAGCAAATTAATTCCAACTTCCAGCAGAGAAGATGATTGCTTGAGCCACCTGAACATTCTCCCAAATAGCTTGGTGACATCAGGTCAATCACAACAGGCCAGGGAATATACTTGGCCAGTTCCAAGGTCACAGTTACATCTGCTGTTGATGGGCAAATCCTGTAGCCACTGGGCTCCAAACTGGCTTTGTTTTCTTTTTTTTCATATTAAGAATTTACAAGGGTTACTCTGAATTACTCTAATGCATGGCAAGCAGCTGCAGCACACGAGCATTTATTTCAAGCAGCCCTGTGACAGCAGAGCTTCAATTTCTGAGGGCTACTTCAGATGTTTTTAAAGAACTAACACCTACTAGATTTGAATGCTCCACTTGACTGTCGGTCACTAAAAGGGAGACAGACAAAAAGAAACCCTGGCAGCAGTTTCAAAGTTTGAGTACTTCTGAGAGCCAATCACGGCATAAACAACCAGCACAGTACTCACCATTCACTACCACGACTTTGACAGCAGGAAGCCAAAGCAGCCATAGAGAACTGCATCTTACTTTTAACTAAAACACACCAGTGCAAGATAAAAAAAATCTCTCGAGTTACATGAACAGAGGAAGATTAAGTATCTGTACAGGATCTAAGACTGTTGCTTTGAAAGGCTACCAACTTCCTAATGACCTACAACCAGAAATCAAATGCCTACTCCACCAAGTCTACCTAAAATACATATAATTTCTGTCTCCATTACTTATTTTTAAAAGGGAAGCGGATCTCCACACTATGAGTACTACAAGAACAGTAACACTAAAAACAGAAAGAAAAATTGGAATATCACATGTGTCTTAACGTCTTAAGCAAAAGTACTTAAACATACATAACTTTTCTACTCAAACACAAATATTATTGCTAATTTCACATGCATCTTTCCCCATCTTTAAAATAGTCCTACTCCAGTCATTACTGATAATTTAAAATATGCAGAGCACCCCTGTACTGTCTCCTTTGAAAAATAAAGTTTATGGCTACCTAAGATTGGTAAACTAAAGGCAAAACCCAACAAAGATCTTTAGTCAAGTCACATAAGCTGTTTCCTAATCCATTTCCTACTATCCATTTAATTCAGTTCTGAAACAGCACAACAGTTTCACTGCTAAACTATTTTTCAATTCACAGATTAAGTGAATAAAAAAATACTGTGTTATATTCTTACTATGCCAAGCAATCTCTCAGCAAAAATAAGTTAAAGACTTGACATCCCTATGCTTAATTAACAACTAGACAAACACCTCCTTTACACAGTATCCAAAAAAAATTTCAAGACTCCCACTTCCCCTTACATACTTCCAATCCTAAAAACTAGTTTAGTCTTACCATTCAAAGAACAAAAAAACCATACATGACATATTTAAGGAAGAACACAGGATCAGAGACGTCACTACAGGTTTGCACTAGAGACAAAAAGATGTTTCGTCTTAAAACACAACCACTGTGATACAGCCACCTAACAAATTCCTCACAGGTGCAAGGATACAGGAGACTGGCAATGCCATTCTGTCCTGTAGTACAACACTGTACAGCTTTTAATCTTTCACACAAAAAAAATAGATTCCTCTCAGAACGGGGAAGCAGTAGTAGACTGACCAGGTATACAGTTTACCTTTCCAGATTAAATACCTATTATATTTTTCCCCAAAACTATGTGAGACTTAACCCTGAGATCAAAGTCCTCCACAGTCCCACATCCCAATGGAGCAGATGTGGTATATATGGGGTCTCTAACAAGGAGTATATTAAATTTGGCACATGTAAACTGAGGTTTTATTATGAAATACCAGCATAGAACACTCTGCTAAACTACAAATCTGATCAACCTCAATAGACAATATACATGTGTACATATACAGATATACACAGGATATGTACACAAGTATATAGAACACATGGTTCCAGCTACAGGAAATTACACCACTCATGAGGAAACAATTAGCTTAGATATGTGGCAACCAAAATTAAAATGTTTCAACTGCACTAAACCTCTCCTATATACTGTGAAAGGGAGAGGGCATAACAATAGGATTCTACCCTTTAAAAAACATGAAAAGCAGCTTGTGTAGAGCAACAGCTCAATAAAATTAAGCATATGCAATTAAAAAAAAAAAAAAACAAAACACAAGACAACAACAAAACACCTGCTAGGACTTCACTTCAAAATACAAAATAAATAATCTCTTAGTAAAATAATGCTTCAGTATTGCAAGCAAGGGCCAACAAATATGCCATGGGAAGACGGTGCAATTCAGATGACAGGTCTGGAGATACAAGGAATACCTACCTACAGTCATGCACACAGCTGATGAAGGCAAACATGACAAATTTCAGACTGAATTTTGTGACACCTGCCGTGTCCACCTGACATGCACGGAGCCAAAGATGCATTTAACATTCAGAAGAAAACGTGCGGCCACACTACAACCGCATTCATGACGTTCATGGGGAAAAATCACAGGCTCCGAGGACCTCAGCCGAAGCACAATGCCGAATTCGTACAGTTTATACCGCTTTGAAAAGGTACAAAAAGCCCCCACGAAGGGAGAAGAGCTGCCGGAGGACGCCCTTCCTTCTCCCACCCTCAGCAACAGGGCAGTGACACCTGACCGGCCCCACCTGCCTCCCCTTTTCCTCACAGCCGCCTGCACCTTCCCCCGCTCCCGGACGCCCGCGGCTGCAGCAGTGGCCCTGCGGTGTTGTCGGGCGGGGAGGGCGCGGGGAGAGCCATCCCGGCCCTAGGCTGGTCCAGGCCTCCCGCTCCTACCCGCGCTCCTCAGCCCCACGCGGCCGCGCGCTCACCAGGCAGCGGGGGGGGAGGCGGCGGCGCTCGGCCCGGGAGCCCCGCGGGACGGGCGAGGCGCGGAGAGCGGAGCACGGAGATCCCGCCGGGAGCCGCGTCCTCCTGGCCCGGATTGTCACAGGGAAAACATGACGCGGGCAGGGAGCCGCCGATCTCGCGGGGCTACCGCGCGGCTCTCGCGAGAGCGCCGGCGCTCCCCGCCCCCGCCCGCCCTGCCTCCCGTGCGCGGGCGCGCGCGGCTCGCCGCCGAGGCCGGAGCGGCGGCAGAACCTGCGCTGGGTGCGGCTCGTTCCGGCAAAATGGGAGCGCTGCGGGCACAAGGAATGGAGACAGTGCCCAGACAGTGGGGTTCATTGGTCTTCTGCAAGCGTGAGGAAGAGCAGACAGATGCTTTTGCATACAAACGACCAAAGAAATAGGTCAGGGAAACAAAGCACCTAATTTACGGCGGGATGCTGATGGAATTGATGTATGGGACAGTCAGTGAAAAGAAGAGAAATGGATGCCATGTGGAGTGACAAAAAGTGCACAACGAATCACACTAGTGGTCAAGCAGGAGTATATTAAAGCATTTGCTTAAACAAAATGTGTTGCGGTTTTGCTTTGAATCCATGTTTGCTCCCTGTTCTCCCTAATCCCCTTTCTTCCCCAGTTGCTAAATTTCCCAAGCCCTTCCCTAACTTTCTGCCTTCCAAGTTGTCAATCCTCCCTATCCCTACCCATTTCTCCAGAGGGTTCTGTGTCTGTCTTGCCCTCGACACCCCCATTTGTTACTTTGCATTATTCCCCCCACCCCCATTTTCCCTGATAGGCTCATAAGCTATTTCCCCACCTTATACTCCTCTCTTACCATATCCTCATTGGTTCACTTTCCTTACTCCTGAGCTGCTCTATAAAAACTTCTGTTCACTGTCCCCCCTCCCCCCCCCCCATCTTGTCTGGGAGCCCAGGAATAAATCCATCTTGTTCCACCCCAAGCCCCGTGCCATCGCTGTCTGTCCCTGCTGTGTCCCTGCCAATAACTGGGAATTGCAGAGCTTGCATGGGAACAGTCGCGCCCCTGCCGCAGCCACCCCGCGCAGCGTGTGCTGCAACAAAAATGAACAACATGACAACAAATAGTAAAACTGTCACCGAGGAAGGAATGAAATTCTAAGCCTCAAGAAAGATAAAGGATACAGTGAACACTGTCACAGGCTTAGATGGTGGCAGCAACAACGGCACACCAAGATGAGCAAGGCCACAGCGGCAAGAAACAACATAATGAGAAATCTCAGTTACACCCACATGAATTGGTAAAGTCCATACAATATTAGGGATATCATGACTGAATCAGTAGACATTCATAGACTAAGTAAATGGGAAAACTGACAAGAAGCGAGAGGAAAACTGTGCAAGAAGGGACTGCATATGTTTCAGTACATCAGCCCACAATACAATACAATGGAAGCTTACAAAAATTTGTGATGTGAAATAGGTGAACACGGGATAATTGTTTATGCTCTTCCAGTGGAAGAGTTGGAAGATAACAGAGGAACTAGTAGATTAAAAATCCATAACAAGGAAAATAATGTCTATTTCTTCATTGACATATAATTAAGCTGTAGAACACCTTGATGCAGGACAAAATGTAGGAGAAGTTTACCTGGACTCGAAAAGAGACTGGAAAAATACAGGAAAGAAAAAAATCCATCAGTTTACCAAAGACATCTCCGGTTGAAAAATGCCCCGGCCCACAGAAAACCCTACAATATTTGGTGACACTTTCCTCTGTGCTTGCTTCTGCCTTTCCTTCCCAAGGCATGGGTTGATGCCTGGCTCAGACACAGTGCCAGTGGACCAGAGATCCCACCCTTATCTTCTTGTCCTATAGCCTATGTTTCCTGGATCTCTCTTCATTAGCCTTAATGCTTTATTCTGAGTTATGAAGTGTTAGGGGAGGTCCCTAACGGTAGAACTCAGCTCCCTGGAGGGACTGTTGCATTTCATTACACAAGTTCCAACCAAAATTGGACTAAATGTCACTGACCACTTTGGAGACACATCCCAGGTATTGATGGCTTTTCATTCTGCTCCCTAAAAGGCAACTCAGGGATGCACATGGTTTTGCATCAGAATAAAACTTGAATACCTTGCTTTGAAAAGTCTGACTCAACCAAGCCAAAAGTCACAGACTAAGAAAAAAAGTCTCTGTTAGCAATTTACCCATGTAATATCAGCTCAAGAGGATAATGGTCAAGACAACCCATTTTTGTTCAATAAATTCTAAGATTCTTTTTTTGTTTTGTACCTCTAACTACACCAGCTAATCTTTTATCTAAAATCATAGTCAAACTCTGCTGTGAATGAGCAGCTACTTTGTAGATGAGACCACCTATGCTAACAAATACCATCAAAATTGGGGTAAACTATAAAAACATTTTAAAGCATTCCTTATATATTTCAAATATGTCAGCTAAAGAATGCTGTATAAGAAATAAACTTTTAAAAAATCAACAGATACACGAAAACACATTCAGTGCAGACATGTCCAGCAGATCTGCCATTCCACCGAAGAGAAAGATGAATAAACAGACACACTCAGCAGTATGTACTCTTCTCCATGTTCATATACCCCATGCCCACACACATTAGTCACAACATGAAGACAAAACCTTATCATTAACTGCAGCTTTTATGGCTTGCAGGCTCCACCTACAGCTAAGCATTGTATAACTCTCAAGGAATTTCTTAGGTTCGCAAATGTCTACTGCTTTTAAGTTACATACACTTAAATATTAAGTTCACAAAACCGCAAGGTTTTCTGTTTTGTTTGTCAAGTCTTTACCCAGCCCATCAATCACTCTGCAATACTGAGAGTCAAGGGCTCTCCCTTTGCCATTTGCCTGGATGCAGGTAGTAGGGCTGGATGCAGGTGCAGGGGCTGTTTCCAGAGGCTCACTTATCTCAGAACTTAAGTTACACTGGAGGACCATTGCTATTGCAATGCCATGAATAGCTATTGCTATGACTAGCATCTTTGTGAATTCTCACATGAAGCTTGTTTACTATATAGCAACTGTTAATATTTGATATTAACTACAATCTTTGATAATCAAGTGACTTCCACGGTTTCCCTTCCAGAGCTAGACCCCCAATGCCTGAGCTACTGTCTGCATCTACAGCCAGCTGACTCAGAAGCTTCCAAACTGGAATAAAACCCAGCATGGCAAGTAATGCAAGATGAGGTCTATTCCATCACTCTGTACTAAGCAGGCAAGTATTGTCAGAATTACTGAGAACCCAAACAAAGCAAACAGCATTCTAGCCTACAGTAGCTCCAGTAGGTCTGAAAATAAGAACATAAATAAGGGGAACAAGTCTACATTTGCTCTGACACTACCAATGGTTGTCACCACAATACAGCCACCTCATCTGAGAGTCAATTATCATTAAATGAAAACATCGCACTTGCATCCTTTGGAAATTGCAGAGTCTCCTGAAACTCACTTGGGTACCCTGAGGACATACCAGAGGAAAGATGAGCCCTCCAGCCACCTGCAGCTATATATTAACAGGGTGAACGTAACAAAAAAAGTTGAGAAGAGTTTTTTAGCACACCCCTAGACATAGGCCAGGAATACCTGAATCACAGCTTTTCAATACGTAACATTCTTCATCCTCTCCCACTCCTTCACAGCAAGCATAACCAGAAGTATTCAAAACTACAAATCTCAAGAGTTCAGCCCCTAATGTCCCTGAGTGCAGGACATTCATCCTCCATTTCTATTTCCAAAATAGTTTCCATCTTACCTTCAAAGCACAGAGGGAGGCCAAGAGAAAGCCCATATAACTGATTATGAAGGTTTCAAGGGAAAGAAGGCTGTAGATAGTACCTCTGTTATCTCCATGCTCTCACCTCTTCTTTAAAACAGAAATAATCATTTGTGATGTAGACCTCCCAAGTCCCACCTACAATTTTCCTCCTTCCCAGCTTCACTTGGAGTAAGGCAGATTTCTTCCAGCATTTAGCTCTACAAGACCTGTTTTATATCAATGATTCCCTATTACTTTGCATAAGTTACTGCATTATTTATTAGTTTAAAATGTACTGTTACATAATCCCATCAAATGTACTTTTAATATTAAGCAATGAAGAGAAAGGTATAATGACAGAACAATGCACAATTTAACATCTATTTAAGCATTTTTGTAACTGTTAGTAATTATCCTTTACTTTTTTAGTAACCACATTTAACTCTTCATTCTCTTCTGATCCAAATATTTCACCAGGACTATAAGCAATTCCACTCTCACAATTTTTGTAAGATCTTTTTTTATAATGCAGTGCCTAGGACAGGACCAGCATGATGCTGTGCTATTTATCTAGGGCTTATTCTTAACTACTTTTCCACAATGCAGGATAATTTTGGATCATTACAGAAAATGGGAATTTATATATTAAATATCTCAATTTAACTGTGTTTTGATTTTACTGACTTCTCTTTTTCCAGCAGACTTTGCTAACATTGGCATGCCTTGCTGTTGTCATGGCAATGAAAGGAGTCTGCATGGTTTGGGATGTGACTCAGAAAAAAATTTATACAGAAATGGGCCAACAATTACAACAAAGGACACTGAATGTTTCTGTGCCACCAGTTAATAAATGGTCAACGGGGAAAAAAAAAAAAAAAAAAAAAAAGATCCCAAATCTGAACAAATGATACTGAACAAAACTTGATTGGATCGAAGACACCAAATCATTACTGGTGACCCTCTCTTGCATTTAGGTCTCTGTGTAAACCCCCAAGAGTAATTAAAATCACAGTGATCTGCCTGGGCAGTTACTTAACCATAACAGAACCCAGATTTGCCCAAAGAAGCTATGTCCTCAGTGTTCAGAAATATGAGGAGTCTTGTATTGTGGACTGATCCCAATAAAAACAGTCTCAAAGCCATCATCTCTGTGAGGGCTCATTCAAAGGCAAGGCTCTTCTCATGGCTCATAATTTATATGAGGCAAAAGGGAGGCAAGTTTGCCAATTAAAGGAGGAGGAAAGGAGTTTGTGGCAGTCACTGAGGAGGTGTGGACAGAGCAGTTGCAAGCACTAAAAAGCATGACTAAAGACAACCTACACCAATCTATGAAGTACATGGAAAAATATTTTTAGCTAGGCTAAAAGTCCCGTTCACCTATGTCTTCTATATGTTAATCGTGACAACACTGGCTCTTTTCCTGTGGATTCAAGATATGTGAGGGGAGCTGTTATTAGATCATTTACCTGGGCAGGGATGCCAAATGTGAAGGCACTGAAATACATGCATCTGTGTCAGTCCTGAATTTCATCTTCTGACTCATGTTCTGGAGTGACAGTTCCCCTGCCTAGCACTCCCTCTTCATATCAAGCTGAGCCATACTAAGTGATATTTATTAGAAAGCAATCTAAAGCCACAGCCACAAGGCCAGCTGGCTCTTACCACAGTACAAATCATTAGTGCCACATAATCAGCAGTTTCAGAGCTCAGGATTGTAGGTAGCCATATCACTTCTCCTGTTGGACTCAGCTGTGAAATGCAGGGTAGGAAACAGTCTGAAATAACCTCAAAGTTAAGATCTAGTTCAATCCATGGCCATCTCTCCCTTTCTTTAGCTAGCTGGTAACTTTTGTCAAACTGTTTCACTCAGCCTAGCTTTGTATCAATGTTCCACACCTCAGAAATGTCCTTGGCCAAGCCAAGACAGGAAACATTCCAGTGAACACTTGGGGAAAAGGCACAGGAATCAAGAGGGGCTTGCATTGGAAGACAATGAATGATAATATACTGGGGAAATTAAAAGAATTATATGTGAACAACTAAGTAATTGAATTTATACACAAGACTAATTCCAAATTAATCTATAAATGGGTATGAAACATTTTGAGAATATGTAACAAGCAGGTTACTAGGACTTCAAGAGCATTAGTAATTCTCATTACCTCAATATGGTACCATCCAGTACACAGCTACAGTGCAGGTTACATATTGTGTCACAATAATACATGCATAAAGATAATGGAGACTACTAATCAACAAGAGAATTGCCAATAGTCAAAGTACTATTCACAGGATTGCCATTCCCAGCTGCATTCTTATGGGTTGTTCACAATTCCTTTGGGATCTCATGAGTGAATTTTGGTGCTCTGCTTTAAAAACCCCTGTTGCACAAGCCTGAAGTGTCTCCATTTCCCGTGCTTTTAGCAATACAGCCAGGAAAAGAAAAGTTCCTGTCACAATTGCTTTCCCCTCACACACCCTGTAGTCTTTCCTACTCAGTGAGCAAGACCTTTGAATGGAAACGAGGAAAAAGGGCAGCACAGGGCTCTAACAACCCGTCTGTGCTTACTACTGGAGACTCCCCATATCCCTTTGCATTTCAAGTGGAGAGGTTATCCAGCTTCCATGGCCCTGGAGCAACAGGAGCAAACAGACCAGTTGCTCTTGGCAGGACACGAGGGGATGGACCCAAGCTCTGTCAAATATACCACGCAACAGCTGTGTGCACCCCCAGCAACCTCAGACCTCTCCCAAAAGGGAGCACCCGCAGGATTGCACCAGTTAATATTCACAGAGAGTTGCATAATATCAAACTGGTCTCAGTAGCAAAGGAATGCTTGAGCCATTTTGAGCAAGCACTGTTCTAGTTTCCTCAATGGAATCCAAGACAGGTGAAAAGTTTAGGAAATAAAGACTAAAGTTTATGCAATTCACAAGCACAGCATCAATCCAGTCCCCATTTTCGTAACCAGAAAAAAAAGCCTTTATTTAGAGGGCTTCAGTTAAGCAAAAAGCTTCTGTTTTTTTTCATTGAGGCCATCTGACCTTGACTAAGTCCCCTTCCTTGTTATTTCTCTCTGAAGTTATACATCTAAGTAGTGGCACAGACCTGCTTTCAAATTACTCTAATCTTTTTGCACAAATGCAAAAAATTATTATCCTTTACCATATTTTTTCCATGCAAGATGCTATGCATCATTTCTTTCATCAAGAATTTAATTTTGAAAGTCAAAATATATAATAATCTTATAAAATGCATTAACAAATATTAAACCTAGGAAAAGCATGTATTTTATAATTGTGACTTAATTTTTCTTTGCAGAATACAAATGCATGAAAAAGATAAGAACTGTCCTCAAAATTAGCAACATTCCAAGACCATGATTACACACAGTACTCTGGTAATTGTGTCACATGAAACCTGAAGGCCTGAAAGATACTGAAAAAGCTTTCATCAGTACAGCATATTCAAATGCATTGTTTAGCATTTTTAGAAAGAATTTCTTTTTCCACATTATCTAGACCATTCCTCAGAATAAACCAGATAAAAATCTAAAAAAAACAGATTTTCAAAAAAAAACTGTTTAGGGAAAAAGCCCAAATGAACAACTCTATTTTTTTCCCAGAATTCCTCTTTCTAAACTTGAGCTAAAAAAGCAATTGATTTTTGTCGGAGTTTATCTTCCTTTTCAATTCTGACAGCTGTGTCTTCCTTGCTCCTGCATAATTCCACCATTTCACTACTTTTCCCTCCCTTTTCCTAACAGTTATTTGTCTAGTCCTCTAACTTCTGGGGTTTTTTATTGACTTTTCTTTGGCTTCTGTCAGTTCATTAACATTTTTCTAGTCTTTAACTCAAAGTGGATATTCCAGCTGTTGTCTGAAAGCTGTACAATGAGGAATTATCCTTGTGCTTTCATGAATCAATGACTGCTCTGTAAGGCTAAAAGCAGTTTTTCTCTTCCCATTGTTTTCATATTTCCTCTCATTCATTTGTTCATGCATTCAATTTTTTTTTCTAGCAAACACCACAAGTCAAATAATACCCTCCCACACCTTTCACTCTGAGATCTCACAATATTTTTCAAAAAGAATCCTTTCTCTTAGATGGGGGGTGGGGGGAATGTACAAATAGGATAGAGTTCTGTCATCCCAATATGTCTAGTACAGGCTGTGTTTCAGTTCAGCAAGTTACCTAATATTCTCCTTTTACAAGAAAAAGCCTGCTAATAGTAATCTGTGTAGAAGGGAATGGTAAAGTTCAAAACTGCTTTTTCTTGTCCCACACAGCTCGTTGGGCTGCTTCCACCACAACACCTGGCTGCTTCTAGGCAAGGAACACACCCACTCATAAGGAAGACTCGGAAGTGTAAAGGTCACTTTCCAAATGAATACTGAAAAAAAATATTTCACTTGGAGTGTTATCATCATCTTCATTTCAGAGAGGTCAAAACTAAGCCTACACAGATGGAGCAAATTTTCCAGTACCAGGGTTTAACCCAAAAACCTCGAGCTCTTTCCACACGTATTCTGGATTTGTATGTGCCATGAAGTCCTGGACTTGACAGACAGAATCACAGAGCAACCAACAGACATTTTCTCTTTGACACAGCAAAATCACCCAGATGTGAGATCAGTTAAAACATTTATATCATGAAACACTAATAAACACTTCAGTCAATTTCACAATGACAATTATGAAAACAGGTAGGATGTGATACAATGGATTTTAAAAAAAAGAAGTTAAAAAAGAGGCAAATACACAACAGACAATTCATTTAAAACCCCATTCTATACCTACTTTTGAATTTTCTCCAAATGGACTATATCAAGCTCTACATAGATAGTGTTAAATCAATTTAATTACAGAATCATATGAAAAATAACATTTAAAGCCTTTCACACCTTTTCCCAAGAGTAAAACCAAACTACTACCCAACACACTTCAGTAGTTTTCTCTTTTTGTTTGTTAAAAAAAAGCCTGGAATTCTCCTAACAGAAAAAGAAAAACACAAAATAACCCCAAGTTTTGCTTTGAGATGGAAAGCAGTTCCATTATATAGAAATGTTTGGCTAATGAATAGAAAGCTCTGCCCTTTGCACAAAAAAGGTTGCAATAAGCATCCTGTTTAACCAAGCTGCTGTCCTAAAGAACAGCCTACCAATACATCCTCTAAGTAATTTGCATATTTAGGATTGGATGTAAGTTATCTCTATCTGAATTTTATAGATCATTTTTTGAATTAGCTTAGAAATTCTTTATGTCAGTTTCCTGCTTCCAGCTGAAACAGTCTCCAAGTTCCTATTCTCTGCTATTACATACAGAGTTTGCCATATCAATATACAATTAGATACCTGCTGTGCCAGCCTTTGAGTGAGGAGAGGCTTTGGGATCCTTTTTGGACCTGCTCTAACATCTGTAATTTCAGTGAGGTCATCCAGTGCTGAATATTGGTGCTAAGAATGAAGTCTAAGCTATGGAATTAAACCTACTAATAAGACAGGTTCCAGAATGGCTAATTTCAGCATGGTGACATGAGAACAAAAACAGGTGTCTCTTTACAGTTGCTGTGGGGTGTCACAGAATAAAAACTGCGATTGTATTGGAAGGTACCAGGACATGGTATATGGACAATGCCTAAGGACAGTGGATTGGCCCACACCACTGCCATCTCCTACACCTCCTGTAATATTTGCTGCCCACAATGTCCAACACAGTGACCCTTTCCCATCTCTCCCAGCTTCTCCTCAGTGTCATTCCCCTGCTACCCTCATCCACTACCCTTCTCCCCTTTTTAAGAACATTTTCCAATCTCTCTCTCTCTCATCAACATGTGACCCTGCCCCCTGTACTGCAAGGCCAGCCAGCCTGCAAACACACTTTATTCTAGTTGGCCTCTGCTCAGTACATGCAACATGCAGTGTGGCAGCCGCTGCCTCGCACTGCCAGGGGGGACACTGTTGGGAAGGGTAGATAAATATGATTAAGAACCACGATAGTACAGCCAGGACGAATATAACGCCCCCTACTGGCTGGACAATACCCTCACCTACAGAGGGGTCCAAAAGCCAAATGGACTGTTCCATCTCACCCCCCAGAATGTATGGTTCACCCCACACCTGTAACCCTTCCCTGAACCATCAGGTGCCTGTGACCCCATTGGCCCAGGTCCTGTTCCAGCCCACCTTGGAGCCCCCCTGATAAAGGGTCTCCGAGGGGCTGGACGCCCTCTTGGATCTTCCCCTCTCCTCCTGAAGTGTCCTCCGGGAGTCCCTGCTCTCCTCTCTGTCTCTCCCCTCCCCCATCACCTCAGGCCCAGCCACATGCTGTGTCTAGCAGCTCGAGGCAGGGCCTTTCTGTGTCCCGAATAAACCTGATCCCCCAAGAGCAACCACAGAGATCTCGCTTGTATCTGTCCGTGGAATACAAAATAAACGTCTTTACAGGACACGTGTCCTTTAGCCTGGCATGGAGGCGCTCTAGTGGAACACTGTGATCTGGTGGTTGGAAAGGCAATGTGTCCCACTTCAGTGCTCATTCACTTCCTCGGGCAGATGAGACGCTCCAGCATCAGCTGAGTATAACAGAGAAGGCGAGGGAGGCACAGAAGTGAGACAGTTTGGCATTTTATTTTGTCTGCAATATTTTCAATGCCAGGATTCTAATTGGCCCACCATCATCCACAAGCTTTCTGCCAGATGTATAGCCATACACAACAAACTATTTTAATACCTGGAAATGCCACTCCAAGAAATGTCCTTGGCTCTTCTTGCATGTAACAGGTGTCTTAAGAAACATACACCAAAGAAATTAAAACCAAAATGGATGTCATCCTTTCAATGCAGCAGTTGAAAAAAACAATACAAATTAATATTATTGTTCATGTGCTGCTGGAAGAACAATTTTTAAAGTTCATGACTGAAGACAAAATAAAAAAAATCCCAGTCATTTACTTTGGCCACAGTTTGGAAGCAATGCCACAGTCATGACCCAGCTAAACCAAAAGCAGCAAGGTAGTTGAAGCAACATGGACAACACTTTCTATTACATTGCACACTTCATGTATGGGTGGGTGTCCTCCTTGAATTAAAAGCTGAATTGCTACTGTGAAAACAAGGAATCAACACTATGGGAAGGTAATGCCAAAGTATTGTTTGCAGCAGCAGCAGCTAGCAGGAAAGCAATATGGATTGATAATGCTGAGAGGAAACCCCTGCTCAGGATTTTAAAGAGAAGGTAGCCTGAAGAAATATTGCTGGGACTTGCCTCCAGATTCAAAGGACAAAGTATAAAGTGGAAAACTTTTATAAATACACTGGTACAATTAGTGAGAGAGTGATTGCTTACACCAGGCTCTTCCAAAAGCAGAAGTGTAGTCCTGGTGGCCTGGGCAAAAAGGAAGCTCCCTGAGACAATACACATCAACCCAGAGTACTCTGCTTGCTGGTCATCCATTACTGGAAACTCTTGGGCAGAAACCCTGTGAGGACCTGTAGTGATGCTCTGCAGCACCTCTGCCAGGACCCCTGCACACACCCAGCCCTTAGGGTTTATCTTACGATCCCATGCCCTACCAGGAAATTATGGGGATGAAACTGTACCAGAGCCAGGCAATGGAGATTAGGCCATCAAGCACATAGAGCAGGAAGACAATTAGGCAAAACAATAGTGAAATAACAGGGAGGGCAGGTATCCGCCTGTCCATCTTGCCACACACTGATGCGGGACATTTGAATTTTGAAATCATAGTTCATTCCATTCCTAGCTGCTCTAACATGCCCCAGGATCCGTAGCCATGCCTAAACTGAGGCAAAACAGATAGAAAGTCCACAGCAATGAAAAGAGCACAGACACAGAATCTGCCTTTGAAGCAGGCCACTGAGAAGGATTTTCAGGTTTTGCAAAGACAGGAATGTTTAGCGCTAAATAGAGAGAGAGTGCAGCATAGGTCAAAGCTCCTTCAGAAGAGCATCTGGCAGACATGTGTAACCCTGTCCTTCAGAGAGCTCAGGGTCACACTTTTAATTCAAATTGGAGATGTTCTCCTCTATCTGAAAATAATGACTTTTACAGCATGACAAATCAGGCTGTGCTGTACAAGAGTTTAACATAGAAATGTAAAATATGAGAAGGACTGCGGGCCAATATAGGACAGGAAACAAAGGACAGCCATTGGATCCCAGTGGAGCAGCAGGGCACAGCTCAGGCATGCCAAAAGCAATTAGTGCCATGGGAAATAGGCCAGCCTGCCATGGCCAGCAACCATCGCTGCACAACAGCTACAGGGCATCTGCACTGCAGCTTGACACAGTGCCAACCATGGGGCACCTCCAAACACGAAAAGTCACTTCATATTTTGGGATACTGGATCAGAGAACAAAAAAACACCACCTAGCAAACGCCCAGCAACTTCTCACAGTAGTGAGTCGTGATTTCTGTATCTTGACTATGAAGTGATCAGATGCTTAACTACCCTTAAGTTACAGTTCACTAAGAAGTTATGACTGTTTTAAGCCTATATTTAAAAATAAGCATGAATCTAGTCTTTTCATAAACATGCTTGATTTTTGTGAGCAAGAACCCACATGACAAAACAAGTCAAGTTAATCAGTTAATCTTGCTAAGCCTCAGAGAATATTTCACACCATTCTGAAAGCTGCCCATGAGTAGACAGTGCTCAGACACCATGTATAAATGTGGTAAGAGATTTTAAATAGAATACTGAAACAAATTTGCTAGTTTATTTTATGTGTTAATTAGCTAAGCCATTTGAAGACCACATACATTTTTATTACGTTATGTCTCAGTTCTGCTGATCTTTAGCATTTGGATTAGAAAAGATCTTGGCTAACATTTTATAGCTCTACACATAACTTTCTCTGAAGTCACAGCCCTCAAAATCACTGTCCTACTTACATTTTTACTGAACAAAATTCAAACGTAAACAGTGCATCACTTCCAAAGTACTTAAGATTTAACATGTGCTTGGGTAAAAACTGTAAGTCTCACATGAATGTACTGCCTACTTCTTTCAACAGAGCATAAGAAAGGTGCAGTAGTCATTAGAAAGAAAAATTGGTAAGGAGAGAAAATCTTTACTTCATGCAATTAGAATGATACTAGGACATTAACATGACCTTTCTTTTGGCTGTCTATAGCTGTACATAGCTACTAAGTACAGGAAAAGTTTACTGTAGATAAACATGAAAACTTGATTAAAAGCAGCTGCATAAAAATTGATTTGAAAAGTACATAAGATTTTATAACATTCCAATTTTTTTAATTTGGTGGTTTCAGATTTTTTCCTTTTTTTTAAACAAAACTTCTGTGTAATCTTTTGTTCCCTGTTTCTCTAGGAGTTGTTAAGCAAAGCTGCGACAAGTACAAAAAAGTGTAAGAGGCTGGGTGGGGTGAAACCTATGGAAGGGGAAACCTATGTGAAGGAGCATTGAAACATTATTAGTTTTCCTTTGCTACCAAATAAGATGTCTTAACTTGATAATGAATGAACTCTAGTGTTGATTCAATATAGAAGACTGGCTTTTCAACTGATTCTTAGACTCCCATGACAATGTTGGAAGTTAATTTTGCTTAATTTCCATAGAGTTTCCATTTCTTCTGAGAAGAATAAATATATTCTGACAGATAGTTGTAGATTTTTTAAGCATATGTTTCTTGATTTTATTAGTTCTTATTTTAATTAATTACTGCACATCACCTTGCAGGTTTAAGTTTAATTAGTTTCAAAGCAGACTAAGATTGACACTGGTCCTAGCCAAAGCCAAGAGAAATAACATTTCTGCTACCTCTTAATAATACTTACTATACAATGGTTTAATTGAACTCCTTAACAAATTCTGATTTTTTTTTTTTTTTTTTTTTTTTTACTTTGTCAGCTGCTTTATCAGCCTTAAATTCAGGTGCAGAGATTCAATATCCAAAACACCTTTCAGAACCCACTCTCAGGTTCCGGCACAGGTGAGGTGTAATGCATAGCACAGCAAGCATTGCCACATGAGGTGCATTTACTTAAATCAAAACCATCTGCGCTGCTCACAAGCAGTGGCGAGAAATGGAATCAGACTGATTTAGTCATTTAAGGGCATGCGTTCTATCAGCTTGCCAGGAAAGCCCCACTGAGCTAATTTGATGATGCTCAAGTAGGAGACACGAACAAAGATACCAGAATACCTGTTTTGAAAGGTGCCTTTTGGTCCCACAAAACACAACTTTTTCTGGAGGAAAATTTGTTTGCTGCAGTCTCAGAAGAGGGATTGTCACTGAGTCTTCTTGAATGGAAAAGAATCTAATTTTTTTCACAAATGTTCTCTGTGTGCAGAGTCAGGAACATAGGCCAAACCATGTGAGGACTGCTCAAAATGTCTCCTTTAGGCACCCTTCTGGAGCCCAAAGCTCCGTCAGCTCTATTACTTGGTGGGACTGGGAATCCCACATTTCTGTCAGTGCTGTTTGGAGTGATAAGAGTTTTATCACTCAGGGTGCTGTTTCCAGGCTACATTTTGTGGAAGTGATGACAGAAGAAGGAAATGTTACAGCCTCAGAAGAGTATTTCTCTGCCGCTTGCAGATAAATAACATCTTGCAGATAAGAAGTACCTTGTCAGCAGACTCCCCTTAACTGTACTGTATATTGGGTATCTGTTAAGGGGGCAAAGAAGGTGTCTCCCTAATAATCACCATTCAAACAAAAAGCGTCAGACCACTTCAGCTACGTGCAATGGATCACTTATTGGAGATACGCAGAGGAGCTCCTGAATAGCTAGCAGCAGCCCCCAGAATTCAGCTCTCTGATTTTTCAGCATGTTTTCTAAGAAGCTCTAATGCTCACAAAAACTCTAATAGGGACACGTCATTTTTCTTCCTTGCTAAAATTCACCTCCTTGGGTGCTGATCTGTGTTTTCCAAAATAACATTGTTATGCCAGAATCTTTCAAAGTTCCTGCAGATCATGCAGTTTATTAAAGACTGGTCATCCCTCTTATATGAGCAGTAACAACAGCAACAAAGGGAGAGACAGACACTTTAGATCACAGCAGGTAGTAAGTATTTTAATTAATTTCAGCTAGAGAAATTACTTGAAGCTGAGGCACACAGACTGCTAGTGCAGGTTTTGTCATGAAGACCCTGTCCCAAAAAGCATTGAAAGTCACATCCCAGACTTGCAGGCAGCATTGCCATTTTTGTCACATTCCGGTATTGCTGGGCTTTTATTTCAGTTTAAGTTGACAGAAGAGATTTTTATTGCACTCTTCTGTTAATAAGAGTTTTCTAGCAGCAGATAGTTTCAGTGGTGTGAGACTCTGCTTGGTCTACCATTAAAACTAGACATAAATTACTTGTACAGAGAGTTCTAAAGACACATGGACTTGGTATGACATCCAGCAGTGAAAAAGCCTCTATTTCCCCACAGGGCTTTTTGGCCAATGTAACTGTTACTTATCATGTAACTGAACTTATCAAAAATGAAACACCATCTGAAAACTCCGTTAGGTTTTACTTTACTCAGTGGAGCCAAAGCCATTAAACAGAATAAATGCTCATCATCATCAATGGGGAAAAAAATTCTCAGTCCCATTTCTAACAGTCCAATGCCCGTTAATTTTCAAAACACACAGAACAAATATCTGGAATTCTTCCAGTGACTTTTAAAAGAAATAAACAGTCAGTGCTCCTTGAAATGAAAAATCTGAGTGGAAGTACAGTTTGAGGGTGAGAAGAACAAGGCAACAAATCTGTATCAAAAGACAGTAAGAAAGGAACTCACAGACTCTTGCAAAAATACTCTTTTGTTTGACAATTTAGAGAGGTGTACTAGCATATTTGTCTTCATTCTGCTCTCTAGAGATTTTGTTCAGAGATCTTTCCCTTCCAGGTATTCTTACAGAAGGTCACTGCTGTTTCTGAAGCGTTTGAAACCCTACCTCCCCTGTTCCATCCGCCCCAAACCACACTTTTCTAGGTAGAATATATGCATCGAACCTTCTTTTTCTGCCTCCCCAGTCCTTATGATACAAAAAGTTAACTTTTCATTTTCATGAAAAATGCATCATTTTTTTCCACAGTATTTTATGAAAAGCAAAAGCTGGCAGACTTTCCTTATGAACATATGGATCTCACTGATAAGGCTATCTCAAGCACTTTGTGCTATGGTATGCAGTCTGTGCCACCTCAGGTGGTAGTTAAGTAGATCCAAAGCCAGTTGCTAGGGGTCATAAGTTGACAGACCTGTGGTTAACAGACTTGTGACTGGTGGCCCAAGGTTGTGCTGTTATGCAAATATTCGGCAGGCTGTAAGAACTCTTCCACTAAGAACAGCAACTTTGATATGTGCTAATGTTCAAAACCCTGTGTGACTCTACAGTTATTAATTAGCATATACAACAAGCTGCCTGCCCTCTGAAGTGCATTCAATCCCTACAAAAAAGACACTGAAGGGCAGGGACCTACTACACCAGGTTAAACTAAACAAGCTGCAGGTGCTTTTTCCCACCATTAAAAAAAAAAATTTAAAAAGCTTGTCAAGTGCTTTTTAGCACCTCATCAGACCCCTCAAATCATTCTACACATAATAGAAAAACATTTCCATAATTACTAATGGTCCCCAGAAAACTCACAGAATAAAAAATGCATACCTGAAACATAACTCCTCCTTCAAGGCCTCTTTCCTTCAGTGCTGTACTGGACTGTGGGAGTGTATCTACCTCTGGAGGCAGCCCTGAACGGTCACCTGGAACCAGGTACCAAGCTTCTCCTGTGCGGATGGCCAAGTCCTTCAACACAGCTATCAGAGGTGCTGCAGCTTCTCTCTCACTCCCTCTCTGCACTTGGAGGTTGCTCAGAGCACAGGCAGTGAGCATTTGTCACTACCCTGGTTTTGAGGGTTCTCAGCTGAGAAGGGGTGAGACCTCTGGTGGCCACAAAGCACAAAAGGACCATTTCTGTATTTTAGCTCAAAAGCCTTAAGCACACACCATTGTGTCTGAATAAATGGCCTCAGCTTTCAAAGCAAAACAAGGGGACACCCATTGGCTCTGAGTATTGAGATCCAGGAAATCACTTCTGGAATGGAGCTGCTACAGCTAACTATGAAAAGAAACTACAAGAAGGAAACAAGTGGCTTTTGCTCCAGAGAACAGAGGCTTCTGAAGGACAGAAGTGGCTCAACTTCACTGTGTGCAACTGAGACATCTCTGCATGCAGAAAATACAGCTGTCCCTCTTGAAAGCAGCAGGTTCCTCTAACAGTAGTCTTAAAAATTCTATATTTACCAAATACAGCAAAAACTGAGGTTCTTGCAGCTCCACATACATGACTATTTTTACCGCTCCATCACTAACACTCAAGAAAACCACAAAATGTCTTACATGTTCTAGAAAGCCCAAAACTAGAGATCTAAATAATTTTATACAGTTTCCTCTGCTAACTGATCAGTCATTTCATTTACCATGGTTCCATTTACAATGGCATGATACTCTCAGTACAGACCCTGTATTAGTAACTTTGGGAGATCATATATCCTCCTGTACATTATACTTTTTCCAACATTATGCATGTCAAATGGAATAGCTCTATGAATTCACTCATTAGAATTAAAGAACAAAACAAAACAAAAAAAAGCTTTAAATGTAGGTCAGTATTCGCATAACAGGGCAACCTTGGGCCACCAGTCACAAGTCTGTTAACCAGTTAACCACAGGTCTGTCAACTTATGACCCCTAGCATGACACACTATGTTTGGTAATTGATCTGCCTCCACCAACTGGCTTTGGATCTACTTAACTACACAGCCGCCTGCTTTATGTTATTCCAGATGTCCTGTTGAATTTCTTCCTTGCAGAATAACCAAACTTCAGGAAAGGATCTCGAATCTCCATTTTGTTGATTTGCTCATAGGAATACAAATCCAGGCACAGACACACACTTTGCAGGGGACACTACATACTTAAGTACTGACTTGCACTACCACTGGTTTGCAGAGTGCTCCTGTGCCAGACTCAGAAAAGCCATCCTTCCTGCTTTGATCCAGATGCAATGCAGGGAAACAGCATTCCAGATGACAGAGTAGAATTACATATTCCCAGCTTCTCATGATCATGAGCTTTGAGTTACTCACATTTCAAAATCAGACTTCGCTTGTTGCAGATTTCCGAAGACTTAACTTTATACGCTGAAGCTTTTAAAGGCCCAGCATGAAGTAAGACAAGACTAAAGGCTGAGCACCAGGATCGGAACCCCATCCTTATGTTGTTTTCTCTTGAATTACATGACTAGGACTAAACCAAATTTAGCATTTCCTGTCCTTTGCTAGCTGAGGGGCTCTAAGCTAAAAATTAGAAAGGCTTTTCCACACTTCAAAACAGTAAAGCTAATTAAATTCAATTTTAATAGCAATACATTACAGCATAGTTTATGTATATAGAGTAAAAATATTTAAAAGACAAAAGACAACTAAATTACCTAAGAGTTTCTTTTTTACCAAATAATTGTTATATTTAGACAATTCACATGCACACAAGATACTTCAATTATATTTAACAAAGCACTGTATGTAGCTCACAAGGTTCATCCCTGGGAAAAACATTTTAGAAAATACTGATGTAACACAATTTTTCTTAGGTTTTCTGTTGAGCGGATACATCCCACCCTAAAAAGGCTGTGACTGAGCACAGTTCCAAGTAGAACAGGAAAATGTCACACCTCTGAGCTAGATGGCCACAAGTTGTAGCAAACTGCTATAAAGATAATGCTCAGTGACAGTCTCTGCACCTACCCCTCAAAAATAATAGCAAAGTACACCAGCAATGACACTGTGAGGAGACTCTTGAGCAGGCTCTGGCACAAGGAGCTGCAGGTAGAACCCAGGTCCATACTTATGCTTCTGGATCACCCATGTTTCTGATACGGGGTACATTGTGTACAGAGCATGATCACAGACCCCTGTGCATACACGAGGCCCAGACCCACAGCCAGGTCAGCCACTCCTTCCCATCTTCTCAGACAGCCAAAGCCCATTCTCCACTCCATCAGGGCTCTCTAAGGCTTCTCCTCAATCCACCCTTCCCTCAGCAAAGTTACTCACTGTAATAAGGACCATGACTTCTAATCCATTTGAAACCTTCATGTTCTCAACTCATCAGGAGCCCTGCCTCAGGACCAGACTTCTGCCCCTGAGCCTCAGCAACATACATACCTGGTCACTCCAGCACAGGTACAGGTCTGGCCATCCCCCACAAGCCTCCGATCCTTTATACCCCACCTGGCTGAAGTTTGCTATAATATCACTTCATCAGGCTCATGATCACTTACAGGTGATGCTTCCCTGCCAGCCCTGCCCAGTAACAAGGCACACTTGACCCTCTTTAACGCCTCTCACTGAAACACACATGGTAAAAATTATGTATTACCTACCATCTGAGCACTAAAGTTGTAAAAGTTTGAAGTTTATGTGAAGACAGAGTAGACATTTATGTGAGCAATACAGAATGTCAGCCAGTTACAGTGATCATATAAAAATGAGAGGGGGAAAATAAATGCCTCCGAGTTGATTCTCAACGGAACATTGTTAAATATATACCCTGCACATACAAATTCCTTGATTTACATACAAATATAGATAAGAGCAATACCTCTTTATTACAAGAAAAAAGGAGCAAGACAGCATAGACCACAACACCCTCTGCTGTTGAGGGCAGCAACAGCAGAGCTGCTGGGGCCGACAGTCCCTGGGCTTACCTCGCTGCCGAGGGTGCGGGACACCGGTTTGAGCTGTGGGGACCTCGGTCCTGAGGGGGAAGGACGGTCTGTCGGGGCCCATCAAGCCCTCTCGGACCAAAAGGCGAGCCGGTGCCACGGCGACGGCTCCTCCGCAGCCCCAAAGCGGCCCTCCCGCCACCTGCACCCCGATGAGCCCCCCTCACCCCCAGCGGGCCGTCCCTGCGGGGCAGGGGGGCACAAACCCACCCGGTGCCGCCGGCCCCGGCCCGCTCCCTCCCGCTGCCCTGAGGCGCTGCCGCTTCCCGCCGGCACGGGCTCTACAGCTGCGGCTGAGGGGCCTCGCCTCAGGCTCCGGCCTCGGGCTGGGGGAAACACAGACACACACACGTCCGGTTTTCCAACATTTTATTAGCAAATAACAAATATCTCTGCTATTTTTGACAGTCTATACTATTTCCAGGCAGGAAAAAAAAATCACTCTTTCTCCTAATAAAAAATATATGTAGATTAAAAAACATCATCACTAAACAAGAAAACTAGCCAAATAGCCACACTTTAATAAAAATACTCGTGGGCTTCTGTGTTTTTTTTAACTGTGCTTTTTCTTTTTTTTCTCACACTATCTCCAGGTTCCCTGATGCAAAACAGAATAATACATATAAAATAGATTTTTTTTTCTCCCAGCAAAGCAGATTCTGTAACACAAATTATTTTAATGTTCCCTTTCCTTCCATGTAGGTGGTTGTTTTTTTTTTTTTTTTTTTTTTTTTTTTTTGGTTGGTTGGGTTTTTTTGGCCCTTTACTGAAAGGAACCTGTAGGCTGTTGTTCAAAATGGTGGTGAGTATCAGACCAAGCCCTGCTAGGAGTAGGTGTCCTGCCAGTGCTGGAAGCAGCACAATTACACTGTGCCCCCCTGAGCAGGCTGAGCTTCACCTCATGGAACAGACAGGGTGACGAACACGGAGACTACTACAGCTGGGAAAACACTGTAAACTTCCTCATGCATCACCAACACTGGTCCTGAGAACAAGAGATTCTACACTCACAGCACGCTCCTACCTGGAACACTCAGGGAAGTTTGTATGGACATGAGTGCTGCATGCTGTGGTTTCTGTGCAATGAAGTTACTTGGGAGCCATGTGTAGTGACCGACTGCCAGAGAGAAAGGCCTGACCTTAGCTCACCTGGGCACAAAGATAACTGAAGACTGAACAGTGAGCTGTCTGTAATGTCTTTGTTAAACAACACCTTTATAAAGGTAGAATTAATAAGCCAGAGCTTCACACAGCCTTGCACTCTGTCTACCTTTCTGCTGTGTCCCATCTTTCTCAATAGTTGCTAGGATTTTACATTACAGTAATTCCATCCCCATGACAGCACAATCCGGATCCAACAACCTAACACCTGTTTTAATCGCGGCTTAATTTTCAGAAGTGTAATTTACATACACATTCCAGTCTCAAATTTGGAAATCAATAGTGTTTTTAAAGTCCAGAAACTCAGAAAAATACCGCTGGCTTGGAGTCTGTTTGGTTTTCCACATCCTTGGGAAAGCAGGAAGCAAAATTTGGTAGGTAAGCTAGGCGGCTTTTTATCCAAATATATATTTTTTAGTGTTCTGTTTATGAAAAATTCCCTCCAGACACTGCCATGATTAACCCCAGTTGGCAACTAGTCCACACAGCCGCTTGCTCACCTTTCATTGGCCCTGGTGCGGAGCAGAATTGGAAAGCAAACCTCGAGGGTTACTTTGAGATAAGAACAATTTTGTAATTGAACTAAATCAAAATATTATAATAATAATTACGAATAATGGAAAGGAAAAGAGAGGAATAAACCCCAGGAAAAACAAGTGATGCACAACACAACTGCTCACCACCCACAGACCAATGCCCAGCCCATCCCTGAGCAGTGACCTGTAGCTCCCAGCCAACTCACCCCAGTTTACATACAGAGCATGGCATTCCATGGGCTAGAATATCCGTTTGCCCATACTGGGTCAGCTGTCCCTGGCTATGGTCCCTCCCAGCTTTTTGTGCACCTCCTCACCAGCAGAGCTTGGGAAACTGAAAAGTCCTGACTTACAGTAACCACTACTTAGCAAAAACTAAAACATCAGCATATTATCATCAACATTATTCTCATACTGAATCTAAAACACAGCACAGTACCAGCTAAGGAGAAAATTAACTCTACTCTAGCTGAAATTCGGATACACTGAAACCTCAGGTTTCCCTGTTACCACTCCTTCTTAATACATACATTACTGCAACACTTTTTGAGGATTCTGTCTCAAGAATTACACAGAAAGGTTAGAAATATATATTCTAATTGAATATTAAGATAAACCCATGCCCTGCATCTCATTTGACCAGCATACAGACTATGGCAGCACAAGATATAAAATAAAAAGAAATTAAATAAGTAGTATAAAAATGCAGTGCCATATTTGCAGAAACATTCACTCTTCAGCTTCCACAATTCATATATCCACATTCTCTTTCCTTTCCTCCAACCTTCCCAGTCCAAGATAAGCTCCACAAGATAAGCTCCCTCTCATACTCACTCTTCTCCACTGCTTTTTTCCTCCTACCCCCTCCTTCATTTTATGTTTCTTCCATCAAATCCTATGTTCTGTGTCTCTTCTCCAAAGCTTCTCATACATTTCTTTCCTTTCACAGAAGTAATTTCTTATCAACCGCATTTTAGTCTCCAACTAAGCAAGGATACAAAGTTACCAATATAAGTAGCATATTTTTATTTCTTTCTTAGAAACTGGAAGCCATCAAAATTAACCTGATACTAGTTATCAACACCTGCTCTAAAACGTCAGTCTAGAGGTGACAAGTTTAAAGCCAAACAAAATCAGTTTCCTCATCCATCTATAGTTGTTTCTAACAGACTTGCTTTCTGATTTTTAATTCCTCAAATGGCAAAATAAATAGGAACTTCTAACAGCAAATACATTCAATGAAAAAATACCCTAGTCTGCACATTTTTTGGTACCAATTGAACAATACTGGCTTAGAAACTAATATATTTAAAATTATGCAACTTCCCTGTGCAAAGATACTACATCAATATCAAAGTGCTTATTTCCGCAATTTTGGATACAACTCCCTGAATCAAATACAGACATCTGCAGTCTGGGTTACATGTAAACAGCACCTATAAAAATAGGTGTTAGAGACTCCAATTTGCTGAAAATAAATAATATTGACAACAACAACTAAGTCTAATAAAGACTATTTCTTCACATGCTTTAGGTTTCTAAATGCCCTTTTCTTGGTGAGGCATCCTCTCATCATTCCATGAAAATGTTGTATCTGGGTGCATGTAAATCACTACAGAACTTTTTTCTCTTTTTCATCCAAAAATTGCCTTAGCCTACCTCAGTGCTACAGTCAGTTGCACTCACACTAACAATGGGAGTTGTGCTAAACCTCAGGCAGAGACCATGGCCAGAGCACAGTTCTTGTTGCATTTCAGAACTATTTACTGCCAGGTTCACAAAATCAAGGTTATGATATGTAATGGCATTGTGATCTTCTCTTCAGTGGCAACAATAACAGAGTACTGCACACAGCTGTCTGTGTATCTGACACAAAACCTGTCAGATACCTGCCATCAAATGTTTATACTATTAACAAATATAAAAATTTAATTTAAAGAAAATCCTTACAACTCACTAGCAATTGCCTGACTGAAATAATAATGCACACAGTCTCAACCACTGTGTGGAATGTGAATTACTCTGCAGTAAAAGATTATCAGTAGAAACCCTACACCCTGAGTGCAGTTGACATCAGTATCACTGAAGCCTCACTGAAACACTCAAAATATAAAAGCACTCCAACTGGTGCTTGTGCTGTAGCATTTCCCTGGGAATCTTTATTCCCAATTTTCTAAAATGCTTAGTAGACATTTAAGACCATCATCCAGTTGTTGGTGTAGTTTGAGAAGCAAGAAGCATCATACTAAGGACTCAGACAAGAAGTCCAAGTCTGCTGCCAGGGCTGCTTGCTTCAGCAAGGATGAAAGTTTTCTGTCTCCTGCCCATGGAATTCTCATCCCATTATGATATGCTGCTTCTCCTCTGAAGAGGGGCTTTTCTTTGTGAAAGATCCTCACTGTCACTTTCACAGTTTGTCTGAAATAGAAAGGCCACAAAGTCTCTCATGTAAATGAGATACCATGCTCTTAAACACGCTGTTCCAATATTATTAGTATCATCTATTGAGAAGAGCAGAGCTGATAAAACCCTTAAAGTTTCAATTCGGAAGGTCACAGGCAGTGCCAGGGTCCCCCACCCTCCATCACAGAGCTGGGCACAAGAGCAGTGAGCTCCCCTGCAACTGCTCGGATCTTGGTCACACCACATGGTCACTGCCTGGGATCCAGACATCATCTGAAAGCTCCTTGCTGCTCTTTATTCAATAATGTGCTTAGCCCCTAGAGGGTCTATTAAGTCACTGGCTCCCCCTGCACAAGATTCCTGTCACAGTAAGAGAACATACAGAAGCATTAAAGACACAAATGATGCCATGGTCCCCTCTGGTTTCCCACTCCAAGCCACTGCTGTCCTGTTGGGCTGTGCATCCATGTAAGGACAGCAAAAATGACTACAAAGAAAGACCGGTTCTTTTCTTCTTCCTGTGTGAGGAACGCACCTACCAAACTCTCATCCTGTGTCAGGATCTTCTTCACCAGCGAGCGCGATAAGTGGTTGCACAGTGAAACAATGCGGTACGAAAGCTGTGCAGAGAGGGAGGAAAACCAATTTGATCACACATACCCAGTGCAGACATACCCAAACACATTTCATTCATTTACTGCCTATTACAATTTTACATTCAAGTTCTATCTTGCCCTCTGATCCCATCAGGCTTGGGAAGCCACATGTGAGAAGGATTAAAGACTCATTGTCATACCTTCCATCGCCTTCTAGCGTATTGCCTTTTGAAGTTTTCCATGTTGACAACAGATGATTTCCGAACCAAAGACTGTTGCTTGTCCATGGGCTGGAAGATAAAAGAGCAATTTTATTCTTCAGCTCCCTTTGGTGCATAAAATATGGAAGATATCTCATGTGCACTGGAGCTGGCTGAAAGAAAGCTGGGGAAGCTGCAGATTCACAGGTAAAAGCAGAAGAAAAAAATTAAATCTAGCCCACTCTGGGCCTAGACAGGACCCTTTTGATCGCAAATAAGATCCTAAAACTAGTGGGTGCTAAGGCTATGCTTTCACTTTGCAAAGTTGCTAAGGTGCTTCTTGTGCACACCTGCCACATCTCCCTTTTCTCGAAATAACATCACTGTAATAAAATGGAACAAAGGTAGCTGGCATGTAGTATTAGTGACAAGGATAGATGCTACTTGAAAAAACTTCAGCTTTGTCCTTTAACCATAGCCAGAGTATGAGAGCACAATGCATTGACACCTAGGCAATAAAATAATTGCAATATCTGACGATGGAAAAATAGGAATAAAGAAGAATATAGATCAGAATTCAGACATGTGCCTAATGCTTTGGATGTCAACCTGGTGTTAAGGAACAGATGTTCCAAAAATCCTGACACAGTCCTTCTGAAAATGAAGCACATTTCAATCCCAAAAGTACATCAAAATTTGCATAAACCATAAAACCAAATTTGACAGATTGCAAGAAATAAATGGTTCAAAACCAGATCAAACATGAGTGAAAAGAGAAATGCCAGTAATCAGCCCTTCAACGAGTATGGAGTGACAACCATTCCAGCCATTCTGATCTGCATATGTAGGAGGTGGATAATACAGAAATATTTCTACTGAACTGGACCGGAATGCAGCCAAGTCATGCACCTGAAACATCAAGAGTACCAAAGAAGAATGGAAAACACATCAGTGAGGATTTAAACATCTTTTTCAGCAAAATAATTTAAAATGTTTGAGACAACAAATTCACTTTTCTCCTCAGATTCTGTAGGTTTAGCATTTTTGCAGGTATCTCAGCAGCACTTCAAGGAACCAAGGTATCAGCTGGGCCCCCTTCTCGTTTAGATGTATACACCATTTGCATCCAACAGAACTGGGACAATTAAGCATTAAATATAATTTCCTCACACTGCAAACAGCCAGCATGGTGCAACAGGCAAGCAGAAATCAATCTGAAATGGAAAAAATGTCATGGGCTAAATGTCAGCTGTACAATCATTAGGAAAAATTTCCCAGTGCCCTTTCAGCAGCAGAACCACTGCTGACTCACTTTACTGCAGACTGCTAATAACTGCTAATAACCACATCTTCATTTTCAGTGTCCTGCAATCCAATGACCTTGTCATTCTCTCAGATCATCAGGATCTCTTCTCAAAAGCAGTGTGTGATTAGCCTCAAGGATGGAGTCACAACAACATTACCCTCACCAAAACATGCTCAGGAACCAGGTGGCCTCATTCAATGCTCCTCATTGTGCCAGTGCATTTGTTCTTAAAGAAAATCGATATGAACAAAGAATATGAGATTATGGCTGAGGGGAGGCAGACTCTTTTTCTTGAGAGTGTTTTCTACAAATTTTAACTCCCACTAGGCTTTTAAGTTTCATTTTAGGAATTATAGCTCTCTCCCCCTGACAATAAAATCCTGTGTTGCAGTTCTCCTGGACAGTTTTTGAGCTGGGTCTTCCAGCTCAAAGGAACCTGCAGAAGCATTCTGAAACAATAAGAAATGGACACATGCAAAATGCTCAATACTATTTGTCACAGTAGAGCCCAATTCTCCCCAGCCATCAGCACCACCTTGCCAGGGTCACATCCTAGCTTATCTACATAGGAGCTTTTGAATATTTTACATATTGTGCCAAGAACAGTGCCACAGAGAGTGCATGCAGTTTCCATCCTCCTTCAAGTACAATGATGGGAGCAAAAATATCCCAAGTGAATAACTGTTTTCACAATTCTGAATTTGCATCAGTCTCTGCACATCTTTGTGAGGACATGGCAGTAAATGGGTCCACTGTACTCTGCAAAAATTAGATGACAGTATGCTTGTACCTTCTTATCTCAAAGTAGGAAACATTATTCTTAATCATGTTAGGAAGAACAACAATTCAGTTTATTTAGGTCATTAACTTCTCTGCAAAAGGAGGAGGGAGGAGCGGCAGTGAAAGATACACTCTAATGTATATATTTAAAGATTCACTCTAGCTGGACTTGAGTTATTATCTCACTTGTAGTTGCACAACAGTCACCTTGCAGCAAATGCCCACAGAAACGTGGCATCTTTTTCAGTCACTAACCACCAGGGAACAACTGCATCCTGCATAAATATTTATTGTGTTCAAAAATTAGATTAGTACATCTGTGCATGTAAATACAGTATAACCAAACCACAGCAGGTCATGATTCAAGGTTGGGTTTTCTTTTACTTTTTAAAACCCAAGGAAAAAAATCTTTATAACAAGAACACTATCTCAAATGCCACACCATAGATTTAGTTGTATCTTTGTAATCTTCTTCACTGTAGAAAACAAACCAGAGGACTATACTATCACTTTGTCAAAAATTGACATTTGCACTGCAAAATTACAGAGTCATTTGACCATTACAAGTTCCCAAAGGTGTCTTTTGAATAGGATTTCTTTGGTACAGGACAGGAAACTCAGCTATCGATTAATCCTTTAGTTTAAAATTCACCTTACCTTTGATGGTAAAAGAGTTCGCCCTGCACAATTGGCCTAAACACTAATCCTAATATTCTTCATTGTAGCCATTTCACAGCGAATTTCCACAGTACAAGCTAAATTACCACACAATTAGCTTTAATTTACAGATTTAACCTTTGCAAATATTTGTATCATAAGGTGTATAGAACTGCTTGTAGTAGGGCTATCCAAATGTTTCCTTCAGCCAACCAAAAATTCTGTAAAGGGAATTTTTATTAGTTTCCAGGCACTCAATTTCTAGTAAGTACAGACTGTCTTATTCTTTATTCCACATTAATTACCAACTAATCTTTAGGAACTGTAATACATGATGCAGAGTAAAATATAGGCAATACCAAAGGTTTTTGCATTAGATGTGTCCAAACCACTGTGATAATCTTGTTCCTGCAAGTTCAGACTGAACACAGGAAAAAAAACAAAACCACTTCAACACCATAAACCACTGGGAGATTATGGCCTTGGTCAGCAGCTTGTGCAATATATCAGAACTTTAATTCTAGGTCATGTTTTTGTGTAGAATCTATGCACTGGAACCTTTTTAAACTGATGTACATTGAAACAAGCAACAAACCTTGCACTTAGCCTGATCTCAGTGTTACTGATGGGATACTGTCGCATCAAGATTCAACCCTGCAAGGAATTTTTCACAGCACGATCTATTTAACAGCTCCATTAGTGATTCATTAATATCTTTGTTGAAAACAGAGTCAAAGTTTCCATTCACACAGGTTTCATTTTCCCGTTGAAAACTGCTCATTAAATCCTGTATCCACTTGATTTCCTCAGAAAGTTCCTGTCTAAGGGACTCATACTGGCTCTGCAGCTCAGCGTATTTCCCGCACATGCCTGCGAGACTGGCACTGACAGCCTCACTATCATCATACAAATGCCTTTTCAGGGACTCCATTTTACGGTATTCATACTTCAGCTGGGACAGCGTGTGCCTCACACTTTCACTCTCTTCTTTATACCAAGCTTCTTTCTCATTATAAATGGAAAGCAGAACATCTATGTCCTCCTGCAAGGAATTGTGGGATGCAGCCAACGTGATGAAACCCTGCTCCACACGGGAAATGTCCTCTACAATGCGGGCAAAGTGCTCAAAGTTGATGTAGGTGTTGTTGGGGGGCATGCTCGAGTGGCACTTTATGGTGTACTCCCTCAGGTGTTTTGTCTTCAGCTGTGTGTTCTCCACCTTCTTGTTTTCCTGGACTTTGGTTTCATCTTTCAGCTGGTGAGTCATCAGACAGAGGAACCAATATTACTCAACATTTACAAGACTGCAGCAATTCAAAAACCCTACACAAAAGATGCAGCCTGAGCTTCCACAATGCTGGGAGATGTTCTGCTCACAAAGATTTTCCTTCATGCATTTGATTAAAAAAAACAAACACCAAACACATAAGCCCAGAACTGAATGTGAGAAGTGATGTGCATTCATTCCAATGTGATAAGTGCAAGCAACATAGCTGCAACTTATTTTCATGCTAATTTTTAGTAATTACCAGCGTCAAAGCGATCAGTATTTGTACAAGGAAAACCAACAACCCTAATACCACTCCAACTAACGTTTTGTGCAATGCAAAGCAAAACTGAATTTCAAAAATCCTCATTAGTCATGCTGAGACTAACTAAATGTATTTTCAGTAAGAGACTTATCCACATAAGCAAGCAATGTTTATGATGAAAAAATACATACAGACACACAAATGTAAGCAAACTAGAACACGGGGTACACAGCAGTTCTCTCTCCAAAGAAATTGTATTTTCTATATTGATTGCAGTCAACTCTCAATTCAAGAACTCATGAAAGCCAACACACAGTATATGCCCATGTAAATAGAGAGAAATGGAAAAATGCAAAGCCCAGTCCAATATGGGATACTGAAATATGCAATAAACATCAGAGCTTTGTTACTCTCTTTTTGAAAGTTCCCATAATAAAGGAAGTAATTTGCAGAAATCCAAGGATTTGGTCAGACCCAAGCGATTTCCTCCCTGCACATCTCTTTGAGTCACCCAGCATCAAAGTACTTAGGGGGCAGTTTTCCATTTAACACACCAGTAAGAGTGAGAATATGATCTCTGCTTTGCTCATGGAGAAAACCAAGATATTTTTCTTTATTCAGTCTTACCATTATCCATGGATGAGACAGAGCTTCCTGAATTGTAAGCCGCTTCCTAAAAAACAACAACACAAAAAAACCCCAAAGACTTGAATGATAAGTACTTGGTACAGAAATCCATTAACCCACACTCTTCCTGGGCTTCCTATGAAGCATTTATCAGGATTATTCCAGACAAACTCTAAAATTTCAGGGTTACGTTTCTCCCTGAGGCACACCGCTTGTGTGCAGTTTAGTTACTGTTCTAAACTTCTGTAGGTAACTGTCCTTACTCCACACAACTTTAATTCTTATTTCATCAAAATCTACCTGTAGTTTTGTGCAGCCTTCCATAAGAAGTTGTACAACACTCATTTGTTTTGTTCATGTGACGTGCTTAGAAAATACATTCTTGCTATACACCTTTGATACATCTCTGTCTAAATCAACAGTAATTATACCAGAGGTAATCAACAGTAATTATACCAAAGCTGTCCTTTGGAACACTTCAGTATTACAGCACTGAAGGAGCTGCTGTTGCCTAAAAGCAACATTTCTGAGAGGAATACTGCAACCCTAATCAAAGTGGATCAAACCTAACTTCCCTGTGCACTGTAGCAGTTTGCTCCAACAGCATGTTAAGAGCACTGAGAATCAAAGGCAGAAACACATGGGACAAATACCAACAGCACTGACTTCTCCTTGGAGCTGCAGGACCTGTGTAAAACTCTCATCAAACACCTACTCTACCCCACACTGAGGCCTGATGATTTGCAGAAATTTTCACTGAACAGCTCCTTCTCTCTTGTAGTTATTTTCTCCCCTAATGAAGCCATTAGAAAGAATCACAATGGTCTGACTTTCCTCCAGGACAAAGAAGGTTATAGGGAAGGATATGCTACTTCTGTGTGCATTTTATTAAAAGCAAGAAAAACTAAAAAAAAAAAAAAAAAAAAAAAAAAAAATATATATATATATACTGAAAACACTGGTTCGTGTAACCCAGGAACAAAGATCTGCATAGCTATTACACCCTAGGTGACTGCTACAGATACAGAGACTTGGAACAACTCCATATCAGCACATGTACTGATTTTTCTGGCACTGCACCACTGGGGGCATATTCTGGGATGGTATCACCTCCTTGGAAGTAGTTCATAAGAAACTGAAATAGTGGAATGGTTGTTACCCTGAACTCAAGATTGTACACATCATTTTCAGCCCTTCAGCTACACTCCATTGTGCCATCTTGACTCAGGTGAGAATTCAGTTCTGAACATGGCATTTAGCTGAGGAGATTTGGTCCCTCTCCTCAGGGTTTCTGGATGCAGTTATTAACTAGGGTCACAGCAGCGTCCTCCTGTATTGCTCTTGACTGGTAATACAGACTGCAAGAAAAGTTTTTCATTTGTCAAGCCACATTTCACTAGATTTATTTTAGAGATTAATGGGTCTTTCTGAATGTCTGCTTACCGTGTATCCTTCACCAGTAGTTTCTGAATAAAGTCTTTTGCCAGGTCACTAGTATTGCTGAAAAATTCTTCATCAAAATCATAATTCACAGCTGTGATGTTGGAAAGTGTTTCTTGTTTAGTTTCTCCAAGGAAAGGTGATGCACCACTAAGCCTAGATAAGCCAAAAAGAGGAATCAGCTGGTAAAATAAATAGCAGAAGTTCCCTAATGAAATTACACTGGCTGTGGAATATACTCTTGGGACATTTGTGGTTCTTGTGTTGAAGCAGTTCTGCCATGTAGGAAAAAACATGGCCAGCTTTGGCTCACTACACCTGTGGCTTACTTAGCTGAGCCAGACTTGCATGGAAAGTCTCTAGTGGAGCACTAATGCATGCACACAGAGAGAAATGCACAGACTCTCCTCTCCTGAGTGTCTCATTTAAGTCATTGCTAATCAAACTAGAAAAAGTTTCAGCTCAAGAGAGACTTTATCCCTGTGAACCCACAAAGACTACCCGGCTGCAGCTTCTATAACCTTCAAGTCGATAATGTAGTATTTCTGTAGTTTTTCTTCATTAAGGAAAACTTCTGCCCACACTTCTTTTCTCTCTGCAAAGCTGCTGATGAGTTCCCTGCACAGTGGGTTCAACCAAGAGACCTTTCTCAGCTGGAAGCAAAATACAACATATGATCAGAAGCCAGGCACATGACCTTGCCTAGGAGCCAGCTCCACTGGAGAAGCAGGGCCATGCTGCTCAGTAAAGGGAATCCACAAGAAAAAGGGCTTTGGTTGCAATAAAATGCAATAATACAATTTTTGTGTTGTTTCTGAACAACACAAAATTTCTTTTGCTTGGCACTCTACTCCAACTGCAAGAATGTAATGGAGACAGCATCTTAATAAAATGCCATTAAGCAATCTTGACTTAAGAAAAAGGTTTTCTTCTGCTTTGCCCGTCTCTCAGCTGTGACTGTCAACCTTCATCTTTGATGGCTCTGCACCTCTGCTCCATAAAACTTGTGTCAGAACAGAGTCATCCCAGACCCCTCCTGCCCTGCCTTTCCTCCAGGCTCCTTCTCCCCCAACACAAAGGGATACTTACTTGCAAAAGTCTGGTTTACGGGAAATGTTATTTACACCAAGGAGATTGATCTCACCCCTTTTTTTATAATCTGCTGGGCTATTTTTGTGCTTATCTATTATGTCCAGCTTTGGTAACAGTTTCAGGATGCAGCAGGCTCAAAACAGGACTGCAGCAAACTCCCAGGAACTAAACTGAGATTTTGAATACTAAACCATTTGCTTACATGATCCCACTCTCAACAGACTTTTTATCTTGTCTGTATTGCCACTACAAGGTTGACTGGGAATATTGGGGGATAAGCAGAAAGTTAGATGGGACCACCCAAGCATTTCAGCTCAATCCCCAGCTACCACATGTGACTTTATCCACAGAATAAACAATGAAGTGCATAAAGTGCTCCCTCCTCCCTCTACAATCACACAACACAACCAAGGCATCTGACACAGGCAAGAGAGCATGAGTGAGGCCCTCCAGTTGTCTTTGACGCAGTAAATTTAATCCCATAAACCACAGTCAGTCTCAGTTCTTAAGGGGTTTTACATACTTCCTCTTAAGCCTTGGTTTCATTTCTGCTGGCTACAAATAGGCACCTCTCCACAGACCATGAGCTTTGCTCCAAAACTGAAGTTTGGAAACCTGCCCTAGGGCCTTAGCTTCTTTTCCCTGTCCCCAAATTATGCCAGGAAGCAGCTATAATTCCACCTTCTGGCCCTTTGTTGGAATTCAAAATCAACAGTGCTCTATTCTCTGATTTTTTTTTTTTTTCTCTTTTGGATTCAGTTGTGAAATCTGTGAAATGGGAGGATCCTCAAATCCTAATATCCAATGCAAATGGCTTTTGTCATATCCTGACTCAGTGCCTGTAAACATGTACCAGCAGACCTCATAACCCACTGAATCACTGCAGAGCTACTGAATTGAGGACTTGGATGCATTTTGAACTCAACACCTGATGATGACATCCATTTAATTGCTGCCACATTTGCTAAAGTAGGTGGTATCATAGACACACCCCACTTATTCAGAACACTTCTGAGCAAAAGGCTTTAAAATTAGGAGACATAAGAGTTGAAGGCATGCAAATTCCTAGTCCCCAGACAGCTGAAATCTCCGCCCAGGACTCCATCTCCCACGCTGCGCACTTTCCCCCCCTCACCTTCTCCTCTGCCGGCAAACTTCCAGGTGTCTTCAGGAGCTCTGTTTCCTTCCCTCTACGTTAGGGGGTGGGAGGGGGGAACAAAGATATCTCAGCCTTCCTCCACCCTTCCATCCGAAGGAGCTGGCTCGGTTCCAGATCCTTCACCCCCAGCCTACCTCTCTCGGCTGCATGGCTTCCCCTCCTCCACCCAGCCACAGCAGGGGAGGTCTGCTCTCTAGGAACCAAAGAAACAGTTCTCCTAGGAGTACTTGCTTTTAAACCCCTGTGTTCTCAGAGGTGTGTCCAGCCCTCAGTGTTCACTCCAGATGCCAATACCCAAACGTGACACTACCAACTTCCTGAGAAAATTCCCTTCCATGTCAAACCACAACAATAGCCTATCATGCAAGCTGATCCCTTCCACGCTAAAAAGCATGCTCTTTTTTCTGATCATTTGTATGGAGACATTTTCCTACCTTAGTGACCACAACAATCATTAGTAGCCAGGCAGGTAAAACAGATCTCCTGTGCTAGATGCAGTACAGGAACTACTCCCTTACTCTGCTCCAGCACAGACCCCTCAGTATAACAGGAAGACCTGAGGAGCAGCAGGCTCTGTGCATCACTAATCACATGCTAAGTATTCCCACCTGCTGCTTGATCTCAACTCTAAGTTTTCTTCTCATCAAATAGGAACACCCATTTTACAAACTCACAAAGTTTAATGTCCTGACAAGTACAGGTGTGTCGGTGTAGATCAGAGTGCTGATAAAAAACAAGGGTCTGGACAGTATTTTAAATCCCTTTACCTGAGCTTGGGCTCAACCAATACCTCAAACTTTTCTTTGTAACTGCAGAAAAGGGAATTTGTTGCACTGAATCTGATTCTTCAGACCCTACCTCTCTTTTACAGCTTTTGGGGTCTAACACTTGTGCATAGGCCAAGATTTGTTTTCCGCACTGAAAAGACAATCCTTCCCCTTCAAGCCTCTGTACTTGTCCTGATGCCTGAACTGTGTAGTGCAAATCCAACTAATACAAGAGTGCACCTTCTTCAAGTCTGGCAGCAAGTTATTCCTCTGAGTATCACAAGGAACAGCCAAAGCCAGGGGTGCAACATTCCCAGCAAGCAGTGTTCACTTCCTGCTCCCCAGGAGTCAAAGGATTTCGATGGAAGTAGTTAGGATCAAGGATCACTGACCACTTCCGCAACTCTCATGTCAAATGAGAGTACAAGCAAGGAATGCTGTTCCTCTGTTGCATGCATCCATTGTCACACAAGCAGTTTCCCAAATTGTCAAGCTCCATCTTAAAAGTCGCAACTGCTTGTCCTCAGATGGCCACAGAAATTAATTTCTTTGAGAGCCTGAGTATGTCATAATTCCCTCCTTTTATTTATTTACCACCAGTTGACACACTTTTCTTCTAAAGGGAATCTGTATCTAAAAAGTATTCTGTGATCTATCTTGCCTTTATGCTTTACTCACCAACCAACCAACCTTTGCTTTACTAGGTTTAACAAACCTTTTCTTTTCTTCTGTAAACTGAATTCTCAGTTCCCAGGGTCCACTTCGCTGCTCCTCTTTCAGCTTAAATTCACCATTTTGAAATGGGTGACTTTACTTATGCCTAATGATCTAGGCTGCTTTACAAGCAAATAAAAACTTCACCGTTTCTACCTGAAATAACCCAACTTGTAAATGGGACTGTTACACTTTCTGTTTCTATGCTGTCATGCTGGTAGCTCACAGTCATTCCAGGAGCTATTAATCCTCTTGGCCTTTCCATCCTCTACCATTTGGAACTGATGAGATCCCATAAAATGCAGAAATGTCCAGTGATGCTGGGGACATTTGTTTTTCTTCTTCTCAGAATGCCCCTCATCTTTTACTCCTTATTTTAAATTGAAAAGGCCACAGGATAACCCCTGTCCTTTAGACAAACCCCTGCCCACCACACATGTGCAGGTCCCTAAACGATTGAAGGGAAGAACTGTTCTGTACTAGTGCAACAGACCTTTAGGAACATTTCTACAGGAGTGAATCTGTTGTACTCACAGTATGTAGGTGATGACTCCTATGCTCCTAAAAAACAAAAAATATTAATTGCAGGGGTTCTAAATGACCAGTATTCTTCCTAACGCGCAGAATACACACCATTCAATAGTAGCTGCAAGAGAGGCAGGAGAGCCATTGTGGCTTTAGATAACTGCTAACATCTCTTACAGAATGGGGTTTTGATGAAAAAAATAATTTTACATATAACAACAAGTAATGTGGATACTGGAAGTCTCTGTGTATTTCTATTCAGTGGGTACTTACTACAGTGCACACATGAAACACAGAGGAGCAGAAGCAGGATGTTTGATTTGGGGTAACCTCTTTTGCCTGCCTTCCCATTACATTCATATGCAGGTCTCCTCTGCATGAAGGGCTCTTATCAATAAAACTATCACAAGCTCTGCAGGAATATGTTTCCTTCTCAGAGTGCTCCTCTGCATGGACAGTGGCAAACAGTTAACTCTGGAACTGCCATCACTCCAGTATGTAATTTTGCAGAAATTTAATGTTTATCTTTTAATTTAAAAGAATGTATAAAAATAGAATGACAGAACAAAGACTCAACTATATTTAAGGGTTTTTTTCTTTTGTTTTGTTTTCATTTGTTGTGGTGCAATGGATTCTATTAAGAGCAAAATAAGAAAAAGTAATTGTACAGTAACCAGGAAAAGAAAGCATAAACACATTATAAAACTTACCACATGTCTGCAGCTAGTCCAAGTGGTTCATAGTTTATAATTTCTGGAGCTGTAAGAAACATTTAATCAAACAGCAGCAACTGAGGTCACAAATTTATACCAGACTGGAGTAGCAGGCCAAGAATTACCAAGAGGGAGAAAGCGGCGAGAGAGAAAAGTTAGTTACAGAATACATTGTTTATAATTTTACAGCCCAAATAGGAGTTCAAATTCACAACTGTTCAGAAGCAATTACGTAGAGTAACTTGGAGCAGAATGCAACTCAAGAATAAGGGTAAAGTCTGTAGGGAACACTGTTCTCCAGGACGGTTTTGATGAATGGAGACAAGAGATCTCTGAAGGTTGCTCTTAGAATATAGGGTTTATTAACAAAAAACGAAGTTATATAGTAAGTATACTGCAAATTACAACAAATAATAAATTATTTCACCTTCCAAGAATGCTGCTGCCCCTAAGCATGAGCTTTTGTTTTGTTTTTTAACTGGCTTTTAAATTGTTTTTTTAATTGGTTTTGTTTTTTAATTATAGCAAGTTTGTAAATGCCGGTCAGAAAGAGCTCTCGAGCAAGAGATTGAGATTACTTGTCAGACTACACTGCTATCCATGTCAAACTCTATTATCTTTATAAGAAACATTTCCTCATTGGAAAACATCCCCATATAAGACTGCATGCAAGAGAAAAGAACAAGAGTGAAATAAGTTGAAAAAAATTATATGTGACAGCTGTGTTTAATTAGAATATTAATTACAATTCTCTATTCTCTACACAGCCCCCAAACAAACCTCAAAATAGAAACTAGTAGAAAGGAGCAGGATTAACCTAAAATCCAAGCAAGACAGATCCGAATTACGACCAGTGAGGAACAAAAAGAGAGCCACACAGAAAAATGTAAGGGGAGATGAGGGTACTCAGCAGGTGCACAGTGTGAGGTGGTTTTATTTACAAAGCCATGACAGATACCCATGTAATTGTGTACTCATGTACCACGATGCAGAGATCTACTTACCCCAGGCAACAAGTAAAAAGATAATTTGTATATGCAGAGCTTCACAATCTCAATCCTGAATTTACATCTCTAAATATTTATTTGGCAGCAGCCTAATCTCATAGGAGTAGCACATCTGATTTACAGAAAGCACCTTTGCCTATTCCAGAAAAATAATGTAAACCTCTAGATTTAAGTGGTCTTGACAGAAATAAGATTAAAACTACTTCTATCCATCAATTTTTAATTTTGACAAGATGTCTCGACTTCCTCTGGAATTTGCAATGTAAGACAATGAAACATGTCACTCACCTACGAATTCTGGAGTTCCAAATATGCTTTTAAATTCAACTCCATCCTCTATTTTGTGAGCCAGGCCAAAGTCAATGAGTTTGATGTGCGGAATAGGGATATTCTTGTCTAGAAGCATGATGTTTTCAGGCTAAAAATGACAAAAGATAGATCTATGTTATTAAAATATTAATATCTTGAAAAGTAACAGAGTTTTCAAGTGCTTTTTTTTCCTTTGCATATACATCCTAAGCAAAACACCCCTGTGCTTAGCCATTTACAGTTCTTTTGATAGAGATAGCAGGCAGTTGAAGCAGTTCTGGTGTTTGCAGACAAAATGCTACTGCCCAGTCCTGAGTGACAGCTACACAGCTCAATATTTTTGCTGACAGCAATTTTACTGGTCTGTTCTTGAAATTTACACTTCATAATATTTGCTCGGTTGACTCTATACTGTATGGAAAGCCAATGGAAGATGTTTTGGCAAATGCTGAACCTATTCAGGAAAGGAAAAACTAACTCCTCTATGAGACTAAATTCACAGTTGCAACAAAGCCAGGAAAAGATTCAGGATTTATCAGCTGAACAGTCCAGAAAATGCAAACAGTTGGGATCAGAGGTCCTAGATCGTACCAAGCTATTACAAGAACATGTGGCATTCTCACAGCATTGTAAGAAAAAGCTGAAGCTTGAACCGTGAAATCAAAACTAACACGTTTAATCACAGACTTTACTTTTTTACCAGATCCAACATATTTCATAAAGTCCTTTCTTCAACTAAATTTCTCAGCCTTAACTACTCCCTACCATGGCCCAGATTTACAGATTTCAGAGTAAACTATGGGTTCAATCTCCCATGATAGCTTTAATGCATTAATCTGTCATAATTTAATCATAACCTCAAGGGCAGCAGTGAGAGAGTCTGATTCCCTGCTGGCAGCTCCCTGGCTTTTCCACAGTAGAATCTAACATGGAAGTTGCTCCTGCTAACACATTCTCTCAGAGCTACACTGAGAAACAGAGCATATGAATAATTTATTCTCACAGTCATTGAACCAACCATGTTTTAGCCTCAGAGTAACAAGCCTGGTTTTCTTCCATTGATCTAGGGCATATATGTTGACCACAGACACATAATGTAAGCTTCTTTAGAACAGACAGAACAGACTGAAATAGAAAAAGTCACTGTCACTACCTCTTGGAGGACTGTTTTATTCCTTAGGTGGTATAAACCATTGTAGCTCCACTGCAGGCAATGGAGCCCTGTCAAGTGATGAGATAATGATGAACCAAACCATCCCCTATCTGATCAGATCACTGCTTAAAAATACATCTCTAATTTAACACTTTGCTAAACTCCACACCCAGTCCTTGAAAACCCAGGAGCGTTATTAAGTGAATATATAATAGGCCATTTGATAGTCACCATCAGTTAAACGATTCTTTACTTATGCTTTCTGATTTCTATCTGGCAATTCTTGCAACATCTTCACTGACCACTTGACCATACTGGTATTAAATATCAAAATTAGCAGCTACAGATCAGCCAAAGCCTAAATCAACATCTTTACCTTTAGATCAAAGTGAGCAATTTTCTTAGAGTGAAGATAATTCACACCATCCAAAATCTGCTTGATGAACTGGGTTGCTTCCTCTTCACTCAAAGACTCCTTCTGTGCCAGGAAGTCAAAAAGTTCTCCTCCAGAAACCCTGCAAAACATGTGGATATTCGCAATTCAGTCAGAGAGAAAACAAAGGTTTTTAGCCAGGCAGAAGCCTGGAAAACAGTTGAGAAAGAATGTAAATAATTCTTTATCTCTCTTGTTGTTCACATTGTTTATAGTTTAGTTCTGCCACTGTGTGTCATTCACTGCACACCAACGGGCTGAGATGTTTTTACTTTAGGACCAATAGAATAGGTCTGCATGATACTCTCTATAAAAGAGAGATGTATTTGAAATAAATCTGAGTTCTACTCTCAAACCTTCTGATGTGGAGTCCTTTCATACCATCCTGCCTCAACGGCATCAAAACATACCAAAACACATCCTGTTATCTCCTGCATTATAATCCATAACATAAATGCCAAATAAAGAAAACTAAAGCAGCAAAGAACCTCAATACAGTTAGAAAAAGTCTACTCATGCAGACAACCATGAGTTTTGTGTTTTGGTCCCATGTGTGCCCAAACTTTCTTTTGGCTTCAGCTCTCTGCCCTGTAAATTAAGGATGCGCTTTTCCATTGATGCTGCAAGGATCACAAAAGACTGGAGTTACATTGTTTGCTGAATTCCCAGACATGCACCTATTTCAAAAGGTCAACTTACACCTCAACTGCTATTTTTCAATGTTTTCGTTTTGTATGAACAAGTTGTAAGAGTCAACAACTGAAGAATTACTTTTCTTAGCAGTTCTCATCAGAAACTGAGGTAGTAAAATGTGCTAACAGAATCTCTTTTCTTTCCAGAACAGCCATTACCCTGTTCTACTACAGATTCTTGCCTGACATAACTAGCAGGAAAGGATTTCTTTGGTGCTGAATTTTTTAAGAAGAAAGCAGATTGCAGCAGGCTGGAAGATACCAAAACCAGTTTTCCCAAACCAAGGAAGTGCTCTTAGTTACTATGAGTTTTCACATTAAAACTGAAATCTATTCCACCCATATTAGTATATAAGTCTTATTTTCATTTCTGTGCCTTCTATGAAGAGTTCCAGTGCTATTTTTCTGTTTATCTGAAAGAAGATCACCTAAATATTGAACTAAGCACTGTTTGCAGCTATTATTCATTATTATGTTTTCATTTATTGTTGCCAGTTCACGCTGTCATTAATATTATTGTTTTATTCTCATTCAGATTCAGTTTTGGGGGCACTCACAAAACAGTTGTTACTCTTGGGTGCTAGTGCAGCACCACTTGTGCTCAGTGCCAGCAAAGGGCCTGAGAGACCCTACAGCCATTTTGGAAAACAAGCTCTTGTCCTGTCAAAGCACTGCCAGGTCAAAATGCTTTGAGTTCCTCAGGTGCTGCGAGTCACAGACAAGTCACAGATCATAATGGGTGCTCCAGAGGTCTTTGGGGAATCACCCCTCTGACCCCAGGCTCCCACACAACACTGGCAGTGACAACATGGTGATTCTCTGCCTCTTTCAGAGGAAGCTACTGTTAACAGCTGCACATCCTGCAAGGACAAGTCCACTGCAAGCAAGAACAGCATGTCCAAAGCCACGAAGACTCTGGGTTTGTGTCTTAGCTTCCTCTGCTGCTCCTGTGGTGACAAGGTACCTTGCTGTTCCAGAGACTTACACTGGGCATAGTGACTTGCCGATTGATTACCAGATAATTTTTTCACACTGTCCCATAGTCGGAAACTTTTCTAACCAGTGTGAGGCAGGACTTTTCACCTGGGCAGAAGTCACTTGATACTTTAATTGTTACAACTACATGCCTGGCAAATAAAAATAAGCTTATATAACCCAAAAATATGTTGCAACTGCTTTATTTAGCTGCCACCTTCTCCTTTCTATTAATCTCAGTTATTCAATCTGTGAGACTATTACTTGATCTCTTGATTTTCCTTTCTAGGTGACACCTACCAAGGGTATCAGCACTACCATCAGCCTTTCTGGACAAGTTTTGTTGTACCCCGTACAACAGAGAACACTGTTTCCTTTCCATATCATAGTAGGTTTAGAGGCCTTTGTTCAGTAGTGCAACTGTCACTACTGTGACAAACAAGTACAGAAATCTGTAAGAAAAATCTGGTGGTCTCTTGATGAAATCTGTGTACAGTGAGTAGACGACTCCCATTTATTTAATGATTTCTATTCAGAGTGCACTTAAGCAATCACCTCTGGCAGACACTCCATCCAGTCATGAGGAATCCAGTTGGACTGGGTACTTGTAAATGGTCTTGTACTTTTCTGGAATGTAACCATGTATGCATAGTGTTCTCTCTTTCTCTTTTACCCTGCAAGATCTCCTTGGTGATTGTTTTTTAAGATGGACTCTTTAATCTCCCTGAGGCCAGACAACAGCCCAGCCCCAGTCCTGCAGAAGCAGGTTCCATTTCAGGAGAGCTCCCAGGTTGAGCCACTTTAACAGAGCTGTTCTGCTCTGCTCGGGGTGCTCAAGGATACCTTCCTGCTTGGAGGAGACTGGCAACTCCCTTCAGAGCAACCTCCTTTGCTAGACAAGCAATGTCAGAAAATAGTTCAGCTGCAAAGACTGGAGCAACTTAATTCTCATTCTCTCTTGCTGCCTCCAACAGTGTCATCTGCTCAGGGCACACAAGGAGTTTGCCCCAATGGCAACCTCACCAACATCCTGGGCAACCAGCTATGCCCAAGGCATGACTGAAGAAACTGCAGCTTGCAAGAACAAGGATCACAGGATATTTACTTGAGAGCTCCTTGATGTATTTTCCCACTTCTACTTAGTTCACACTAACCTTGAATGAGACTAGGGAGGTGGCTTTCCAAGCTACAGAATACAACATAAAATACAACATAAAAATAAAAGAAACAACAACAAAAAAAAATATTCAGAAAGCTCAAAGTCTCTTTGTTACTTTATCAACAAAAGATTCCCTTCTACAATAACCACGTGAGCATTTCATTTTCTGAAGATCAGAGATGGGCATACATGAAAAACACTATATTAATCTCCAATCTCTTGAGATATAGACTAACACATTAGCCTAAGCTGTAGAGATCATAAAAGAGTAACCTAAAGGAAAATTCAGTAGAAAAGATGTAATGATTTTCCATTAACAAAGACTCAGGCTTTAAAACCAGGCTTCAGTAAACTGTACCTAGAGAGTGGTAATCAGTTTATTTGCAAGATCATTCTTATCCAAGTTATACACCTGAATGCAAAGAAATCCTCAAGCAAAAGAGATTTAGCAATCCCAAAAGCCAGACATTATGGAATCCCAGAAAAAAAAACACACTTGAAGCACTAATACCTTTGCAGTAAAACACTCATAACTGCATCAAGTTACATTTCAACATCCAGGGAGGTTTGTTTTCTAAATAATCACCTGCAAATGGTCGTTTTTCAACTGTTACAGAATTCCTTCCTCTCTTTCCCTTTTACCATGTCACCTAATACCATGGCAAGGAAGCAAGCAAATGATACCTTTACTTTTCCTTTGAAGTCCAATAAAAGACAAACAACAATCCTGCCTTCTTGGACAGAGCTGTTTTGTGTACACAATCCTGACACTTGCCTGTAGAGGAGACATTGGTGTATCAATCCAACCTGCCTCCAGGCTGCTCTGCTTGGGCAAAGCAAGCTCTAGGCAGGGCCCAGGACACAGAGAACAACAACCCCACAGAAAGCTGTGGGGAGCAAGTCCCTGGATAATGTGCAGAAGGAAAGAGAAGCCATGTACCTACCTAACTGCACTTCACAGCAATGGATCTGGCACTGCCCTTGAACTGGAGAACCAGCACCTGCAGAACTGACCTCTCTGAAAAGAGGAGATGGTTTTGCCAGCACTGTGAATATAGGAGAGGGCCAGCATTTCAGACAAATCCTCTTTTAAACACCAGGGCAGCTTCTTCAATTACCCAGCAATACTGGGGCCATTCTTTTGAAGCTGAAGGTCACTGTAGATTACCATAAGGTTGGTTGGCCAGATGCTGTTACACTAACTTTGATAAACAGCAAGGGATATGAGACGCTGAGAGTGTCAGAGGGTGTCAGAGGGGAAGAGATTATCTGTTTACAGAGAGAATTTAATTATCTTCATTAGCAATTATCATCATCGCAAATTTGTATACAGCAGCTGAATGCAGAGGACTTAATTAGGTCAAATTTCTGTTGCATGCGGATTTTTACAACCTGCAATATGTTACAGCCAGACAAAAGAACACACTAAATATGTCAGGCCACATGAGGACAGGAAAAATCAGGAGGTAATGAAACAGGAGGTTGCTTTAGCTCAATGTAGTCACCAGTGAGAAAGAGCAAGCTCCTTCCCTGTCTTCCAGAGCTTGGCTACAGAGACCAGCATCTGGCCATAGACATATACTTCAAAGTTAACAGATGCTCATCATCACTCATATGCCATCTTCCAGCAGTCACACTAATCTCCAGGAATGCTCCCTGACCTAAATGCTGGCTCCCCTAGAGAGCTCCCTCAGGGATAAAAGCCTCATTTGCCTGGATTCCATACACAGGATCCAGGGAATATACGGTCCACCTAAATTCAAGCATGGTGACTGTATTTCCTGCCCCATACATACTGAAAAATGGCATCATTTTGCATGTAGGGGTGAGGAGGTCCATTTGTCAGCAGGACCTTAATGGCAGTGATTTGGCCCCCCTCATATGTGGCACAGGAGTAAACAGCTTTTCTTCATTCCCATCCTGCTGCTATTTATTCTCAACAGTTAATGCCAAGGGCTTAAAAAACCTTCTCCCCTTGCCCTCCTTCCCTTTTCTCTTCTAGCTGATCTAAATGAAGAAAATATAGAAGTAGTGAGAATGGCTGCAGATTTTGGAAAAGGTTTGATGGCCTCACACGTATTGAAAGAGATGAAATCAGGAAGAAAAATAAAACGAGCATTCAGTGGCCACTTGCACTTCCTCCAAGGTTTATGTCAGGGCAGCCCTAGGCAGACATGAGGTAATCCCTCCCTTAGTAAACTGTTTTCAAGTTGACAAGATTCCCTAGCTCAGTATCAAATGATCTCAGCTGATGTTCAGGTGCACCTATATCCCCAAGGCACATGGATGAGCTGGGGAAGCTGTTTACCACCAACTTCACTCAGTGCTCCCGCTGAGATCTGTGAATCCTGAGAATGCAACAGCTCCATTTATCAGTGCCCCTGGGCTCCAGCAGCCTCTGCAGTGCTCTCTGGTTTCTATTCACCTCAGCCATCTCTGCAGAGAAGGGCTCTTACTCACAGCTCCAAAATGAGGACCACATCTGTCTTGTTCTCATAGATGTCGTGCAGCTTGACGATGTTGACGTGCAGGATCTGCTGCAGAATGGTGACCTCACGCTCAATCTCCTCCCGGCTCACACCGCGCCGGCTGGCCTGGCTCTGGCGCTTCTTGATGAACTTGGCAGCGTATTCCACCCCTGTGCTTTTCTCTCGACACTTCTTCACTATAGCAAACTGGCCACTGTGAGAACAAGGAGACAAAAAAAAAAAATGCTCTTAAGGCTTTTACATGACAGCTTCCCAAACAAGCCAGTCCCATACAAAGCCTGATCCTGTAAGCCCTGAGCAGCACTGCTGAGCACTATAAAGCTTGTTCTTGGTACAAGAGAGAGGACTGTCAGGACTCTGCAGTCAAAGGCAGCAGAGCATAACAAGGTAACCTCCTACTGTGTCTGAAATTTAGCAAAACCAAACAATGATTGACAAAAGGAGTTTAAACCTCTAAAAACAGTTCATGTTTAAATGAGCAAGATCTGTCTCACAAGGTTCAAGTTACCACTACTTCACTCGATAATGCTTAAGACATTCAAGTCTACAAAACACCACTGGGTGTTCTGAAAGAACTCACAAAGAGTAAAGTATTTGTCTTAAGAATAGTCCCTAGAGAAGAACTCAAATGAATTGCAACTCTTTGGAAATGCAAAACTGGCCTCCAGCAACCAATTTTCAAATCTAAGAAAATATTTATTCATATTTATGCATTCACTTGACAATTTGGCTGTAAATATAACTAGTGTAAGTGCAGGTTTCTCACTGCACCTCAAGGGCAAATAATTTCCCACTGTACCAAATAGCAGTGGCTGTATTAAGGTTAAAAGGCATGTACTTGCAATTTGCTAGTAAAACTTTCCTCACTGTGACTCCTAATGTACTCCAATTGCAAAATTCCTGCCTTATCTCCTAGGAATTGGCAGGTCTCCAGTCCCAGAATACACATTTAGTATCAGATACTTCCTTATTCAGGACATTATAGCCAAACTTGGAAGGAAAAGACTCATCTTTCAGGTAACCATAACCTTTAGCTACTGTGATTTTATCAGATAGGATCTCTTTATACGAATCACAAACTCATTAAGTGCATCTTATGACGGCATCCATGACTGCACTGTATAAGCAGGGAGCTATTGTTGTTTTCAATATGACTGTATCATTCACTGGCTTGGTAAATGAGGAATGCAAGTACATTTGGTATATAAATCATGCAGCATACACAGCAATTATATTCAGCACCTCATCAGATGCAGTACTTAGTGCTTCATCAACAAAGACATCTGAGTGGAGTCTGTCTTAAACATACAAAGGCATAGAAATTAAAAATTAAGGTTGGCACTTGGTGCTCAATTGCTCTCAAAGGCTCCCACCCTATGACAGAGGCAGCCTCTCATTTCAGAGTTCAAACAAATGCCAAGCAGCCTGACATACTTCTTTTAGTCTTTCATTTTCATACATACCCTAAACTCTTCCCAGGACAGAGGCATGAACAGATGGGACAAGTGTACTTATCCCTTTAGGAATAATCATTCACAAATGGAATCAAGACTGTGGCCATTTGTCACATGCTTTAATTCATTCATATTTCTCCTGCCTTTATCATTACCTGCAAACCCTAGAGAAATTCCCACTACAAAATTCCCAAACTTGCCTTAAACATTCTACTAAAAGAGTTTTTGTAGTGCTGAGAACTGCTCGTATAAAACATCATGACTTTCATGTTTTTCTTGTTTGCTTGATCATATTTTGCAAGACATGCATCTTGCTTGGTTCAGACTTTCTGAAGAAACATGGTATTATTGTTCCTGTGCTTGTTTCCTTGAATCCTCTCTAGGGACAAATTTTGTCAAAGTTCAGGAGAAAATACGTTTCTATGAGTGCTGATTATGGGAACAAACACAGTCAACTTTTGCATTTAGAAATTCCAGCGATACTGTCGATTTTGTACATTTCTGTTGATGCAGATGCTTACAAAAGTAGTAATTACACAGGATAGGAATTTCTGTCTTCTCCTTTGACATAAATAATTGTCCCAGACTATAACTATTACAGTACCAATTCCCTTGTAATCTACTATTGCTCCCCTGTATGCATGGTCAGGAACATACACTGTTGCTGCTCCTGGTTTAGCCTTCATGCCATTTCCCATTTCCCTTAAAAACAGGCTTTTCCAGACAACTCTTCAGTGGGACAGTTTGGGACTGGGGAGAAGAGGTTACAAGTGACAGGGAAGGACACAAATGCTCAGTTTTGTTGCAGCATTTTTGAGAGAAAGAGGGCATGAACTGTGAAAGTTGAGCTACTCCAGGCTAGGCCTCAGATTGAGGCCTGGTGTGGCCTTCAAAGCCTCTGACGCAGTTAGAAATTCAGGGCTTGTGGCGCAGATAGAAAATAGTCTTAAGGTATTGTGGGGACCACCGGGTGTGAACTAGTATAGGTTTTATGGTGTACAGTGTAGACCGTTTTAAGGAAAAGGTAAACAATATTAGCCTACCAATTAGAGAGTCTTTGTTTCTGTAAACTATGTAGAAGCTTATATAAACTACCGCCTGATTTTGAATAAACGGAGAACGTTGCATTAATCATATTGATTGGATGTGCGTTTGTCTTGTCCAGTTTCCCGTTTTCCTGAGGTTCCCTGGCTTTACAGTTTCTTATCCTGTGACATTTAAGGCAGTTACAATGTAATTACCAATGAATAGCTCCTGGAGGCCCATTCAGCTATGAAACAAGAAGACGCCTCACAGGCATTTTACAATCACAGTCAGACACTTAGGATTTCTGGTCAGCTACACAGATTGTAAGGTCAGAAGCAAGACAACAGTGGTTTCCTGCCTTCTCACACATGTGCATTCAGACCATAAGAATCAAACTCTGTCAGCTTTCAAAACTTGTGACCTAGGCTAGGAAAAAAACAGAAGGAAAGTATGTCTCGCTGACACCTAAGTTGACAGCACTGACAAATTAAGCCATTTAGATAATTTCCTATGGGGCATTTGTACCTGATCTTAGACTTGAAACTGAACTGCACAGCTCAGATATCCAAATTTCAGCCAAAAGACCTTGCCAGAATTCATGCTGTTATATGTATGGGGATAATTTGTGCATATAAAATGATTTATATGTCTTATATATTTTGCTGTTGAAAAACATTCTTATAAAAGATTTTTAAGCACCCAAGCCAGTGTCGAGGATTGCATCAGTGTCGAAACCACCATGGACAAGAGGCAAGAGAACCTCATTTGCAAACAAATGAACGTAGCCAGCCAGGAGATGGGTCGTTCCCCAAGGTGATCTGGGGATGGTGAATACGCGATAAATATCTAACACCGGAGAGATACATCTCAATGCAGGGTTCCAGGAACTCGATCATGGATAAATATCAGCCCCAGACATGGTTTTGTTCAGTTCATCGCAAAGAAAGGACTCCACATGAGTATGTGAAACTCTGAAAGGAAGAAAAGGGACTCAGCCCCAGACGAAATAAACTGTATAAAAATCGCTCGTACAGGACAGTCGGTGTGAACATAAGGGACGCTGTAGTGGTCGGACCTGTGTCTCCCCCAGCACCGATACCCGGGCTTGGCTCTGTCCACCGTATCATGATTACATAATAAAAAATATATTTTTAATTTGGCTCGATTAATTTTTACCTATAACAAATGGGTTTTAGTACAGTGCTGAAACAAAGATGACTTAGATCATGAACAGAAGTATTCCCAATACACGCAGGATAAGCTCAGAGGCTGATGCTTCCAGATAGAGCCTACCTGGACCTCAGTAAAGCCTTTGGCACTGTCCCCCACAGCACTCTCCTGGAGAAACTGGCTGCACATGGCTTTGACATTGGTCTTAGAAATCTTTTCCAAACTTAATGACACTACGATTCCTAATTTCTAAAATGTTTTTTTCCAAGAAGTTACATTTGTTCCCTTCCAGAAATATTTTGGATAGCTGTTGTCTTGGCTTGGAAAGACAGGTGTCTGCTAAGGAAGGCAGGAGCCTCCCCTGAAATTGAAAAAATGTAGACCCTTTCCCTCCAAATTGTTATAGATTTGAAATTAAGGGGGGGCTCTCAGGCAAAAATATGTGAGCAGGAATAACAGTTCTTTATTAGGGAAGAAAATAAAAAAATAAACAATGCAGTGAACCAAAACAACACTGACAGAGTCAGAATACAACCTGACAACAGGCTGGTCAGAGTGTTGGCAGCAGTCCAACTGGAATTGTGGCTGCAGTCCTCCTGGAGTGTCAGGTGTCGTTCTGTTGTAGGAAAAGGGTGTAGTCTTCCTCTGAAGAGGCAGTGGAAGAGGCAGATGCTCCTCTGAGAAAATCCAGTGCAGAAAAAGCTATGCTGGTGGGCCAGAATCACAAGACTATATGCAGGTAGGAATGCTTGGCTCCTCCCTCTGGGTGGAGCATCTCGCAATGGGAAGTTATAGTTCTTATCAGTCAGGCAGTGACATTCAATAGCCCATTATCAGCAGATGTCTCCCCGGAGGGAGGATTGATTGTGGAAGAGATAAGGAAAAACTGCGCTTAACACAAAACAACTGCCATACAGATGGCAAATAGAATACATCTTGCTTTTCAATCTGGGACAGCTGTGCAACAGCCTTGTCACACACTAAGCATCCTCAATTGTAGAAACAGCTCATGAGTATGAACAATAGCAGCTGCATCCTGTCAGTTATAATATAATTAGCTACAACATCAAATCTGTCCATCAGTAATGATGGAATTTATCCCAGCAATGAAGACAACCTATCATTCTACATTGCTACTATCATGTAGGAGGTTTGTCACAGAATAAGAACACAGAGACAATATTACTGGGTGGTTTTGGAGTCTATTTTCAGAAGCATGCTTTAGAAGAGCACAAGTTCAGCTCATTTAATCATCATGTACTTCAGGAGAGGATGTGGAAAGGATGTGAGAAGAGCAAAGCTGGACAATCCAAAATAACAGAACAACTTCTTGCTCTTTGTCAAAGTTTCCTTCTAATACTGGTTCTGGAGGGCAATGCTCTGGGGCAGAATAGCACCTGAGAGCAAGAGTAGTGCAGGTGCCAGTCTGGAATGCCCCAGTGCCCAGCAGTGCTGCTGCTCCACAGCTTTATAATTAAGAGAGCCATTAAGCAACTGCTTGCACAAGTACAGGTTTATTCCAGTCTTCTTCTCATGCTCCTGAAACACTGCACAGCTCAGGAGCTCTTCTCAAAACACTGAAAATATGTAAGCAAAGTACTGAGATGACAGGACAGGTTACCTGACTCCAGTCAGGCTTTCTGAGGCCCAAGTGGGGAGAAGTCTGGAAGCTGATTCTATCATTTGACAAGAGCAAACCATTTCTTTCCCAAACACCAAACATATATTCCCTTTCTGCACGTTCAGTCTATTTTTTATGTCTTGTTCATATTCAACTTAATTTCATTCATTAAAGAATTCTAAAAATATGATGATGATTGTTGTGGTGTATTCTGCTTTGAATCCATGTTTTCCCCGGTTCTCCTCCCTAATCCCCTCCCTTTACCCGCTGCCAATTTTCCCAAGCCCTTCCCTAACTTCCTCCCTTCCAAGTTGTCAATCCTCCCTATCCCTACCCATTTCTCCAGAGAGTTCTGTGTCTGTCTTGTTGCCCTCGACACCCCCATTTGTTACTTTGTATTATTCCCCCCACCCCCATTTTCCCTGATAGGTTCATGAGCTATTTGCCCCACCTTACACTCCTCTCTTACCATATCCTCATTGGTTCACTTTCCTACACCCCTTACTCCTGAGCTGCTCTATAAAAACTTCTGTTCACCCCCCTGCCCAGTTTTGTCTGGGAGCCCGGGAATAAATCCATCTTGTTCTACCCCAAGCCCCGTGTCATTGCTGTTGGAGTAGCGATCTTGTAGAAAAATGGTGTAGTCTTCCTCTGAAGAAGCAGCTGCGCCGGACCTGCCAGTAACTGGGAATTGCAGAGCTCGCAGGGAACAGTCGTGCCCCTGCTGCAGCCGCCCAGCATGCCCCACGTGGCACACGCTGCAACAGATGATGCTTTAGTTTTTAAAACTTCAAGTTCCCATAAAAGACATGATATATGTGAACATATTGACAAATGCACTTTAGACTGAAATATGTTTTCAACAAGTTCATTGAAAAGTAAATGAACCTGGCAAAGGACAGTGCTCTGGCATTCTGCCAGTCAAGAGGTGACACAACTCCCTTTACAACCAGGACAATTTACTTAGGAACAGATTTGCAAGGGATTTTAGGCAGCCTTCCATTAACTCTTTAATATTAATTAGGTTCCTACACACTTGATGAAAAGTGATATGTATGTTGATTATAATTTGTGCCAACATAATATTATTGTATTTGATTTAGGGAAATATGATTTGATATGTGTAATATTTTCTTATTGTGAAGCACACACAACAGCACTGAGAGCTGCCCCCACGTATCTGTTACACCAAAAACTGGTTTCTTGGATAAAGCCTCATTTGCAATTTAATACATGTGGCTCGCCCACAGATGGGTTGTTCTGTGAGGTGATACCCTAACACCTAGGCGTTGATCATTCCGGTAACAACCCCATGATTGGGATCCCTGGAGTCCTCCAAGCTGATACATCTGAAAGCCACCATTTCCTTAATTCCATCAGGGAAAATTGTCCATACCTGGACTGGGATTGTTCAACCCTGACCTGGAGAAAAGAAACTCTATGAATATGTGGAACTTTGAATCAAAAGAAAAGGCAGCTTGCCAAAATCCTAGCCTCAGGTGGAAAATTTCCTTTAAGAACTCAGTGCTGGGTCCAAGAGGGTGGTGTGTGTGTCCAGGGGAACCTCTGCCGAGAGGTGTCTTTCCTGTCACGCACCCAGCGCCGATCCCAGGCTTGGCACTGTCCTTTTCCTTGTGGCTGGCTCAGAGAGAATTTGATACTAAATAAAACTTTTATTTTTCATTTTAATTTGGCTGGACCAATTTTTATCTATAACAAAAAGTAACACCTTTGTCCTTCTGTACCTAATTTTCCCAAGTCTGTAAAATACAGGTAATACTACTGGGAAATGAAATAACATTATATGGGGTAAGGATACAAATTAATTTCATGTCTCTAGATATCACTACTGTTATGTGTAGTGAATATAATTTGCTCCAATTATAATATGGTATATGTAATATTTAGTATTTATTTTTAAAACACACGTCTGTATTAGAAGCTGCCCCCGCATAGGTAAAACTCAGTCTATGTTGAAACCTCATTTGCAAGCAAATGTATGTGGCTCGTCCGGAGATGGGCCGAAGCTATACGGGACGCCCAGGCACTGATCATCACGTCAACGACTCAAGACTGATACCATGAAAATCCTGCGGGCCGGATCCCCATAACTACATCAGGGGATTCATCAACACCGGACACTGGATTGTTCCACCCCAATGCCAAGAAAAGAAATTTCATCAACATTTAGGACTCTGAATGGGAAGAAAAGGACTGATTGCTGAAACCCTGGCCTCAGGTGGAACTTTTCCTGTGGGAATCCAGGGCTTCCCTCTGGCTGCCCTGGAGGGCCTGGGACCCTGACAGGGGGTCAGGAACCCCCCTGGACAGAGCCCCCAGAGACACTGTCTGTGATCTCTGTCCATGGAAAAGAGTTTTCAATCTTATAGGATCAATTACAAGCTCTGAGTGTTTGATATAAGTAATAATTAAGTGTGGCACGAGTGCAAAAGTAAAAGTTTAGGATTCTAGATTAGGGGTCCAAAGGGGACAAGATGGAGGAAATTGGGTGTGTCTTGTTCTTTTTCTCCTTCTTCATGCCCTCCACGTTTCACTGTAGTGTTGGCATTTTTCTGTTGGTTTAGGCTGGGGACACACTGTTCAACATAGGTGACAGATATTGGCACATTATTGTAAATATAGCAAACGTAGTTTCTGGTATTTCATGTTTGTAACATCCCACTGAGGGCAGAGCCCCACACGCTGCCCTGCAGGACAGAGCTGCGGCAGGGCAGCAGAACATGTTAGAGATAAACAGAATAAACAACCTTGAAACCAGCACAGACGAATTATGGCTTCTTTGGCAGCGGGGCAGAAAGACAGAGACTTTCTACAATCTCAGAATCATCAATACCTCAGATTCCGACATTCTCCTATAAAAACCGCTTGTGCCAGGATGGAGGTGTGTGGGCATAGAGGAAAACCTCTGCTGAGGCTGACTCCTTGTTGCACACCCAGCGCCAATCCCGGGCTCGGCACTGTTCTTTCCTTGTCGCTGGCTAAACAGAATTTGATTGCAAAATAAATATTTTATTTTTCATTTTAATTTGGCTGGACAAATTTTCATTTATAATACTAGAGATCTAGAAGTGAAATGATAATAATTATATAATACTAATTATATAACATTAATTATTAATATATAGTTATTAAAATTAATATTTTATTCAATAGGTGTTCCTGCACAAGAATACATGACCTGAAAGGAGGCTAAAATAAAACTGAACACCTAAAACAGTTTTTAACTGTGTAAATTCATAGGCAGTACTGTGACTGTATGATAGTTTAAAAATACTAAAAATATATTATGAAATCATCCTGTGTATATGCATGAGATAATAGACATAAACATAACCCCAATAATAGTGTTTAGCCAGCCTGAACACAGGGCTTTTCTACATTCAAGGCTGGTGTGTTTAGTTCAGCAGAGGATAATTCATCCTCAGTTACAGTCATTGTTATTATGTCAACAAGTTTTGTTCATCATGCCTTTTTGCCACTATTAAATTTGGACTGGTTTTAACTGACCATCTCAAGCTTAGAAAGTCTGCACCTTACTACTTTTCCATTTTTGTCATTCCTATTTAATTTTCTTGGGAAAATATACTAGCAATTTTATCCATTTTTGGTTGTTTTTTTGCTAACTTTCAAAGCAAAGCCCTGGAGAATTCTTGCTGAATTTGAGGAAAACATATTTTTCAGCCTTTTTTTCCCCCAAGTGATTAGAGCAATTGCTCAGCCATAGTTTTATTTACTCTCCTCCCTCTTTGCTTTCACTTCAGAGATTACTTCTATTGTAACTGCACTGAGTGCTCTTCCCAGCAGAGAGGACAGGAGTCTGCTTGGAACACTGAGAATCCATTTTTATGCTTTCAGTTCATTTATGAAACACAGATCAACCAAAGGCCATGCAAGGTTCACAAAATATATGCATAAAAGCATATATACATAGAGCGTTTTTGCAGGAATTCTGTAATCACAACTATAAAGATGTAAAAGCCTTCTGTAAATGACAATAATTTGCAGTACATTTTATTTTTTATAGAGTTTTTGTTTTAGACTAAACCAGGATTTTGGTACAGCAGAAATTTAACCTACATGGTAAATAAATAAGAAGTCAAATAGCACAGCGCTTATTAAGAAATTAGAGTAGCATAGTTGAAACAGTAAATCAGAAATTCTGTGGCAAGGTCACTGAAGGGAAAGTATCTCACTGCTTCCACGAGGCTTTATGGAATAAAACTAAAAAAAAAACCCAAAACTTTCTTCTGTTAAATACTCTGATGGCACCTCCTGTAACTTCATAAAGAGTTTTTAAAATAAAACTGTCAGAAATGTCACTGTACTTCTGTTTAAGCTTCAGATAAAACTGAGTTTCGGTTTATTCGTTTGCTTTTCTTTCCCCCTCCGCCCCCCGCAAACAAAACACAAAGGAAGTGGTTACCTCTCCTCAAGCAACTCACAGAACCTAAACTACCAGATGCCAGATTATAACAGAATGATAAAAAAAAAATTTTAATAGGGCACTTAACATCAATTTTGCTGGACTACTAAAAAGTAGTAGAAAGAAAAAAAATTCAGCTGCAACTTTTAAACACGCTAGCATTTTCGCTCACAACTCATGTTTTACTGATGGTGTAATGCTCTAGAGCACAGTGACTTTGGGGGATAAGTTTCAGTATTCCTGAAGGGAAGTGCTGAGCACCTTTGGACATATCCTGTCTTTGATGAAGTCACTGTCTGGCACCTTTCATCCCCATCTCTGAACTCACACAAAGATAACCTAAACACCCTGACCCAAAGTTGATCTCTGTGCCCAGTGCCAGAAAAGAGTCGAAGAGTAGAAGAATATTGACTCTAACAGAAGGATCTGGTTTAGTGGAATAAGTAGAGAGCAGCTCATTTGAAATTCAAAGAAAGTTTGATAAATCTAACTTTCTGAACAGTGCTATGAATTATTGCAAGCCTTCGGCACAGTAATGAAATACAGATATTTGGAATTCACTTAAGTTAATAAAATGAATTAAGCATTTATATTTTAGTTTGTAGAGTTATGTGTTGAATTTTAACCTTTTACTTAAGAAACCTCTGCCATGGTACAAAAGGGCATAGGAAAATGCAAATTTCTGAAGCTTCTTGCACAAAGAACAATGCCTAGGGATGCTGTCATGGTTTGACACGGAAAAAGAATTTTTCCTGGAAGGAAGAGGTTAATTTGGGCGTTGACTAATTGAAGGTAGATATGCTTTTGAGAATACAGAGGGGTTAAAAGCAGAATTCCTAGGAGAACTTGCACTTTTGGGTTCTGGTTAGCGGTCAGTGCAGGACTCTCCCCTGCTCGGCCACAAGCTGGGTGGGGGACGGGAGAAGCCATGTGGCCTTTGGAGGTAGGCCCAAGGGTGGAGGGAATGGAACCGGGCTGGCCTCTTGCAGATGGAAGGGTAGAAAAAATCTGGGATGTCTCCGTTCCCCCCAGAGTCTCTCTCTCTCTCAAGAGAGAAAAAGAGACTCGGTGGTTTTGTCAGCAGTTCACCGTGGGGAAGGAGACGAGCGGGGGGGCCGCAAGGTGCCCAGTCGGGCTGTGGGAGCTGGAGCCTGGGCAGTAAGCTATTTCTGGGAGTCAGGACTTTTAACTCTTCTTGAGAAATGAAAGCTTTGTGAAATTTTTTTCTTCTTTAGTTTCAAAAGAGAGGAAGAGAGACAGCCTGGGACCTGGGATGTTGGAAGGAGAAATTTTAGGTGGGAGGAGATGATGGAGTGGCTTTTAGCTGGACTTTTTTTTGTTACCTATAGACTGAACTGATTTTCTTTTTTAAGAGAGACTCTATTTTAAGAGGATGCCGGTGAGCTAAAGAGACCATGCTTTAGCTGGGAAAAGACAAAAGTGGAGCGAACAGAGAAAAATTAAGAAGGTTTGTAGTGGTGCTCCCTGTCTTCGCAGAGGAAGAAAAGAAGATTTCTGTTCTTGGATCTTCAGCCTTAGGGGAAAATGGGGGGGACTGTTGGTCTCAAAAATGAAAAACTGAACTGTTGTTTTTTTCCTTCTTGGCAGGGCATCTTTGAAAGGAAAAATTCTAAAAGCAGTCTGTCTATTTATGCATTGGTGGTGGGAGCACTGTGCATGGAAAGGAGAGGGTCATCACTGGCAAATTTTTTTCTCTGGGCGGCGCCATGTAGTGACATGGAAGCACAAGATGTAGCAGCTGTGTTTTTTAGGGGGTTTGTGGCACAGGAGAGAGACTCCTCTCTCCTTGCAGATGGACTGGGTGTTGATTATCTGGAGGGTAAAAATATGATTGGGGTCTAGATTGTGTTTCACTGTGGTCTGTTAGAGTTAGGTGGTGGGAGGAGGAATGCTTTAAAAGGTTTTAATTTTGAATTGTGTGTGTTTTCTTTCTTCTTTTTTTCCCCCCTCTTTTATAGTAGCATAGTGGTAGTAGTTTAATAAAGTTTTTTTCCTTGTTATTAAGCTTAGGCCTGCTTTGCTCTGTTCTCGATCACATTTCACAGCATTCAGTTGAGAAATTGCATTTTCATAGGGGGCACTGGCATTGTGCCAGTGTCAAACCATGACATTTTTGGTGGAGAATGCGGGCAAATCGAAAGATAAGATAGTGATAAGATGAAGGCTGTGAAATGGGATCAAAGAGGAATAAGAGTAAAGCATGTGTTGGGTGATGAGGTGAATTGGGGTGGAAGTTTTAGTGTATGTGCTGTTTTATGTAGAAGTATGTTGAATATAATTTTAATAATGATTTTTTGTAATCTGTGTTCTCAGAGGCAAAGGGTGGAGTGTCATGGTTTGACACGGAAAAATAATTTTTTCCGTAAGGAAGAGGTCAATTTGGACGTTGACCAATTGAAGGTGGACACGCCTCTGAGAACACAGAGGGGTTAAAAGCAGAATTCCCAGGAGAACTCGCTCTCTTGGGTTCCGGTCAGCGGTCAGTGCAGGACTCTCCCCTGCCCGGCCACAAGCTGGGTGGGGGACGGGAGAAGCCATGTGGCCTTTGGAGGTAGGCCCAAGGGTGGAGGGACTGGAACCGGGCTGGCCCCCTGCAGATGGAAGGGTAGAAAAAATCTGGGATGTCTCCGTTCCCCCCAGAGTCTCTCTCTCTCCCAAGAGAGAAAAAGAGACGGCGGTGCTTTTGTCAGCAGTTTACCGCGGGGAAGGAGAAGAGCGGGGAGGCCGCAAGGTGCCCAGCCGGGCTGTGGGAGCTGGAGCCTGGGCAGCGAGCCATCTCTGGGAGTCGGGACTTTTAACCCTTCCTGAGAAATGAAAGCTTTGTGAAATTTTTCTCCTCCTTAGTTTGGAAAGAGAGGAAGAGAGACAACCTGGGACCTGGGATGTTGGAAGGAGAAATTTTAGGTGGGAGGAGATGATGGAGTGGCTTTTAGCTGGACTTTTTCTTGTTAGCCACAGACTGAACTGATCTTCTCCTCCAAGAGAGACTGTATTTTAGGAGGATGCTTGTGAGCCAAAGAGACCTGCTTCAGCTGGGAAAAGACAAAAGTGGAGCGAACAGAGAAAAATTAAGAAGGTTTGTAGTGGTGCTCCCTGTCTTCGCAGAGGAAGAAGAGAAGATTTCTGTTCTTGGATCTTCAGCCCCAGGGGAAAATGGGGGGGACTGTTGGTCTCAAAAATGAAAAACTGAACTGTTGTTTTTTTCCCTCTTGGCAGGGCATCCTTGAAAGGAAAAATTCTAAAAGCAGTCTGTCCATCCATGCATTGGTGGTGGGAGCACTGTGCATGGAAAGGAGAGGGTCACCACTGGCAAACTTTTTTCTCCGGGCGGTGCCATGTAGTGACATGGAAGCACAGGATGTGGCAGCTGTGTTTTTTAGGGGGTCTGTGGCACAGGAGAGAGACTCCTCTCTACCTGCAGATGGACTGGGTGTTGATTATCTGGAGGGTAAAAACATGATTGGGGTCCAGATTGTGTCTCACTGTGGTCTGTTAGAGTTAGATGGTGGGAGAAGGAATGCTTTAAAAGGTTTTAATTTTGAATTGTGTGTGTTTTCTTTCTTCTTTTTTTCCCCCCTCTTTTATAGTAGCATAGTGGTAGTAGTTTAATAAAGTTTTTTTCCTTGTTATTAAGCTTAGGCCTGCTTTGCTCTGTTCTCGATCGCATTTCACAGCATTCAGTTGAGAAATTGCATTTTCATGGGGGGCACTGGCATTGTGCCAGTGTCAAACCATGACAGATGCAAAGAACCCAGATAAAGAAGCTTCCCTGTCTCCAAGCCTATCACAACTGACAGATAAGTAAGACGTACACAGATAAGTACCGAAAGCGCATGCGCAGAGAGGAAGATTTCAAAAGTTCAGTCATGAGGAAGACCAAAATCTTCAGCCTCAGAAGACCCCAAGAGACCCCTGTATGACCACCACAGCAAACCACGCATGCTCAGAAGGGCGTGGACCTATTTAGCATCACAGGTGAGGACAGGTGGGGCCAGGGATTGAATATGCATTAAAAAGATGTGCAATATATTGCATGTGGAACACCTTTCTGAATAAAAGAGTGGGTCAGACTGAGGCTCAGGGGACAAATTTTTGGAGAGATATCTTGCTTGTGCTGTGTGCTGACAATACATACCCACTTGGTAACTACCCCAGGTTGTGGAGTCTATTTATTTATAAGCGTATCGCTTCAGTAACAGAATGATACATTAAACACCTTGTGGGGTCCTTAGCTGTGAGTCACAACAAATTGTGTCACCTACTGAATCGCCAAAAGCATCTCCTGGAACTGTTCAATGCTTTTAGAAACTTCCCAATCCTGCAGTGGCCATCAATGTGTCCCTTATCAGCTCCTCCTGAGACTGGAGGTGCGGAGTCAGCAGCGAGAGAGCATGAGCAGCAGTTCTGACAAGTTCCCGATAGCCTGGCAAGCTTTTTGTGTAATCTGAAGCTCAAGAATAAAATGCATATGATGAAAAATCTTCCCTGCTTATCAGGGAATCAGACTTAGCTTTTGGATTGAGTATCAGTGCTCTGAGTGGCAATGAGCAGAGTGCAGAGAGCCAGGTAAGGTCACAGCTGACTCATGCTCAGCAAGAATAGCTGATAAGCTGTTCCTCTCACCATGTGGAGCAACAGCAGGACAGATGTAATGTACATAAGGAAGGTTAGCACATTGCACCTGGGTGTGTAAAGGTCCAAATACACCTAGATATGGACTGAGAGTAATAGGCCCAGGAGCACACGAATTTTAAGAGGGGAGAAGTATTACAGTCAAACAGTTAAATTATTTTTCTCCTTTCCTGTCGGAACTCAAAATGTCCCTCAAACATTTTTAGAAGTTCCAGGCCTTGGTCAGAAGCATTTTAGACCCTGGCAAGCAGCTGAAAACAGCTGTAATCTTGAGTTTGAACCATAGAATGAATTACCAACTTTGAAGGTAGAACAAGCAGTCACAGAAGGTTAGATGGTATAGTAAAAGTAGTCACAAATTAGAAGGTAAAATTTTTTAATATTGTACAGGGGGGTTTTAACACCTGTACAGGGGGGTTTTACTTTGTACAGGGGGGTCAAGAGTTCTAAGATAGAGGAAAGTAGACCTAATCCTGTTCTTCCTCCTTCTTCTTCCTTACCTCCATGTTCTTAGTGATGTTAGCATTTTTCTATTAGTTTAAGCTAAGGACACACTATTCAACGTAAATAATAGATATTAGCACATTATTGTAAATATAGTACACGTAATTTCTAATATATAATGTTTATACCATCCCACTGAGGAGCAGAGCCCCGCACACTGCCCTGCAAGACAGACCTGCGGCAGGGCAACAGAACATATTATAGATAAGCAAAAATAAACAACCTTAAAAACAACGCAAACAAACTATAGCTTCTTCTTTAGCAACGAAGCAAAAAGACAAAGACTTTCTACAATCTCAAAATCACCAACACCCACAAATTCCAACACTTTCCCATATATCAAACAGATGGAAACTATGCTGGCACTTCATTCAAGACTTTAGGAAATTATCTATAAGGCTAAAACTGCAAAGAGCTGCTGAAACTCCCATTTCACTGCTCAGCTATTACAACAGGTTTTTACTCTGGTTCAAATTGGTGTAGAGTGTTAACAAGGATTAACAGATGTCACCTGAGACTTTGACCATCAGACAAGTACCTGGGATCTCTATTTTGCATTGATGCTAACAATTTGTCCCATGCTTTATCATTGTTAGAATCGGAGCTGCACTATGTTTATTTCATATGCATTTTTACTCATAAGTAATATTTTTCATTTTAAACATATGGAATTAATACTATACAGAGTATATTTTCTCAGCTGTTGAAATTTCCATTTGCTTTGTACTCCAAAACAAAATGGAAAAAATAGTTTTATTTTTACAGAAATGGCAAAACAAAGATTGGGATTAATATTCAATGCCTTTTTCCTGGGATTAATATGCTGCTTAATATTCAGTGGTTAAATACATTACAAACTTTGAGTTTTGTGAGAACTACCACAGAGGTCATCATCTCTAATTATACTCTCAAAGCCAGACATGGACTGAGGAGACACACTGAGGTAATTTCCATGATCAAGGTGGATGTTGATGATAAGGAATGTGCGACTTCATTACAAAGTAAGGCCAAGGCCAGCTCTTCTCTGTTACTGTAGGTAGAGCAACTTTGTTATTATGAAAAAACCAAACAAACAAAACTTTCCATTTTCTCTGCACTTCCTGTAACAAATGTTTTATTTTGGAAACAGTTAAGGTAGCTTTGAAAACTAATAGGGAAACCTGCTAGAAGGACTAAAAAGAAAAAATTCAAGAAGAGTGACTGCATCAGAGAGGTGATAATCACAGTGCTTGTGACCAAGTTCCAGATGCCAAAACTGTTTCAGCAGAAGATTCACATACATGAAACATGACTTACAAGATTTGTAACAAGAAACAAGAAGTGCTGCGTAGTCCTCAGGAACTAAATTAACATTTTGCATCAAACACAAAGACCTGCTTTGTGTGTGTTGTAAAACAAAATAATCCAGAGCTGTTCTTCAAAATTTAAAGAACTAATTCAAAGTGCAAACTAATCAAAGAACAGAGTTAAAGTTCATGTCTGAGAAAGCTCAGTACTGAGCAATTTCTACAGTTAGAAAAAAACATTCCTGGTATGAAGATACTGTGTGGTATGAGTTAATGATAACTTTGACAGCTGCAACTACAGCTCTCTGTTTAGGAGGAAGAGTCCAACTAACTGGGGCCATGACTTTTTAAATTGTAGCTTTCCAGGTTCCTGCCCTGCAAAGAACACCTGGGGTATCTCTGCTTTTTGTTTTCACTACATAAATAAATACTTAGTTACACTGTCAGAACAGCGACTTGTGCCAGGCTCCAAGGTCCTATTATCACTGGTAAAATGCTGCATTTGCTGTCCTTTAAAGCTTCACCCAGAAAATGGGGTATCTTCTCTCTCAGAGAGCAGAGTTAAGCCTCCACACACAAGCACAGAGGAAGCAGCTGGAGTTGGAGATGGGGAACTACAGGAGGCATAACAAGCCACTGATGATGGAGTTTGGTTTTAACCATGAAACCACAGGCCAGGTCAGTAGGGGCTGAGAAACTGGAGGGTCAGTTATGGCCAAACTAATCAACAGAAATCACAGTGATTATTTTCTGCATGAAGGCACTGACTGGCCCAGGAGATGAGGAATGAGCATAGCTCCCAGTTACTGAAACTGGAGTGGAAGGTAGTAAGGCTGGCCCACACTGTGGAAGAAGGCAGAGCCCCCTTCCCTACAGTGAAAGGACAACAGTGAAGGAAAGGGGGAGACTTCCATGCCCAGAAATATCCCTCCAAGGTTTGTCTGTTTTTCTCTGTTAAGTATGAGTCCTTGCATGCTGCAGAGCTGAGCTGCAGGAGCAGGACACTGGCCCAGGACAGCAGTGCCACGCTCACACAACCCTGAAGGAACACACTTTCTCAATGGGCACTGTTATAAAATACTTTGGGAAAAGCTCCATGACATGTTACATGCCAGGTTGGGGCTCCTACCCTCAGCCCCAACCTGGCATGTAACAGTGACACTGCCCAGAAGGCACAAATGTCAACAGCTCTCACAGCCTGGACGGCACCACATTTAAGTAATAGATTAATGACTCTATGATACACCCTTTTATAAATCACACTGCACATCTCAAATTCCAGTACCTACCAGCACCATCATTGTTTGCTAGTACAGCTGGAAAAGGCTCCTGCACGTTTGTACAACACTTTTTGTTCAGTGAGCCACAACTACCCATCCAAAACAGAACAACTGAAACATTGTATTAAAGGCTTTCCAGTGAGTTTTACTGCTGCTGCTTTCCTGGAAATTGTATCTGTAGCTCAGCAGGACAGTTCTTTCTCTGGACCTATTCTGCCCTTGATTTAAGACTTTCCATTCTTGGTTTTCTCCAGCTGTCACTTCCCTTGCCACAAGAAGCAGCAGTTATTTGACCTACTGCACATTCCCAAGAAGACGAGCTAGTCTTCACTTCTTCACATTTTTCAAGGAATGTTTCTACTGATTTGTCATGCCATTAACATCCCTGCAAATGGGTTAGGCCAGGACCTTCCTCAAAATAACCCAAATTGTTAAAACCATATTATTTCTTTATAATGTTGAAATTTGCTAAATTCACTTTAGAGAGTCCTCTTTTTAAGCTTCCTTTCAGCTATGGCTAGAGAACCTCAGTCCCCACAGACTTGAAAATGACTGATACTCTCTTGAGGGAAGCAAGACAATGATACATGTATATTTGAAGTATTGCACACATTCAGCACAGCTTCCCAAACAGAGCTGGTATAACAAACAAGGCCATCAGCAAGTTGTCTCTAGGGCCACATGCCTGACAGATGTGTCCTTTGGAGAAGTTGAGCAACAGAGGCTGGTATAAGATTAATATTTGAAAGACTGACAAAATGCTGGAGCTAAGCAGCTGCAGCCATGGAAAACCTGCTCCTTTCTCTGCAAAATGCCTTCTCTCACATCCCTGCCTTGGCACATGAGACAACTGCATTGACAACTCCTTCTGAGCTGCTTCCAGCTTTGCAGGGACTCTGAGGATGATCTGGCTGGGCAGTGTCTGCCCACACTCTCCATGTGCAGGGTTTTACATGGCAGGAGCTGGAGAGCTTTGCTGTGGTCACCCTCAATGCTGCACAATGACAGGATGTGCCTCTTTTCATTACCAAACCAGAGTTGAGGCTTTGCAGACTGTGGTGGGAGCATCCTTTCCTGAGTGCTGTGCAAAGATTTCCAAATAAACAGGTGCTGGCTCTGTCAGTGAGATCCTCTGTCTTACCTCATGGCTGAATCCCAGCTAGAACAAGCACAAGGCCTATGTTAACAACTATTTTTGTTCTTAAGAAGTGACAAACTCAGTGAGGAGGACAAAAATAGGACTCTTAACAGATGTTGTTTGAAAACATTTGCTTTGTGACTTCTGCTGCCAGAATGATAATAAATGAATCCTTTAACCTACCTCTACCTGTCAGTAACTAACAGCTTGTTGCAAACTGAACTGATAAAAGGCATCTGCAGGTTCTAATGGCATCAGTCAGCATTGGAAAAGATCAGTCACTGGAATCTGTCCAGCATGTTAACTTCCTTCTAGCAAAGCAAGATAACATTTGTCACCGGCCCTCAAAACCTGGAAGTGAAAATACACTGACAAAGACAGTGTGACATTATACATGCAGCCTGAAGAGGAGGGCTGCTGTGACCACACAAACCTTGACCAGCATCTCTGGCTGATTCAAACAGCAATGAACCAGCCTTTGCCAGATTGTTTCAGCTACACTTCTCCATTCAAAATCCCCAATATCCATCAGCTTGAGTAAAAATCAATTACTCAGTCTCCCATTTCTCATTTTAGTAGTTTGACTGTTTAACCTACGGCCTCCTTGGTTAAAAACCACACCTCTAGTACCCTGTATGCACACACTGAATTTCTTTACTGCTCACTGTTATCAGGTTTTCACTGTCAGACTGATACTCTCAGTACTAACCAATACCTAAAAGTAAGCAGTTACAGGAAATCTAATAGTTATGGCCTTCCTGAGAGGGAAGGGAATGGAAAACAAATTAACAAACAAACCTCAACCTCTTTTCCCTTAGAATAAGTCTTCTCAGTAACTCTAAAGATTAAATAGCTGAGAGTGAAAAAAAAAAAAATTGGCATGCACACAGCATCAACCGAGGTGTTTTAATGGATCTCATTACTAGCCCTTAAGAAAGGGTGATGGCACATACACAGTCATGTATCAAAGCCAACTGCCAGACATCGGGAAAGAAGCCAGCCTGTGCTGCACTAATTTAACTAGTTGCATATTAAAACAAAAAACATTAGAGGGTTGGACACTGAATGGAAACCAGCCATCCTCACCCAGAACACTGCATGCTGAATGACTGGGGGAGCCCTGTGGTATCCAGTTCACAAGTCCAGCAGTGTTTAAACACGTATTCATGGTTAAGCATGGTAACAGTTGGTAATTACACCTATAATTAATACCTGTGGATAAGCCCTTATACATTAAAGGTTATCTACAAGCATTAACCAGTCCAGCTGAAGATTTGAGAGGTAAAGCCTTTCAGGAATACATACTCATTTTTTTTGAAAGCAAATATGAACATGTGATGTCAGTGCTTGGAGCCAGCTGAAAACAACAACGCTGTGGAGTGCTGCTCTAAACAACAGGACAAGTGAAAGTGCCGTGTCTGTGGTGACAGCACAACAGGCTTCTGGTTCCCAGCTGGCTCTGAGAACAGGCATGTGAACTTAAGTCTAAGGCACGGACACAGGTGACACCTATCTACAAAAACCAATGCAAACATACCTTTCATTGTCCTTGTTGCAAGAAAAGAAACAGAAACAACAGCACATTTAATCTAAAGAAAAAAACCCAAAAAACTACAAAAAACTCCTATTCAAAGTGTAGTCCTTGTCAAGGTGTGTGTTGCTACTGTAGAATATTGTAACTGATCTAGGCTATCACACAGAAGGAAGTAGCAAATATCTTCATGCATCAGCTTTTAGCATCACATGGTGTCAACCACTATGACCTTACCTTCCCAGCTCTTCCTCAACTTCATAAATGTCCTCCACATTCTGTTGCTTGAAGAAAGCCATACTTGGTCTTTCATTGATACTCCAAGATGATGCAACTAGAATATTAATGAAGAATGATATTCATTACATCTTGCAAGAGGCTAAGTCTCAGTAACATACATCTGTGGTATAGGCACAGTGGATCCAAAGTTACCACTGATCAATCAAAACAACTAATTCAGCAGTCTCAGCCAAATAGTCAGGGTTCAAATCTGTAAAGAGATGAGCACCTTTAAGTGAAGGAGATTCTTGCCCACCACTGATGTACCCAATAACACAACTAACTGGAAGCACAGAACACACCAAGAAACACAAACGAGACTAAAAGAAAATTAATTAATAATTTGATAAAGTTTGGACAATAAAGCCTCCACACTACACTAAAGAGAGTGAGCACAAGAACTAGCATTACAGACTCCCTCAGATAGATCCTCAGGCAAGGAGACCAGGAGACAGAGCTTTCATTTTCTCAGGTCAGGCAGTGCTCCTGAAGTACACAGGCAGGACAGCACACAGACATTTGAACTGCTGCTGGAAAAAAAGTGCTGATTCCCTCTCCAGAGCTTTCAGCACATCTCCATCACGCACTGCAGATGTTTCAAATGAGAAGAACACCAGCAGCATCTGCTACAGGGGTTTCTCTGTGTAACCATGCAGTTTGTTTCTTGAACATAATCTTTTAAACTGATAACCTCTGTGAGCTCTGACAGTGTGAGCAAAGCTTCACACTGGTGCACTGGAGTATCTCTGCATTACACTGGGCTGCTTCAGGATGAGGAGCAGATGAGAACTCACATTATTCACATTCCTTGGGATACACCTCCACAGCAATGTATGTTATGGCAACAGAATAGATTTGAACAGAATAATTGGCCAGTCAGGTCATGAACTATTTGCTGTTTCCTGTGGAGATGACCACTGGCATTATGCCCAATGGCCCAAATATCCACTGTTTAGATCAAAACATGTAAAATAGCTCTAAGGCTTCTAGCAGCACAATAAAATCTAACTACATTGAGACACATAGTTATTCTCACACATCTCTACACTCAACAGCGTATCTTGTCAATGCAATGTGCTTTGCTTTATTAATCCCAGGTGCTGCTTCCTTCAGATGCACTGGGGACTTCCAAGTTCGTTATCTCTATACAGCTCCTGCAGATTCTTAAATTGCAGTCATTGGCATCTGGTGCATATTATGAAGCATATTTCACAAGCAAACAAAGCTCTATTTTGATCCTTTAGAAGTAAGTTCAATTCAGTGTTGCAAGATTCAACAGACCTACAAAACGGGACTAAATATCAAAGAGCAATTGCAGTATTCCTGTCAAACTGAAAGGCACACAAAATGAAGATTTTTCTCCAACAAAAGTGGGTGTCGTGAGAAGAAAATACATTGTAAAAATCTAACAATTCTTCAATACATATCCAAGCTGTCGTCATTCACTCACCTCAGAAAAAAGATTGGTTGCTTTGTTTGTCCCAGCCCTTTTTACAAACTGGCTTGTAATACATTGGTGGCATGGTGAGTATCAATTCCTTTTCAAATACGATCCTTCTATTACTTCAAAGGAACAGAAAGTCTCCTAGTGCTTCTACATAAACATATTTTTTAGTTGATGTTAGCAAAACCTACACATTAGGAGAAAAATTCTTTGATTGTTATATGTCAAGCAGAAGGGCTACCACATCAATGCTTACAGCCACAGATGATGTCAGACGACGAGGAGTATTTCAGTTATACACCAGAACTACAACCTGTGCTCTCTGAAGGTGTGTATCTGCACACTTCTGGGGTGACAGGCATATCGTGGTGTGACATGACTGACCTGCACCTGGTTCATAACCCAAACACACCCATTTCTGCCATATGTCAGAAGTGATCGTTTCATTACACTCTTGGAGGTGCCTTGACAGAGAAGAGGGAGATGCAAGGCATCCCTCACATGCTCTTGAGAACAGCCTTGCTGGAAGTCTGCACTGCACATGGAATGGCTCAAGGGCACTGAGGCTGCTGCATTTCTATTAAAACACCTGCTCAAACCCCAGTTTCAAATGTGAGACAAATGTGTCTCCCTTGCCCTCCTGTGTAACAGTGTTTTAGGAATGATCTCTCTTGTCTGGCTACCCATGGCAAACAAGAGAAACCACACAGGTTGTGACGCTGAAGCCCAGGGTAAGCACCACACTAATAAAATACACTGTAGAAACCAACACTTGCATTGGTGAGCATGATGCACTGCAATGTGTGTTGTTATTTTTCCACTTTCTATCCTGGCTTTGTTGATATTTTCATAGTTTTTCAAGGTGAAGCCACCTGAACTGTACTGTTAACTCTGTTGCTCAATAATTTCCTTCCCAAAATCATGTTCATGCTTGGGATGAAAATGTCTATTTTACTTTTCAATGAAAATGAGCAACTCAATTTTCACTCTGTAAGCAAATTACAAAGTGATTTATGCAAAGTGAAAAATACTTGAAGTATTCTTCAAGTAACCTTTCATAATCTTACAGAACGATCACTGACCAATATTGCTCAGATCTTGAAATTACAGCCAATAAATGCTTCAGTCATATTCACAAGAATGAGGACATCTCTGAGCTATTAGCAATTTATATAATATTGCTTGCTATTGTTCAAAGCAGAATTTTCTTAAGTGTTGTCTGTATTCAGCCTTTACAGACTTCAAAAACACAAGCAAAGGACAAAGCCAAGCCTTGCTGAAAAAAAGCAAACCTTCTGCTCACCCTGAATTGCAAAATTACATTCTGAGCACATGCAAGTATAGGAAAATGCCCAGGTAAAAAGAGATGCTGCTGAGACTTGCCCAAAGATTGTAAATCCCTCAAGCTGACTACTCCCTTCATCAGAATCCAAGGTACACGGTTATAAACAACATTAATGCAAACACACCTAAAAAGTCATTGTTTTAAGAGAGAGTTCATTGCCATTCAGAATAGCAAGTTAAAAAGTTTGCTTTGAGAGTGGGGATCCTACCAGAAGTGCCTCTGTGCACACAATTACTTAATGTTTGATTGACAAGTTCACTAATTTCCCAGCATCCTCCAAAGAACACAGCTGATTCTGCAGGTTAAGTAGAATCCATGCAAAAATAACCAGGAAATTCTTATCCCTTCTGCTGATCTCTTACCTTACACCCATTTCTACAGAGGTCAAAGCACTAAGTTAAATCACTGACAAAGGACCCATTCAAGCCCAGAGCCTTGCTTTTGAAGGCTGTTCAACATTGTGCTATTGAAGGCTGTTCAATATTCAACAAAACTGTTGCACAACGCTTGGAACCCCAGTGTTACCTCTGATAGGCTGGTGTTTCCTATGCCTGTCACTTCATGTTATCCTATCCTGCCTTCCACAGATCTCTCTGCCTGGCTTTCACCCAACAGTCACACTAAGCAAAGGCCCAAAATAGATCATAAACTTGATGACCCAAAGCAACTGTCATTGGCATAGCACAAGCGGGTAAGCCAGTGAAAGATAACCTTCCTACACTTCAAATTCATCTGAAATAGAAGTGCCATTCACAAGCATGAATGCTACCCTTCTCTCACCTTAGGAAACTAAGGTGATTTCATTTGCAAAGATTTCTTATACTACAAGGTTTTTGTTGGACACCATTTACAAATACAGAGCACAAGTACATCAAAGCAGGAATGAGAGCTTTTTTTTTTTCTAGTCAGGTGGTGATTTTTCTTATAGTGGCCAGTGCAGGCAGGCAGAATTAAAGATGGACAGACATTCATCTTGGACTCAGACAAAAAAGTTGTTCAGGATCTGAGGAAAAAGCAACAGCCAACTTTTTTCTTGATACACACCTTATGCTAACACTTCAGGGGCATGTGCCCAAACAATACCACAATCCAGTGAGTCAGGGCCATTCCCATCACTTAGGAGCTCCACCAGAATTCATTAAACCCAGGTGATGAAGGTATCTGCTTCAGTGAGTTTTGAATCAGACCAGAGCTTAACTGCCCCAAGGCAAGCTTAGCAGAGGAGATGAGCTTCTGTGTCCTTTCGCAGAACATGCCATGTCTATTCCCCAACCATCCCACATTGGGCCCACCTCTCCTCTCCTCTCCTTGTCTCTTTGCTCTGGGATTCCTCACAGTGAGCAACATTTTCATATGAAGGTCAACTTCTACTCAGCATTTATACTGCCATGTTTCCATAATGATACTCCATAGTGTCGTATAGTATATGTTTAGCATAAAAATATAATATTGCACCTTGATTGCTGTATCCAACTCTCCTTAACACAGGCCAAATACCACAAGGCAGCAAAATATTGCTTATCCTGTGTGAATGATTGCACTATAGACATGGAACAAAGCTGTAGCTAACCCAGAAATAGGATACAGGCTCTGAGATGGCAGTTTCAAGCACGAGGAACATCTCCTGGCTCATCTCTTCACATTCTTCTGAAACTCTGCCCTATCATAACCTAGAATCATACTTACCCTAAGAAATCACAGTTTCCTACTGTGATCTAAGGCATGTATATACACACACGCTTTACATCAGTACAATCCTTGGATAAAGACATTCTTATTGCAGACAGAAGGGCCTTTTTAGTGCAGCTTGTACTGCGTGTAAAAGACATCAATCTACAGAAACCCACTCCTCTGTAGAGAGTGACAGAATCCCTCTCAAGAGAAGCAGAAGTAAATTCTATTTCTCTTCTCTAATGAAGTTTTCCCTGCACAGGTTAAGTTATTAGTCTGTGACAATCAGTGACTGGTTTATACACCTCAAACCCACGTTAAATGTCCACCCACCAGTAAATAAGAGCAGAATACAGAAATCAGAGGTGAGAAGAAAACTGTTGGAGCACTTCTCTTGCCAACAGCCTTTCATCTTTTTTCCTTAAGGTTTCTTCTGCCCTAAGGAAACCAGTTTCAAGTGACTGAGGCGACAGGTGAATAATCTGAATTTCTCAAGTACACCTGACATGAGCTGAATCATTAAACCATTTGCCAAACTCAGAAGCATTCCCCACGGCATGTTTTTATATTACAAAACATTAGTTACACTAAACCAAAATCTCAAACCCATTAGAATAGAACAAAGTAAAAACCTCCCATATGAACTGTTTTATAATACTGAAAAATTACCAAAACCAATTTAGAATCAAAACCAGACTGTTTTAAATTAATGATCTGGAAAATGGGGAAAAAAAAAAAAAAGAAAAAGAAAAAAGACACCAAAACAAGACCAAGAAAAACCAAATCCATTAAACAAATTAAAGTTATATTGTCTTCTAGTTTTGGTGTTTTATGCTAAAACTAAGCAGATTTTTATAAGCATTACAGTATTTTCTTCTTTCACTTTCATTCATTTTTTCATCTTTCTTTCTCTTTTCTTTTATCCCACAAAAGACTATGCAACTCAAACAGCAAAAAAAACCCAAACAACCCAAGTGGGTTTTACCTGCTGCTTTCAAATAAGCCTAGCACAGTTAAAAGTTCCATCAATTTCAGCAAACCATTATTTTCACTGAAACATTTTCCAGTCAGAAAACAAAAGTAGCCTAAAAATTCTTCTGCCAGGAAATTGAGGAAACTATTACTACCTGCGTGTGTATAAAAGAACACACCGACCATCTGAGCAATTCAACTCCATTATAGAATCACTGCTCCCGCCACTAACTCTCAAGGGTTGCCTTTCTGACCTCCCAAATTTATCCTGCAGTAATTATATGTGTGACAAATGACCCAAGACCATTTCCAAGCCTCCGCTTCAAGCACCCGTACAAACCACATTGGCTCTGCAAGTTAACTCCAGCTCGGCAACTAGCGGCCAAGGCCAGGGATCCCAAAGCCCGGCGTGACTTAGCAACGACCCGGGTGGGAATACCACCCGGACACTCGGGGCGCAGGGGCAGCCCGCAATGCCAGGCACGCTGGTGTGGCATGGGCAGAGCCCTGCTTCCCGTCCCTGAGGCGCCTTCAAGGATTACTGCTGAACGTAATTCACATCAGTACCCCAAAGTCAAGGGAGACCTCGCCTCTGCAATCTGTATTTCTTACACCAGCAACTGAAAGGCACAGGAAAGTCTGAAACCAGTTGATGTTTCAAAAAAGGGCCAGAGATGAGCTTTTCTCTCACGCATTAAGTAGGTGAGTACTGCGATTTTGGTCCTTTTGCAGCTGTTGACCGATCAGTCAAAGCAGGAGCAATTGCCACACATTTTCACCTTCGTCTTCCCTTCTTTACTGTCCCCTACAAGGATGCAGGCCAGCCAAACCAGTCCCCTCCACCGTGCTGTGTTGTTCCAGGACCCCGGCTCACTGGCCACAGGAACAGATGTAAAGAAACCCAAGTGAAGCTGCTTGAAGGAAAAGGCAGGAAGAAACTTCCTGCGGATAAACGATGGAAGTTGCACAGCATTCGCTGAGCGTTCCCGATGGCCTCAGAGAGGAGCAGCGCCAGACCGAGCTGCGTGTTAACATCAACACGGGCACTTGTGGAACCGCTACATTGCCCGGCCCCTGTGGAACCTGCTCGGGGATAAAGGACAGCTGCTCGCAGCGGGGATGCTGTGGGGAGCTGCCTTTGCCCCCGGCTGGCGGCTGCGGGCACACACAGAGCCAGCGCAGACACCGTGAAGAGGCTCCGCACCACGCCCGCCCCCCCACTCCAGCCCGCGGGAGAGACACGCCGCTGGCCCCGGAGCTGCCCGGCCACAGGGACTGCACAGCCGCGACACCTCACAGCCGGGACACGGAGTGGAAGAGCCGTGAGGGCGGCTTAGCCTAAGAAGCAGACCCAGAGGAACACGGAGAAAGGAACCTGCGGAGTCGCCGCCAGCTAAGGGACCAGAGCCTACTTACCGCGTCCGCCGGGCTCCCTGAGCGCGCCGGGTCGGGCCAGGCCGGGCGGAGCCTGAGGGGGCGGCGGGGCCGTGCCGGACGGAGGAGCCGCCGGGCCCCGCCCGCCGCGGCCCGGAGGGAAGGGCCCGGCTCCGCGCTCCGCCCAGGGTAGCCCCGTGAGGAGAGAGTGGCGGGGCCGGGCTGGCGGCAGGGGCAGGGAGGGTGGCTCTGCCCGTAGCAATGCTGTCTGGGTGGCAGCTGTGGGGCCGATGCAGCCTGCGGAGTACACGGCACCGCCCCGACTGCCCCGATGGGATGCAGATACCTCAAGGTGGACCAGTCCAAAGCCTTCCAGTCTAACACAGTTCACCCAGGCTGACTGGGGAACATCTCAGACGTAGAATCCCATTTCCTCGCTTTAGTACATACAGGATATGTGAAAGCTGTACTAAGAAAGTAATGCTGAGGAGGCAAATCCAATGGAGAGGCACTTAAGTTGCATTAGCCTTGTTTCTGTATTCCCTACAAGCCAAAATTGGTTACTGCATGGTCTGAAACTCACCATTACCTAGTGAAATTGCCCGTTGTTTCAAGAGACCACTGTGACAAAGAGCAGCGCAGGTTCCCAGACCTCACCGTGAAGCTCAAGCTGCATTCACACGCACTACTGTAACAAACCTCTGCCATCCTGCTTCCCAAGCTGCTGTAGCCCAAGTCTTGTCTTCCAGCAATAACATCCTTCATCTGTTAACTCTTCTGTCCTAAAGACATCCCCAAAACCTGTAAAACTAGATTTCCTCTGGCTTTGACACACAGTAATCACAGTAAACACTCTTAGGTCTCCTTACATTTCTTCTGGGCAAGTTAATAGCCATCATTTGCTAATGAGAAATAATGTGGGATTGTTCACACCTTCAAAATAAATTACAAGTACCAGGTTGCCTTCTCTTCCAATCCTCTATGTGTTATGGTAACACAATGGTAATGGCAAATTATCATACATAAATAAGCAGGATGTTTTCCTGCCGTATGGTGTGAAAATAGCTAAATTTAAGAGTGACTTATTTTAGGCAAGTACCTAAAGGCAGTGTTTTTTATTAACACAGTTAAAAAGAAACTTTGCTTGTCCCAAGTCAAGAGGGCTGAACTCCCGCTCTGGGAGTGGTGTTCACAGCCCATGAGTTCCACCCAGCTCTTCCAGCTCCAAAAGGAACATGGCTGCATCTGATACTACACAGGGTGGAGAACAGGAAATAGGAGCAACAGTAAATGTTTCAAAGGGCAGTGGAAGCATTCACAACTCTCTCAAAGGGAAATAAAGACACTTAATTTCTCATCTTTAGTTCTACAGTGGGATATGACATGTGGAAGTCGCAGCAATCATATTACAAAATTCTCAGAGCAAAAGGGCACATGAGGAAGGCCACCATTTTTGTTTGCTCCTAGCTGCAAGGAAGGGAACAAAACACCCTGAGAGGCTACAACTGCTTTTCAAACTCGGACGAGCTCTCCGTAGACTGAGAATAACCTCACTTTGAATAAAGTTTTCCAAGAGCAGCAAAGGTAGATTAAATCCTACCCCTGCTGCCATGTCCATAGGTTTTGCAAGCCCAAATACAGGTTCTGCCTAAGTAGGATGCTGCTCTTTTATGCTTTTCTAGTTATTCACCCTTAAAACACTAACTCAAGACTTCTTTGTAACATCTTTGGATGAAAGTAAAAGCCTTTATGTGCATACAAAGCAAAACCAGAAAACTCAAGTAGGGAGCACCAGCAAACACTGCAGCCACGCATTTGCCAGCCTCCTTCAGAAGTGACGAAATAGGAAACTTATGGGTTCCAAACATGTTCCAAAGGGGGGATTGAAAAACAGAAGAATACCACCTACATTTTTTAAAAACAGGCAAATAGCAATATTCCACAGTTTAATCACCAATCACAGTGCCTGAAGACATCACTGATTCAATTCATCAGCTCAAACCTGACACCTTAGGGGCAACTCATTGCACAACATAGCTGGTTTCTACACATTAAAGGGACATCGCATTTGAGAGACAAAGGCAGGATGCAGCTGCTCAAGACCAGGGTAATCTTAGTTGGCCAAAGTCATCTTAATTTACAAGGCATATTTTAATATTGAATGTTGTAATTACTGGAGATATAGATTTTAATAACTGTGTTAAAATCACATTCAGTATATAGTCCTGAGTTTTGCTTTCTAGCCTTATGGTCTGAAAAGCTGGCACTACATGTGGGCATCCTTGAACTGTAGACAAATGTGGCTTTTACAGCTGATCAGCACAGTGAAAATACCACTCTGCTAACTTCTGATTGAACCTTTCACCTTGTTTTCCAGGGGGGAAGTTTCCAAGGCAGAGCACACCCTTCCTCTGCATTATCTGAGGGAACATACTTCATGTGTGAGAATTCTTAAAGCTTCAGCACTACATGGATTCTGCTTTCTGTTGAGGTCAAGGAGCTGCAGATAAGGAAGCTATGTTTAGCACTTCTGAAAATCCCAGAGAAGGAACACTTGATACCTTGTAATATCAGCAAATACAGAGTGTTCTCTGCATCCCTGAGGCAGCCAGTGAGCACAGTGAGACTCTGCAGGTATTTGGTCTCAGTTCAGCTGTGTTTATACTTAAGTTATGCATTTCTTAGGAACCAGGTTTTTAACATTCATCAGCCACACTCACATCCTTATTGCAATCCCACTGAGAGCAGATGCTTCAAACTTAGTTCTCAGGAGCAAATGGGAGTCTCAGCTGTTCTTTACAGGTCCCAACAGCTGCTTAGGGCAATACAACCTACTCAAGCTAAACATGCCAAGTATGCAAGTGAGGACATTGCTCCCCATGCACTCTCTTCCCAGAATTTTCTGTTTATTTCTCTGACTTAAAATTTTCAGCATACAGGACACAAGGTCCTTAGGCCATAGTTGTGCTCTGTCTCAACTGCTGATCTCCATCCTGTTTTGCACCTCCTTTGAACAGATTTCCAGCTGTGCCAGTATCTACACCTATAACAGGTTGCCATTCTGTAGCAGAGCCAGAGAACAAGAACTGTGTACTATTGACCTCTGCTATCAAAGATAGGCTTGGATATGCAATTACAGTGATGTCCTAACTCTTCTTCCTTCCTCCCTTACATTCAGCTATTAAGTTACATATCTGAAGTAGCTGAGGTATTCCTATTTAAGGGACTCAAGCAATTCCAAAGTGCAAAATTCATATCTGAAAGACAGATATTGAGACTTGATTTCCAAATTGAGTACTTGGTTAAATTTTCAAAACAGTTAAAATTATTTGACTACAAAAGGCTGTGTCAGAACATCAGTACCAAGCCTCCTAAAGAAGCTTTTGGGGTGTCAGGAGATGTTATACAAATATGTTTCCCAGAAAGTGTAAGAACTCAGAAAATTCCTGTCAAAACTCATGCAAATTTTGTCTCCTCCCCCTCTTCTCCCAAGAAATGAAGGACACCAATGTCGAGTCTACCCAGTCAGCATCACATGCATGCCACATGTCTATGGTTCACATCTTCATGCTTCAAAGCCAAATTTACATGTATGTTCCTTTATAGAGATTCTCTCAGATGTCATTATCAGACAAAAATGCAAGCTCTACCACTGGTTTGTTCTGATGACACCTGTAGATACTTCCATCTATTATGGGGAAAAAAAAGAACAAGAACCAGAGCCATTTATAAAGTAATAAACAATTTATTTCTTCTTTACATCAATCGCCACAAAGATAACATCACTTATGTTAGTGATTCAAATTTCTTGTACCGCATATTGCTGATTTTTAACATGGCACTTAAGGGAACGGTCACTTAAACAGCTATACAATGTCATTAAATTCATCAATTTGTCATTTCTAAGTTATGTGTCTGAACATCCAACTGTCAAATTTAAGACCATTCATTCATTTCTAATGTTTTATAACAAAGAAAAAAAAATCTTTCCCTTTCTGCTGAAATATCTTACCATGTTTACAAACACTGAAGGGAAGGGGAGAATCTCTCACAGAAGACATCAAAAGGGCAACAGAAAAATCCTTTTTATAGATTACATAACTGGTAAAAAGACCACCGAACAATGTGATAACACTGGATGATAACACTACCTGTACACATATACAGGTCAAGCTGAAATACTGTGCAGTTCTAATAAGTAGAGATGTAGTGCACCAATTTTTTGCCTATTTAACAGAAGATAATAGACCCTTTTAAACAAATAATGAAGAATTTCACCAGGAAGCCATGCACACATGAATAGAGATGGAGGAATATTCTTCACAATGCAACTCAGTGGTATGGGTTACATCACATATTCTGGGAACCACCCATGAGGAACTCTGCATGTTATGTGCAAGGCCTTGAAGTTAAAATATTATCTTGGCAGTTCCTATGTGCATAAACAGGTCAACTACGCAGTATCAGGCTGGCATGAATGGTAAACCTCATGCACCACTTCAGAAGTTCACACACAAACACAAACACTTGGGAACCATGCAGTTCAGCTTTGGCAGGCCACCAAAACACACTGTATTTTGGCTTGGTTTCATCAGGTGTAAGTACTGCCTATGTATCCTGCATGTCCCTGATGAGTTACTACTCTCCAAGGTAACCAGATTTAAACATCACTAGAAAACTAAGTCACACAATGACATTTGCAACAGCAAACAAGGCAAGCTCCCCTGATGTTACTTCCTGCTATACACATCTTATTTTTGTTCCACAGAGACTTCTAGTGGCCAGAGGTGAGAAGCCTCTGCAATTTCTTGGCCCATTAGCTCATCACTATATCAGCAACAAGGCTTAACAAAATGAAGCCAACAGCTTGCTGGGAACTTGAGCATAACAGCATCGACTAATTTCTTACCTGCAAGCTGACAGAATACCCAGAGACAACACAACTTCCACAGGATTCCTAACATTCATGGGTAACAGTCACAACACGGCAGAAGAAACAGACTGTACAACCAGAAACAGCTTAATAAAATGAAACACAGCAACACATTCGCACACAAACTGAACCATCAGCACAACTCTAACAGAAATGGTCCACTAATATTGCAGGTTGTGTTTTGTCAGCTAAAGAACTTCCCAAACCATTGCCTTAAGCTTAGTTTTATCTTCACAACCCGAACACTTCAATGGAATAAGTCTGAAAACATCTCAAGTCATAGGACTAGTTCATAGTGAAGACTCAAAGCCAAAGAAAAATGCATTGTAGGAATAGGGTAAGAACAAGTATCTAAATTCTTCACCTTACTATTTCACTTGTGGTCACTGAAAGGAAGATCTTCATCTTAAAAAAATTCATTTAACACTTGACAACATCATTAAAACAAACACACAAACAAAAAGCCTGCATTAGATATTGATTTAGAGACCAGCTCTTTCAAAATCAAGATAGCGTAACTAGAAAATTAGAAAACCTGGTCCCATTTTTGTATTCAAATATTGATTGTAAGTAGAAAAAGAATACAGTACATGCAATATCAAAACCCTGCCCTCCAGTACACAACCAAAAGTAACTAGGGAATTAGAAAAAAAATCCCTAGCTATTGCCTACCACAGACAACATAGGGGACATTTCAGAAGACTAGTAACATACAAATCATGATGATCACACCATCAGTTTCTCATTGGTAAGGATTTGCTAGCTAGGTAAAAATTATGAATCATACAGGAAGCATAAATTTTATACCAAAAGTAGTCCTCTAAGTTGCAATTTCACCTCTGATTAAATAGTTCCCTTCCATATAAACTAACTTATAATATGCTTACTTGGAGAAGGTTACAACTACATTATCTAAAATAATTTTTTAAAAAGTGCTGTGAAATAGAAGCATTATTTCTCTCTGCCCACACTTAAGTTGACTAAAACAGTTACACAATTATACCAAATAAAGTACTACTACTAGACAACCAAAACAAAACACATAAAATACAAGCTTGATGCACTTGACTCTTCACAATGATTAGTTTTCTCTTTTGCCAATTAACCACTTCCCCAGAGCTTGGCGATTTGCTGCCTAGTATTTGAATCCTAGTTTTATCATGACACATTATAGTCAATACAACATTCTGAAAATCCAACAGTTCAAGAAAAAACATTGCAAAAGCCCAGAGAACAGCCAGCAAGAAAGAAACCCTCCTTCTCCCCAGAACCATTTATGAGCACTGCTAGTCACCAAATGAGAGAAAATGGTCTCAAGTAACACTTCCAGAGCAGAAACACTACAGCACAACAGCCCAGATGCTGCTCCTTACAGCGACCTTGCAGTAAGGAGCAGCAACACTCACAGTAAAGCTGAGGTTATTAGGAGAATATTGCATCTTTCTGTTGAAAAAGGACCTTCAGTTCCCATGTTGTGACCTTTAGGTTTTGTTTGATTGATTGGTAAATATTTGTTTTATGAGCCCAGTCACTATCACTATTGTACAACAGTTCTACAATCATGCCGAAAGAACGCTGTGTTTCATCTTAAAGAGCAAGACTTCATCTTCGGTCCTAAAGAGGAAGAAGCATTAGAAGAAAAGGGGAAAAAAACCCAACAAAAAACCCTCACAAGAAACAAAAAACCATAACGAAACAACCCTTCAACAGATATGCAAAATATTAGTTCCTAAAGCATGGTACTCCTGTGACAATCTCCATTCTTTCAATATATCTGGAGTTTGGTTGTGGCCTTTTTGAACCATTGCAATCAAAATAGTGAATACAGATAAAATTGATTAAAGAGAGTTTGATCTATAAACCCCTTTCCATTAATGACAATCTTTATCAACACAGCTGCCCTGAAAAGTAGAAATGATGCTTGCTATCACTGTTTCAGTACACATTTGACAGTCATTGACAGAAATAGGTACTTATTTTACCTTTACTTCAGAGTATATATATATATAATTTTCAAGTGTTCTGTTTGGTGATCCATAGCAAGACACTCCAGGAAAAGACAAAAGAATCTTCATCCCATGCTTTTCTCAAGAAAGGCTGGATGGAGCCAACCTGAATCCAAGAAATATGGATGTCCTTTCACACTGAGCCTGCACTATGAAAAACATGATTACATAAAAAAAAACCCTAAACTCAGAATGGCACTGAATGTAACAGAGCATGGACTTTTCTTATTGTTTCACATCCAGGCATTAATGGTACACTGTGGGAAAACAACTGTCAATTCAGCTGGTTGACTAAACTGAGACAGATATTAAGTGCTCTACAAATGATTCCAGGAACATAAATGTAAACAGAAGTGTTTGGCCTCCATAGTAAGTGGTATTTCTGAAAGTGCTGGGATTTGGAAATCTGTCCTGCCTATTTCCAAAAGCAATAAGTTTACATTCTGTTTGACAGGATTAATAAAGTGTTTTGGAGGTTAACTCACTTTGGTCATGATCCCAAAGAACAGTTTATATTAAGCAGTTTCAGCTATCCTCCTCATCATCACTAATAAGGTCTCTTTTTTCCACACAGGTCTCTCGCTCACGCAGGAAGTCCTCGCGAATGGCTTCCAGCTCCGTCAGCTCCAGGCGCACTTTCTCCAGGTGATAGGCCCTGCGGTTTCTGATCTGGCGTAAGGGAAAAGGGTTCAGGTCTCCAAAAGCAATAGCAGTCAGTTTCCTGCAAGATTACACAATGGTAGAAGACAATCATTCATATCTGGTGGGCTTTTAAACTTCATCCATATCGACTTTTATCATATGCCACATATCTCTGGTCTCTTTCACTCTTGATAGGTCTCAGATATTATCAATATTTCAAGGAATTTCTATAAAGCATTCAGGCTTAAGGTTATTTCAAGTGATAAAATGTAATCAAACACCCAAGAGTTCCCAAAGCCACCTGTAAACTCTGCTATAAACATCACACTCTTGAAAAGCTGAGCAGAAGACATAAGCTTAGGTTATCAGAGCTTCCTTGGCTACACTGAAGATTTGAAACATCCAGTTACCAGTACAGATTGGATAACTGCCTCCATAGAACACACAGCAGCTCCTTCAATCCCAAACCACTCAGCTCTCCAGTTAACCAAGATAACCTGACAATCAAGAGACCAGATAAAGACAACACAGGGGCAACACAGATGTGGACAAGGATAATACAGAACATGGACAAGCCAAAGTTTCCATCACAATGAGAATGCTCTGGGGGTTCTGCTGGCTGAAGCACAGAGATCTCTGGAACAGTGTTAAGCCAAACTTGTCAGGGCACAGTGCAAAGCACTACAGAGGATCCAGCTCCCTTCCAGAGTCACACTGCATCATACCTTCGTGCAGTCCCAGCAAACTGCTTAGTCTAATCAGTCCAAAAAGACTGCATCCAACTACATCATTATTGCTGATCTACACCAAAACCCTCTTTGTTTACTAAGGAAAAAAAGGGGAAGTAGAATATTTAATTTATTCTGTTTTAATTATCAGAAATAAGTATTAAGAAAACTTCTTTGGACAGTTTATTTAATGGTAGGTTTGTATTTTTGAGTGATCAAGGAATGATTTCCTGCTATTTCTACACAGAAGATATTCCAGCAGCTTCCCTACCTGTGCACAAGATGCCATGGCTCTGTAGAAAAACCCAGCTATGACATCCTGTAACTAGAATATAATTATGCGCGTGTCTGTAGAGACCTCTCTTACTACAGAATTTAAATTTGGAAACTCTGTGCAGAATGATTTTAACCATTCAGAACATCCATGAATTCTATGCAAATAAATATTTCTGAGTTTTTCCTCTACAACAGGATCCTTTTTTGTCCATATCAAGAAAGACCTCATTCTACATGCTTCTATACTGCTCAAATGTTGATGATGTAAACCTTGTACAAACTTGGAAGAATAAGAAACCAGGCAGTTTAAATCCTCTCTTGTCAGTCCTAACAGGCAAATCCATATTCCCTATGTAGCACTGCACTGCTTCCACTCTTAAAACCCTAAATGGCAGAGACTTATAGATCAGCACAGAGCATATTTGTATTGCAAATATCTTTGATGTACTGAATTCTGTCCTGTCCTCATTTGAACTCCCCATCCCCCAGTGATCCCTAATTAGTTCATTTTGTTAACAGCAAATTCAGCAATTTTAGAAATCTTTAAAATAGGCTATTTCAGCACCAGAAAGTTTAGAGAGAAGAATCAAGACATCATTTCCACAAGTGGAAAAGGAATGGAAAGCCAAATCTTCACCTCTGATTAAATATCAAAATTTTGTTTGGATGAGGTAAGAATAAAAAAAATTATTTTTTTCTCTCTGCATCAATCCCAGCAATCTCTTTCAATCACAAGATTATTCAGCTCTAACTTCTCTCCAATAAAAACTGAAACACAGGAAGTAAAAGTAATAGAGCTTTTGCAGCAGGAGTCAAAGTAAAAGCCTCAATTTATATGGAGTTTATCACATTAAAAAAAGTCTCAGATTTCAATATACCATTTTTTTCTAAATTGAAAATTAGTGAGCTTCAAAAGATCTGCAAAACATTGTCAGACATTAAACCAATCCCAATGTGACTTTTCTTTTTAAGATTAACCTACTGCTCTACAGTCTTGAAACCGGGGGAAAAAAAGCACTAGACCAAATCTAAAAACACTAGACCGTAATTTACAAACAGTAAGTCCTACGCAAGGACTGAAGACCAGAAAAGTATCTAATTTGTATTTATTCTCTGGTTCCAAGTATATCTTAAAAGCAGCTGGAACTATGTGGCAGGAGCCCATGCATTAACCATGCATAAGAAATTTAAGCTGTGGGGGACATGGCTCACATCTTTAATGCTTGAGCCAGGATGTATTTTTATTTATCATAAAACATCTTAGTAAAAAGTTACATCTGCATTGCAGAGGGAAACTTCACCTGTGGTTGAAATTCTGACGTGCTGCTACCATGATACTTAAACAAGGTAGTCTCCTTCACAAAAATTACTGTTTAAACCTACATCACTTCTGATTTGTCTCTGCCAGATAAAAGTGCTCATGACAAATCCTAGCAGTTGGTTGCACCTCTAGTTGCTTTATGTGAATTAGGATCTAGATGAAAACATCACCAATGCCACAAAACAGACACCTCCCATGGCCCACTACAAGGCCTTCAGTGCCACCTCAGCGTAAGTTACCCACCTGGCATCAAGGATGGTGCGTGTGAAATAGCGAAGGTACTTGAAAATAGACATCGAATCTTGCAACTTTAAGATTTCCTCTTCTTTGTACTTAAACAGTGCCAGGGCAAATCGGAATATTACCTGATAAAAATACACGTAATATTGGGTACTTTGTAAGTACAGAATACAGAGTCTCATGACCATCTTTATAAACCCCTAACAAGAGTTCCTCAAGCACAGGCTGCACTGAAGCTCTTTAGTCACATCTCCCTTTAACTCCCTTCCCCAGCCCCTATTTCCAAAAGCTGGAAAATATTTTGAATGGTTATGCACAGTTCCTCTCTTGTTTATTTCCTACCAGTCATTTTAACTGACAGGAGTTTTGCAAAGCAACCTTCTTTTAGCCCCCCACTCAGTAACCACAGTACTTTGTGGTACTAACCAAAGTACCACAGTACTTCGTTATCAGGTAACAAATAAACAAACTCAGCCCATTCAGTTCACCTTTGGTCCCTCATAGAGGAAGGAGTCCCAGATTTTGAAAAGGATGTCACTAACCACGCTGTCCACAAAAACCACAAGAAACCAGTTGAAAGTGATGAGAGTATAATCAACTTTATATTGTTCAAAATGAGCATGTAATCGTGGAAGCTTCTCACTCAATAAATCCTTAAATACTCGCTGATCAACCTAAAGACATGACACACAGAGTGTTATTGGTCCAATTTTCCAGCACATCATTCAGAGCAAGGCTGTTATCAAGCTGTGAGTGCAAGTTTTTCCAGAGGTAACCAAGAAACCCAGGATTGTCTAGCTCACACATCCACGCTAGATCCACCCAAAGCACACACAGCTACCCACTGCAGATTGCCCTTCCAGACTGTCTGCTTCTCAACCCAGCCCCGGTCTCATAGGGCTCCTCACATGCAGGTGGGGCATTTCTAGTACTGGTCACCAGCGCTGCATTGGTGCAGGAGCACAGGAGCAGAGAGAATGCTGGGCAAACACTTGGCTGGAAAAGGCAGCCTGGACCAGAGCATCACCTGGACACAGGAAAGCTACAGTGGCTACTGCCCACAGCACTGCAAATGCATTGTCAGCCCGCCCGGCACCACCATCTGAGGAAAGGAATGATAACACAGCTCAGGGTTGTGAAGCTATCAATGTGAAGGGGAGTTAAGGACTCCAAGCAGGACACTGAACAACTATCACACTGTCAAGAGTCCTTGTCCAAACAAGGGTCCTGGCACTTGGAACCCACCCCTGTCAACTCCACTCCCATCCCTTTCCAAAGACACCTATCAGACATTTGCAGAGGACAGCTGTTGACTGGCTGAAGTTCACAGGACCAGGCTTTATCCCAGCAGAGCACATACCTGGGATCCCAGCAGTGTCTTAGTATAATAATCACGAGGCATGAAAACTTCCACTATTGATACTAGACACCAAAAGGCATCTTCCTGTTCCAAGTACAGAAGTGCAATTGCTACCAACCTGAAAACAGGGTTTATTTAGAGAAGATTATACAAACTATAGTAAGAACCATTACAGTATTTTTTTCTGTTCAGCAGAGATAAATATATTAACAGCAGAGCACTGAACAGCAAAACTTGATGAAGTTTAAAATGGGGCAAAGCCATGCCTTCTCAGCCACACCAAATATTTGTATTCAGCTAAATAAGAAAACAGAAAAGGCAAAATTTTGCTCAAAGAATTTCTTGAAGTGTTGGTGTTGCCAATTTTAAGAGCTCTCTAAATACAGAGTCTAGTTTAGAAAGGAGACGTTTATTCCAAGGGTGTTAGGTGGAGGTTTCCACAATACTACTACTGCTACCACCACCACTTCATGATTCACTGTTTCTATTCTACTACTTTTTCAGTGGTCTTTCAAAGGACAAAGCTGCTCTAAGTTCAAAAGCCTATGCTTGTACATAAAAGAGTGCACAAGTGGAGATCTATACTATTACATCATGGGGATGAGACAGGGTGTTATACCAACACACCTGCTTCAAGTAGCACCTTCTTTTACTACAGATCTCCAAGTAGCAAAGCTATTCTGGCAAAGGTCAACTGCAACAAATCAGAATTTTTCTTGGCATTGTAACACAAGAATCCCGTTTAAATTCCTCAATTCTGATTGAAGACATCAGTGGAAAATGCTGAAATTTTTTGCCTTAACAATGCAAAAAAAACCTTCAAGCATTTTTTTCTGCTTGCTTTAAAAGAAGAAAAAAACCTAACAAATTCTTGCACAAAAAAGCAACACAATCCCCTACAACTGACACGAAGTCAATGTAAAACTACATTTAAGTAGCCCATTTCTTCAGAATTAATTCCAGTTCCAGTTTTAATGTCAACCTGATTTTACAAAATTTATTTATCCAGGTCAACTGCTTTTTTCATTGGTTTAAAAAATGTGATAGTTATTTATTATAAATTATGAGCATACAACCCATAAGGCAAACTGTTGCTCAAAACCATGTGGCTCTACATGAGATTTGAAAGGCTCACTAGGTGTTTCACAGCATACTTATTAACCAAGATAACCAAAATCTTACCTGTTGAGCCCTTGGCAATATCCTATATCAGGATTTCTCCAGGAAAATGCCAGCAGCACATTTCGCAGCTTCTGGATCCCTTCAGATGTTGGGGAGGAGTAATGTTTGTTGTTTGGCAAAGTCCTCAAGAGATCCAACTCAATCTGTTTAGATGCAGGATTTGGTTTTTCCAGAGCTTTTTGAAGCAAGATTTGGAAGTAGCCAGGTACTGCGCTGTCCTTGAACTTTTTAACATGGAGATTGACACACCATTTCCACATCTTGGAACGGTGTTCATGGGGAATTCCAGACCGAATAAGGTTCTTCAGTTCCACACAGCGCATCATCTCTCTATTCATTGTGCTTGCAAAATAGTTTTCCCATTTCACACCTGTGGAGATCTCTCGATTTTCACTTAGTGAAAGTGATCTCAAATCCAAAGCTCGTGATTTTGCTACTAGTTTCTCCTCATCATCATCCTCTGGGATAGTCTGAAAACCATATATATCATATTCACTGTAATGGAGAGGAAGAAAAAAGGTTTTAAAAATATATTCAGTAGCCCTGAAGCTCTCAAGTTCCCACCATAAAGTTACTTGAAAGCTACTCTCCATAGTGCTAAAAACATAGTGCTTATTAAACATTTTTCTGAAATTTTTCTTTATTTAACAATTACTTGTACAATCCATATACTAAAGACTTGGTGCCCATGTTCCTGTATATACTACTACACAAATAAAGCAATTTATTTAACAACATGGTCAAGTTGGAAAGTACCCATATCCTCAGCAGCTCACCTTCAGCATCTGCAGTGCAATATCTTTGTCTAAATTTGATATTATATCTCAATGAATGAATAAACGTGTCAGTGAAACTTCCCAGTGTGACCATTTCCGAGACTCCCTGGCAGCTGCACTGCTAACAGAGACTGTCACTGCTGGGGCCAAAGTCCCCTGACAGTCCCCACTCAGCTCCTGCACACCTCACACTCACAGCTAGGCCAGGTTTCCTCACAGCTTCCACCCCAGGCTTCCCTCAGCAAAGTCTCAGGCTCCTTATTCAAGGCACACAGACACAATCGAGGCTGTGCCACAGTGCCATGGGCTTTTGTATATACTGTATATACTATAGAACAAAGGAATCCCAGGGCTTTTAGCCCCTCACACTCCAAGTCTTCATAGCCCTCTTCCTCCTGAGTCCTCACTGTGTTTCCCAGTGTTTCTTGTCTGGCTGGTGCCACCACGCCTCATGGCCCCTCATCTTCCAGATTAGATCACCCAGAGCTCAATCTGCATCTCCACCTGCATCAGGTGTCTTCCCCAAGACACAGTTTTTTACACAGCTAAAAGGATTTCATGATCATTCCCTCATTAATGAAGGGAAATACAATAAATAACCCAAACCTGCAAATACATTCTCATTGTCTGTTTTGCAGTGTTGTAATAGAGCCCACTGGCCAATACATACATACATTTAATTTAATAGGACCAAGCTACCTGACCAGGTGGGGTTTGAAAAATGCTTGTTCTGGTTGTTCACTAGGTTCTGCTTTCAAGGCATCTTCCAGTAACTGTGTGATAACCTCACGAGCAGGACTTTGATCCTCAGAACAAACAGGAGTTTTCATTTCTTGAAGCAAGATCAGGTATTTACTTTCAATCTGGCAGAGTTTGGCTTCTAAGCTGGTATACTGCAGAAAACAATACATGATACAAATCTTCAGATACTTACTTTGTACTACACTTTTAAAACCTGCCTCAATGCTATTCTCTTGGTTTATGATGCTTAGAAACATCTAAGTCAAGAACAGTCAGCTTAGCTTTCCCATTTTTGTTAACACCGGGAAACATAAGGCAGCATAGTAGACCAGATGTTTTCCACCACATTTTTTGCATATGGAAATTCTGAGCAAACCTGAATTATCACTGCACTGTATGAAATCCTTAAAAGAACAAAATGGTTGCATTGTAGCAGCTTTAGTCTGTGCATGTTTGAAAAAGGACAACTTAAGTGACATACGAGTTAGGTAATAGCATGTAAGAACTGTAAGCACACACCTCTGTGCCAAAAAATACAGCATTTAAGCCTGGCCACTGAGTGCATGGCTTCCAAACAACTAAAAGCAAAACCTACCAAACCAGCTACAGGTATCTAACCTTAGTTACAGATGAGTGCATTTTCCCTAACCCCAAGCACTGGAAACCTTTATTATTTACCTGCAGCACCTCTACACTCAAATTCATCCAGACAGAAATGACATTCACCATACCATAGTCATCCTTTGTGCTCAGGAGATAGCTCGATAGTGACCTATCAAATCCTTACACATCGTGTCACTGACCTTTAAAAAAAATCATTACAGTCTTAATTCTGAGGAAACAATGTTTTCAGACATGTACATGCCTTTGTTCATAAGTTACCAAAACGTTCCACTGGGTCACACAATTTTAAAAGCAATTACTTCTTTCAAGAATCCATTCAGAAAGATTAGTCTGTAAGGACAGAGAGGGCATTTTTTTTTTTTTTAAGCTATCACATTTAATACATTTAAATGGTTCCATTTCCTGGGTAGATGTACAACTAAAGTATTGAAAAATGCTTTAGACATTGCCAAGTGAGAACATGCTGACCTTTGCCTGCCATTCCCTCTCTCTTGCTTCTGCATTTCTTCGTAGAGTAGAAAGTTCCAAAATCTCCTTATTTAAAAATTTATTCTGGGTCTTATAACCCTGAAGATTGTCCTGTTGATAAAAAAAAACAAACTGAAGTGGATTATGCCTGTCAGATAAAGATCACCTTAGAGCATAGAAACAGCAGCTACCAATAAGATTTTAATTAAAAATATCAGGCTCAAATCAAATATTAATTTTGGACTTCATGTAAATGAAACACACATACCAAATATGAGCACAGGGTGGTGCTGTGCCTCGCCTGCATCACTTCCAGTGCTCCACTGCCTGCAGAAGATAGCTGGCCGCTGTCGGTACAGGCAGGGAGAACAGGCACATGCAGGCTGAGCCCATCCCAGATGCCACAGCAACACAAAAAAGCAGCAGATGAATGCCCCTTGGGTTTTCACCACCCACACCAGCCCTCATTAAAAGCACAAGTTTCACGTCTGCCTCCATACAGAAAGATAAATCTAACAATGCTAACAATGACCTTCCATGCCTAATCCACTCAGATCCTGGCTACAAACACTGCCTCTGAAAGCTGAGCTTGTGGGATGAGGAGGCTGGTACCCTCCCAGCAGCCACAGGACTCTCACACTCCCCAGCATCTACGAGCATCTACTCCCCAGAATCTGTTTGCTTTCTACCAAGACCACTGACTTCTGTTTTCAACTTCATATATTGAAACTTACCAGGCTCACATATAAGAAAGAAAACTGTACATGTTTAAACATATTTTAAGCAACTTATTTATATTCCAAATTCTTTGGAATGTTCATCAATTTGAAATACAACATTTACCCAAAGGCAAGAAAGACTGTTTAGAGCAAGGCGGATAACTTCAGTAATTCCATTAAGGACTTGTGACACTTTCAGAAAGGTACGTTACAGAATAAAAATAAAGCATTAGTAGGAGTTAGCAGCTTTAGTAAAACAGGTTCTTATACTCCTCCCTCTTTTTTTTTGTCTCCTCAGAGCTTCCCTTTGCTTTTCCACATGCTCTTTGTTGCCTCACTCTTGATATTTAAAATTAAAAAAAAAAACAGAACAAGCTTTCTGTTTGTTTTCTCCACACTTATATTTTCCTCTTACCCTTAATCCTTCCTGCTCCTTTGATTATTTCTTACATCTCTTCAGCTCCACACCAATGAATAATTTCCTGAAAGTATAGCCCTGCACTAGAGATGGCCCAAAGGAAGGAAGTTCTGATTAGATTGTCACATAACAGCTCAAAGTGGAGGTTCCAAGCTGAGAAAGCCTATGAGTGTCTTTGGGAACTGCTGCAGTGATCTCAAACAGTACAGCAGACTAAAACGTACTTTTACAGAGAGAAGAGATTCCCCTATGCATCAAGACAGAGACAGTGCTCTTACTTTTAGTCTGTCCAGTTCCTGTAGTTCCTTATTAGTGCAGGTGGATGTGGGGGAATTTATTGCTCCACTTTGAGAGGATGCGTTGTCCTCACATTCGCTGAGCTGGCGGGAGAGTTTCATGATGACTTCATCTTTAGCTTGAATAGTTTCCATCAACATTCCCAGCCGTTCATTGAGTTCTCCAACTTTACACTTTAGGTTCTTGACTTCCTGCTGGAGACTATCCTTTTCCAGATTTAACTTTTCAAGTTGATTGTTGAGGCCCAAAATCTGGTCATCTTTTTGGTGCAACAGCTCTAATGTATCTTTGGGAACCCCCTCACAAAGGTGACTTGCAAAGTATTTATCATATTGGGAAGATCGGACTGTTTGCTGCAGAAGTCGAACAAGCTCCTGAAAATTAAAAAACAACAGCAAAAAGCTCAATGAAATTTTAAGTTTCTAAATTTTACAGCTTAGAAGTGTAACGTCAAGCAAAACTAAAGTTTCTGCAATGGGTTAAGACCTCATGCTGGTGTTTCAAAGAGAAAAGGAAATGCTTTACGACATGATTTCTAGCAGGCTAACACCCTACAATGACTGGCCTACATAGATGGCTTCAGTGTCCTTCACTGAGCTAAGGATCAGTGATCCTGCCTGAAATGGTTACAACAGATTAAGGAAAAGGAGTGGACAGCTGAGGCTCAGCAGTTACTTGGAAGCCGAAAAAAGTCTTGCTTGCAAGAATGGCATCCTGTTGTAGGGTGAACAGGAAGAGGCTTAAGCCCAAAAAGTTAACAGGAAATCATTACAGAATGGAAAAAGTAAAGGTAACTAAGAGCTCTCTTCTCTAATGGATGTGGAGAAAATAAAAGGAGGTAAAAAACAAATGCTGCTTTGTCAAAAATGAAGTCTATGAAAGGCTGTTTAGAAAATCTTGCCAAAGAAATGACGCTTAAGACACCGTTTTTTTGCTTATTAATATAGAAGCAGCTATGAATGTAGTGTTGCACTAGACCAATGAGATTTTCCACAGAAGCAGGCTCAGAAGCTCAAATGTACTCATAGAAAAGATAGTGCCTAAAATGAGTATAAATATGGGGCTCAGACTCCTTCTTTGGTTTCCCTTTGATCACCTCACACAAATGAAAATACAAATAGCAGAAGCAGCATGTCTACACAAGATTGAAAACATTTTTTTTCTTTAAATGAATGGAAGTTTTTAAATAAAAAACAAGGTATTGATTAAATTGGAGTTATGAGGGCACACAAGTATGACCACCATGTGAGTGCAGACTATATACACTCATCATGATTAGGTCTATCTTACAAAACTCTTCCTGAGGAGAGAAAGAAGCCAGGTTGATTTGCCATCCCCTGCACTAGCATTGAAAGTACCAAAAGGCAAAGAGAATCTGAAAGGAGAAGTTCCCAAGGTATTTTACGTACCTACGGAAAAAGAAGCTATGACTATCATCCAGGATCCTGGCAGACACCAAACAAGTTAACTTCAGAGAACAAGGAAGACAGATAAACCAAGTCAATCAACAGTGTGCAAATAGAAGTTTTATTCAGGACTCTTATCTTCAACAGATGTAAAAGACAGTCCTTCTTGTTTCAAGACTTTTGTACACAAAAGTTTGTTTAGAACCATCATTTTATAACAACCAACCAGGTCCTAACGTAGTGAGAGGGCCAGAAAGGTTAAACTCACAATCACCTGCCAGACCCATTTGCTTTTGCGCCCTTTGCCTAAAGGTTTAATTACCTTTTGGCTCAAAAGATCTTTCTTTAGCTTCTCCAACTCTTCCTGCTGGCTTTGATACTTCAGTTGCAGCTCAGAGACCAGTCTGCTCCCATTGCCAGAACACCACTCTGTTAAGGAAGAGTCACTGCTGTTGCGGTTTTTGCTTGATCCAATCATATCTTTCAACGGGCGCCTTGCTTTGTATGGAATGCGGCCAAAATCAAATGGAAAAGCTGAACTAGTCAGTCCTGCATAAAACAATTTCTTCTAGTTCAGTTCACTTAGTAAAAAGGCATTTCAAAGCATTCAGATTTTCTTAAAACATATACTCATTAACATTAGACTTCGAGCAGCTTTCAAACCACTCAATACAATAGTGTTAAACATGCCTCATTTTCCAAGTAGCTTCCTTTGGTGGAAAAAAAAAAAGCTCAAAAACCTCTCCCCTCCCAGATAAAAGACTTGGCTCATAAATTAACATGTTTCATATAAGACACGAAGAGAATTTTACAATTCATTACAGAAAATAAAAGGTATCCATAACTATGCAAAGTAAACTTTGCTTCAAATAATCAGAACAAAACCATCTCTGATACCACAGCCTACTGCTCCTGTAAGAGGATTCAATGTAAGGTTTCACCTCCACATACAGGATAATTCTCTAACAGATTAAATCACCTGGATGTCACCTAAGGTACTCTTAAAAAGATGTAAAAACATCTTGACAAGGTTATTCCAGACACTGGTCGATTCTGAGAAACAGTTACAATACACAGATGAGCTGCTGCCTCATGCCCATCCCTGCTTCTGCCCCATTTCAGAAGCAAGTCAAGGTAACAGGTACATACACAGAGTCTAAAGGCAATTCTGCTTCAGTGGGTGACTCCGTGACACTCAAGTGAGTAATTACAGACATCAGCATTTCCCTTGACCTTGTTACCTTGTTACTTTGCAACTCCTTTGACAAAACAAACCAGTAGCATGCTCAGGAAACCCAAACCAGTGGATAACAAGGCTTTGTCCTTATTCTCTTGTATTTGAATAGCAGAGGACCCCAAACACATCCTAAGAAACTGATTTTTTAAAACATAGTTTACAGAGCTCTGGATGTGGTTTGTGAAGAAAAAGATAAGCTTCCATTCATCTCCTAGAGACAGACATAACAAGAAACTCTATGCTAAACAAGGTAAGGCATATGATCCCCTTCCTTCCTCCACTTCTACCTTTACTTCCTTCTGCCAAGTGTTTCCTTTTTTCTTCCAGAGCCATTGAGTCCTCCAAGTCTTTTGGAGTTGGATCCAGCAATTCCCACTCCTCAGTGGTATAAAATATACTCCTGCGATTTTCATTACTTCCTTTTCTTAAGGAGGACATGGAATTTCTGTGAAAAAGGCAGCAGGAAAAAGTGACAAATATTTCTCCATTTCACATTATTTTTATAAGGGGCTTTTCACAGTTCAAACAGTACAAACTAAAAATAAGCTAAAAACATAGACAAAACCAATACCAAATAAAAGCGCAAAGAAAATAAAACATACATTAACAAATAGCACTTAGAATCTACAGCCGAACTCCAAGAACAGAAGAATTATCTTACTTTAATGCCATGGTCTTTTGCACCCCCTGTTTTAGCTTTGTTTTTGCAGTGGGCAAGTACAAAACAAACTTAGGATTTACAAGCAGCATCTCTTTATTGTTCAGCTGTAGTTTAGAATTTTAGGGTAACTGCCAAGCATTAAACTGAACAGCATGCAGTCAAAACACATGTACATTATAGGTCCATACTGGGGATTCACAGAAAACTTTGGGATCATGCAAGAGACCTGCTGCAGCTGCAATGCTGATGACAAGACTCCTTTGCATTTTTTCTTTTCTACAGTGGAACATGGCCAACTATCTTCAAGAACATTTCAGGAGGAGCCTCTGAATTCCTGCCAGATAATTCTATAGGAGAACAATACATTTCCCAGCAGGATGAGATTACCTGACCCAGCTCTCCACAACCATCACGCACTCAGGAAATGTCCACTCTTACATCTATGAGTATTAACATAACTCAGTATTGAAAAGCCTTTGTTCAACTACATCAGGACATTCTAAATCAGCCCATATGAACCAGTTTAATATTTCAGGCATAAAATTGGAAATATATTTAGTATCTCAGCATTTTCCACACAGTCTGTGCAAGTTCACTAAGATGCTTTCACTCCATCATCCACATTCTGTCTTCAAAATTTAAGCAGAAAATAACCCATATTACACTTTCAAGATCATTTGATGATCCAAGCCAGTCCTTCAGCTTCGCAAGAGATTTAACATCTTATCAACATGAACTCTAAGGCAATCATTAAGCAGTGCACAGCTTTTATAATCTGATGAACTGATAAATACTTACAATTTAAAAATAATCCTAATGTTTATTAATAAAACTATTTCAGCAATCAATTTACAAGCTTGGCAAAGACTCATTTATGCTACAGATTTCATTTTCTTCCAGAAATAATCATAACTGCTGCTGGGGGAAATAAGCCTAATTTCTTTGTTCAGACTTTCCACACAAATTAAGTAGATTAAATTGGGTGATGATGGATTGGACATCCAGTATCAGTGAGTGTCTCAGGAACTGCCCCTGGCATCTCTACACTTCTTCTCCAAATGGTGGCTGATCTCTTACCAAGCAACTCCAAACTCCACATTCTCTCTTCTCTTCTCTGTGCCTGATCTGCACTCACTCATCCTCAACATTTAAAAGCCTGAATACTATCTTCTAAAGCTTAAAAAACCACAAAGAACAAGTCAAGTGACTTCCAGAAAAACTTCTTTAACGAACTGCTGTTTGGCCCATGAAAAATCATATCTGATGCTGAGTTTTGTAAAGCTTTTGCACAGGTTTGTTCAGGGCACTCAAGCAGCAGTCCCTCATTGCTTTCTGCCAGACTAAAAGAAGATGAAAGATTAAATAGATAAATTTGAAAAATTTATTTCCCTAAGTACAATCAGACAACCTACTCAAGAGCCAATCGTATGATCTAATGAGTCTCTATTTTTAATGTCTGGGGTTTAAGCCTTGTTCTTATGGTTATATAACTGGAGCTTATGGTAAAATTCAGTATGTTTCCAGATCTATAGTCTGCATAAATAAGTAGGTGAGAGCATGAAAATGGGGAAAAAAAAATCAAGCCTAAATGTCTGTATATATCAAATAGTATTTGAAAGTGTATTTTTAAAAGTAGAGGAGTGCATTTCAACTTTAATTATTGTAAATATATATACTGCTTAACTCCGAGACATATTTTTCTTTTAACCCTCCCCTTTATTACATCACAATTGCTACCTAAGATACAAATACAGCTATTATAGCAATGTCTTCTCTGTCAGACACACTAAATGTGTGTAAATGTGCTCAGGAGGAAGGACAAAGGCTTTTACTGAGACATCTATACAACTTAGTACAAATTAATAAGTATAAAACAATGTGCTTACAGCAAGAGAGGAAACTCTCTGCAGTTTCAGATACATTTTGATCCACCCTCTAACACTGGGGCTGTAACTAATCACAATCCAGTAATACGCTGGACAGGGCACACATATTCCAAAGGCTGCCAGATCTTCCCCCTGTCCCAAATGGCACAGAACTGCTGGACAAGGGAGGAAAACCAACCACCACACTAGGAAAAAAAACTCAAACCCACAGCCAGAAAAAGAGTCAAAATCAACACCATCTGGTAACCTCTTGGATCTCCGCACTAAACCAGAAAGCTTTAAAAGGGATTTGTTTAACTTCACACTGCTGATGAAAATGAACATTTTCCTCCCAGCTCAAGAAGGACATGGTCTGGTTAACCAAAGCTACAGCTGTGCTTTGTGAGCTGCTTTGCATTAGCACTGTAACATGCTTCAAGCAGAAGTAGAAAATCCATCTATGTGGGCAAAACAAACCACAAAATTCTTTAGAAAGAAGCCCAACAGGAGAGCAGAAAACCAATGGGACTGCTTTCTTTAAAGCAATTAGTACTGAAGAGTAAATTAATTGTGAGTGAGGGGTTTTGATGTTGTTCAGAAGGGGTCTGCCACATTTTTGCTCAGGAATTTGAACTACATCCACTTCAAATCTGTGTCCTGTGTTTTCACTTCTTTTAAGAAGAAATAAAAAATAAGGATTTATATTGGTCTGATTTTCATCACTAAAAATAGTTCCTATGCACTCAGTACAATGACTACTACAATGCTGGGAATTGACAGCTCCATGAAAAAGCAGCAGTGGCTGACAACACAACTCAGTCTCAACAACCACTGGGGTTCAGAGAGCAATGCCATCACTCGAAGTGCTGTACAAAACTTGTACAAGACCGAGTCTCCCTTTCAGATATCAGTAATGCTACACAATAATGTTCTCTTAAATCTTCAAACAACAGATAAAGTAACTGTTTACTTGAAGAGATACAATACAACAAATAAATCCACCCCATCACCTCCCATCATTCTAAGAAGCTTCACTGACCACATACTGATGTAGGAAATAGTCTTGGTCAGGAACTACCAATCTCATGGTAACTCTTTCTCCCAGGTTCACAACTTACTTGATCTCAGTACTCCATTGTTTAAGTGAGAAATTGATGGCACTTGCTTGGACTGGTGCAGGCTGAGAAGCTGCTTGTTCCCCCACCAGATCTGTAGGAGAAGTCTCCACAGCTAGAATATTTCTAGCTCTCTCTGCTGAAGCATTTTGACTTAGGATGCTGAAATCTATATTAAATTAAAAAAAAAAAAAAAAAAAGGAAAACAAAAAGAGGAGAAAGAAAAAAAACCATAACCTTCAATAAGTAAAATAATATTGGTTATGTAAGGTCATAGACTGCTAAGTCTGTCAGTGCTGTTGTTCAGGTTTTACTTGAAATTGCAACATGACTTTATAAAACATTCAGTTCAAATGAACCTTATAAATAGCAAACTTCTCAGTAAGATCTCACTGCAGCCACAAACTTCTGATAACAGACCCGTGTGATGCTTACAAAGCATTATTTCAGGAGTGATCAACAAAATAGCCAATCAGAACTAAGTTCAGAACAGTGTCACAAAAACACAAGCACTGACCCAGCTTTCAGGGTGGCTTCATCCTGTAAGTTATTCATCCTGAAAGTGACAGTGCTGCTGCAAGTCAGTGACCTTTACAAACCTGAGGCAGTCTTGTGCCAGGCCAGGCTGGGCACTGCCAGTGCCAAGAATGCTGGCACAGCTCTGTAGGACATCAGACACTTCCTGCACCAGTGAGGATTCCTGAATGCAGCTCCTCCTCAACCTACCCCAGCCTAATCTCCTGTGCGCTGGAGCAAGTGGGGGCGCCAGGTCAGGCCATGCAGAGCTGCAGCACAGTCCTGCACACCCCAGCAAACCCCACCGATCCCAACGGCTCCAGAAACCCGCCCAACCCTGAGCCCCAGCTCACAACAGCCAGAGGAGCCCGGCTGACCCAGCCAGCACACCAGGGCTCTAACACACCACCCTGGCAAACAAAGACTGCACAACCTACACTGGCTGTGCTACCTCAGTGTTTCCATTAGTGTGGAGAGCTGCCTTCTCCCTCCAGCAGGCAGATGGAGGAAAAAAATCCAGAATACACTGTGAATACCAAAAAGCATTAGAGAGAAGCATAAAGCAGTTTACAGCCTTCTACAAGCCCTCTGAAATGGCAAATTAAACAAACCCAAATGTAATTTTCAGGTGCTTCTTGATATAATTCATAAAGTACTGAAGTGGATGAAAGATTTTTTGACACTCTCAGACTTGATTCAACATTAATATTAGAAAGTAACATATTGGATGGACTCTTACTTAAACCCTAGGAAATTATGATGCCCTCTTTTATCACTGCTGAGTCTTTCAGCCTTTGTTCTGACAATTGCTTGGCACCAGCAGCGAGCCCATCTTTAAGCAAACCGTATCCTCCAATTCCTCAGCAAAGGGTTACTTTTATCAAGTATCAAAGATTAGAAGTAGAAAGAACATTCTGTGATAAAGAATATGAAATATTAAAAATCTCTGACACTAGGAATCTCTCAAACCCTTGAAAAATGGTATCTGACACAGAAATGTATCATGTCATGTTTCAAATAGAGGTACAAATTACACTGCCTTGATTTTTATGAACAGATACTTCAGGGCTTTATCAGCCAAAGGGAATTCCAAGTTTTTTTGCACTGCAGCTGTTTGAACTGAGCACAGTTCAGCTAAAATAGCTTAGATAAAACTGAACATGTGATTATATTTACTGTCTAATGAAAAGGAAAGATAATAAGTAGATTTTAACTACAAAATTATAATTAAAAACAGAACCAAACTCTGACACCCCCCCCCAAAAAAAAAAAAAACAAACCAAAAAAAACAACCATCCCAAAGGAAAAAGAAAAAAAAAAAAAAAAAAAAAAGGAAAAAGAAAACCCAATCCACAACACACAGACCAAAAACTTATGGGTACTCAAAGCCAGGGTGGAACACTAACATTCTGCCTTTACACTTACAGCTTGTTTCATCTTCTAGCTGTTTGATTCTGCAAAGTCCTTTTAGAGGACAGGTAAAGGAATTGCTCAAGAGCTTAATTCCCAATAAATACATCTCCCCTCCCAGACATGCCAATTGTCTGAATGTGGCACCCTGAGGCTGCTCACACCAGCCAGAAGCTTTGTTAGAAGCATTGACTGCATAGCACACAAAGCACAACTAATGATAGTGGCTACTTGTGCAACCTCCAAGTAAAAAAAAAAAAGAATCTTGTTTTGGAACTTATTTCAAAACACAACAATTTTATAAATGCATGGCACTTCATGTTTTATTAATGCAAATTAAGAACTGAAATTATAGAAACTACATTAACATTCAATCGATTTCAAGAAAAAGTAATAATCCAACATAGTATAAAGAATAAATTAATTATTTTACCTTCATGGTAGTAAGGCGCCTCCATGACAAATCCTACAGTGTAATTATTGTTCATATTCAATTTCCCACATCCCTCTCTGAAAAATGCTTTGAAGTATTTTTCACTACACATTGATGATCTTAGAAACCTTTCACAGCTGATCCACAAAGCAGTATCTAGCTCCATGTATGCCCCAGTTAGTCCAGATTTCTGAACTGGGAGTGGAGAGGACAGGGGAGGACAGACAGGCAAGGCAAGTAAGCAGTTCTGGGTTTGGACTGAAAACAGATTACTTCCCCATTTAAAACATTAGTGATAGCATCTGTACTCAAGCACTAGCAAAATAAACCAATTCTATGCTCCAGTATAAAGCACACTGCATGCACATTCAATTCTTCAAGAAAAAATTTTAAAAGCCACAAGACACATATCTTAGTCATCAACATGAAACCAGAGCCTTACAGAATCCCCTAACCCTAGAAGAAACTCCTGGAGTACTTGATTAAAAAGAAGGAACAAGCATCAATCATTCTGGCTATTTGCTTTCTCTCCAAAAGGAATCCCTACTTAAATAATTCAGTTGATGGTAAGAGTTATCACTGTGATTTGTCCTAGAAAACGAGATACTCTACATGCAGCTCCAAATTCTACATAATGCAGTTTAACTGAAGGCCACCCCTGAAAGGGATGGGCCTACTCAGCCCATGCACATTATGTTGACATTCCTTGTCCTGAATATAACAACAATTACAAAAAAAAAAAAATCACATGAAGAGGTTCAGCTGGCTCATCCAGGAAGCCCCCATTGACTTACAGAAAAATACCAGATCAGTGATGAAATGACTGGATGTGATACAAAACAGGTGTGAGGGAACAGCATCTGCACACGCTACAGTGACAGAGGCTCATTTCACATTGTACCCAAGCACTGAGAGAACAAATTCTGTGGCTAAGTTACATATTGCAGTTGATGTGATCCAACACTCTGCTGCCAAAAGGGCAAGCCTCTCTGCTGCTTTACTCTGCCTTCCTGTATTTGGTCACTGTGCCTTGTTCCCTCCTGTCCACCAGTTGTGCAATCACCTGATTGCACACTGAACATATTCCCCTCATCAGTCTAGCAGAATGAAAAAAAAGTGCTCCTTTCTGGCTAACATATGAACTCAACCTACTCAGCACAGGGTCAGTTAAACGCAACAAAAAAAGGGAGCCTGTGCAGCAGAGAACAAGAGGCTGAAGGCAGAAAGATAAAGGGCTAAAGAGCCAAAGCCTGTTCCCTTTTGCAACACTTAGATTTTTGCCCACCAGTACATGTGCTCTGGAGCACATGGTTTGACAAGCTGCTACCCAGACTGGCTGCTGCCAAAAAATGGGGTCTCAAGCCATCCTACCTGGCATTCCCAGTAATTGTCTTGATCTAATCCTGCCACTCATCTGTCCCTACAGTAAACCACTTCTGGAAACTACACTGGCCAAAAAACTGATCTGGAGAAGAGGCTGATTGCTGCTGCCTGCAGACCCTGCACTAGCACTTGGCAGGGCCAGCTCTGCACCAGCTCAAGGGCTACACTCTGCTCCCAGCAGGAGCTGCCTGCAGTGGCTGAAAGGCCCAGCTGAGCCCCCAGCAAACACATGCTTGCTCACTGTGTTGTGCAAACAGCCACAAGTAGCACATTCTCCCAAAGCAGAGAACAGGTTAGAGGGCAAGACTGCAACAGAACCTAAACCTCAGGAGGGGACAAGGTGTGACAACAACAGCTCAACACTGATGGGTTAAAGCAGGAGCAAAGTGACATCAACCAAATGTGACATCTGTTGATGAAACATGTCTGACCTCAAGACTGCTTAAACCCAGGAGAGTCTTACTAATGCCTAACCTGGCACAGAACTGGGTTTCACTCAGTCTTGTTTACTGATAACAGAAATCAGCAAGGAATCCATTTCTGTAGGGACTGAGGAATAAAACAATTCACAAGTGCCTGTGCAATGTAGTAAAAAATGCAGAATAACTCTGTATAATGCGCAGACATTTCTTTAACTCTCACACTAGTGCAGAATTATATTTTTCTTGCTTAAAGGTATTTCAGAGACTGAATTTCACTCACGTATTATCAGTGCAAGCTGTCTTTCAATTTTGAAGGCACTGCATTTCTATGGCAGTCAGATAGATCCATCACACCATACCTTTTCAGGAAAAAAGCATGGCCATTCAGAATGCAAAATATACCTGTTCCATTAAAAACTGGAGTTTATATCTCCGGATATTTACCATACTAACTTTTTAAGATGTTGCAACCACTAAAAGACAACTTACCTGAGCTTAATGAAACCTAGTCGTGAGACTACTCAATTTCACTTCCTTTCAAAAAATCTGTTTTTCAAGAAATCAACAGATTTTGTAAAGGATACAAAAACACATATAAAATTACATTTATGTTAAATATTGCAGCATATGCAAAGTTTACATAGAGTTACTTGATAAACAGATGTGAAAAAGCTCTCTTAAGGCTGTTCTCTACCCCAGTGCAACACCTTGTATTGATGAACTGACATTGAAGAGAGCCATGCGTGCTGTTCTCACTCAAGTTTCCAACGTACCAGAGTTGTCTTTGGCAACAAGACCTTTGGAAAAGTCACTGGGTGTGGGGGAAGTCCGGCTGTCCCGTTTCGCCACATCCAGGTTGTTGCAGTATTCCCACCTCCTCTGCTGCAGCTCCTGAAGCCAGTAGGTCATGTCCTGCCGAGTCGCAGCCTGCAGGAACCAGAGCTGGTGAGATCTCTGCATGCCTTTGGTACATGAACATAGTAATTCCAAGTGCAAAAATAAATCCAACACAGATAATCAGCAGATCACCAAGGTACCACCACTCAAAATCAGTATGATTTTAAAGAAATAACCACAATGCACCAGGTGCACCTTGTGGTCACATGCACATCCATGACTTTCATGCCAGAATTTCTCATTAGAAGTAGTCTCATGCCTTCCTTTTCTTCAGTTTTACACTCAAACTTTAGAAAATGCAGCAGCATCTTATATTTTACACACAAAGCACTGTTCGAACATATAACTACAGATTTATATTATTGGAAAAAATCCCATACACGTTCGGGAAGATTCCCATTTTCTTTTAAGTTGCTTTCTTACCAGCAGAAACCAACAAGTGGATAATGCATTGCAATGCCTCTTACTTTAATGACTAAAGCTACATACTGTATTTCCTGATGATCCCGTGAGCGAACTAGCTTCTATAGAAAAATCATATTTAAAACAAAAAAAAACCCAAATCCAACATTAATGCCTAACCTACAAAACTATAGTCAAATATGTGGGCAATAAGTGAGGAAGAATTCAATCATACCTTGAATCAGAGCTCTAAGTCATTTCAAAGTACGTCAAAAGACAATATACAAATACTAAGAAGAGACAAGTGAAGGTATCTGACACTGCAAGTGCTCTCATGGAAAAGTTACTGTTATTTCAACATACATCCCCAGTTGCCAGACTAGGACAAGCACCTGACCTGGTAACATGGACTGTTCAGGAACAGAAATATTAACACTGATGAGAAGATACCCCCCTAATTCCTTTGGCTTGTTAGCACATAGAGTGCTTATCTTTTAGCCAACCTTTCTCCTACCTTCTCCCAAAGTGCATGATGGCATTATCAGTGGAAAAGATGACTAGCTTTATTCTTTAAAGACAACCTAATTTCAAAGAGTTTTTTGTTCTGTTCCTCAAAAATTAAGAGGGCACCTGTGCAAGGCACAGCTGCAAAAGAATAGAGAGCAACAAACAACACACGTCCTTACAAAGGCACACAGTAAGTGCTGCATAAAGCACATCAATGGCACAGAATTGTCTACATTTTTCACATAAGAACACTTCTGGTCTAGTAAAATTGAAGATTTATTGGCTATTATATTTTGGCCTCAACAGCTAATGACAAGACAAAGCACAAACAGTACAGCAAACAAAAATTGATGCTTCCCTAGGGTGCTCTCTCTGGTTCAGCAATTTGCAGTCTCAGTTTTACCATGAGAGAGATGGATTTTTATTTTACCTTTTGGCTCTTTGTACCCGTACGAGCTTTAACATCCATGACACCCTACAGCAAATGGCTCCAAAGCACCATTCAAGGAAATTAAGCAGAAAACCTCAGTTATTCCTGGAGCTGCTGCTCCAGCTCCTTTCAGTACATTATGCACATGGCAAGACACAAGATATATAAATCAAATAAAAATTCATAAATCAAGAAGTGAAACAAACAAGTGACACATGAGGACACTGCAGAGTCAGTTGGTAAGAAAGATATGTAACCAAGATACTTCTAATCTGAAACGGAAATCAGCTTCATATAGTCTTTCTTGTTTACTCACAGGAAACCAGAGAAAACTATTTCCCTCATAAAAAAAATACATAGGGTAAAGAATAGTTCAGAAGGTCAAAGAACTGGACTTTGGGAAATGCCAATCCCCACAGCCACCTCTGGCAATTTTGGAATGACCACCAAAGGAGCAGGTTTTTATGTCTACAGACTACAGTCACTTCTTGCCAGGAGTAAACATCTCCCCTTCTATTTGTAGCAGTGAAGCACTTCCTTTGGAGCTTTAGTCAATGGCAAGTCTTCACTTCTGGTAAACTTGAGAGCTTATACTTCCTTTAGAGACACTTGCTCACAGGCCATGTAAGGCAATGTTTTACTGTTCTCTAGCAAAAAAACCACCAAGAATTCAAAGAGCTTCCCCTAACACAGGATGCAGTACTTACGTGGTTCTCTTTGCTACCACAACACAGCTAATGAGGCAATCCACCTCAGACAATCTAAGTTATACCTACAATTAGCTTCTGCCCACGACTTCTTGAACTTCATGAAGCTTTCTCACAATTTGTCCCACTACCATCTCTCCAATCACCTTCAGAGAACAGTGATTCAATGTTATTGGAGCTGCTCTTGCTGCTTTTCAATTCCCAGCCCCACTTGTTCTGTACTGAGCTGCATGGACGCACCCTCAGCTCCCAGGCAATGAATGTTGTTACACACAGGGCCAGGCAGTCTGTAACAAGTGAAGCAGTGACCACCCTCCAGCAGAAAGTGGCAGGGCAAAGCAGGACAAGGTTCTCACGTCCCTGCTTTAAGTAATTTGCCCAAGAATTACTCCGTGCCCTCCTGCCGCTCCCAGCCTGCTGTTACCTTGCCTTCCTTTCCTCCCATACACGGTCCTCCTCTTCAGGAGTCTTCATCTCCCTTTGAACAGTTTTGGCTGAGTTTATTACAGGCATCTCAGTTATTTACAATTAAAAGAGTATCCTAAAAAATCTCTGAAAAAAATTAGTTTTGTTTCAACAAAATTAATCCCTGAAGCTGTTGTTTGAAATAGACTTTTATTAAAAAAAAAAATCAAAACAAAACCACAAACCACACACAGAATATTTAAGTCTTCCTCTTCCCCAGTCATAAGGAGCACAAATTTGGAAACATATTTTTAAATTCGCTTTGTCTGTCAAAGAAAGGAACACTTCCATGCTTGCCCATTTCCCATGACTTTTACTAGTATTTGGCTACTGCCCACCATGAGAGCCAAAACATTGAATTAAGCAGAGTAGTACTCAATTTCACAAAAAAATCCTTACAGCCACTAAGGTATTGCCAAGGTGCTTTCTTACAGCAGAGCCAGGCAGTCACATTTTAATGGATGTATTTCTGTAAGAAGAAAAATTACCATGAATATCACCTAACTGGTGTGAAATAAGGAATTACTGTAAGTGTACTGCTGCAAACTTACAGGCAACAGTAGGGGTAAAAGACACTCTTAAGTGAAGAGCCATACAGTACCATGTAGTTCTCAACATAAACAATGGAAAATTTCTATAATTTAATTTTAAATATTCCCCTAAATTCTTCCACTAAGAATGATGTAGAACTGTCCCCTCCTGATGCAGACATGACACAAACAGAAGAATTATTTGAGGAAAACATCCATGCACTGCCATCCTCTATCTGGACATGCTGGTGGAACACTTCTGTCAACGTTAAATACTTCAAAAGGAAGAGGCCAAAGAAATGCAACAAGAAGACCTCATATTTTGAGAAATCTCATGAAAATTCTTGCTACGTTTCTGAACACAAACTCACCCTCAAGCTACTCTGTGAAAAGGGAACATCACCAGATAGTTTGCATTTCTTAAGATTTACTATTTCTGCTATGCTCAAACAGCAAATCTGGAGCCAGATTGCTTCTTCTGGAGGGCAGCCCAACTTTTAATTAAAGCACTGTAACCACTAGCCAGCAAAGTTTTGAGCAAAAACCATCAGCTCAGACAACAAACCACCCTCAGTGCTGAGCTCCCTCCTCTGCTGTGTCAGGCCCTGCAGCAAAACTGTTCAAGCTCAACATCACTGATCACTGCTGCATCCTTCAAGATCACTGACAAATTACAGCATCCACTCCTAAGCCACTCTCAGTTCAGCAAGTTTGGTGTCCAATACTTTCAAACATCAGGGCCCTGAAATCTGCAGCGTCTGGAATGTTTACACTTGACCAATACCCCAGAATTTTTTTTTTTTCTTTCACAGCTCTGTGCAATTTCCCTCCCATTTGACCACTATTCACAGAGAAGTTACCCACACATAAGTGACCAGACACACAGTCCAGCATCACTGGCCAGAGTTCCTTTGTTTCCAAAGCAAGCAAAATGTATCACTGCAAGACACTGTTTTAAAAATAAATGAGAAATGCTGCCTTTGTTCTTTATCTTAATGTTAATTATCTCCCCCCTTAATGCACGGCCTTGCTGTGCAAACACGGCCAAATGTTCATTTGATAGTATTAGCACCATTCTGTTACAGCATGTATTTGCAGGATCAGTATTTGCATGCCTTTCCATGAAAATATCCTCAAACATAATTTACCCATAATTCATAAAGTACACAATTTTCTGCGCTCCTTTACCTAAAGGGATGGTATCTGTTATATACATTTAAATTGAAAAGATTTTTTACACACACTTAGCTTCTTCTGCTCTATTGCAGCTTTTGGAAATGTACAGAAAAACCACAACTACACAAGTGACAGGCTGGTTATCTATAGCTCTAAAATATGAACATTTTGCTTTATTTACTGTAAAGGCTGCAGTATATTTTTTCCAAAATTCTTATCTGGGAAACAAAGCTAGAGTACATCAGAGTTCTCAGCTCCCATCACCTGACAAAAGGCTGAGCATTCAAGATGATGCAATCATTACACTAACAAGAAACTCAGGCAACAAGAAACTCAGGCATGATAAGAAATAATGCATTCCTCAAGAGCATCATCATTTCAATCTGGAATTCCAGTAGTTTATTTTTTATTGTTCTTCTCAATCTATAACACTGAACAGAAAAGGCCACATCACAAGATGTGGAAATTTTGAACAAGCAGCAAATTGAGGAAAACAAAGCATGTGAATGACAGGCTGAAGAATACATTTGACTTTATTCCTTGTGCTCTGCATATAATGTTTTCTTGATAGAAAATTACATTTGTTTTTAACAGGGGCTGGATTGGAGTGGGAGGGAGAGGAGTTGCGTTGTTTCAGTTTTTTCATTTACCATCTTGAATTAATTTGCAATTCTCCCTAAGTTAGCTGAAGGATGCTTTTAAAGTTCTTGAAGAACTATCATGCTGGACATAAGAAAATTAATTTCAGCTGCAAAAACCTTATTCCTCAGTGAATGACATGGCCACAAAACACTTGTTGGTCCTGCAATATCCCTTAAGATTTTTGTTAACTCCTTCTTTACTATTTAAATACCTACAGCGTAACATTTTTACGGACAACCACTTGGCTGCTTTAGGACATCACAACACAAAATGATCTTTTTCTGCTAATTGCAGAAATTAATTTGACTTTCTTAACTGGCACCATTTCTTAATCCTCATAAGGGAAACATAAAGAAAGTTCCAATCTATACATGTTCGTTCCTAGAGAGCACCAGAAAAAAATTACCACATAAAATATGGGCAGAGTAGCAACATCACAGATGAAAAAATATGAAAAAAGAAAATATGAAAAAGAAATCCCCCATGCCTTACATTTGTACATCATGTTGAGGACGATTTGTGTCTTCATGACTGCAGAAGACACCCAAGGCTGCTGCCAAAGTACTGCCTGACAGTCAAACACAGCACATAGCATTTCACACTGCAATCTTTATCACAAATCCTGTGTTTCTCAATAAAACCCCTCCTATTCAAAAAGCACCCTCAACACAAAATTTTTCTGAAGATCCCTATGTGAAATCACAAATCACTCGATGCTAATTAAAACAAGACATCCTCAAACTATTGAAAGCAAAGCTTAAACCAAGCCTGCAGTTTTAATGTTCATAACACAAACACTTGGGCTATAAAAGCAGATTTGCTGAAAGCAGTAGAATCTTTTACAACTATACAAAGGTAATTTTTACATGGAACTGACTACACTGCTCTTACCTAAGCAAATATTGTTAAAATTTTTATTGTATTAGTCTCCTAGGTAAATAAATTTATTATTCCCTAGTAAAGCATGTTAATGAGTCTGTATTTTGACATTTATACTCATCAAGACAGAATGCCAAAGAGCTTGATACAATCATGCTCCACAGCCCCAGCAGGTATTATGACTGCTCAAATCTCCACTGTTAAGTAAGTCAGTAAGAGGTACTTTCCAGTATTCAGTAGGAAGTTCTACTGCTTAATACTTAATGGATTATGTTCTAATACTAAGAATGTTTCTCGGAAAGTACACAGTTCACATGAAAAGTTACATTCTGTGAAGAAGAACGTTCCTTGAAAGACACAAATCTGCCTTAACAAAATTCAAAAATAATGGGTGCTCAGAATAATTTATTTCTTCTTTACTTAGTCAAAATGGTTTCCCTGTTCGGCTTTTTTTTTTTTTTTTCGTAGGCATGACAATAGAGGAAAGATATCTTAAATAATCCAAACCTGTCGTCCTATGAAAATCCGAGTCCTTGAACAACATGATAAGCAGCCTCTGCTTATCACTATGAGGAAACAATTCTCTCTCCTCTTCCTTCCTCCCAAAGCAGCCTAGACGCAGACTCCTGCCACGCATCATCTTTTCAAAATAAACACTCCAAAAGTGAAACCCGATCACTCCCTCTAAACTTCCAAAACCCCAAACCATCAGATTTCTTCGGAAATTTTTTCTGCCCAGACGATTCCAGAGAACCCACTCAGCACATGCTCAGTAGAAGCATTTCCTCCCACTCAGAGGAGCACGGTAAACACGAAATCGTAAAGGAGAAAGACGCAACTAACAGAACTACGGCCAGCCCGGTACTGCCGATCTCCCCGGCGTTTGCGAAGCAGCACCTTCCTTCCTACACCAGCCCGCCCGGACGCGGCGGAGGAGCCCCGCCGGCCGGGGCGGTCCCGCGGGCGGAGGGCACGGACGGCACCGGGATGGGGACGGGGACGGGGACGGGGCCGGGAGAGAAGCGGCGATGGGTCCGCCCGCCCCGGGCCTACCTTGAGAACGGTGACGGCTCCGCCGGGGCTGTGCACCTCAAAGGCGGCGGGCTCGTCCCCAGCGCCGACCTCGGGCTGGTGGTAGCTGAAGCAGGCGGAGGCGATGTCCAGGTGCCCGAGGGGCAGCGGCTCCTGCGGCCCCTTGAAGTAGTAGAGGTAGCAGCGGCGGGGGTCGAACACGAACCAGCGGCTGCGGAAGCCGCGCAGGGGCCCCTTGCCCGACAGCTTCTGCAGGTACCCGCAGAGTTTGGGGGTTCCGGGGCCGGGCTGCTCCCCAGCCAGACCCTCCTCCCCCTCCGAGCCCGCCGCCGGCATCGCCGAGCCCGCCGCCGACGCAGCCCCGGGGCCGCGCGGGGAGCGGGGACGACTCGAGCCGCGCCCGCCGCCTCTCGGGACTTGTAGTGCGGGCCCGCCCCGCCCCGCCCCGCCCCGCCCCGCCGGCCCGGGCAGCGCCGGCACCGCTCGGCACAGCTCCGCCGCCGCTCCCGGCACCGAGCCCGGCGCAGCGCGGGCTCGGGGCGGCCCTTCCCCAGGAAATCGCCGCTGCTGACGTGGGCAGGCGCTCCGCATGCACCGTCCCGTGCTCTCGTGCTGCCGGGCTCCAGCACTTCTCTGACCAAATCAAATACAGTTTTCCAGATTATATCTTGGTCTGTGATTAGATTAAAACCCTTCTCTTGTAGTCTTATGTAGTCTCCTGAATACTATCCCTCCTCGGCATCGCAGCAGCAGCCGAAGGAGTGCGAAAATATATGGAAAATGCAGGCACATTAGTAGGTAAAAAGCTGTATTTTACAGGGATTAGGGATTGGTCTGAATGACGACAGGCCAAAAAAAATTTTTTTTTTTTCCCACTTAAATGCCTAGCACGTTTTGGGCTCTATGGAACTTCTGGTGTTATTAATAAGGAATAATAATAAGGAACTTCTAACATACGAAGCTTGACTGTGAGGACAACAGGCTACCACATGGAGGTAGATGTAACTTCATTTATCCGAGTGTTTGTAGCACAGTATATGTATGTTTCCTTTAAACATGCCTAATGCTCTGGTAGTAATACAGAAAACAGTCTGATGTGGCACAGTCATCCAAAAATGGGAGGAGACTGTTCCATGTTTAATGACATACAGCCTTTCATTCTCATCCTTAAATTCATCAAGGAAGGTTTGCTGTCAAAATAGTTGTTAAAGCTGATATGTTCTATGGTGTTTTTATTAGTACAATGCTATTTATGAAATAGCATCTGGCTGAATTTTGACAGTTTGGAAGTTCCATTTACCCAGAAATCCTAAACTTTCCAGAGCTTCTCACTCTGTCTTCATTTCTAAATGCCTGGATGAATTTCTCATGAAAAAGTAACTGTCTCATTAGAAAATATTTTCATTCTATGGTAAAGCATATAAAGGATATAATGCACCTAAGTATTTTTATGGTTGTCCACGGGTTCTACTTGGATGTTGGCACAAGGAACTACAGCATGCCTTAAGTCCTTCCCTGTGTCTGTCACCTACAGACAAGAAATGTGCCAAGTGAGGAGAGAGCCAGTGTTCTGCTAGCAGGAAAACATGAGTGATTTGTTACAGAAAATGAGGTGTGGAAGTTCCCTCCTCACTCAACTCACATGACATAAGTGGGATCTACTGAAAGATTACACATTGCAAATTAATCTTTTAGGATTCTTTTAGTAAATGTGGACAGTAAGAAGGGTTGATCCTGCTTTAATAACAAGTCAATAATGTTTCTTCCGTATGTACTGCTCAGTCTCTTCTTCCCCAAATACAAAGTAATAATCATGCTTTTTGTTGGCAAGTGTCATTTGCCAGAGAGCAGGGGAAACACTCATCCCCTTTAGAAGCTGCTGCTTTCTTATCTTAGTCCTATCGACGAGTTGAAGTGCCTCAGCACTGATCCCTGATCTGCTACATTATCTCTTCAGTGTAATGAAGTGTGGTCTTGTTCTCTGTGCACTGAGCACCCATGACTCCTGCTGGCTATCAGTAAGTACATCCTGCAGCAAACCAAAGAATCACAGGATCCCAAATCCTCAAAACTTTTGCTGTCACTACTTCTATTTTAAAATTTTTGTTTAGCTTCCTTACTACTCTCATAGCAGGAGAAACCCCTAATTTCACAGCTGATTCATGTAAGCAAACAGTTCCCCTTGTTGGGAAATAAGTTCTTTATTTCATGTATGCACTTTTTCGCAAACAGATCTAGATGTGGACTGGCAAATAACAGCAACTTATCTCTAAGTTGTTGTAGTGCATTAAATGAAAACAATACTTTTACCTGCTTTTTCCTTTCATGTTTTCATGTCCGGGATGTATAGATTACATTCTGTTGCTAACAAATGTCTAGAAAATAAATGAAAGTAGTGTATCACAAGACAAGATTTCCCTCCTGCCCAGAGGCCAGGGCCAATGAAGCTTTTGCTGTGCACATAACTACTAAGCATATTGCAACAGACAAACCAATGTTACACACAGTGAGACAGTCTTTATACTCCTAAAAGGACCACAAAGCTTGTCAAACATGAAAATACTTGAAATTCCTTTTTATTCTGTTGTGGTTTTCTCTCCTAAAAGTTAACTAGTATTTTAGTTATAGCACTTTTGGCTTACAAGGCCAATAACTTCACATAAAAAATAAAAATATATTTACTCTCAAAAAGTTGAGACTGGTCTAGCTTGTAATAATTGTAGTGACTTTATCTTATAATGAATATGAGCATTCATGGTTCTTGAATAAGCCCACATTTATTCTTGAAAAGAGGTAAATATGCAAGAAAAAGAAAATCCATCATCAATATGGAGGCAGAAGGAATACAGCTTGTGTATTTGTACAGCTTATGTATCTGTGCCAGGCTCATGCTGTTATGTTTACAGAAGTGCAAGAAACATGGATAAATAAAGCAGCATATATGTATTGTGCTTTTGATTAAAGTGAGATCATGGCTCCAAAATTAGAGTAGATGAGAGCATACACTGCTTCTTTCCACAAAACAGATGATGCCTATGTAACTTTGAGATCAAAGTTACAAGATGCTTATCTAGCTTGAGTTGCAAGATATCAATATAACCTGATATATTTATATAACCTGATGTCAATATAACCTAAATCATTACTTTTATATATCTATATAACCTGAATCATAGCTTCTTATACCTGTATAACCTCAATCATAAATTGTACATCTATATAACCTGATATAAATAACTTTCTATACAATGCAATGGCTAATATAAAGTTAACTAGTTGCTTAATGCTGAATAGGAAAAAAAAAAAAAAAAGTAGAAAAAACCTTACCAAGTGTATAGCTTTAGAGATAGATAAGTATAGTACTAATGAGAAATTGACAAATGTAAAGCCAATTAGCCATAAAACAAATAATTTAGGCCAGTTAAGACCAGACAGACCAAGGAACACTGTAACTGTGCAGGCTCCGAAGACAAAATTGAAAAGTTCAGATGGGAAGAAGACCTTGGAAGCCTTCACCAAAGACCCCTGACAACCCCCAAACTCGGGAGGAGCAAGCACAGTGCAAAGTCTAATAACCATGAGATCATACTATATAAATTAGTTCCCACATGTATGCGATGATGTTTTAGTGACACAGTAACACTAAGAAATACTTACTGTATAAATATACCACAGCATTTGGCAAGGGTGGATGAGTTAGGTGGAGCTATCCCCCTCACCACCAGTACTGCAATAAACAATTACCTGCTTTATAGACATCGGTCTATGGAGATTTATTTCCAGCCTACTTTTTGGGCATCATAGAAAGCAAAAACGACTGTCTCTTGTCTGATGTCTTCTGACAAATAGGTATTCCACTACAGATGAACCCCATAGTTTTTCATAGCTCACACAGAACATCCACAGACAACTGTCCCTCTCCATTCCTCTCCCACACAGTGTCAGCCCAAAGCTGCATGCGGAGATGTGGGCTAAACTGTTACTTTTACTCCATTTTAATAAACCTGCAAAATGTTATCTATGACTGTCACTGCCAAGGTAAGTACTGCCACCCTGCTATAGCCTATGTATAGTACTTGCATATTCTATCACACATTATTTTGAAGGCTGAATGGCTTTAGCCTACTATTATTTAAATTATTCGGAGGTGGAGAATGCAAAAAAACTTTCCTAAGTTTTTTCTTTAACCACTAAACAGGCAAAATATTTTTTCAAATGACTGTTTCTGACACAGTCTGACATGTCATTCTACATCTCCCTGCCTCTCAGTCACCACAAGGTCCATGAAGAACATCACAGCATTACATTTCCAGAATATACTCTTCTATGCAAGCAAGTCAGCCAAACAATTACATGGGCTGTTTTAACTGCTAACGATGTCTCATTCTCCAGCATTATTCTTTAAGCACTAGATGGTGCTCCATTCCTCTTGCACATTGACCATTTGTGTTCCCCTCTCAAAATGGAAAAAGGTACAAGCTGTGGATAAGCAGGAAAGCTTATCTGCAGTTTCTGATTCAGTAGGAAAGATCTTATTTAACTTCACTTAACTGTCTCATCTAACACCAGTTGACTATATGACAACATTAATACATGAGCTTACTGGTTTTTTGCTGTTATTGCACTGCATTTTAGCAAGAACTTCATTATGAAAAAGCAACAATATACAATTCACTGAATGGCAGCCTTGATTTCTAGCTGGAAATCTGTAATCTGACTTGTGAATATACCCAGGCAAGTTGGTAGTTGTGTAGAAGAGAAAGAGTCAAACTAGAGCCCTTATGAATAGAAAAGGAGGAATTACTTAACTGTGGCAGGAAGCTGATCAATCCTTATGCACACAATCCTTGGCCTATCAGCATCCATGTGGATCCCTACTGGCTGGAGAACTGCTACAGGGATTGGCAGGTACGCTGAAGAGGAAAAGCAGAATTTTGAGTACTGTTGTAGAGATTAAATGATTAATGGGTAAGAGATATAACCAAAGATAATGACACAATTAATAAAACACAATTAATTCAGCTGCATACAGTGTAACTTACTTCCATTTATATAGATGTTTTCTTTATGTTATTACATAAATGGATATACTTCCATGTCATACTTCATTCCTTTGAAGAACCAAATATATACATACAATGAGGACTTAAGAAGTGTCCAGTAAAGATTTTGTGATCACCTAGATTTACTAGGTGATACTAGGTGATGCTAAATGCAGAGCATTAGTATCTTAAGTTGTGTTTACTTTCAGCACAACATTTCAGAGGCCCAGCCAGTTTTCTCACCTATCAATCACACTGTGGCCTTTTTCCTGACTTTCTAACTAATTTCTTGGGACACTGTATCCTGGCTTACACCTTTCCATTGTATTAACTGCAACCATGAAATTACATTTCTTCAGTAGCTCCTAAACTTCCTTCTTTCCATGTAGAGTAGTCGTGGACCATTTCCCTCCCTCCATTTACACTGTAATAGAAACCTCTTCAAAGACAGAACCCCTCATAGCTGAAGCTTAATGCTGATGTCATATAATTGCAGTCATGGGAATATTGAGAAACTTTCATTGTCTTGTTCCATGCCTTTTTCCCAGGAATTGCAGGCAGGAACAAGCCCAGTGAATGGTTCTGTACTTACAGCTACAGTTTACACACAACCCTCAATGCCACCAGCAACCACTGTTGTAATTCTTATCCAAACATGCTCTTCTTATTTCTTACCATTTTATCTTCAGTTTGAATGTCCATCTCACTGCAAGCTGATTCCTCTCCCCAGTCGTTAGATATATAACCAAGGCTTAATGTTGCAGTGGCAAGTTCAGTATAACCCACAGATGGAAGGTATGTTGTGAATGAGAAATCCCTTCCTTTCATTTTCCATCTAGTGCTATTGGGAAAACAGCAGATAATGATGGAGAGCAAATCATTGCAATGTTTGAATTTCAACAGAATGAATTCCAGCCTAAATTCTTTGGACAGGAACTTTTCTTTTGGTGTAGACCATAAACTGCTTAACATACTTAGAGGTATTAGCTAAAAGTTACATCAGTCACACCAGCTCTTTGCACATAAGCTTTCTTCAAAACCTTCTAATTCTTGAATTCTTAACTGTATGACAAGTCTATTCCTCACTTTTCAAGAAACAAATCAAATATTCTAGTAAAGGGTAATTGTATTTGTCAAAGATGAATGGGATTAAAAAACCCTGCAGATGGTTAACTGAAAGACACATATTTTTTAAAAAAAGAAAAAGCTATAACAGATATAATCCAAACTCAAATTTGAGAGATTTAGCCAGACTATTTGGTCTAGAATCCAGGCTATATTTGTCACATGAAAATTATTTTGCAGGAAATCTCTGTTGCTATTTGTTTCCGCTCAAGACAAACATTACCAGAGCAGCTTTTCCTGTGGTTTTCTGTTTTGGAACTCCTGGTTTTGGCTTTGTAGAAAGACAGGAAGCACATGGACAACTGAGGAAATACACATCCAAGAGTAAGTCACAACATTTAAATCTGGAGCCAAACTCACCCAAGTCCTGCCCCACTGAGGCAGACACTGAATAGTAGTTTTTATCTAAGAAAAGGTGAGGAGAAAATTATGCCCTCATATCTGGGCAATTCTCTCCTGTATCCAATGTTACCAGAATCATATATGCCAAATTTGCAATTGTACTTGTCAGAAAACACTGTCCACGGGTGCTCAGTCTGAGGAGTGTCAGGTTTATACCACCAGCACTGTATTCTGTGGCCTTTTGGGGTACTGGGGAAGGATTCACAAAGGTGAGGGAATGGATACTGTATTCAAAGCAATTAACAGCTCTAGCAATCACTTTTGTTTGGAATCTTCTGAGGCCTTCACCGAGTTAACCTCAAGCATTTACCAGAACAGCTCCCCAGTCACAAGACTGCTGTGTACTGACATAACCCAGTTATTTCCTGCATGCAACATCTACACGCAGAAGCAGGCCCTTTGGTGAGAAAAGGAGTAGCTCAACTACTGTATTCTGCCAAGGAAGCAGAAAGGAGAGAGGGCTGACAGAAGGGTGTTGGGAGAAGGCTGTTGGAAAAACTGAAAGTAAGGAGTAATGAGAACAACTAAGATGGCTTATTTACTGTCAGTGCACTGAGTGTCAACCCAGACTCTTCAGTCCCAAATGAGACACAATTACTGAAGGAGTGATAAATTTACCTGAGGAAAAAGGTAGGATATGGGCAGTTCTTGTGGAGAGCTCTAATACCAAGTGGATCAAGAGACAAAAAACATCTGGAAAGAATAAAATTAAGGGATCCACTGAACAATACAGCCTGACATGGAAGCAGAACCAGCTCTGGCCTGGTAGTTCTGGTACAATGTTTTGGCAGGGTAATTGTACCTAATTGTACAGGTACACAATTTGTACCTGTACTGTACAGGTTGTGCTGCTGTGGCTGTACTGCTGGGACTGAGGATACCCTCAGCACCAAGGCTTTCTGGTAGTATTTTGTACCAAGGTATGGTTTGATAGTTGTTATTTCTCTGTTCAGACATCCTCAAGGTACTGTTAGACACTTGTGGTTACAGCTGAATAAAAGTTATAGTAAAAAAAAAAACAAAAAAAAAACCAAAAAACCCAGAAATAACACCCCAAAACAACCATTTTTTTTGGGACAAACTTAATTACACTTTATTACACTTAATTACACTAATGTTAAAGCAGACAAAATAATCATACTTAAAGTGGAATATTTTTTTAACCAAGAAAAGACTCTTTCTCATAGTGTCTAGATATTCTCCTGTGCTTTTTGACAGACTCTGGATACAAACTAGACATCTTGTTCCCAGTTCATTGATGGCCAAAATACAACCCTTCAGAATAAACACATCTGCAACCACGCACTCATGAAAATAAATAGTGGCTGACACAGCAGTTTGGACTTGTCTTCCATAAGCTAAAATTTTGAAAAAAGTATCTGGAATCTTCTTGTGAACTTCAGAAAAGCTCTATTAAAAAAAATCTACTAGTACTCTGCACTTTTACATTTCAACTGGATTAAAAACAGAAATACAATGAAAAGGAATTTCTATCCTCCAGATCCCAAAGTAGTGAGTATTCCAGACATACATGTAGTTATTTCCATTCTCTTCATTTGCTTTCACTCACCATGTGCATTCAAAGAAGCATCAGGCCAAAATTCCATTCTCATTGGTACTAGTATTTGAATACTTTTTAATTTTTATTTAAACAAGTTTTTTTTACCAGCTCGTTATGCTCATAGATAAAAGATGCAAACCAAACAAATCATAAATCCCTGCTATTTGTCACAGACAATTATAAATCACAGCTGACAACAACCCCCCAAACTTCTATTGCAAGCTAGCAAAAATCATTAAAGAAAGGATATAATTTGTTTCATGAGTTTAAAAAAAAAAAAAAAAAAAAAAAGATAATACAGGCAGCCAGCAACACTACTCCAGTGTCGCCATTATTAGAAAATAATAAAAGGATGGTCTTACATAAAAAGGAAATCCCATTCACAAAAATGAAATCACTTATGAATCTTGATTTAAAATTATTGCCAGGCTTTTCTTTTCCTCCTGCCCCTATAATGGCCTTCTAAGATAAAAAAGTTTAGAAATTGGCTAAATGTAAAGCAGTTCTGGAGGTGATTGAAGATCCTGCTTGGGGGTAGAATAAATAATTAGATGTCCAGGGAAATGCTTTTGACTCTCTTTCCTTTGGCATATCCTTCATTTCCCCACTTCTAGTGAAATATAAAAAGAATTAAAGGCCACAAAGAACCACATTTGTAGACTATTGGATCAGACATCAATTAAATAATTCCCACCTGCTTTATATCTTAGATAAATAGGATAAGGAAAGGTAGAAGGTTTTGTAGGGTTCCAAATTCAGGTCACTGAATCAAGCTTCCTGTGTTTCATCAGCATTCATAACCTTCCCTCAGCTTCATTTTACCATGTCAAGGTTTTTGCTAGACTCTTCTCAGATAATAGGCTCAATTTTCCCTGCATTGTTATTCTCCAGACTACAGTAAAGGAACTGCAGAAACACTGGGTTTTCTACCGCATCTCTGCTGAATATATCAATAAGAGGGAATCTTCAAAGGACACACTGATATTATCAAAAGGATATAACAAATCTCAGGTTTCTTCCCAGAAGGAGATTGGGAAGAAATACAAAGATACTCTTTAAAGTATTTCCTCTGGCTTTACCAAAACTTATTCTGTTAAATGCTTACTCATAATGCCAAGGGCAGAGGCATTAGAGGGAAGTCTTCAGCCTCTTTGTGTACACAGTGTCCTCATTTCAAGCAAGCAAATGAGAGGGAATGTTAGCTGAGTTCTGTACAGTTTTAAAGGAAATAAAAATAGAGTGAGGCCTCTAATGCCTGTGTTCTTTATGAGAACTCCAGTGTTTTTTGTTTAGTGTAGTAAAGCCTAGACTTTCAAACAAAATGTGTCAGATACAGACGAAATGGCTAAGCAAGTTTTTTTTGCATTTTTCAGTAGTCTCAGATTAGCTATTCATGTTTTAATAAGCTCTTCAAAATCAAAGAGACATACTAAACATAATTACAATCCTCTTCACTTATCTGTCATACAAAGTTTTAATGTTTTCTTCCATTTTACGTACTGTCTCATAGAGAATGAGACAGTAAAAATACTTGCAGTAAATCTGTTTTACATCTCTGCCTGCGTATTAGTATTTCTTCAGAAATGGAATAATTTATTATCTGCAGGTTTTGATTTTTTGTTTATGCATTCCATGATTGAATAAAGCAAAATATTATTTAAGGACCTGATCTGAAGTCTGCCTACCAAAGTGAGTAGGAGTCCTGTGGAGATCTGGCCCCCATGGATATCTGCCTACTACAGAATTATCACAGAGAGGAAAAAAACCTCCTCTAAGCCAATCAGGCAGAGCGTATGGCATTAATAACCCACTGTTTAACTTGGCAAGTTTCTTGGAATGAAAATACCTCAAAACACATTAATGTTTCTGGATATCAATTAATCCCCCTGCTTTTTCAGTGAGAGAAGGTACCTGGAAATGAAAAAAATACTCAGAATTAGTCACATGGGACTAAGTTATTTCACTAGGAATATTTGCAAGTAAATTCTGCAGAAAACCAAATTTTAAAGGTGTGTAGTAAAAAGAATTTGTGAATGCAAATTCTAATGCTACTGTCATTATGAGGATGCATGAAATTACAATAGAGAATTTTGTATACTTCCTTATCATATTTGATTCTAACGTTAGAAAATCAATAGTCATTAAAACGGCCATACAAGAGACAAAAATTTTTAAACATATGTAAGGTCTCACTGAATTTTCTGGAATTTAATTTATTTCTGTGAACATATACATCAATTAACTTATTTATTTAGGCAGAACAGTAACAGTCTTTCAGTTTCAAACTTCTAGAGGGAATTCTCTCTGAATCTACAGCTTTTTGTATGCAGAACTTTTTATCTGTATAAAGAAAAAAAAAAAAGCATAATCATTTTCAGAAAACCCAAAATACCATTTTGGTTAAAATACCAATATTCTTTTTCCTCTCAGGGCTGACTAGTCCGCAGTGACAGTGGTCACAGCACCCAAACCAGACAAAGTTGAAGAAGGGTTTGGACTACACTCTCAGGCACCTGGAGTGACTCTTGGGGTGTCCTGTGCAGGGCCAGGAGTAGGACTTAATGATCCTGACAGGTCAACTCAGCATCTTCTGTGATCCTCTGATTCTATAAGCAGATGTCTAAGTAAGAGATCATTTCCATTCAGCTGGGATGGGGGGAAATGTGGTGAGCATCGATCTATTTCTAAGTGCCATTAAAGTAACCCTGAATATTAGATTGCTAAGAAAAGGTTACTAATGATCCACATGAATTCACTATCTGTGAAGTGCTGCCTCCAGGGTGATGTGAAAAACAGCCCATAACCATAACACCCATAACCAAGGGGATGAGAGGCCTATGAAAAAGATGGATCTGGCTTCTGGACATATGAATACTTTTCCAGACTAAACTATAAACCATTTCCATCAAGTAAACAGAGCCACCTAATACCTGCTTGCTCAGAGCTCTACATGACGGACCAGACCAAAGTCTTCAATTACCACCCCTTCAACCAGCAGCTACCAATTCCCAGAGCTTGTCAGTGTGCAGAGCACAAGGCAAGCTTGATCCCTATTGAACTGCACAAGCTGTGGTTAAGTCCACAGCAACCAGTTGCCTGCTCCTGGCAGGCTGCCACATCCACTGATTTCAGTGGAGAAAAGTTACAGTTAGAAAAAGAGGAGGCTGGCCTGGTGCCCAAAACCCTCTTCAGCAGAGTTAAACCACTCTGCCCTACATTTGCAGGCACATCTGGCCCCAAGTGCCTGTGCAAGAACTGGAGAGCAGGGTACAGATGGTGCCTTGTGCTGCAAGGCTTGCGAGCATGCACCCAACAGCCACGGAGCCTGTACCTGCAGAATGGCACAGCGCAGTCAGGGCTTTGTGCATGAAAACTTCTGGCTCTGAGCAGCTCCTGACTGGGAAAGAGCAGAGGGAAGGACGCATCTACATTGCAACTGTACAGCACCCAGGGCTGGCACACCTGGGCGCCTCACTGCTCTTGCCAACATGAGGCAGTCAAAGGGAAAGGGCAGAGGGAAATTTCTCATGAAGTTCAGATTGGAAAATATCTTACAGACAAGGATGGCAGAATTTAGAGTTAAATAAAGGCACTGTTATCTGAAATGTTGATGCTCTTTGAATTCTATCAAGAACAGTCTCCTCTTTTTCCCCATGAAAGAGAATGTGATAGTCACTCAGTGTTACTAACATCTCTACAAGACACACAAAACTGCAAAATTATACAGACAAAAGAGGAGAACGTGTTCTGTACTTTTGTCTCAGACACACATCTTCCTAAAGACATAAACAATTATAATTTTATTATCTTTAATGTCTTCCTCATCAAATTTCACTCCATTGTCTGTCCCAGACAAGGTGTATTGGGCAATAATATTATAAACTCTTCCTGATCTTGCTGTTATTTCAGCTCAAATTGATTTACTGGGGATTCTGAGCTCACAAACATAGTATTTCCCGTCCACAACAAAAACTCTGCTTTATATTCTGTTATTTTAGAATATAATCTTAACCTATCCAAGTGTCTAGAATATGTGTTTTTTACAGTTTCAGCAAGAAAATCCCTTTTTCATTTTTAACATACATTTCAATTTTTAAGGACTTTATCAAAACGTATTTTTATTGATATGCTGTTGAGAAACACAAAACTTTCTCTGTAATTATGTACAGTTTTAAAATCAGTAATTAATCCCAGTTTCATATTTTTGTTTGTGGCATCGTAGATTCTATAGAGTATCCTGTATTTCGGGGACATTTAAACTGTTAAATGAAGTTATGAAGTTATGACTTGCTATGGTGGTGTGGTGCCACCTTGAGAGGTTTCATTGTAAGTGCCTCTAACATGCACAAGGAGATAAAAATTAGTCCTAGGGAGAAAAGGAAAGGAGACTGTTCCTCTGTGACTGCAAGAAATTGCAAGAGATTCCAACAGTGAGCCTGTTGACAAAGAAGAGTGTGTGCTTATTGGTTAAGAAAAGACCATTCAGCATATTAAGATTACATTAAAAGGGCATGAGAGGGCACAAAGAACTGGAGCAAAACCTCAAGTACTTTCCCCCAACACAGATCCAATTACATGAGTTAATTCCACTGAAGTCAGCAGTTACTGGAGATTAATGTGGAAGTAATGAAAATCAGATTTTAGCCTGCAGGCTGTTGCAAATCTTGGCTTACAGTATTTCCTTAAAACAACAATAAATTAAAATAACCAAGTTATTTCTTACTTTTTGATACTGTTTTATTAACTTTCACAACTCTCTTTTTCTCCCCAGGATGTTTTAACTGTATATAAATGAAAGATCACACACACAGCTGTTTTGATACAGGTTTTAGGTAATGCTTTGTCCATTTTTGAAGAAATATAGTAATGTCTGTTTATATTTAACACTTTTCTGCAATTCAATGTGCATGTCCTCTTGCTTTTTGGCCAAATCCAAAACTGTTTTAAACCAAACCTCTTTTACTGTTTCGGTTTCTTTCCACATGGCCTGATAGTTATTTTAGAGTAAGGCTGGTTGAAGAAACACTTGCTAGAGAATATGCTAGATTGTGCCAGTTATACAATTGCCAAAGTCCAGCAGGTTTGGTACCACGTGACAGGATGAAATTTGCATCCCACTGAACTACTCACTCAACAATCTTGCTACTGTAAGAAGACTGCCAGTTGCAAGACATCCAGCTCTAGACAGCTGTGAAAGCACAAATACAAAGCTCTTCAGAAATCTATCCCTCACCTTTGCCATCAGGTGCTGGAAATACTCACCCACCACTAGGCAGTGCTGAAGGATTGAGTGTACAGATCTCTCTCAAACGCCAGGGACACATGACGTTGCTCTCGTTTTTGTTACAGGACATGAACATAAGTAAAAAAAGTAAAGGCAGTTAAAACAGCTACACACATTTGTATCTGCAGTATTTTGCAAGAACACGTCTCTATGAACAGGAATATTTCTCCACAATATGCTCCTAACTTCTTTTTCTCTTTGTTTCTCAGCTCAGGTGGATGACTCCAAGGTCAAACATCTGGCTGCAAGCTCACGTGTCTCCTAAGGACTTTGTGACATTTAGGTCAGGGAGGACCCAGGGAAACAACACACTGAGCACTTCCAAGGCCACTCGTTCTTTAAGAGGGAAGTATGACATAACCCAAGAACGACACACGACAGTGCCAGGAAAACAGGAATTTTAGCTAGTAACAATCATAACACACAGAAGAATGTTGATGCCAAAAGGAACTGACCTATGTCATCAGCACCAGATCCTTTTTGTCTGGAAAACGTGATCCCAAATCTTGCAACCTGGTATTTTACAAATACATCCTAATCATATCTTCCTACACACCTCACAAGACTTCCAAGATTAAATGTCTGTCTTGAAATAAATTTTTAAAAAACTAGGCTGATACTTCAATTAATAGGAAGTAATTTTAACATAATCTCTCTTAATGCCAATGTCTTGCAAATATTTTGAATCAGCAGATACATCTAACTTAATCTGCTCAAAATGAAAAACATGCTTGAATCTCTTTTTGCCCAATCAGAACAGAATATGAGGATTGATTTCTGTTAATTTTAACTTGGGTAAGGGAATTCAAGTTTAATTTCTTTATCTAAACAGAAATCGGTAGGAGGAAGCATTAAAATGCTATAAACATTAATGAACATGATAGGTCTAAGAGATTTATTACAAATTAATGTTATTACTGTCATTTTCACTGTGCAGTCTTAGACATGCCTGTCCTGTATACCTTGAATATCCAAAATTTCCATTGAAACTTTTAATGTACACACATACTGCTAGAGAAATATTTCTTCTTTATTCATAGTGAGTAAATCTGAACAGCAAGCTACCCTGCAAGCTCACCACACAGAAGAGTTTCCGAGGTAGATAGGCATCACCATCGCTACAGAAGTGATAAACAGGTTAGGTTCTCCACTTTAACAGTTTTCTATGTAACACATTTCATCCTTTGAAAAATTTAACATTTTGTAATTGGAATAGCGATCAGAAAGGAGATTAGTATGTGGTCAGCCTAAAAATTCTCAAAGCACAACAGAATGCTACAAAAGTTTTAATTGTGATGACCTTGATACAGAAGCCATGTAAGTGACAGAGCCCTTCTATTGACTGTTAGAACAGTAATTAATACACATATGATTGTCTTCAGGTCCCAGTACCTAAACAATACTGGAAGTAAAAATAAATTTTAAAACCCCAAAACAACAACAAAAAAAAAAAAAAAAAACAACAAAAAACTCAGCAAAAAGATCTAGCTGGTTTCCAGCTGGAAAGGAAAGAAAAAGATAGAACTGTATTAATGCATTTTATGGGAGAGATTGCATAGCTTGTTTCAAAATAAAATATCTTTTCATGTTCTTAATAATAGTTCTGTGCTTCTTCAATTTCTTCATGAGTTACAGATGATCATGTTCCTCCACTCAAGAACATTATCAGCCCATAGAATGAGTAAAATGCAGGAGCCCCTTTGAGAATAAGGACACTGTTTAAACATTTATCTTGGGAAGAAATTCATCACGTACACAGTTATCATATACAAAAGGCAAATATTTCAAGTTTTATAAGGACACAACAATCCATAAAGTATTGGTTGAAGGTAAGCACCAAACCCAGCAGTCGCCATTTTAGTGGCTGAAAGGCAAACCTGGGCTGTGGCTGTCTTCAACACTGGGATCTTGGTCTTGACTGCAATTCTTTCACCTCAGGTGTTTTCCATGCAAGATCCCAGCTGTACAACACAGTGATATAGGCATCTCATTATTTAAGGCCCATGCTTCCTTCCAAATACTCTTGGAAAACACACCAAAGCTAATCTCTCAGTTTTTGGGGGTTTTTTTGGTTGTTGTTGTTGTTGGTTTTGGTTGTTGTTGTTGTTGTGGTTGTTGTTTTGGTTGTGGGTTTTTTGTTTTTTTTCACTTTTAAGAGCAGTATTAAATATTCACAAATATAAAAACTCTGTGGAAATACCTTCAATAATATTCTGATTCTGACTGTTAAAAAAAAAAGAGGGGGAAAAAAGAAATACCATGATCCAACAACCAACCATTTTGCCAGAGTGCTTGGCCAGTAGAGAAGATAAAAATGTGTCTGTTCCAAATATCCTGTAGATCACATGATGCTTCTGTCTCTTTGTGGACCAGAATTCTTTCAGTACTTTTTGCTGAGTTTTAAGAAGCCCTCATTAGAGGACAAAAGTCCCTGGAGTGCCTGAGATTCAGAAAGGCTGGACTGGCAGAAACATCTTCAGATTCTTATGTGGAAAGTACTGCAAAACAAAGAAAAAGATTAAGACATATAAACACATCTCTCACTATGCAAAAAAAAATTCTTTTAAGTACGAAAAGGAAGGTGCTGTGTGAAAAAAAAAATTACTTTCTTCTTTCATGCTTTGAGAAGATTTAAATCTCCTGGGAAAAAATTCCATCTTCTGAAAATGTTAGCTCAGGGCCCAAGCTCAATACTGGATTAAATCAAGTCTAAATTACCCAATTTATTGGCTGTAGAGGTGATGCCTTGTGAAGGCTGACCTACGTTGTGGTGCATGGTTTTGATTGTAATCTGGTCCTAGTAGTCAGTTTTATAACCTCCCCTATTTTGTATTGTTATAGCATATTTTATTACCAATGGATCGTTCCTTTCCTCACTGTGTTGTTGGTTTTGCCCTAGTTGTCCATCTCCCCCAAAGACCTACCCTTTTGTTCCCTGTTCCTCCTCCCATTGAATGTCAATCCCTTCCCTTTTCTCTAGAAACTTCCCTGTCAATTTTGCATCCTTCGAGGCCCCATTGGTTTGTTTTTCTCCTCCCCTGTAATCCCCTATTGGTTTAAACATTGTATCCCCACCTTGTGATCCTCCCCAGGTTTCTCCCACTTGGTTAAAGATTGTACCCCCCCTAAGACCTCCCCTGTGTATCAGGTGGTGTGTGCCTTTGTCCAGTGTCTTTCTGTCCCTGACCCTCCTGGGAATAAACACTTTTGGAAAACACACAGGAGATCTCTCCCTGTTCCTTGTCCCTGCCCTCGATGCAGTCCCCCCGTGCCGTAGAGCAGCTGTGCTCTACAGCCACCCCGGATTCGACAGCTGTCTGGGGGCAGCCCACACTTGCTGCCAATGTCAGGAGCCAGACGGGCTGAAGAAACCTGGCACTGCAGCAGGCCTAGCCCAGAGGCTAGATGGAGCTAAAGAATAAAGTGGGGATTTATTAAAAGACCTCAGTGGATCCACCCTCGGCAGTAAAAAAGCCCAGCCAGGGTTATGCCCAAGATGAACCAAAATGGACAACTGGCCACGAGGTCTCTCTCTTTTATAAATTCTGGTCCATTTGCATATTGGAGTTAATTGTCCAATTCCAGCTTTAGCCCATGAAGTCCCATCCCTTTTGTTTTTCTGTCTTCAGTCCACATTGTTTATGCTCTTGGGCCTGAAATTTGGATTGGTTGTTCTTGGTCCCAGCCTAGAAAAGGAATTGTTTTGTCTCCCTGCCCTGAAAAGAAAGATCACCATCCCCTAATATGAAGCTCAGAACTGCACACTAAAGTAGTACAGAATCCGAAAAATATAAAAGCTAAAACCTAAGGTATCAGAGCAGAGCTAAGTGTTTCCCTGTTGGGAAGGGTAGATAAATATGATTAAGAACCACGATAGTACAGCCAGGACGAATATAACGCCCCCTACTGGCTGGACAATACCCTCACCTACAGAGGGGTCCAAAAGCCAAATGGACTGTTCCATCTCACCCCCCAGAATGTATGGTTCACCCCAAACCTGTAACCCTCCCCTGAAACATCAGGTGCCTGTGACCCCATTGGCCCAGGTCCTGTTCCAGCCCACCTTGGAGCCCCCCTGATAAGGGGTCTCCGGGGGGGCTGGACGCCCTCTTGGATCTTCCCCTCTCCTCCTGGAGCGTCCTCCGGGAGTCCCTGCTCCCCTCTTTGTCTCTCCCCTCCCCCATCACCTCAGGCCCAGCCACATGCTGTGTCTAGCAGCTCGAGGCAGGGCCTTTCTGTGTCCCGAATAAACCTGATCCCCCAAGAGCAACCACAGAGATCTCGCTTGTATCTGTCCGTGGAATACAAATAAACGTCTTTACATTTCCCAATGGTACTTTTGCTATGGCACAGTATTTGGGTCCTAACCGAGACAAATTAGGCAGGTAAAGTTTTTCTTGTTGAGCCAGGAGATTCTGGTTGTTACCCTCTATTTACTCTTTAATACGTAAGTAGCATGGCTTACAACTGCCACCAGGCTTCAGTAGAGCTCCCGAGCATCTCAGCAGGACAGGGAGAGACAATTTAAAGAGGGCATGCTGAAACCCCACTATCTATATGTAATAAATAAAAAGGTCTTTGTTCATCAAAATGAGCGTTAAAGGAGATAAGAATTTTAACTGAGTAGGGAATGCAACTAGCATAGAAGACTGTGTAACTAATCATATACAAGTTAACTTCTAGGCCAAGGACAATCTGCAAGGAAGATGAGGAGCCTTCATTCCTATGACCACCAAGGGCAGCAAAAAAGACCCCCTAGCACCCAATTGCGTCGACAGAAAATACATCAACTGGAAAAGAAAAGGGACTATAAAAACAAAAAGGTCAAAGGGGGAAGGTGCGCCGTGGCAGAGCAGAGGCTCCCCGGCTGCCCAGCGGTGTTCTTTTGCTTAATACCGCTTGCTTAATAAATTCTTGTTAATTGATTTATCTATAATTAGCCACCCCAGTTGAATTTGTCCGTAACAAATTTGGTGCCGTGACTCGGATAAGGGCGACCGGGTGGGAATTCCTAATCAGGGAGGCGCCCTGCTGCCTTTTCAGCGGCCCTGGTGCAGGCTTTTCCTTCCCGGACCCTTACTGACCAACCTAAATTTGGTGTTAAGCAAAAGGGATACCGGTAACCCCGTAATCTTTGTGCACGAAGCCCGGGTGAAGACGCAGGACAGCGTGAGTATAAAAGTGGGGATCTGCTCGGTTGGGGTTGGGATCCCAGGACATAACGCATGAGATGTCCTTTTAGGACGAGGCAAGTGCGGACCTCTAAATAGCGCGGTTTCCAGACCCCGAGAGGGGCTGGGCTGCGAACAGGGGGCCGCGAGTGTGTGTGTGCGTGAAGGTGTCCTGGGAGATGGGACAGAGGAAAAGCAAGCCCTCTGCTTCCATGGGGAGGGGGACCCCGCTGAAGCTTCCCCAGATACCACCTGACAGTCCGTTAGGTCTAATGATAAAATCTTGGGATGAATATCCTTCAAGAAAAGGGAAGGATAAGGCAAAAATGATACATTATTGTATAAAAGTATGGGGAGGGAAACAAATCCATAGTGATAATTTATTTTGGCCAGTGTTTGGAAACTTCGAGGACTGGATTTGCCAGGCATTAAACATTTATGTAAACTCTAAAGAACCTTTTGATATGGAAGAGAGCAAGTATGCTGCTCTCTGGATAGTGGAGGAAACAAGAGCAAAACTTTTTGCCTTAAGCACCCAGGGAGGGAAAAAGAAAAATAAAAAGCTTGAGGAAGTTCCAACTGCACCCCCTCTACCATACGTACCTCCCCCTCCTCCACCCCCACCAGCACCACCCGCAGTCTACCCCAATTTGGATCAAGGGGGAGATTTTGATAACCAAGAGATAAAAATCCCAGAGCCAGTCCCTGAGAAAAATCACCGCGTTACTCGTAGTCTAACAAGGGGGGAAAGAGAAAGGGAAGGGCAAGCTCTATATCCATTAAGGGAAGTAGCTTTGGGAATGATCCCTAACCGCAATGCTGGTCAGCAGGGAAAACCAGCCCAAATTCTGGGAATAGGTTATATTGAGGTACCTCTCAACTCAGGAGATGTGAGGGAGTTCAAGAAAGAAATGGGAGCATATGGGCCAAATCTTAAAGGAATTTTCTGACCCTATAGCCTGGGACTTCCCATGTGAACAAATTCAGAATCCAGCTGAGGTGGCAGAGTACCTGAAAGAGAAATGCCATGGTAAGTCTAAGGAGAAAAAGATCATTGCAGTGAGCTGGGCCCTGGCATATGCTTATCGCACCCTGATAGATACTGTAGGGCAGCAGACAGAGGAAGGGGGGCAGGGAGAGAAATCAGCAGCTATCCCAGTCACTCAGGCTGCAGCCAACAGCCCAAGCTCAAAGCCAGCAGCTAAACCAGACTGTGAGCCTAAGCTAGGAGCTAAACCAGACTGTAAGCCTCAACCAGTGGCTGTTGCTACGAGCACAATGGGCCAGTGATACCTCAGGCCATCAGGGCAGAGATGTCACCTATAAGTGGGCACGAGAATGAAGGGTGGATCTAACCATAGACAGTATTTCTCAGGTGATCCATGACTGTGAGACCTGTGCTGCCATCAAACAGGCCAAGCGGGTGAAGCCCCTGTGGTATGGTGGGCGGTGGTCCAAGTACAAGTGTGGGGAGGCCTGGCAGATTGACTACATCACACTGCCCCAGACACGCCAAGGCAAGCGCTACGTGCTCACAATGGTAGAAGCCACCACAGGATGGTTGGAAACCTACCCTGTGTCTCATGCTACAGCCCGTAACACCATCCTGGGCCTTGAAAAGCAGGTCCTTTGGAGGCATGGTACCCCTGAGAGGATTGAGTCAGACAATGGGACTCATTTCAAGAACAGCCTTATCAACACCTGGGCTAGGGAACATGGCATTGAGTGGGTGTACCACATCCCAAACCATGCACCAGCTGCAGGCAAAGTGGAAAGGTACAATGGACTGTTAAAAACCACCTTGAAAGCATTGGGTGGGGGATCTTTCAAAAATTGGGAGCAGCATTTAGAAAAGGCTACCCGGTTAGTTAACAGCCGAGGTTCCACCAATCGAGCAGGTCCTGCCCAGTCTGAGCCCCTGAATATAGTAGATGGAGATGAAGTCCCAGTGGCACATGTCAGAGGTTTGTTAGGTAAAACAGTGTGGATCAATTCTGCCTCAAGTACAGACAAACCCATTCGTGGGATTGTCTTTGCTCAGGGACCAGGTTGTACATGGTGGATAATGCAGAGAGATGGAGCAACACAATGTGTACCTCAGGGAGACCTGATTCTGGGGTGAGACTCATGTGCAAATATCACTGTTTGCTGGATGTTACTGCCAGTATCTGTACACAAAAAAATACAGACATGAGACAGAAAGAAATGTGTAAGTGTCAAAGGTTTGAGCAAGTGAAATAGAAATGTGTGTCGAAGGTTTGAGTAAGTGAGATGGAAGGAAATGTGTATGAATAAGTGAAAGATGGAAGATTTTACTTGATTAAGTTTTACATGATGTTGAGGATATAGAGATAAGGGGTGGAATGTCCTAGGCTAATGTTATGGTGTTTGTATCTGCAATCATGTGTTCTGTTTATGTTTGATATTATGTTCTGTGCTTTCAGAACTGACTCAGAAAGTGGTTTGTTTTGCCTTGTTATCATCTGGTTCACCTCCCCCCGTGGTCCCGTGGTCTGCTGTCTAGAAGAGGCTAGTGCTGGCTGGCTTGCTTTGCTTTGCTTGCTGGCTTTTGCTTTCTTTGCTTTGCTTTTTTTTTTTTTTTGCTTGCTTTTGCCTTTGCTTTTTAAATTATTTAGCTAAGCATTCCAATTCTTTCCCTAGACTGTTTTTCTTTTTTTCCTTTCCCTTTCCTGAATATCATTCCAGCCTGCTCCGGACTGGGACCTGGGAAACACCCAGGAACACCGATAGCCTGCGCTCTGTGATCTGCAGCAGCCAGCCCCAGTGCCCAGAGCAATCCCCAGCACCCAGACCCGGGCGACCACTCTCAGGAAAGACTTTTGGATTTGTCATCTCTTCAGAGTGGTGAAAGAGTTTTGTTGTCATCTGGTGCTGTTCCTTTCTTTGGTGCTGGGGAGGGTTTTGTTTGTTAAATAAACAGGTTCTTTTCCACTTCTCTCAGAGAAAATTCTTCCCAAATCAGGTGGGTGGGGAGGGGCCGTGGGGGTTTGTTTTCTGGGGGCTCCTTCCACAGGTTTTTCTCCCAAATTTGCCCTAAACTAGGACAAATATTTTGCTGCCTATCTCGTGGCTGGAGAGAGTGGAAAAAAACCCTGTTCTAATCATATTTTGGTTCCAATTACTTTGTGTTAGTATGGAGCAGTTACTGGCTATGTTGTTTGAATTCATAGTGTATTTTAGAGTGGAGGCCTGTATGTGTTTCTGGTCCCTAGGGTTTTTTGACATCTTAATCCCTCTATGGTCCCTAGGTTTATTTTTTTTATCCAGGAATAGCTCCAGTATTGTCCCTAATACATAGTTTTTGCAGTAGAAGGGCACTGACCAGAATATCCATTGAGCTGGGCTTGGGTGTAATGGCTTCCAGGGGGTTTATAAAGGTGCTGAGGTCTGTTCCTGGAATGTATTGTTCTTGGTTATGGTTGTACAGCCAGTTTGTTAGAGGGGAAGTAGGGGATGAGGCTTTTCAGCCTTTGCTTTCCTTCTTCTCCTCTGAATCTGTTATCTCCCTATTAAAGAAGGTTCCGTTTCCCCTGACTGTTAAGGAGACCATCTTCCTGGTGTTTAATCTGGTAAGCTTTCTCTATACAGTCTGCAGTCTCTCTAGAATGAGGGCTGAGATTTCTAGAGGGGCTGAAGAGACCCCTGACCCAGGAGTACACCCAGGTGTGAGAAATCCTGAGTGGTGTGGGAAATGGGGGGCACGGGAATTGGCACATAGACTGTTTTCCCACATTCAAATAGATTTTACTGATTTGCCTAAAGTAGGAAGTTATAAACACTTATTGGTGATAATAGATCACTTGAATTACTTTGTAGAGGCATTCCCTACCTCCAGGGCAACTACACCAACAGTAGTAAAAATACTATTAGAAGAGATTATCCCCCGCTACAGACTAGCAGAAGTAATAGACTCAGACAGAGGGCCACACTTTGCCTCCAAAATAATTAAAGAAGTAGTTACAGCTCTAGGAACAAAGTGGCAATATCATACTCCCTGGTATCCCCAAAGCTCATGCAAAGTGGAAAGGGTAAATGGGAAAATTAAGAAACAACTAACTAAACTGATGTATAAAACACAGTTATCTTGGGTAAAATGTTTACCTTTAGCCTTGTTAAATATACGAACTCAGCCCAGAAATGATATTGGAATTTCTCCATTTGAAATGCTTTATGGGATGCCTTATGACGTAGATTCTCCTATAGATCACCCTGAAATAAGTAATCAACAAATTAACCAATATGTCATGAAACTTATGAAGGCTCGGGAAGGGCTTAGAAGAGCTGGGTTACTAGTGCAACAACCTCCTTTAGACCTAGCAATCCATAATATAAAACCAGGTGATAAGGTGTTAATAAAAAACCTAGAAAGAAACCTCACTAACCCCAAATTGAGAAGCCCCCTGTGTTGTTTTACTCACTACAGAGTAGTGAGAAACTGCAGTCAGAACCGCCGAGAAGGGATGGACACATGCAAGCCGAATAAAGGGGCCGATTCCTGCTGCTGCCGAAGACCCCTGGAGAATAACCAGCCAACCCAGGGATCTTAAGGTCACATTTAAGTGGACTTAATGGACTCAGTAAGAATTGTACAAACCAGCTGGTATAGTGAGATATAGGACTATGGATATCCTATAACTAATGATTTTAGAGTATATTGTACAAATAAGGATTGTGATTGTTACCCTTTTGTATGCTATATTTGTAAAATTTGCCAGGAACGGTGGTAGGTCCATAGTTATAGAGGCACTCCTCCTGGGGGTATTTGTAAAGGGCGTTATCAATTAGAAAGAGAACTGACAGAGTCAGTCCTAAGGATTGGAGAAGAGAACGGGACCCTACCAAGAGAATCCCAAGAGTGGTGAGAGGTGTTTACTAAGGGGGCTAGGCCTGAAAATTGTTGTTTCCACTCCAATGAACAAATTCCCCTAATTGTTCAAATTATAAAAGGGAATTGCCAGAAAACTTTACCTGGGATTCAGTGTGACTCACTGCAAGTGAAGGATAAAAACCGGGAATCATTCAAAAAGAGGCAACAAAAGCAGAGTAAGGGTCCTCCTGAAGAATATCCTTGCTGCCGAGAAGATGGTACGCCTCACGGCTCGGAGCAACCAAGTCAGCGAGCGAGGCAGAGGGATAAGAAGCGGTGGAGGAAAGAGCCCTCAAACTGGGACAATTCAAAGGTGTTTCAAGAACTGCCTCAAGGATACTGACCTCCCAAGGGTAAAGGTGAGCCCGGCAATAACATATCAAAACAAACATTGAGAATGGGGAGATAATGATACTCAAATCCTGGGGCAGTTTGGACTCCACCCTTGCTGGCAAATTCTGTGCATATTAGTTATATGTTGTACCGGGTCTGTACAAGGGGACTATGCACACCAGCCATTTAATTGGACTCTGACCAAAATAGACCAAGGAAAAGTTGTTAAGCATAATGCCACCACTGTAGCTCCCATTTTTTTTTGTTACTAATGAGGATTTAGTAAACTCTATGTGGAGATGGAGTAAACCTAAACTCTGGGCTACCTATTGGTGTCCTAGTTCCAATCCTGGGAGGGGACATTGTAATTATCCTGGGGAATGTCTGTGTGAGTATTAGGGCTGTAAAACCATAGCAACCGCCTAAGCTGTCACCCATCCAGATAAATTTTTAAAGGTCTCATGGTACCCTGAGGGGTGCAAAACTCCGGGCTTTGGCACTCAAGGAGAAATTCTGTATAAGGGGGATTGCAGGTCCCGTAATATTGTTGTTACTAAGTTTAACTTTCAGACCTTACATTTTTAATAAAATCACAGACATTATAAAAGGAAGACTAGAGGCAGCTCATCTAATGCTTATTAGAGATAGGTACGAAACATTGCCCAGGGACTTAGAAGTAGATGAAACCCTGGTCTTAAGCTACCAAGAGTTAAAGCATTTTAATGAACAAATTGGTAAAGAGAAAAAGGGGGGATTGTAGTAAATAAAAAGGTCTTTGTTCATCAAAATGAGCGTTAAAGGAGATAAGAATTTTAACTGAGTAGGGAATGCAACTAGCATAGAAGACTGTGTAACTAATCATATACAAGTTAACTTCTAGGCCAAGGACAATCTGCAAGGAAGATGAGGAGCCTTCATTCCTATGACCACCAAGGGCAGCAAAAAAGACCCCCTAGCACCCAATTGCACCGGCGCAGAGTGCGTCGACAGAAAATAAATCAACCGGAAAAAAAAAAAGGGGGACTATAAAAACAAAAAGGTCAAAGGGGGAAGGTGCGCCGTGGCAGAGCAGAGGCTCCAGCCGCCCAGCGGTGTTCTTTTGCTTAATACCGCTTGCTTAATAAATTCTTGTTAATTGATTTATCTATAATTAGTCTCCCCAAGTGAATTTGTCCGTAACATATAGGCAGTAATCTGTTCAATATCATGACAGTATCAACTGTTTTTCTGACTGACTAAAATTAGAAGAGAATATTATGTATTTTTGTATGTAAATTCTGTAAGTTTGTCACCTACACTGAAGGAAAACCTTTTTGGAGCATTTGAGAGGCTGCAGTCTTTCTGGATACACTTTTTGGATTTTGCTTTACCAAAAGAATACTCTAACATAATTACAGCTATTAGATTTGAATCAGAAATTCACTAAAGGAAGCTTGTGGCATGTATTTGGAGGAGATAAAATTTCATATTCCCTATAGTCCCTAGGAACCTTGTCTCTGGGAGCTTATTCAATCTGGGTGACAGTAAAAGATATGCTGTATAGCAGCCTGGCACACCAGCCTAAACACTGTGAGACAAAGCAGATAGTGATGCAAATAGTTTACTGGCACTAAGGTTTTTTAAACAAAAGAATTATAAATATTTTGTTCACAATTCAATAAATGTCTAGAGACTATATAAATCCAAACTGTTAAAAATTTAACTCCCATGCAGGTAATATCTAGGAGCTAAAAATCCATCACATTGTATGTGAAAATATTTGAGGCATGATACTCCAAAAAAATCCACACAAATTCACCTAACTAGAAATCAATTTATTAGGAAAAAATTCTATTTTTATCAGAGTATCATTTTGGCCTTTGGAGATTCAGCTTTTTACTAAGAAACCCCTAAAATACTCTGAAAAAAATACAGACAAAGATTTTTCCCTCCAGTGTTTCTTTGCTAAGCATCTCTTGCAAATTAGTCACGAGCTCTAATATTAGTCCTTAAGAACTAATTAATCTGCATGTTGGGACAGTCTTATGAGATACACATTCCCTATAAGGGAGCTTCCTTTACTTAAGCATTTGATAGGATTGGGGTCACAACATTAACTTGTGGCTGGGCAAAGGCCCACAACAGTTTCAGAAATACTGCATTTCCATTGTTTAATGTGTTGTTTCCCTGTCTGGTTCTGGCAGCTCCCAGGTATTACTGATGCCATATTCCTCTCAAACCCCATTACCTATTGTTACAGCAGGCTTCACCCTCAGGCATTCAAATAAGCTGAAACTTCCAGGATGATTTATAAAACAATTTCCTGTGGAAAACGTAACCAGTCTTGTAGAACAGAACACTTAGCTAGTGCCAGCTCAATCTGCCAATGCTTCCATTAAACTACAAGCAGCTTCTTAATGATAACAATTTTGAGTGAAATAAAACTACTGGGATCCAATTTTCTGAACTAGTAACTGTCCTTATCATTTACAGCTTAGTTCAGGTTCTGGGATAACAGCCAACTGCAATAGATGTTCTCTGGTTAATGATTAACAGTGTTTTCTTCTGGTCTGGAAAAAAATCCTTAATGACAGTAGTGCGAATCATGCATCAGAATTTACTGCATCTTCATTTGCCTGACAGCAGCATAAAGCTGGCAAAGGCTGACTGTAGGAGATTAAACCTACACAGGGTCATTAAGTAAAGGTTTGAGAAAGGAATGATGAAATAAGGAAAATAAGTCAACCTAGAGTGGATGAATTTCAGCTCATAGCAGGTCAAAGACTGGATCATGATGCCAAAGTTAATGCCTGCTGTGTATGTTAAGTGGGCGTGATAATGTGACAGTTAAAAAAAAAAACAAAACCAACATGTGCTTCAAAGTGCATATTGCTATAGGAATCTGGCCTTCAAAGGTTTTCCACAGAGTAAAGAAGATATTCCTCCTAGGTAACTTCAAATCTCATGCTGCTGATGGCAATCATTTGCAGCTGGCTGAAAGTTCTCAATGTTTGTCACAAGTCAGGTGAGCTCTGGTCCCACATAAGAGAGTAGAGAGAAAAAAAAGTGTTCTATGGCTTCATACAAGATCACCTGCTCAAGCAATGGCAAATCCAGGGATAAAACTTAACTGCCTGGATTTGTACATTTCCCCTTTCACGGTATGAAGAGGTGGCTTTGGTGGGGAAAAAAGGAAAAGAACAGAGTAAGAAATTCTTTACTATAGATAAAAATCATCTGGGGCATTGCAAGTTATTCAGCATTTTCAGAAGGCACTCATACCACATTCCAGGATGGTATTCTGGGATCAGATGTTCAAAAATATTGACTGCCCATGGCATCACAGCAAAATCCCTGCAAACTGCAGTTACCCAGAATTTGCAATTGCTCACTGGCAGTCATTTTCAATGTGGCTATTGCTTTGGTTCCTAGGCATTCCATTTTGACAGTTGCTGAGCAGCGGGAAGTGCAAATCATTAGACTCTTGGGCTTCCTTGAATTTAAATTCTGGAATGCATTCAACTGGGCACAAAAAGTGGAGATAAGCAAAATCAAATGAAATTGTTACTGCCTTTGGACATTGATGGGTTGGTATTTCTTCCACATGTCTGCTTAAGATTTTGAATGGCCAATTTATTTTGGGTGAAAGCATGTTTTTATATCTTTTTGCGATAGAAGCTAGTTCAGTCTTCCACTCATATTGGGTTGGTGATCTGCTATTCAGACACTTCCTGTGTTTTGCATGCTCTGTAGTAGATTACCCAGTGAAGCTGCACAGCCCTGCCTGCCCTTAGCCCAAGGCTATCATTTAAGACAACCATTACAGCTGAAAACTCAGAAGAAAATGAGAGGCTAGGAACAGAGCTGGAGATTAGTTCACAAAGAGGTAAGAAAGCATTGTTTCAGTAAAGGAATAGGTAATGTGTCCAAGACTGTTACAGCACAAAGAACTGGGTTTTTTGTGGTGAGAGATCAGCTACAGGAATTGCATTCTTGTCCCATGTCACAAAGTCTGTCACATGCTGGCAGGCACTGGCTCCTGCCAGAGAGTGCTTATTTAGGTTCAATCCCAGTCAGGCTTTGGTGAACCTATTGTGGCATTAACCTTCAGTGAAACCCATTCCAAAAGTCAAATCTGTCATTGGAATGCAATATTTACATAGTATTTTAAAAATTAGGATAAGTTCTTCAGAACAGGAAGTTCAGTATTAACAAGTATGTCAGTCTGTGATGCAGTGCATACAAGAAAAATAGAACTAAATGTCCTGAAAAAAAAAAAAACTTTACAGACAAAATGAACAGTAAAACACAGTAAGGCAGATCAAATCTTCCATGTAAATCAGTTTGGATAAAAGTAGTCTTATGACCCTATCACTTTATTTTCCTGCAGCTGTTAATGCAAAACAGAAATCAAACACATTCTCAACACTTTTTTCCATTACACCCTCATTTTCCAATACAGCTTCAAAGACACATATTGCTGAACCATAAGAAACATCAGATTCTTCAGAGGATTGTAATATTTTCTTTACATATATTTCCAGCTAAGAAATGAGGTTTTTTTTGTACTGTTACCCCCACAGAAGCTGCTCATATATAGAAACTGTCTGGTCAGAGGCTCTATACTAGTGTTTTGGTTAGGAGGTGGAAGGAGATCCTTCTTTTTATCACTCGGAGCTCTTAGGCCTGAGGACTTCAGAGATTAATCCCATGACCCAGCTAAACTCCTGAACCTGAAAGTAGGGGCAAGGTACGATTCCTCTGGAAGTCAAGAATGCCAAACATCTACCTTAAATATGCACATTGCCATGTTAAACCTAAAGGAGATATCTTGCCACAGATATGGATCCAAGTACATTTGTTTAAACTGAGCAACTGGACACTCGGTCTTTCAATACTTTGTAGCATCGTCCTTTAATTTTATTGGTACTCTCCAAGTTCTCTTACCTATCTATAATAAACATCTCACTTCATCCCAATTTTTACTCATCATCTTGCCTTGCTGAATAGCCATCACTCAGTAATTTTCACTCATTTCCTCATCTTCCCAAAACATCACCCAACTGGAAAAGAAAAATAATTGTGACAGTCAGTCCAATGGCTACACTGCCAAACATTCCTCTCTGCAACTTTCTCAGAAAATGACTGGACTGCACAGCATTCTCAGCTTGGAATTCTCAGTTTGCAAGCCTCTACAACACAGCAGTAAAGTCAGTCATGGCACAGGAAACTTCTGAAACTGCAGCCTCTACTGAATCTTCAGATCTGCCTTCAATTCTTCATATTTGATCACTGTTCTCTACTAGCATTGTAGGAGCAGCACAGCCTTTTGATTGATTAAAGGAAACTCTACCTGATCCCAGCAGGTTCTACAGGATAGGAGTATAAAGAAGATGTTTTCTTAGCTGAAAATACCTGTAAACAAAATATTAGAATACCTACTGAGCTGAGCCTCACCATAATGATGATACATATATTGTTCTAAAGGGGTTTCTCTTGATGCACTTGATTAGTCAAGGAATACCAGAAATGTATAAAAGACATTCACATTGAGCGTCTCCTCTCCAGAAGGTGATGTTTCTCAAGGTTCAGTGGAATCACGTGCTCCTGCTTTATTGTTGAATTGCTTTTAACCACTTTCCTCAGAAGTTTCATTTGTGAAAGAAATACTAGTCTGTGTTCTGCAGGACACTTTACAGTTCTTCAAAAAACACTTTCACAGCAAAGAGATCAAAGTCTTTCCATGTATATTTGTAACAGTGTATACAATATTTACACACATTCCTATGCAGACAGCTGGGATCCTCGCTGTAGGTTTAATCCTTGCTATAGGCTGACTTCGAGCTCATAATGGATCAAATTATTTTCCTGAACTGCACCAACACGGGTGGAGGAGCCAGAAAGGTGATCATTAAGTCATTGAGCTCTTAGTCTTAAGTTAGGAAAGAACTGGAATATGCCCTAGAAAAGTAAAGTGAGTTAGGTAAGAAGTCATTCCCTAGTTAGTTCTCTAGTAAAATACTTATGTCTGACACTACTTGTATTAGACTGCAAAGTGATATCCTAAAACAATACCTGCAAGTATGCAAGAGACTCTCTTTTTTTAAAAATAGTACCTGAGAAAGTCTGGTGCCTTGGAAATCATGTTTTCAAAATCTGCAAATCCTAATTTCCCATCACCATCCATGTCAGCTTCTTCTATCACCTTCTCACAAACCAGAGTGATTTCCTCCGCTGTCAGCTCTTCCCGGGTCAGCTTATTGAGGGTTTTTTCCAAGTCTGCTTTACAAATGAAGTTATCTGTGTTAAAATCTAAACAATAGAAGAACCAAAGATCACCAAGTGTACCACTCATTTACTCCAAACACAGAAAGCACACCAGAGCCCCTTCACATAGTACCATAAATCTTAAAGGCATAGATTGCTTTAAGCTCGCGGGGAGCCATTTCACTGAGCACGGAGAACATATCCACAAAGTCATTGAAGCTCAGGCTCCCCTCTCCATCTTCTGAGAAAGACTCCACAATCCTTTCTTTGAAGGGATTCTCCTGTGAAAGACATACATAGACTGGTATTTGGAAGATGAAAAAACCTGCACACTCCCTAATAATGAATATTTAATTCTAAAGTTGGCTATTTAAAGACAAATTTTCTTTTTTTCCCCCCCAAAAATGCATCAAAAAACTTACATTTTTATGCTTTAGCAGGAATTTTCAGCAGTCCTTGCTGCTGCATAGTACCACTTCTGGCCTTTTACTTTCACTGATAAATGTCAATGTCCAACCTGTGGCTGGACTGACTAAAAATTCCAGAGATTTAAATGAAATGTAATCTCCACAGGAGATTATTCTGAAATCACTTCTGGCACCTTAGAATAAGACAATATTCTAAAACCATAAACACAACAAGCAAGTGTAAGAAAACATGATTTATCACTATGAAATGAAAAATAAATGTTTTTACAGTAAAAACCCATCATCATTCTAAGAGCTATACAAAACCCCAACACTAATTTGTAGCTGTATCAATAAAACTTGGAAAATCAATTCAATTCAGTTGAACATGAACAGAACACAAACATCACTTGGGCTGTGAACAACATCTCATTAAAGCTGTGCTACAGATTTTTTCTGAAGCCAAGACACTGATTAACATACTGATCCATTAATATATACAGTTGTGGCGTTGGCATATCAGGTTCACTATTTTTAATATGCATGCAGCATTTTGTTTGGCCTTTAAAGAAGCAGTACTGTGAAAGCTCAGAAGTTCAATCATATCTTTTTTCCCCCCTGTAAATTTAATTACCTAACAGGTATTTATAAACCATCCTATTATTTGAAATGAAATTTCAAAAACCAGCTATATTTGAGAGACAAATGACCAGAAAATGTTATTTTTCAGTTTACTTGAATTCTTTCTTGATAATTCACACATAGAACAAAAGCATCTATAGAATGCATTTTTAGCATAACTGTGGTGACTAAAAAGTAAAGACCAAGGCTGTTTTTATGGACAGGTGAAGTAGGGATCACAGAGCCTTAGGCTCAAATGACAGCCCATTAAAGTCTTCAATACTAAATACAAATTCTCCTGCAAGGTTGGATGACTGAAGGAATCCACAATTGGGAACAGGCCTATGGATTTAGAAGGATAGGAGATTAATGAGTTCACAGTTCAGATGAAGACAAAACCAGGCCAGATAAAACCTAATTAAATAGAATAGAAAATAGGGACTCTTAAAAAAAAAAAAAAAAGAAAAGAAAAGCAGCTTCAAAAAGCAAAAGGGTCACATCTCTCCAGAGCATGAGAATGAAAAACAACACCCCAGACCCAGGCAGATGGCTGAGAGAGCCTCGCTGTAAAAGGATATGTAGTGATCACTCATGTCTTGTGAATGATGTGTAGGTACAGCAGGTGTGCATCTGTGGCTACTGCTCAGGTTAAAGTATCTCACTTAAATGCCTGGAAATATTTGTGGAATACACATTTACCTGTTTGTGGGATTTACCTGTGGTTATGCACATATACCTGTTTGTGGGATATGCACACACAGACATGCAGGAAGGAACAACTGGTTCTGTTGTTTCAAACTGCCAGTTTATAAATAAGCCAAAGTGGGATTCATTTGGGCAGAAATATATGAAAAGGCCCACTTTCTTCCTAAAAGCACACCAAAAAATGGTGTGTTATATGTTTAATAATTGAGAATGCCAAACATTAGAATGGACATCAAAACATGTTAGAAAGTTATTTTTCATTTCTAAAATGCTGTATAGCTTTCTTTGGAACAAACCTGATGAGAAGTGTCATGGTACCAGTAGTAAACTGACATCTTAGAGGCAGCATTGGATAACAAATTAGGAGCAGACAGATGCAAATATCCCTATCAGCAGCGAGTATCAAGCCCAGGACATTGTGCTTTAGAAAGGCTGGGGCAGGATCTCACTGACTCAATAAGCATATTGCAGTTGCATAAGATGAGTTATTTATTTGGCATGTCAGAGGTCTTGAAAATACAAATGAATTAAGAACGAATTAAATGAACCTAAGCATACTTCTTAAGTAACTCTTTTCCAAATGGATCTCTAAAACCAAAATGAAAAATAAAATCTTTCCTCATATTGATTTCTTTCCTTTAACTTTCTCATATTATGTGTCTTCAGGCAGTATATCTGTGGCTTACACAATGGAAAGTATTAGCTTACCTTCAGAGATACTTTTCACATCCTTTCTGTAATTTCATTACCTCTGCTCTAAAGAACACAGATTAGGGTTCCATCATATTTAAAGGAAGAGCCATGGGGGAAGGGAGTAAACAGTAAAATAATATTGTTTTTTCCTAGATTGCTTTCCCATAAGCACTAATTGTTGAAAAGCGAGTCCTATTAAAAACTAGAAACTTGCACTTTAAAAGCTTTTTCTGTGGTCTCATGATAAAAATGAGAGGGGAGACAGAAACAAAGAATTGCTACAACCAAAAAACAACTCTGCTGTTTTGCAGATTGATGTTGTTGCTGCAGTGACGCGAAAGAACCCTAAATGTGCAATCCATCTTTGCAAGCAACACTTCTTTTACTCAGATAATTGTGTTTCTGTGCATTTTAAAATCTCACACAGCACCTGTTCCAACATACAAACCTATAACAGCTTACAATAAAACACAACCATTAGTTTTCTAACAAACTGTTTGAGGGTTTACTCCTGGCATTGCAGCTAAATCACCTGTTATATTCTGTCCTCTAGTTTCCATCCCAGACTCTAGGAAAGCATACTTTTGCCTTATCTGTTTTGTAGTTTGAGGAATTAATTTCAAGCATCCAATCCTATTCTCACAGGCTAACTGCATTTTGGGAATAAGAGGTTGCAAGTAAAGTTCAAAGATAGGTCAAGATAATTAAGTTGGAGATACTGGAGAGTCATTACAAAATGCTACTTAATTTTCATATCCACAGAAACACAATGTTGGCTTTCCCTTTTGTATTTGAACATTAGTCCCCACTGACTTTAGAGAATATATTTAAAACCACAAAGCAGTCTATTTTGCAGACTATCACAAGTCAGAATCCTTTTGGATTGTTAATCAGGACCTTTTCAGCAATGGTAAAAACTTTCTGAAATTTCAGAAGTTATTCCAAAAGAGAAAAAAAAGAACTGCTATCAGACAAACATTAATCTAAAAGTAGCTAAACTGTTCATTATCAAAGCTCCATAAGAAAGACTGGTGGTGCTTCAGAAAAGAAGCATAATAAGTGCAACAGCAAATTGTTCCTGAAGCAGAAAAAAGCAAGCTTCTTTGCAGGGTTTTTTTCTTAATTTTCTTCTTGCTCAAAATCAATAGCTTGGGTTTTATGTGTCTATGATTATATGAATGTCATCAAACTTCTCTGCAGTGCCTGCAGGATACTGTTTAAGAAATTCCTGCAGAAACCAAGTCTAAGACAGAGCTAAATTGGTAAGTTTATGTCTTAATAGAAAAGATCATTTTGTTCTGTCAGAAAGCAGAAGCATATGAAGTTCAATGACAACTCTTCACTGAAGTCACAACAATCAAAAAACCAAAGATGCAAGGTGTATACAGAATTGCGTAAATATTACAGAACCTACCAGCACCTCATGGGAAGATAAGGCATTGTGACAAGAACTGATTCCTAACTGTGACAGGGAAGTGTACAGACAAGACTGCAGGCCACCGGGGAGGTGCAGGCTTGGGGTTCGATGCAGAGAATACAGCCCTTGCTTTTGACACTTGCAGCACACACAGCTGAGATGCTCAGATAAAGAGACTTCAGAGAAGCAAGGAGAGTGGTTGGAGTAAAGTTTTGCTCCTCTGAAGGGATTAAAACATCCCATTATAACTAGGAACAACTGACAGAATGCAGCAAGGATGTTGATATGAGCTGGAGGCCAAAATTGGCCCAGAGCAGGGCTGGGGCTTGGGAAGATCGCCCTGCTCTGGCATTACCCACTGCCCTTCACACGGAAAGCCCAGGTGTCAACTGCCCAATGCACAGAAAGCTCTGAACCTGAAGACTCATTGAAATCACTTTAAAACCTCATCCTATTAACACTGTGGAAAGTATTTCCATTTTGAAGCAACTCACTTGCATTCACTTTTTAAACTTACTACAAATAGGGTGCTAACCATTTCATTGGTTCTGAAATGTGCAATGGAGTCGCTGTTCCCTGTGTGTCCTTGCTGGCTCCAGCGGATTCCTGTGCCTGCTGCCCATCCTGTTTCAGCAGTAGATTTATGAACTACCTACCTCCCCAGTGCAGCTTATGACAAGGCCTGCAAGGATCAATGAAGCTCCTGTGTGAGCCAAAACGCAGGAAGCAACAGACTGTAAAGTAAGTGAAACAAAAATGGTTCTCCTCCAGCAGCCCTTTGCTGCCCAGCTCTGGAGAGAAGGATTGCTCTGCACTGCAGTGCCCACAGAGAACCCACAATCTAGGAAAGAGACAATCTGGGATGTGGGTATGGACACCCACCACTGCTACCAACCACAGGGGTCTCTGGCACCAGGTTACATTTCCACCTGCAGCTCTGTGGCAATGACAGCAATAATGTGACTGAAAACAGTTTTAATTTGAAAAAATATCGCTTTTGCTTTCTCCCTGGTCCCACGCTGAGCAGTCCATATCAGTGCTACAGTTTTGCTATATTAATTACTGCAATTGCACAGGTGCTTCAATGCCCCAAAGTTAATTCATTAGACTGGTGCCTGTGTAACCAAGATTGTGAAAATTAGAGACTGCAATGAAACTGATGGAGTAAAGTAGCTCTGTTAACTTCAGTGTAATGGTAGACCTAATCAACTTAAAGTACCTTCCCCTTCTTTATTTATTTATTTCTTGTCCCAACTTTCAACTTTTCAGAATCAGGACTTAGTGAATAATTCATTACCAATTAAAAAGAATGACCATCAGCATTTTTTTTCCCTTGAAACAAAAAAACACCTGGCTCAAAGCTTTAATGCATGAGGTAAATATCTTTCTTTATATTAGCAGAATCTAATTTAGAAAAGTGCATTATTGATTCTATCAATTTGTCAGAACCTGCAGTGGTATTGAGCTCAACATTGCCAGTAACTAGAAATGTAATGTGTATATGAAAAAAGCCAGGTGCATTGAAATTAGCACTGATTTTATTAGAATTCAATAGACATTTAGGCCATTTATTTCTATTTTAAGAAGTAAATGTTGTCTTTGTCTTCACCTTGATGAAAATTTACCAAAGAAAGAAAACACCATAATGATTTGTTAGGCAGCCTGGTCAAGTTGCAAAGGTTAATTTTTTTTTTTTTTTTTAGTATATGACCTGAAATTAGTACGTAGGTCGCTTCAAAAATATACCCATGAGGAAAGACTTTCTCCCCCTCATCCCTGTCTGCACAGGTGCCCACAAGATGCTTCATGAGCAAGATGGACCCCAGTTTATAACAAAGACCCCAGGCATTTTAACATCTTTTAGTGTCAATGCTCAGAAAGAGTTGCAGAATATTATCTAGTCTCCTCTTACTGGGATTCTACTGGAAACAAGCTCAGTAGCTATTGAAGGCACTTTACTCTGTGATCTCCTAGAATTTCTGAAATAAAATGAGTGGTTTGCAACCAATATTTCTAAGGTTCTTCCACAGACTTATGAGACCTGAGAGAGAATTTGTATAAAATTCAACAGTGAGTTTGTCCTGTTACTTTCAAAAAGTCAAGTTCCTGGAGACATCTTCTAAAGCAGAGTCAGAAAGCCTCACAGACTTGTGATGCCAGTAGACAGATTATGATCCATACATGATTATGATTCATACATGGAAGCCTCTTAGGAAATCTATCATTACCATCTAAGTTTGTTAAGCTAGTATAATATGCTCCTGTATCTCAATCTAAATATGATCTTGTATAAAATTTTTGATTTGTATGTCAGCTTCAGTACCAGGCCTTCCATCTTGAAAATTCTCATACAATGAGCTGTTCCTTAAGTGTTCAATCCTCTATCACTGAAGCCAAAAAGGCTCTGCATGATCATTATTTCCCACTTCCTTTTCTAAGCTTAGCTTTGATTTGTCACAAAGCAACCCTCAGCTATCTAGCAGTTAAAGTCTGAGAAGTCAAAGCATAAATATATTTTGCTGAAAAAGCCCATGTTTACTGTGAAAAAGAATTCTAAATTATTTCTCAGCTTCTTCAGAAACCCAAGCTGTCCATAGGCATTTGCTAAGTCAGACTCTGAAGAATAACTGAAGGATAAAAATTTTCCCAAGATTTTCTATTGAATTAAATGCTTGTATGTGTTTAATGTTTCCATTTATATGAAATGCTGGCCGAATACTTTTTAACACACATACATTAACAAAACACGCTTCTTGTTCAATAAATTATATTATCCCAGAATCAAGCTTACAGCAAGTGTGGTTGTGGTATTAAAGGAATAAAGAGTTCTGTGAACTTCAACTTGAAATCTAATTCAAATGTTTTTCACTTCATGTTGATTTAGTGTCCTCTACAGCTGAATTTCTAAAGCACGGCTTCTGTTTGTAAAATATCAGATCTTTGAAAAAAATAAAATGTTAAGGAAGAATTTCTAGATCATTAAAATTAAGTGGAAAGGCATCAATTACAAGGTTTTTATAGCATTGATCTTAAAAATCTTAATAATGCTTCATGCAACTATCAGATTGAACACGTAATTGTTTCCACATTACAGTAATTTATAGACATCAATTGACTAGCATAAATAAAAAATAGACTGTGTGACAAAACACAACATGATTCAATGAACTGTTTAAAAATAAACACTAAATAAGTGCTAAATAAGTGCTAAATGCACATTTGTCCTGTTAAAACCATAAATCATTAAATTGTTGAATTGAGAATGAAAAACAAAGAGTGTCATTTTTTTTTTTTGCACCAATTGCCTTATACCTACTGCTTCTCTCATTTGCAGTTACATGGACTGTTTCTCCACTTCCTACCATGTAATGTCCCGATGAAAATGAAAACTCCTGATAATTAAGAAAAATAATATTTATTGTGCTCAGGTAGCTGAGAAAAAAGAGGAAAACCTTTACTTTTTATTAGCAATATTCTGCACACTGCTAGCAAATTTTCTATTAACAGACTGAGATAGGAACTTCAGATTTCTAACCAGCTCTTCACACAGAGATTCCTGTGGGTACATGACTTCTGTGGGGGATATACACAAAGAGCAAATATTGCTAAATTTATTTTTGTATCAATTTCCTTTAACATCAACCCTAACTATCTCTACAAGAAAGACATTCGCCTGAATATTTTCTAGTTTCTGGGGCTTGTTTTGCCCTTGAACAATAACAGGAACAGTAAGACCTCAGCATGCCACAGCACTTCTGGATATCAATTTTGAAAAAAGTCTGGCAGACGAGCTACAGAAGTTAAGATACAGTTTGCAAGCAGTCAAAAGTGATACCTTCAGCTCAGGCATGTTTATTATAAGCTGCATAGGTAGTTTAACATCTGGGTCCTTTGTATAGTCCATGGGCACAACATTTGGTGCCATTTCATGGTATCGGCCGTGCAACCTGTAAACAAGCAGAAACAAACAGCCAATAACCAATTTTAAATAACCAGTTCCATTCAGACAGTAATCAGGTACAAATTTGTCTTGCAGCTCTAATCATTGGTTTTAGTGCACTAGTCTGAGCCCACCAAATTCCTGTCTTTCTGAAAAAAAGAGAGCTTTGAGATGCAGCATCCAGCATAACTGCTACCAACAGCTATGTGTTTCTTGAGGTCTGTAACTGAGCAGAGTTTCACACTATGTGTATGTAACATTTAGGCACTGCCAGGTATGTGCACAGAAGGCCTGAACCAAGGCATGTACTACAAAATGCAATTCTTATCATATGTGGAAGTCTTACACCTCATTCATAAACTGCTGAGGACAGAAAGTGCCCCTTTTGTCACATCCTGTGTATCAACACAGTGTATTCTGATCTCTCAGTAGGGAATATGTACTACTGTATACATTATAAAGCTGTATCTTGTGACTTATTTTCCTTTTAACAAAAAATCCTGCCTGTTCACTAGGCATACTAACAACTACGGTGTTTTAACTGCAGAATATAAACAAAACAGTAATACAGGAAGAAATGCCTCAGCAACCCCTTCATTTCCCTAGCTTTACCTGCAGCAGCACTGCACCCAACTGACCTACTTCAGGTTCCTGTGTGTAAATAAACTCAAAAACTAGGATAAAATCATCTACAGGCAGCTGTTTTCTTATAAATATGATATGCCAGAAAGAACACATAAAATGAAACACAGAAACACATTTTTATGCATTGTAGTAAACTGATGTCTTCATCCTGCACAGCAATATTTTGTGCCATACCAGAAACTGGATATCCACTATCTCAGCACATTTCAGCTGCTTACCACAGCTCATCCTGACATTTCATAAATACTGTGTAATTCAATATGCAATAGCCGTTTCCCTCTCTAGCAATTGATTTCTCCATTGTAAACAGCAGCTAAGAAGATGCTTCTAAATACAACAGAAAAAGCAACTTTAAAAGAAAAACTTGAAGCAAAACTTTCAAGTTCAATGTCCATCTATGGGTTACCTACTTTTTAAAAAGCTAGAATACTGAAATGGTGTTCTAGTCTTCAAGAAAATTAAGCACTCTTATTGGCAAAACTTGATCATTGTGGATAACATTTAGAAGTTCAGGAGCTGACAATCCCTGCTTATTTTAACTGCCAAGATTTCCTTCTTTACTTTATCTAATGTTAGACTTGTCTCTTTATAACATGCAATATCAGTGCAAAGTAAACCTGTCACTTCTTGCTGACAGAATTCACTATCTTGCCCACAGAAATAGCAATCTATTTATACTGAAGTTCAGCCATATTTTTTGGCGGCTGAAAGATGGATACAGCTCCCAACTCTAGACTAGACTCTGACAGAATTGTCTGGAAGGCAGGTGCTGGACACAGAAACATGCAGGTAACTAACTGCAGATTTGAGGGCAGCTCTCATAGCCTGTTTTCCTCCCAACTAACTCTGCTGTTAATTCACCAAATCGGTCAAAGAGCTGTGGATGTAAGAGTTTTCTACCTAAGTGGATTTCACACTAAAGCATCCAAATAGGTCTGTAGGAAATGGTTCTAACTCCTGCAAACTAAATTACAGCAATAAAACACATCTTCCACATGCTCTTATCTGCAACAATCCAGTAATTCTATTTGTAATAGCCTTATCTCATGGCATGATTAGCATTTAAGACCGTGAAAAAAGCCATAAGATTTCCCTATACCAAACATATAGTATGTTGCACTTACTCCATTTTCCTTCAAAATAAAAAACAAAACCCCCCAGCCAATCTAACAACCACAAAAGACAGTAATATCTTTTCCTTCTGTAAGATCTTGATGCTGGAAGGTTCTTCGGGCACACTATGTACTGTTTTATAATAAACTGGATTGCCAGTATCAAATACTGGATTTTGTGACCTGCTTCAACCTCTTAACAGGATGCCAAGAAAAACACCTGTCACAAGGAACACAGTCTTTTTTGCTGGAGGTCCACCAAAACTCCTGTTTAGTTGAATAACTTATGTTTCATCGGGAGAGTACTTACTTTTTGGCAAGGAAACAATACATGTCTGATCAATTACTCTGTAACACGATGTAAAGCTCAGACATGGGGGTTATTTACACCCATACTCTTCATGCTTGTATGCGATACCTTGTAATGTTGTGCACTATGACAAATCAGTTCCCAAATGCTGCTGTCATTACTGATTGTTCTCTCACATCTCTCAATAACATTAATTCCTAACTACAAAGAGAGAAGAAACAAAGCTCTGGTAAAGGCTCTGATATTTCTCCTGTTTTGGAGAAGGAGAAGGCTCTTCAGGTGACCTGAACACATAAGAGCAGTTGTGACCTAGAGGAAAGGCTTTTTGTCTTTTTTACTCAGCATGCCCTTCACAAAAAACATGTCAGAAAACAACCTCAAGCCTCTTTATCTGTCCTTGACAGAGAAACATTTATGTCTTGTCAGGAAGGTAATGTAAAGTTTTGCAGTGCTGTCTGAACACACAGATTTGGAAAAGCTGCCATCATCATACAGAGACCATCATGTATATTCAGAAGCCCAAGACCATCCTCACTGTCTTTGCAGTAATAACTACTACAGATCCTGCAGCTGTACTTCCTTTAAAAAATTCTTCTGGATGCATGCAGACACATTTTCTTATTCCTGCTCTCTTTGTCAGCAGGACTCCTTATTAACTTTGCATGGAAGTAGGAAATGAAAAATTGGCAGTGTCTTCCCTGCCACAAATGAGAGAGGGAGGGAATGTGGTGATACATTTAATGCAAATTTCATTAACTGATGATTCTCTGTCACCAAGGTACTGGTACATATATGTTTATGCTTCATGTACAACATTAAAGGATTAAGGCTGTGATTCGGTATTTTAATCCAGTCTAAACCCAGACTGTTGATCTGCCCTTGCAGAAATTTGAAGCCCACCAGCTACTCACGTTCCTTGTATAAGCACTAACATTTAAGAATGGGCAGTGAGCTTCAGGGAACTGATGTGTTTGAAAATAAAGACATTATCACAGTTAGCTCCTTGAGGTTACTGAAGCAGTTGTGACAGCAGCAGAGGAAAATGGGGGTTTAATTTTTCTATTAAATTAATCAATAAAGGCAGAACAAGACTTATCCCCGTAGACAGCAGTAGTTTTAAAATCAACTCAGCTGTCCATCAACCAGCGAAAACCAAAAGTGCCGTGTTCAGAAAAAAACCCACAACACAGTTTTTTCCCCACAGCCTATTTTTGATTCATGATAACTTTCATTTTACTACTTTGGGTCTTATACATGGCAAAAAAAGTAGGTCAGAGTCTGTTCCGACTTCTCAAGGGTGAAGCATCCTAGAGTCAGCAAGAATAACACCATGGGAATTTGCTGGATACAGTTTGGGACATCTCCAAACTTACAACAGAGCCTCCTGCTCTACCTGAATAGATCTGAAAAAAAAGAGATTTCCAAGTTTACACCCTGCAGCAACCATTTAAATTCACTATTGAGCTTTGGGAGGGAGTTAGACTGTACCCAAGGTCACCAGTGGGTGTGTTTAACCAAAAAGCAGCTCTTCCTTGGCCTGGTGTACATTCATCTCCATCATTAAACATAGTGACAACACATTACAGCTGGCTGAGCTGCCTTTTTAACAGGAACTCTGCACTGAAGAAGTGCTAAAACCAAAAGATAAAAGCTTGAAATGACTCACTGATTAAAAATAAGTAGAGGCTTTAAAGTGGCCTTTAGAAATGAATAAACATCTTCCCAATCTAGGTCCCACAGCAACAGTCACTTGATTTATGCTGTAAGGAGAAAATATTTTTATTCAGCAATATATATTCTATTTATTCCTAAGTAAAAGCGATGGATTCAAAGACTTGTACATTACACTCAAGACCATCTCAAGGAGTAAATTCTAGATTGTTCTGCATGTTCAGAAAAAAAAACCCAGCAAATGGCTTAACTAGAGCAATGAAAGCAGGCAGTGAGTGCTGATGGACAGTCCCACCACGGGTTCACAGGAGCTATGGCATGATCTAACCACACAATGGTTGTACAGGATGGAACAACCTGTGCCTGCAGCAAGACCAGAAGTGCACAGCTCCTGTTCAGTTGTACTCTTGGTTATTCACCATAATCAGAGCTATAGGTTCCTGTCCAGGTGCCAGAGCTGAATGGAACAGCTGGAGAAAGAGAAGAATTCACCACTCCAGAGGTCAGCAGAATTGACAAGTCAACATAAAGCCCTGGAAAGAGCCAGGTCTCAGCAATCAGCCCTTCCAAGCACCCGAGATGGCTGAAAGTAAAAGAAGCAGCGGCATTCAAGATGGGATTGCACAGAATGTAGGACAGAATGCACTGATGGGAACTGATTTACAACCCTTGCTACAGAGGCTGTAGCGCTGTACTGATGCAAATCAGTGAACTGCACATGCTCTCTTGTCCTGCAGTCCTTTAATGGACAGCTGGGGAACAGGGCCAGACAGACTAAAACCTACAAGTCTGCCACACAGGGAGAAAAAGCTGCTATAGCTCAAAAGGAAGGAGGTTTTTTAATCTGGGGCTGAGAAACTAAGGAAGGAGGGGTCTTTGGAGCAACCGATAAAGTACTTGGAGGGTCTTAGATTTATACCATACTTGCACAAACTGTTTTTGCAACAATAAATGTTAAATGTTACACATGGTAACGGAGGCATAAATCTCTATGCTGCACCAATTCCTTAGTGAATTATTGCTTCCAAGGATTGCAAGAGGTTAGAACAGTCTGTTAGAGAAGGTGGTCTACCATGTGAAGCTGAAACCAAAATTACAGGAAACACGATACAAGGAAATTCAGTCAGAAACCGAAACTCACTGAATTGCCACAGTTTGACAAACAGATAAAGAACAAAAGTCAGTGAAAAACAAGCAGAAAGAGTTGAAAGTTGAAAGAATTCTGTTACTGATATGCCTTTTCCCTTTTATGCTTGCCAGTCAGTTATTTTCATTGTATCAATAAAATACAATAACTGGGCACTGAAATCAGATTTCTAAAAAGGCAGCATAGTAAGATGAGAAAAAAAGTGGATTGATGAATCTTCTGCTAGTTTTAGTTAGCATGTAAAGTATTTATTCATCTTTGCAATGCAAAATGAAGCAGCACAAATTAATTTAAGAGAATACTACAAAAATATCCTCCCAGATCATCTACAGTAAAATTAAAAAGAAGTTGTGAGAAATGTTTTTTGGTGGACAATTTATAATACATTTATTCTAAATCTAATAATAGTTAGGAAAATGCTGACTTCCAATACACGTACCCTACTGTTCCCAGTCCTACATGATGCATAGTGAGTATACAAACACTTCCTTGAAGTGCCACACAAACCCCTGCTCACAGGCATCTTTTCTGCTGGTGATTCCAAGAATCACAGAGTGACTGAGGTTACGAGGAACTCCTGAGATGAACTGGTGCAACTTCCTGCCCAGCGAGGGCACCTGGAGCAGGCTGCCACATCCAGATGGCTTTTGAGTATCTCCAAGGCTGGACATTACACAACCTGTCTGGGCAGCCTGTTCCAATGCTTGGTCACCCTCACAGTGCTTCCCTATGTTCAGCCAGAACCTCCTGTGTTTCTGTCTGTACACACTGCCCCTTTTCCTGGCACGGCCCTCTGTCTCCTTTGCAGCCTCCAGATCTCAGCTCTCTCAGCCTTTCCTCGTATGAGAGAGTCCCCAGTCCCCTCTCCATCTCAATGGCCCTTTGCCAGACACTGAAGCAGCTGTACTGGGGAGCTCAGAAAGGGACACAGTACAGCAGCACTCCAGACTCCACACAGATTAACACTGACAAGGATTCTCTCTTCTCACAAGCCTTAGCAAAACAGGTACAATCGGATTCAAATATAATACAGGAAAAGTCTATGGTACGGAAATACAGGGACTGCCTAAAACCCCTTTTTTTTTTTTTTCCTTTCATTCATAGAGGATACAGAAACATTTTTAACAAGAATAGTAACATAATTAACAAGAAGATAAACAGTAGCTTCAGGATATATGCTCTTTGTCTATGTAGTTTCTTGCCTAAAATTCAGAAAGGTTCCCAAGGATATAGAGCTCCCCTAATTTCATTCTTATGGCTGATACATATTCTTCCAAAGCTGACAATAGGGCATTTCCCCTTTCTGCATACAAAACTTCAAACTCTTTAAAAGACAAACAGGAGTTGTTTTCTAACTCGTCCCTCCATCTGTGTAGCAACTTGCTCCACAGCAAGCTGCCTCCCAAGCAGTTTGCTGCATTTGCTCCCTTATAAGGAAGTTTTCCAGACACTTGAAAATTCTCTGTCAGATTTCAGATTTAAAATCCAACATTCAGCTGGATTGGCTAGAACCTTTCATCCATCAAGACCAAGCCACAAAACAGGCGGAGAAGGGAAGGCAACAGAAGGACTATTTTTCTTCTACCAAAAGGTTCAAAGGCTTGGTGATGTCCTAAATGGTTTCCAGCTTGGTCATTTAGTGCCATATTCCCCTGACAGTTGTCTAACTAGGTTAAGTCACTCTCAAGCAATACAACTTGAATTGACAACTTTTGTGAGTTTTGGCTAGGACAGACATCCAAAAACACCTGCATTTGAGTGCTTGTTTGGGTGCCAAACTGTACCAGTCTACAGGGAGAAGCAGAAATAGATGGGCTAATGAACGGTTAAGCATTATTGCTAGAGTAAAAGCTTGTCTGCCAGAAAATCAGATTTGTAAAACTGAGTAAGAGAAATAATGCCTTATGAGAGACAACTTGACCATTTGTTCCCATTTACAATGACAAGAGAGGCACATTATACAAACAGATTCTTTGCTGTAACCAAAGTGATTTTCCAACTTTTCTTCACGTCATTTTTCTTTTTTTTCCTGTTTCTCTCTACAGGATGTTTACCAGGATAACAAATCTTTTTCAAATGGTGATGCCCAAAACTGGACAGTCTATTCCTACTGAGGTCACAGTACTGCTGACTGGAATTTTCTAAACACCGCTGAGGCTAATGCATTTTAGAAATGCATTTCTCTTTTTTTGCAAGAGCATTGTGGGGGTGGTGTTGTTAAAATGATGCTCACTTTGCTCAGATCACTAACCCCCCGCAGCCCAATTTTTTTATACACTCCATTCTGCACTTGCAAATGTTTTCTCAATTCTTAGGACTTGAGTGTGTGAATTTTCTTTTGCTCATTTTGACTCTAGTGGTTTCTCTAACATACTAAGTACTGTTGAAAAAGCTAATCTTGATCTTCATAGCATCTGCAACTCACTTCACCTCAATGTTTCTTACCAATTTTCTATGTTCAGGAGTATTTTGACCAAGAGTTCACTGCACATACACAAGTAGAAAAGGACTAACACAACCTGGAATATGTAGAAGTCTTTACCAAAATAAAGACATGTTGCAGCTGCCTCTTTTCTCTGACTTACAAAAGCAGATACTCACAGGAAGATTTGCTTTTAACAAATCTGCAGGGGCTGTCTCTGAGCATGTATTAAGTTCTAGGCACTTACAGACTGATTATCTACCAGTGTGTTCTGGCATCTCTCCATGCAGAAGAGTTGTGTCCTGAAGCTACACACATTGGTCTAAACTTCCATATTCTCCTTAAGAAAGCTGGGGCATATTTTCAAAGCCCTAACACCACAAAAGCAACCAGTAACAGCTCTAAAAATTTGTCAACTTTCCTATGAATATTTTAGATAATGTTTTGAGTCAGTGATAACATAAATATGTCTACAATAACCAACATTCTTTAATATGTTCTTGCCCCCATGACTGAATGCTCATAGCTGTGATCAGCACTTCCAAAAATTAACCATCTTTAACCAAGACTTAGGAGTGTATTTCAGTTTTCTGGTGATAAACAGCTATCAAACACCAGTAGTGAGCTATAGTTTCTACTTTTCACCAGGCACATTTGCCTCTGCTGCAGTCTTACTTTATATTTTTTTCCTAGATCCATTTTCACCATTTTGTGTTAAACTTTTCTTCACTTTAAATTAATAAGTTATACTATTTTCTAATAATTTGCACATTATCCACACTTAGATTACGAATCAAAATGTGTCTTCAACTCCTCTGACCACAGCCTGTATTTATGTTGACTTGAGCTGCTGCTGACACCAAAGCCTTGCACTCTAAAGTCGCTGTGTAAGTCAATCCAACATCTTACTGGTAGGGAAATGCTCTCCTCATTTTCAGTTGGATTTGCTCACTGTGGCTCTCATGCCAACTTTGGCACTCATCTGATCCTTCAGCGAGCAGATTCAGCTTATTAAACCAGCAGAAAATAGATTTACTGTTGTTTGGGATTTTGATGGACTACTTTCCCTGTAGGGACAGATAAAACCACTCAGCCTGTTTCACCTAATTGCAATCTCATGCTGGTTTACATCAGTTTATAGCAATCTAAATTGAAACTGCCATATTCATTCCTTCATCCCCACCTACACAACAGTCATTAACAACCATGGAAATGAATGGTGAGACAGACAGGGATTTCTTCTTTTTATTTTTTGTAAGGATGCTCCTTGTTGGATCATTTCACTGAAGTCAGCAGCTGCACAAGAAATTCAGTTCAGCCTAAAGAGGACTCAACCTGCATTTCCTCCATATCAGCTCTGTGAGCATCCTGCAGGGTAAGTGTCCAGCAGTACCAGGCTGCCCCTTCACTGAGACAGGGACATGCTAAATCAGTAATTGCTAATTAACCAGGGGGTCATAACCCATTTGATTCCTGCTCACTAAAACTTTACCTCAGACATGTAGAAACACCTCTGTATTTTACACTGACTGCAGGATGTGCCCTCACTGGTATAATTGAGCAGAAAAGCAGCAAATTCCTTTCATACAAGTCACTGGCTCAACCCTAAAATATTCTGTGATAGTAACTTTAAGCTAATCAGTACCTTATGACAATTATAAATTACAAGTGTATCTTAAATCCAATCTTACTCTATTCTATACTATTAATTCATGCAGAGTAACAGGCTTTATCTGGTTTCCTCACAAGTCTGATAAAAAGATTTAGCTCCTTCCACATGGATCACGAAGGAGAAATTTGAAACAATTTACTTACCGAAGGATTTCCTTCCGAGTGAAGAATGTGCAATCCTGTTAAAGAAGTAAAATATGTCATTGTACTACAGAAATATTGAAAACAACTTCAAAGAGTTATTTCTCAACCTTTTGGAATGAAACTCAGATCTGACAGAGAAACATTAAACATGCCATTTGGGTGCCATCAACGTTCGATTCAGAAAGCAATATACACTACAAAATAACATAAATATTTCAAGGACAGGCCTATCAGTAAAAAGAAAGGTATTGATAATGTGATAGTTCAGGAGTAAAAAACAGGTTGCTGAGATACTTCTCCAATGTGGAATGACCAGACCAGAAATAAAATTAAATCTAAAATAGAAGACATATGCCAAAAGTATTCAATAAAAGAATATAGAAAACTACAAACAACAATCTGTTGTTGATGACAAAAATTGTCTTACCTTAAGTATCCCCCTGCTGGAGAAAACTGGTTTAATAATAAAATTATTTATTAGTTATTAGTTATTAACCCTTAGTTAGTTAGTGGTTATTTATTAGCTATTAACCCTTTTTGCTAACAATCAGTTTGCACTGTGTCACTTTGCTGAAGGCTGCAAACTCCTCTATTTTAGGAGCATGGATAAATGGATAGCCCCTGCCCTGAACAGCAGCAAAGCATTCAGCTCTCCCTGTGTTATCACAGAACTAGAAATAACTAAAACACAAAAGTAGAGCTTGCTGAACTTGAGAGAAGAGCATACAAGCATTTACTTGCATTCTAAATGGCTCTGTGATGTGACTGAATTGACACTGGTTTAATTCACTTCACAAACACCTCCGTTATACTAGAATTCAAACACTTCACCAAAGAACCAGAATATGAGCAGCAGCAGAGTTTGCATTTCATGCATATCTACTTCAGTCACAAAAAAAAATAATTTCAGGTGCTGTGTGGAAACAATAATCAGTCCCATCCCAGTCAAAAACAACCCCCTAATCTCTACTCTTACCTAGTATGTATTTAATAGAAATTCTGCCCTGCATCCAAGACTAGGAACACTAGTGGTAATGAAATATTTGATAATCAGTTGAGAACATCATTCTTCAATTCAGAGAATATGCAACTTGATCTTATAGCCAGCTCCTGAGGGTGTATATATAAGGGACAACCACCAACACAGAGAATTCTTCCTGATTACCCACCTCTCTCACAGGCCCATGTGATGTGACAGAGCATTTGCCTAACCATTCAGGTCTTTGTAGTTTTCCCCCTTTAATGGAAAGATATTTAGAATATATCATCTTTGAAAATCAGCTTGTGACAAGATAACAGTATCAGACTTGGTAAGTCATACTTAAAGGTTACATGCAAGTACTTTGTCTCTACAAGTCCTGCTCTTCAGTCAACCAGTGAAAAAGTATTTTTTCTCAAGCTGAAACTCATTAGGGCTAAATGCCTGCTTCTTCCAAGGAGGGGAGAAGCAAGCCTGTCTCAGGTGCCCAGGAATGTGATCAGTCCCGCAGGTATCAATTATTGAGCTGCCTTGCTCTCCTCCATAAAAAGTGCCTGGAGCAGCAGCTCTTCCTTCAGTGGATTCTGCAGTCACAAGGCCCAGGAGGAAACGCCTTGGGAGCTGCTGACACTGATGTCACATTGTCTGCAACTGCACAAAGTGACATTGGAGCCAGCTGATGAAGTCTTCCTTAATTCCACACAATCAGCATAGTCAAACTGTCACTTAAGGATGCTTCATTTACTAAGAAAGGGCAGGTGTAATCTCACAAATAATTGTAATGCTCTCAGCAGAAATCATCTGTAATTACACAGGTTGGGGAAAACAGTAGCCACTTAACTAGAAAGCTATCAGGGAAGTGATATACAAATGGAGACAAAGATTAAAAAGAAAAGTTACCCTGTACCTTGCTAAAATCCTGCAAAAATGCTATTGGAATACAAATTAGGTCAGATAATAAACCATTTTTGTTGACAGTCAACACATTTTTTTATATTTTATTCTGAGTTGCATCATGACGTTGATAACAAACAATGCTGCCTGCCTGTTTTTTGATCAACAAGTTTTTTACTAATGCAACCTAAACCCCACTAATACTGAAAACCTCTATAGCAGAAGGAGTTGCAACTATCTACTTGACCACTGTTACTGACAGCTCTATTTCAATTACACCTGCCAATTGCATAGAATTGTCAGGGATGAAGGATGCAAAAAAAAAAAAAAAAAAAAAAGAATGGTCTCACACTTAAGAGAGATCTTAAAGTTACTCAGGGTTAAAGCACCACAAACTCACTGTGACCTGGCCTATACTCTTGATCCAGCCAGATGATATCACCTATGAAACAATTTACCATAAAAAAGCCTGTCTGGTGTCAAATGGCAAAACCACAGCTCCACATGACCTCTGATGGGAAGTCCAGCCATCTCTCTTGCTTCTTCCACCTTTTTATTTCTGCCTGTTCCTTTATGCAGACTTCACCTTGATGAGCAGAATAATTGCATCAGAGAACTCTAAAGGAAGGAACTAATGTGTTTGTAAATGAACCTAGCAATAATGAACACATTTTCAGCTTGGATCATTTCCTTTAAGTGACTTAGAATATAGTGTTGGCAGTACTGGTACAAGAGATGAAGGTGAAACAAGTATCTATTGATGGCAGGAAAGGAGTGCAGGACTGAGTAAATTTTACTTTTTTTTTTTTTTTTTTTTTTTTTTTTGTGAAATCACAGCCCTCAGTTGGATTAAAATCATGATGGAAAAAAGTCTAACATAATTACATTTTATAGTAGCTGGAACTTCAGCAATTTAATTCCAATTTAATTAAAGAATTTTGGCCAAAGAAACATGGAGGTGAATCATCCAATTTTCTTCTGGCTACTTCATTCATATAGAAAAATACATAATGAAGGACAAGAAATAGTAAATTAACATGTTAAATTCACTCTCTCATAAGGAAAGGTGAAGTGGGCTCTGGAAAGCATTTATCATTTATGCACATGATAACATTGATTTTCCTGCAAGCCAGAGATATCATGGAACACATTTGCTATTTTTGTGGACTGTATCTGAGTTTACTAAGAGCACAAAAAGAAACCAGTCTGTTCTGTCTGGACACTAAAATGTCTGGGAGTCCTGCTAGAAAAGCAGAAACTGAATACAAAACAAATAAACATTAATGGAGTTTTCATAATTCTTATCAGTTCAACATTACTGGCAAGAATTGATCCTGGGAATTATTGCCTTTATTTCTAGTGCTATACAATGGCCTGAAAGTCTTCTGCTAACAGCAGGCCCTCGGGAGCTTTAGCTTCTTGAGAACAGAGGCTTTGCCTTGACAGGTCACCCATTCCAGCCCCTGAAAACAAACATGCACCTTTTCCAAGATCAACTCTCAGTCTGTCCTGGTGCCCTTAATAATCAAGTAAATCAGTAGTCCAGCATAGGACCGCTGATTGTTGTTTGCAGCAGGTAAGATACCACTAAAACAAATCTGCAATTTTCCACTTAACACCTTGGAACAAAGTGAATAAAACCAAACAAACAGAAAATAAATTTCCTATTGATTTCCATGAGATCATGACCTTGTATAATGGAACTTGATTCTCAAATTTAGCATTTAGATGGCTTAACTGCTTCTTAAAATACTTTGCAGAGAGAAGAGACAGACAGCTGGTGCATTTAGGTTCCACTTGGCTCATGGCTGATAATTGGACTTTTTTCAAGTCACTCAGCATTACTTGTAAAGCGCAGTTAACGGTCTCTGCTCTTAAAACACAATTTTTATAGCAGAGCAGCATGCACATGCTGTTAATTGCATTCTTTTATTTCCTTTGTCAAATTAATGTAGATTTGGTACAGGACTGAAATATGGTGGATAACCACCTTGTGCAGTCATCTGCAGGACTTGACTGCAAACTCCTTGGTTGGTTCTGCTTTGTATTGAGTTCTACCGTGATTTGAACAAAGCAAGAAAGGAGAGAGATGCTCTGACAATGATGCTACTTAACTGTCTGTAGAGTGTCCATGCAGCACACCAGGAGGTGTGGCTCCAGTCAGCCCCCGTGCTGGCTGTTCTAGGGATGGATTGCCAGTTCCTGAGAGCAGCATACAGTGAATGGCAGCAGACTCCAGCAAATGGGAGGTTACCCATTACCACTCCCAGAAGCAAGTCCTGTGCATAAAGCACAGCTCTAAAACAAAGCTAATTTCATGGCCGTAAGCAAAACATTCCTCTACAAAACAAAAGCTGGAGAAATGAACAACAGAATGAAAGAATAGAAATACTCAAAAATGCTGTGAAACAGTATTTCTGAAAGCCATTAAAGACAATACATATATATTATGCATTATATTATTATATATTATGTATTATATAGATATTCTGCCTTGTATATGTATAGTTTCATAAGGTCAGGTTTACTTTCATTCTGCAACAACTTCATTGGAAACATTTATAAATACAAAAATAATATAAATCAGTCTGTCACTATCAAGCAAGAAACCACACTGAATCTCCAGAAGGCTGGCTTGCATAGTACAGCGCATCTTTACTTCGGGTCCTCTTTCATACGTTGTTCCAATACAGACAGACCTGGTTGGTCAATTAATAAATACATTTCACCGGACTGGCTAATTAACAAGACCCCTTTCTTATAAAAAATATTTGAGAAAAACAAGAAAACAGTAAGAAAACACCACCTGCAGATTGTTATGATAATAAGCTATCATTGTTTATCTTCAACTCCCTAAAGTATCCCAGGCCAATTCTGAGAAAATTTGTCTTACAAAATCACTCCAAAAAAAAAAACCAAAAAAACCAAACAAACAAAAAAAAAACCCACAACAAAAAAAAACAGCCTCAAAGATAATGTGGATACTGTAAACAATATAGCTATCTGAGAGAGCAGCTCTTAAAAAATGCTAACTATTGGATATTGCAGCACCTTAAAAGGTAATATTTAAAGCAAATAAGCAAATTACTTTAGAGGTTTCATTTTTAAAATCACAAATGACATTTTGTACTGTGCAAAAGTACAAAAATATGTGTAAGAGCATTTAATCAAAACACCATATCATCCTGTGAAGCAACCAAGAATCTGGTACTAGACAGAAGCAAATTAACTCTAATATAAGATCTATTGTTAACTCTTGTTCTAGTAATGTTTTACAAATGCAATACTTTTGTTCTGCATTCCACTCGACTAAGACTGGCATGGAGTTGTGCAAGACTGAGTCTGCAAGATATTTATGTATTTTCATCATTGTTAGTGTATAAAGAGTTAACACAGTCAATGAGTTAAAAATGCTGTTTGCATCAGAACACCAATGAAAATTTTACCACACAGCTGATCCTTACTTGTCATCATATATACTTCACAATTACACCCAAACCAACCAAAACACCCACTGAGTTTCAAAGGAAAAAATCTGCCTCTGTAAGAACTGGTTTACGTATTCATATGGCAACAGGGGAGTACAAACAGGTCAGACATTAGCAAGGACTGAAAAAAAGCAAACTGCCAACAAAAGTAATTTTGTTCAATCTACAGATGCACCAAATGGTAACGTGAAACAGGAACCTGACCAAAGGATATTTTGACAAAAAACTTGCTCCATTATTATGCTACTTTTACTTGCACAATAATAGCAATACTGTATCAAATAGAAAATACTTTTTACAGAAGATCCTGAGGAACCTATGAATGCACTTCTTGTATTCTTGCAAAGGGTTAATTTTCCAAGACCCTGGATGAAATCTGCATGGCTTTTTAAAAGACAGCTTGATGAACCTGTTTTACTTTACAAATGGTGTTTCTTGATGGATCATAACATAACTTGTTTAATTCTGGTTTTGCACAATTCTCATGAAATATAATTGAATTGCACTTTGACATCAATTTTGGTAAAAGGAAAAAAGTGAGCCCTGTAATAGAGAAATTCTTATGTAAAAGAAGAAAGTCATTACTTCATTGTACTTTATTGTATTGCAATATTGCCTATAAAACTGCCAGGGTAAACATCACTTTGTTTTGAGATTGCATTAAATAATGCAGAGTAAATAATATTAATGAACAAATACAATAACTTGCAATAAAACCAGTAATATGCCTTATAATCTCTAGGTTCTAGAAGGGAAATAAAACAAACAAACAAAAGGATCACTGAATTTATACTGAATTCAGATCTCTTGATTCAAGTAATCCCAGAAAACGAAATGAGATTGAACAGTGCAGGAGTTTGTCCACAGCCAAAGTACAAAGTTTCTCTGCATTTCCTACTCAATACAATTGTTTTACAGTTAGAAATCCTAAGCATCAAGATGAATAAATGGCTCTGAATTAAAAAATAAGTTGCTTTACAGCATACTTATATTTTCCATTGCTTCAAGCATCTGCACACACTCAAAACGCCCTAAAATTTCAGTTAATTTTCTTTTCTCAATATAAGACTTGACCTCCAAAATCTGTAGGCAGCTTTTAAAATCTTAATTTTAGAATGTTATTTTATTGCAATGCAACCCATCTTTCTTGGCTATCAGTACTTACCTTTGCCCTCACCAGACCTTGGTTTCACACTTTCTGTATTAAAAAATCCCTCAACAACCAAAAGCCCCATTCACAAAGGAAACCTAAAAGCCATAGCCAGAACTCTAAGGGCATAAGAATCATAAATGCCTAGTAAAATTCCTTTTCTTAAAAGGCCAGTATTTTAAATTATGTGAATCTCTATGAGCAACCCAGTGCTAGCAAAAGCCTAATTTGCAAAATATTTAACTAATCTTACGATAATGTAAAGAGCTGCCAACAAGAACACTATCATAATAACAGGTGATATGATCTTAATAGCAGGTGTTATACGACAAAGTGTTAGACTGGAAAGCTGCAAATCTCCTTATCTCCTTTCTTTACTTCACATCTACCTACTTGATTTTTTTTTTTTTTTTTAAGCTGAATGTCTTAGTATTATCAAGTTCTATTACAGGTCTCTTGTACAAACAGTTTCAACTGGCTACCAGACTTAATGAAGAGCATTTTAAAAACTTGTCCGTTGAGAACAGCAAGGTCACCCTGTGGGTGACCACATTTACAATTCTTTAGTTTAAAGTTAAAAGTTCTGCTAACAACCAGCTCTTCAATATGACAATTTACATGCAAAAAAGGTGTATACATAGGCTTTTCAGAAGGTTTCAGATAAATAAAACAATTTGATTTATTTTATTTCATTAATATTACACTAATGATCTAAGATTTATGCATGCTAGCTTTTCAAGCAGGTGATTTTTCTGCAGCTTAATCTTCACTCATTAAAGCCAAAGCCACTTGCATAGGTTTTACCACACTTTAGGCACATGAACTTCTCACCTTTTCACCTCATAGTGTCTTTCATGGAACAAGCACATAAAACACAATGAATTTTTAAAAAATTATAAAAGTTTTCCTCCTTAAACAATATGAGGTGCTATAAGATCAAAGAAATTTGTATGAAATACAGAAATAATAGAAAGTATAACCAGATAATACAATGTCAAGAAATATATTTCAAAAAAGAAATTATAAGTCTAACCATGAGGTGAGTGAGGTTTTGAACAGTCCACCAATAGGAACTGTGAGGAAGTAAAAAAAAAGAACAACCAAGATATATTTTACAAAAAAGATTGACACTTTTGCTTCTGAATGCTGATACTATGAATACTGTACTACTGTTCATAGTATCACTGGACCACTGTTGTAAGGAGTACAGAAGTAACTCACAGACACATAAACTGCTTTAGGGAAAAAAAAAACAAAACCTCAATGATCAGTTTATTAAAGCAATTTATATGTAGATGCCTTTCTGGTCACTGGGGTACAGATGTGCACAACAGACTGTTGCAAAGTGGACTGTGGTACACAGTGTTGTACTTTGGCCCACAGTTTAGAGACCCTGGTAACTCAGCTGCTGGATCAAGACATGAAAAACCTGGACTAAAAAAATTATGGAAACATTGCCCCATTCTTCCTTTTTCTATTCTGAAGAAATTCCACAAATGAGAAGAAGGCAGGTAAGATGGTGAATTCCAACTCAAACAGCTCAACTTACAAATTGCTGACTCCTCCAGGATGCTGTGGAGAGGCAAGAGCTCTCTGTGTGGGTGGCTCCAGCAGTCAGCCCAGGACCTTTTTGTTTAAAAGACTCGAGATGGAAAACTAATAGATCACAGGCAAATCACCATCAAAATTGTGTCTTTATCTGATTCTTCACAGCATGAGGCTAACACCCCTTCCTGACAAATTCTGCAGGTCAGTTATTGTCCCGAAACCTGTTATTTTATGGTACTTGCCAAACATAACAAGTGCTATTACTAGTCAAAAATCGTCTAGCTCCACACTAATGAACTGCAAGTCTGCCTGTAACGGAGAAATCCCAAAGGCGACTCAATCCACTGGGCCAAACTCCTGCCAGACTTTGAGATCAATTACCCAGCATTATGAAAGGCAGGGGCTGCAAAAGCCATTAGAGAGAGAGGCAATTTCTACATGAAGAGCACTGAATTAGGGATGACATTTCAGCTCTTGCATTTGCCAGTTTATGTCAAGAGGATAACATTAATTACATTTGGATTTTGTTTTGTTTCACTGCAGTTGTGCTCTGTTCTGTGTTCACTTCTATTGTTAGTAGGAAGACTTATGCTTTACAGATCTTTGATTTCTCTCTCACCTATCCAGCAGGGATCTGAAAAAAGCTTTTTTGAGTCTTGGACTGCCAAGTCTAAGATCATTAACTTAAGATTAATACATTACAGACTGCTGGTGAGAAGTGTTAATAAAGTGGAAATGAAGAAGGTCCACTGTTATGCTTCCTACAATGAACAAAAAAACCCACTAGGTATTTGTAAAGCATTTAGTTTATGCCTTACTTTCAGTGTGGGATAACGGTTGAAAGCATTTAAGCATATACACCTGGCCTCACTCCATGGCTCAATATTTACACCTGTGACAAGTCCACGTTAGCAGTGACTTGAAATAAAATTAGTAACTAAAATAATAGATTCTACTTCAATAGTTTTAATTAAAGATCAAAAAGGGAAAATGTTATTAAGTTACCCAGTCCCTTAAGGGTCTGTATTTTTCCCTTGGTTATCACAAGATAAACTAAATCTTGATTTCCTGTGCTGCTAATTCAATGTTTGTCACTTCACGTAGGAGAACAGCAGCAGAAAATGCAGCCAGCCCTGGCTGCCTCTCTTAATAAGTAGTCAGCTGCCTCCTTCTTGAGCACATTTCTACTCAATGCTTTGCTTCACTGTATTTTCAGAAACTTGTTCAAGATGCCCATTGTGCAGACAGCTTTCTGAAATCCATTTCAGTGAGATTTGCAGTGTGCTGAAACATGACTAAAATCGGGGAATCCTTTTCCTTTTTTTACCCTCTTTAAAAGCAGTTTATGCAATGTTAAGTAAATAACGAAGTACCAAGTTATCCCTGACATAAAATGCACACTTATTTACGATGAAGTAAGAAACTGCTTTCCAGGAGTGGATACAAGTATAACAATACCTATTCTGGAATTACACTAAGCATGTTTCTCTGACTTATCCTTAGGAAAAGTGAATTAAGACAATATTTTTTTTCCTTTCCACTCTATTGTCAGCAAAAGGCACTGGGGAGAGAAGGTGCTACACTTTTGTCAAGCTAGTCACAATCTTTATTTTGCTTCCTAGTTCAGACACTGAGGATGTGACCCTTCTCCTTCTATACAATGAAGGAATTAAATGAATATATTCAACAACTCAACCTTAGAATATTATTACAGCTGCTGGAAGGAACAGTAGAATATATACATGCAGGTTACAAAGGAAGTTTTCAATTATATTGGAAAAAAACCACTCCCCAAACCAAACAAAAATCCAAATAATAAATATACATAGATTACTCCCTTTCATCCCCTAATGCAAATCAAGATATCTTACCTGGTAGGCATCTAGCTGTTCATCAGTAAATATCGTTTGCTTATTACCCATCTTAAATGAGGAATTCTTTCTCTCTGCAAATGCATCCCATTAGAAGTAGCTGGATTCCTCTGTATTGTAGGCATTTAGAGCACGTATACTCCGTGAGTGTGCTGAAAAAATCCCAGAGCCTGCATTGAACTGGTTTGGATTGCACTTGCCCAGTGAGGAAGGATACAGTCAGGGAAATCTTTGCAAAGGTTTCACTGAAGCGTGCCAGGAAGGAAAGTGTTAAAATCACAGGCAGGTGTCGTGCAAAAACAGGGATAACAATCTGCCCCTTTTCAGACGCTTTTCTAAGAGGCATGCGGAGCTTTTATAACCCAAACCCCGAGCAGCCGCTCCCAGCAGAACGCAGCTCACTCTTGCCTCGCGGTCTCACTCAGGGCGCTCCTCGCGGCACCTCCAGGTTTTGGAGCAGCTCTGCGTCAGCCAGTGGCGCTGGGCAGCGCAGCCGTGTTGCCAGGCTCCCCAGCCAGCCTGGGAACAGCGGAGCGCACGGGCATCGCACACAGAGCCCAGCCTGCTTGCGGCCTGCCCTGCCTGCCCGGGGAGCGCTGCAGCCTCACGGCGGCCTCACGGCCCCACTCCCGCACCAGCTGCCGCGGGAGCTCCGCAGGAAATACGCGCCAAGCGAGGATGTGAGTTCGCCCCCAAAGGTACCAAACTGCCGGTTACAGCAGTGAACACAAGGACTCCTTCGCACATTAACTAAATTTTAAAAAGTCAGCAAGATTAAAGTAGTTAAACAGACACCATCCTGCCTCCTTAGGCTCAAGCAAGCACAGCTGGGAAGGAAAAACCTCTACCACAGCCTAAAGCAAAAGCAGAAAGTGCCAGTAAAGGGCTCATTGTGTGTTTTAGCGCACCACAACCCTACTGACAGGAAAGTGAAAAATAAAAGAGCATCTATGAGAAGCAGACAGACAAAATCATATTATCTAACATCTGCAGAAGGATAAGCTCTTACAACAACACCAGGAAGAAGTCTGAGTGAGAAAGGATAGCAACAGGGAAGAAGGACCCATTATAAGCTCACTTTCCATTCAGGCACATTGGAACAGAACAGGGTAAAATTCCCAACTTCCTTATTTGTAGTCTACCAATGGTCCTCATTTCCTCCTCAAGATAGCAAGTTTAATAAAAACACTTTGAGAATTATTGTGTGCCTTTCCCTACAGCTTGTAGTGATCCTGGCCCAATAGTAGGATTGGATAATAGGAGTTCACTTTACCTTGGCATGTAACAACAAACATTTAAAAGTAATAGGAAAAGCAAATATACTGTATACATAGTAAAAATATCCTATGAAGTGTGTTGGATATGTAGTAAAAACATTCTACAAAGTGCTGAACAACAGACTGTTGTAAGAGATGGCTTATTCAAATTATAACATTTGGAAATGCAGGTTTGATTAGCTGCAAACTATCACTGCCCTGAGCTACAAAAATTACAAGGTATATCCCATACACAAACTACATGCCTTGGGATGCAAATGTTGGCAATAAGACTTATTAGCAATAAGCAAACACCAGAATTGTAACATCAATGAAATGCATTCTAGCAATAGGGCATATTGCAGCAGTTTCAGAATAGGAGGGAAGAAGCTACAGTAGTAAGGAAAATACAAACAGAATGATTTACCATCAAACCAAGACAACAGCAATATCTGTTCAAATATCATACAGTTGTACTGACTGTCACATGGCAAAACTGATCTGTGTTCCCAGCCACTAATGCTTTTTTTTTAACTTTTCCCTGGTATGTAGTGGCATTGGATTCCTATTATGTTCCAAAAAGTTCTCCACAGGTAAGTCAGAACATTGAAAATAATTTTTAAAAATCTGCAAAATACAATATTTCGGGTTTTTTTAAATCAAAAAACCAACAATATATAAGGGCCCCTTGAGACTAAGAACTTGCACTGTTCTGAAAGTTTGCATCTGTCCTCAACTCTGAATGAGCTCCATCGCTGGCATTAGTGGCTATACCTATAATTAAGTATACGTGCTGATCTGGTGCTACTGAAATAAATGAAAGAGATAACAGCTGCTCTCAATCAGACCAGGTCAATACTCAGGCAAGTGATTTGCATGAAATGGTATTCCATTCACAGCCACCTACTTCAAGCTGCCCATCTATGCAAAATCAGATTAAATATAAATGGCCAAATTACCTCTAATGTAATACAGAAGTTAATTGGCAGCAGGGGTGGATTTGGCTCCATATCTTTTAGTCTTGTGATTCTGTATGCTTAACAGCACTTCTACAGTGAAAAGCTGACATCCCATCTCTTCATTTTTCACCTGCTTTTCTATCCCTGGCTGCTTCCCCTATACCCTAGATGACACACACATCAGAAAGTCTCTATCTTTTGAATCAAAATAACAGCAGTAAAATAGCAGCAGAGCTTTATGGAAAGCATTAACTAGGTAGGGTTTACTTGTGGTTACAATGTAGGCCAGAGGATTCAGATATAACTGCTAAGGTTTACACTATACCAGCTAGCTCTTCTCAAGCATATCACAGTGGTAACTACAACTCAATGCACAATTACCTTGCTGTGCTAATTGGGTAAAATTTAAAGATGGTATAATACACAAAGTCTTTTTCACTCCTATTTGTTTGTACATGTCAATGTTCAGATGATCTTCCAGTCCACTTTTCTGGACTTCTATCTGTTTCTATTTATCAAAGATTAGCTTATTTGCCAGTTGGGTGTTAAGTAAACTTACTGCCAGCATGTTGCTGCAACAAATCTATAGTTTTCAATGTGCACAGCAAGAACTGACCTTAAGTACTACCAGTACCACTACGTTTCACTGTATTTCCGTTTTTAAAAAACTGTTTGCCAAATCAAGTTTTAAGCTATTAGATAACAAACATCTTGCAATAGGTTGCAGATACAGTTTTGTAAGGAGGACAGTATATCTAGAATAGTCTTGCTATTTCAGCACCCATTGTACCAGAGACAACAGTTAAATAGCCTCTGCTCATCTGCTTTAGAAGTTTAAATCCCAGAGCAGGAAATACACTGTTATTCATGCACCCCAGTGTAGTATTGGACAGCAAGATGGGTGTCAGCTGCAATGGCCTCAGCTGACCACAGCTGCAGGAGTTTATTGCCACAGCTCAGGCAGTGGGACACACCAGGCTGGCATCTCCACACAGCCTTCGGTGCAGGTTTCTCTGCTGTGAAGTGCCGCAAGCCCTGGCTGTCACAGCAGGTGATTGATCTGATTTCTTAGGAGAGGCAAAGTTTAATGGCCTCCAACAGACAGGTCAGAGTACCTCAAGTTGCCTCTGTAAATTATGCAGTGAGAATGCGAAGGTGGCTTAAGTATTAGCTTTAACCCCTCACCAAAGGAGACTCAAGCTACTCTGAACAGACCACTTTACCACAAGAGGAGCCATACAGAGTTTTAACAATCATGTTCCATATCTGCTGCTTTCACATATTGGTTTGCTACAGCTTTTAATAGGGAAGAAAAGAACCTAAGAAATTTCATGCCCATTACACCAAGTATTCAAAGAACTTCCCTCTCACACAGATGTTTCATTGCAGAATAACTGTTCATAAAGAGTTACATTGTTAACAAAAACCAGTTTTGATTCAGAGGGGCTGCCTATACATTTATTCTGTTGTTACCTTGCACAAGTCCTTAGGGCCCACTGCTACTGCAGGTGAGAGTAACTGTGATCACTATTTGCAATGGGAGAAGTTCTATCCTCCACTGATGCTGTAAAAATCCCCCGAGTTTTTGGGATTTGTTTTATCTACTGGAAAGCTATTCAAAATTCTGTTTGCATAAAATAAAGAAAAATAATAACATTCACCTTATACAGCTGCTGTGGAGCTAAAAAAAGAAGTTCCTTAAAGATGCTACCAAACTACAAAACAATACAATTGCATGAACTATAAATAAAAAATTAATTGTAAATACACAGTTATGAAAACCTAAAATATATGAAAACTTACAGTTTTTGCTACTGCAGCAGGTTAAAAAGTTGCTTTTCCAACACATGGTGGGTGGGAGCATGCTCAGACCTCACTAAATTTGTCTGGAAGTGATATCCTGTGAGAGAAGGCTTCATGGGCTTGAGCTCTGTTTGAGGAATGAATAAACAGTTTGAGAAACATGCAAGACTCACATCTCTCAAACTAGGAAAAGCTGCTGACTTCACTGAGGACCAGGATCTTTCTAGGAAAGAAAGAAAATAAACAGAAAGGAAAACCTTGTGTGAAAATGTATTGATTTTATGATCTTATCTATCTAGCTTAAAAATACACTATGCTAGAAAAGGAAAGTTTCTGAGTGCATTTTGTTAAGCCTAATTTATCCATAATAAATAGAAATCAGCTTTTTTTTTTTAAAGGTGTTTTACACAAGGCATTGTCTTGCCTCAGGGACAATATAGTAATAAAAGTAATGGTTGCCTTAGCAGGCTAAATGTAATATAACCAATTTTCCCATAGGGAGTGACAATATAGTGATCACTAGGGGAAAGGCAGAATTGTTGTCTTCTCACAGGTATTATTTTCTTAAGCAAAACAACTAGCTCATGGGCTTATTATTTTTTCGTGCAGCCCTTCTCAGAACAGATCCAAACCAGCCACTGTTAATGCCTTATTACTGTAGCATTATTATGGTAACACCCACAAGACATAGACAAATGGGTGTTGAAAATGTGTAGAAGAATTCTCCACAGTATCTCCCCTCCCCCCAATTTTCAATCCAAGTGCAACCTAACAATGCAGATACAGTCACAAACACAAGAAAGCAACACGAATCTGTTCAATTTGTATATAGTTACCAATACTGAGCTAAGTAACTGGAAAGTCTGCTAGTAGTGTACTAACTCTAAAACTGGTACAAGCCTGAGACAAACCTCAAATTTCTATGTTGCCAAGTGTAAGAAAGGTAGGAGAAGTTTATAAAACCGGCCATTCCCAGAGGTAAGACGTCAAACTGCCTTACTTCTAGCTCTGTGCTTTACTCTGCAGAAGGCCCCGGCTCTCCCGCCGCCCCAGCGCCGGTGCCGAGCCCGTGCGCCCTGCCTGGTCCCGCGGCTCCGCCGGGCAGCGGCGCGGCACGGCTGGCGCTGCCGGGGACGGGCACTGCACCCGCAGGGGCCCTCACGCCCCTGCCGCTTCTCCAACTGACACAGCAGCAGCTTTTAAAATAATGAGACAAGTACCTCAGAAATGAGGGCAAAAAGAAGTCTTACATTGTCCCGATTTCAACAGCTTTGTTTTTAACACTTTAAAGTACATGGGCTTAGGAGGCTTCTTATCTACTTCAGCAAAATTCTGGCGTCTTTCTTAGCAACTACTTTTTTCCCATAAACGACCAGCATCCTCCGGCGGCACCAGGCCCTCCGCCCCGTCGCCTCCGCACCGGGAGCGGGAGCTCCCCGGCAGCACCTCCACCGCGCCGCGGAAGGAGGCTCGCACCACCTCGGGCAGCGGCGGGCGGGGGCTGAGGGGCCGCAGAAAGAGGCCCGGACCGCGTCGGGCAGCGGCGGGCGGGGGCTGAGGGGCCGCAGAAAGAGGCCCGGACCGCGTCGGGCAGCGGCGGGCGGGGGCTGAGGGGCCGCGGGCGCTACCGCAGCGGCAGTCCCGGGGCGGGGCTTCGTGGAGCGGGGCGGGGCCGCCGCTCCCCACGCGCCGGTTCCGGTTTAGCGGCGGGCGCGGAGCTCTCGGGCTTTGGTAGCCGCGGTGCCCGGGCGTGTCATGGCCGCGACCGCGTGGATGCCCACGGTAGGCAGGGGGACGGGCCGGACCGGACCTGCTCCGCGGCGCCCGGGACGCGCCCCGGAGCTTGGTGGCGCCTGAGGCGCGGCCGCCCGGCCGCAAGGTCGCGGTGCCGCTGGGCCCTGGCAGCGCTCCGATGGGGAATGGCCGCGGGGCTCGGGCTGAAAGGCGGCCCCGCGGCGCTCACGGGTCCTCTCCTTCCTCCTGCCCCCTCCCTGGGACGGCAGCGGGAAGAGGCCGTGGGGGCCGTTATTCGAGCGGGCCGGGCCGGGCCGGGCCGGGCCGGGGAGGCGCCGCGCCGTCCCTCGGAGCGGCCTGGGAGAGGTCGCGCCGTAGAGGTCACACAGCGGCGGGACCACCGCGGCTGCGGGCAGCGCCCGGTGCGCGCGTGGCCGACAGCACAGCCTGAAACGCCATTCCCGCAAAGAGCCCGCGGTACCGGCACTGCAGAGCCGGCTGGGGAGAACTGCTACCGCGTTCTGGCCGGCGACTTTCTGGCCCCCACACCTGTCCTCTGGCATTTACAGGTCTGAACCATTCTGAAACGCAGGCCTTACCCTGGGGCTGTCACAGAAATACTGTTTTTTGCCTTGAGTAAATGAAATTTATTTTGTAACTTTAAATAATAGCCTGCTTGAGGCAAAGTTATTGAGGCTGCCCCATTTAACCTATCTGCTAAAGTAAGGAAGAACTGTCAAGAGCTAGTCATGACACGTGATTTTAAGGTCAGAATGGATCAGTTTTCCTTGGGTGGATTCTTTGTTGGTGTTACCAGTGTTGAACTTCAGTATAATGTACTAGGCCCTTGATTTCTGACAAGACAGACTGTGCCCTTTCCAGGTCTACTCTGGAATGTGAATCCTGATTCTATATGCAGGAACTGTTCTATGAGAACACTTACCCTGTACAATCAACTTCACATTTTCATTTGATTGCTCTGCCTTCATCCTCAACCATAGGGCTTGCTTTGGGAAACACTGCTTGTCTGTTGCAGTGACCGTGTACATTTCATGTAGGGCTGCAAGTAAAAATAAATCTAGCCTAGATTACTTCTCCCCCAGTATTCATTGCAATATGAGAATTATATTATTTCTAGTTGTTTCTAGTTGTTGCTGCCAACATAATTTGTTCCTTTTGCCACACACCATTCTGTCAGTAAAGAAATAACAAATGCAAGTGGGACAGGAGAGGAATACAAATTGTCAAAGTAATTTCTAACCTGATAGCTGCAGACAGCCTGCATATGTGAATATGGCAGAATTGGAAGTAGTGTAAGCAGTTAGAAGTCTTCTGGCTCTTAAGTCCCAGAGGTATCAACAGTCCTAGAAAAGCGGTTAAGATTAGGAGGCCATGATTTTTCTACAGAGTAAGGATTTTGTCCATGGTGCTCAGCTGGGCAAGAGCCTAAGCTTAGATACCATCCCAGTTTTGAAGCTTAATGCCAGTTCAGAATACTTAGAAAATGTAATTCTTTTGACTGTGATGTGTAGACTTGTTGCTATGGTGAATTTTGTCTTCAGTGTGCATTTCAGTTCCACTTTTAAAAAACTATCAGGCATGCAGGAAGGCAACAGTACAACACCTACAGGTATAAAAGGTAGAAGAACAAAGTTCACCACAGTTTGAATGGAAGAAATGACACTAATGTAAAGTAGTTTTGGAAACATCACCTAAAATGTGTAAAAATACTGTCCACTCAGCTGCTACCAATGAAGTGTTTGATTTTTCACTTTGCTTTCCGCTTGTCTTTGTCTTTAGCATATGAAGTATTTAGTTAGAGTTCCTGCAGCCTTGCTTCCAACATGATGTGTGTGAGGACTCCAGGCAGGGTACAGGGGCCCCCAGGCAGGGCAGGGGCATGGGGCAAAGCGTGTCTGTCCTGGGCTCACCTTGTGCTAAGAATACCCACAAGGCGTTGCTGCTCGGAGTGTTCAACTGCAACTTGGCAAAGCACTGGGTACTCTGGTTTCATTTGAATTTTTACACTAGTTTGAGATAGGAGATTTAAAGCAGTATGACTTTGAAAAGATGATTTGCTGCAATATGGTTAAACTTGTAAAATCCCATTTGTGCAATAAAAGAACATCTTTTTGTTCTGGATTTTTGCAGGTTTCTCGATTGCTAGGTGCTTTCAAAAGCCAAAAAAAGGTGACCAGAAGTTTTGGTAATGCTGTGAGTATAATAGTCCCATTTTTTTCTTTTTAAGATGTTTCTCAATAGGCAGGTTTGAAAATTTATAAGATCACTGTTGTTATTCTTGTTCCCAAAAAATAAGGGCCAAACAAGTGAACATACATGCTCTTAATGCCATCTTGGATTTATATCAGTTAATGACTGTCATTGGCAATTGCATAACAATGTGAGAATATAAAAGACTAGCAAAAAATAGAAGTACTGTGGAAAGTTTCCACAAAATACAGACATAAGCCAGTCTTCTGGAATTCATCTGGGAATGAGTAAAAAAATATTGCGCAAAGTAGAAAGCTTGTTGAGAAGCTTCTGATTTTCTTTCTTTTGCAGACTTCCCTCTAAGCACTAGATTTACTTTACTGCTGCTCTTAGAACTCCTTGCATTTAAAATTCTGCCTTTTCAAGGTCCTCTTTAAACTATCTTAGACGTTGTGTGTTTCACTGTAGATGTTCTACCTTTTTTATGTATGTGTTTGAAGTGCCCATGGGCATTTTTTTTTGGTGAAGGCAGGAGCAGGGCTCAGCACCCTTAAACAGGACTTAATCTTAAAGAGGAACTATGGCTTTTCATGATAAGTTTTGTAGAACAGCAGGTACAACAGTTAGAAAAGAAACTGAAGGGTCACTTATACAATATAAAAATTAGAAGGTGAGGCCTCCCTGGTTCTATTGAAAACACAAGAGTTTCAGGCTCAGGTGGAGCCCTGCAGTGCTGTCAGACAGCACTATACTACTCTCGAGGCATTTCATCAGTGGCTCAGCACTAGTGTTCTTTATCTGAAGCTCTGTTATTTTGATGTACACAGTGAATTTCTTTGGCTCAAAAGTTAAAAAATCAATCAGTCAATATATATTGAAGTTCCGGCATGTGATTGATTCTTTTGGGGTTTTTCAAAATATGTATGTGAGCTGCCTTTTTTGTAGGTAATAATGAGCCCATAAAAACTGTTGGATCTCTTTAAATAAAATAAAGTGAGCTGGAGCACGTACCCTTAGAACAGTGATCATAATTCATTTTTTTTCTTCAAAGAAGAATACATTCTTCTCCTGCTATTTGTTGAGCCTGGGCTGCGCATTTTTTTTACTGGCTTGATGATGATAAAACAAACAAAACTGAGAGCATTATGAGAGGTAAATAAGTTGGTATTGTTTAAAGTGGGTGTGAGAATTTTAGGAGGTCACTTGAGAAGTTTAGCTTGGCATGACCTTTTTTTTTAAGGTGAATGTAGCTGTTCACACATGTAATCATTTCTAGCATGTGTCAGTATCATGCAGCATGTTGACAATATTGTAGACATATGTGGAACAGAGCCATAACTAGGTAATACAACTTGCTCTCCAGATTTCCAGAGGAAAGCATGCTACATTTATTAATTTCAAGGAGTACAGAGCAGGAATCTGCCTTTCACATTTAGCCTCTGTTTCAAAGTAGGAAGAGGTAGTAGGTGAATTTTTAAACAATTCTCTCAAAACATTTGCACACTCCCTTGGAAAGCAAGCCAGTCCTCACTTCTGTCCAAGACTGCTGTTCTTCATAGTGAATATTTGGTAAAGGAAAATTTATTTTGTTTTCCAATAGTTACTTGGTTCCTTACAACACATGAAGATGTTTTCTACGTAGAAAACAAACATTCATTTGTTGTACTACTGATATTTCTTTACCTAGGTGCAAACAGTAACTTTAATCCCAGGAGATGGCATAGGACCCGAGATTTCTGCTGCTGTCATGAAGATCTTTGATGCTGCCAAAGTAAGTCATATTTGTCTTGCTATAAGATTTGCAAATTGAACTACAGCAACAAATATTATTTAGGCATATTTTAAAAAGCTTAAATTCTCATTTAAGAGATTAAATAATATTTAAGCTATTAAAACTTCTTTCCAGTAGAAAGAGTTTGAAGCTTCAGCTAATAAATGACAGGAATGTGATACCAAGGCACACATTGAAACTGTTAGCTTACAGAAGAGTAGAGACTTGAGAGCAAATGCTGTGTTTGATTTTTGGAAATATGAACTCAATGTCATGTGAAATCACCTTGTTGATGTAGTAATCCTGAGCAACTGACAGAGGATATTCTTTCATTTATTATGACTTCAAGTGCAGGTCAAAAGTGTGTGTGAAAGTACTGGCTCATTTTAGCAATCCAATTGCTGTGCTGCCAAACACATTAACTTCAGTGATATGAAAACTTACTGTATCCAAGAACTGTTCTCTTACCTATCTGAGAAACTTCACCAGACCTTGTCAAGTTTCCTTTAAAGGAAATACAGCTCTTCAGGCAAGATGCCTGTTAAATTGTTCCACATTAGTAACAACACCCAGGCATATTCCCTTTTTATTACAACTATCCAACGTGGATTTGAAAACGTGATGTTTCTTTAATTATGTTGTATCTTTTAATTTGTGTATGATTCATTTGTGTATAGTCATTCCTAATGAAATGAATGGGTGGCAGCCTGTCTCCACTTAGAGTACTGTGGTGAATGCAAATTCAGAAAGCACTGTGGAGCATGTGCAGATTTTCCGTGAGATAACAGATACATATCTGTGTCATACACAATCTTCCAGTCAGTGGGGATGATGAGTCCTCAGTGAATTCAGCTTTAAAATGTTGTCTATTGTATACAAGGAACTTAACAGCTCTAAAACCTTTAAAGAAATAGCACTTACATATATAACATCTAGGGTGCCATTGTGGTATTTATGGTGATTTGCTGCTCACAATATTTCACTTCCGCTTACTTAATTACATTTTTCAAAAATTACTTTAGTTCAAACATCTCATGCTTACTTTCTCACCAGAGAAAATACTATTTAGAAAGGCCTGGACAAAATTCCTTACACACCTTCTTGTGAAAGTTAAAACTCGAAGCAAAGTCATGACACTAAAGTTAACATAGAGTATGTCTGTTTAGGCACCTATTCAGTGGGAAGAGAGGAATGTTACAGCTATCCAAGGACCAGGAGGGAAGTGGATGATACCCCCAGAAGCCAAAGAATCCATGGATAAAAACAAAATGGGATTAAAAGGTATTTTAGGGGTTAATACACAGATATTAAATACTGTTATGTTTATCATGAGTTTGATGTAAAGCCAAAGTTCTTCCTCTGTAGCACAATAAAACGGGGACAGCCTGTCAGGTAGCTGTCTGTAATCTTGGAACAGTCCTTGCAGGAAAGGTTCATGCAATTTCCAAGCTGTAAGTTTGATAGTTATTGTAGTTGAAATTGGGTACATAACAACCTTTGGACTCTCTGCAGAAGGCATTTCTAAGATACACAATAGTATGCAATAACTACACTACTAATGAGCAGTATCTTTATATGTTTTAATGAATACGTTTTGTAAAATCTGTTCTGTAAAAACGTATGGCTCGCAATTTGGCCTTTACCCAATTAATGAATGTGCCTGAGCAGTAGCTGACAGAACAGAGAATTCCCATGGCATTCCAGCATAAGGGTTAAACAGGAATTTGGAGATCCTCTGTAGGAGTCCCACTTTACCTAGAGTTTCAGCACACAGATCCATGGAGGGGTTTATTTTCTCATTCATCCTTTTTTTTCTCTAGGGCCTCTGAAGACCCCAATTGCTGCAGGGCACCCTTCAATGAATCTGCTGCTGCGTAAAACCTTTGACCTTTACGCCAACGTGCGTCCGTGCGTGTCCATCGAGGGCTACAAAACGCCCTACACGGACGTGAACATTGTCACCATCCGCGAGAACACCGAGGGCGAGTACAGCGGCATCGAGCACGTGGTGGGTGCCTCAGCTGCTGCCTTCTGCTGCCTTTCTGTTTCAGCACTGCTAACTTTGCCCATCACTGGGGTTCAGTGAGATTTTTTTTTTACATTTGGCACCCATAAGAAAGTTCCTCCATTGTGAAATGCATTCTGCCTCACTCAAAATTCTGCTGCTTGGTTCTAAATCGGAAGAATGAACTTGTACTGCTGATGCACTTCCTGTCTTTCAGATTGTTGATGGGGTTGTGCAAAGCATCAAGCTGATCACAGAGGAAGCCAGCAAGCGCATTGCAGAGTTTGCTTTTGAGTATGCCAGAAACAATCAGAGAAGCCACGTGACTGCTGTGCACAAGGCAAATATTATGTATGTTGACATTTCTTTCGAGAAAAACGAAAAGAAAATCCCCAAAAATATAATCATAAATAACTGCTTAAATCTTATTCAAATGTGAAACTTCTGCTGATGGCAGTGGGAGTCAGTGAAATGGGACAAATTCAAGTAAATGCCTCCTAAGAAAAATGGGCAATGCTGATATTGACAGGGCTGAGATAATTGTGTACCAATGTTCTTATTAGCAAGTTTGTAGTAATCCTTCCTCTCAAAGCTCTTATTTTAAAACTGAGAATGAAAGGAGCTGGTGTCTTTTGCAGTTTCCCCACCACTTTATACTGAACTGAGACATAACACATGTTATGTGTTGTAAACCTAAAACATATTATCTATGACATCACCTTCACAAATTCGTTAAACCTTCCATAAATGAATATTAGTAATTTTGAGAATTAATGTATGCTGTTTAAGCTACTGATACAGAAATATTTTAGGAGGGATAAATAGTCACAAAACAAGTTTCTGAATTCTAATTAAACCCTTTTTGCAGGCAGTTTTCTTTATCTCCAGTAATGCTTCCTTACAGTAACTGCAATATTCTCTTGATTGTCTAATTGCAGGAGAATGTCTGATGGGCTTTTCTTGAGAAAATGCAGGGAGGCAGCAGAAAACTGTAAAGATATTAAATTTAATGAAATGTATCTGGATACTGTATGTCTGAATGTGAGTATTTATGTTTTAGTTGTGGTAATTTTTTTTAGTTTAAATTCTTAACCCAAATGAATTAACTTAACCTGAATGAATTCTCAACTTTCCTTCTAGATGGTTCAAGATCCATCTCAATTTGATGTGCTTGTTATGCCAAACTTGTACGGTGACATCCTCAGGTATGGAGATTTCAATTTAAAGTCCCAACATGTAAAATACTGACACTTTCCCAACAGCCATTGAGGGTACATGTAAGCCAGATCATCTTATGCACTCAGACTTCTTAACAGACATTAACTGCTTCAATTATTAATATACTAATAGGAGAGGCTACATGATGAGAATGTACTTTTTATTTTAAAAAGTCTGTTTCTGTTTATGGAGGCTATGAATATTGTTCATATGGGACAGAGTGAAATGTCTCAAAATGTGTGAAGAATATAATGGCTTACATTGTAATAGAGAATGAATGCCTGGTTAGATATTAGAGAAAAACTTTATTATCCTCAGCACTAAAACAGATTGTGTAGTGTGACTGTGGGACTGTGATGTACAAAGGGAGCTCATACTACATTTAAATCAGTCTCCATAGTCACTGAAGAACTATATTTGTGGCCTCTTAATATTCTGCCAGCTCTTGGTTTATGTATTACTTTTCCTTACTGTGAAATTAAATTTTGTATTTGAATAACATTAGTACTAGAGGTTCTTTGTGTCTTGAAGGCAAAACCTATCAGCACACATTTTCCATTCTGTAAAATTATTAGGTAGAGTGTAAATTCCATTAAAGACCTGTAAAATGAAGTGTTTAATCTGAACTATTAAGTGTATTATGTAATATAGTTTCTTCTCATACCTCTAAGGAGTGATTGAGAAAAGAGCTTGAACTGGAATTTTTATTTTCAAGTTTGACTATTCACGTTAGAATCCATCTCCTGGTTTGGTACAGATATTAAATTTAAAGGTAACTTACGTATAAGAAATGGTTCTTAAGCTTCTCTTAAAACAGCACTCTTTCTGTGATAAGGCTGTGCACGCTAAGAAGAATCAGATTCTTACTAATGCCTCTTGTTTTAAGAATTGGTGAAGGTGTGCACAGGGCCCTCACAGCAGCTCTTACTGTGTGAGTATTAGCTAAAAGAGATCAAATCAGAGGAGTGTCATCATCAGTACCATTTCAGAGACTTAATTATCACCCATTTTAAAGTTGTCATAGAAATTCCATAAAAAATTTCATCATTCTAAAACTTTGCAATAAATTTGAGTCTGTTGTTGAAGAGGACACTGTTGCCACTGGGTGAGGTCTCACCTGCTGCTCTAAAAGTATGAACAAAATGCCAAGAGCTTCCTTAGACTGAATAGATCTGAATAGGCAGAAGACAATCTTTTCTCTTTAAGCATTAAATATTTAGAGTGACAAATGCAGACTGTAGTCAGTTTTTCTCCAGACCTTTTGTAACTTAAGTGTTTTATTTTAGCTTAAAATATTGCTCTGCAAAGTCATCTAAACTTTTCTCCTTGTTAGTTCTAAGCTAAGGACTAACTTAGCTTAGTATGAGCCAAGTTTGTAGGCAATAATTATGTGTGGACGTGAAAATAACGGAATTTTAAGAGCTTTGTTAATCAGTGTGTTCAGCTTGTATGATGACAATATTGTCGTTCCCCGTGTTAATTTTGGTGGAAACCAATGCTTTTATCTGATGATCTGCTAATGGCAGACTTGTGACCTGCAGGCTGTTGGCTAAAAAGGGGAAAAGCTAGTCTGGTGTCACTTGGAAAATGTGCCTTAAGCTGCACGCAGTACACTACAAAACGACCAGTAACTCACCTACCTGAGCAAAATTCCTCCACATTTTTTAGAAGGAATTTACATATGAAAAGTAGTTCTGGGCCCCTACAGAGGAAGTAAGATTTTTGTATAATTACAGGGAACTGTATATAACAATTAGTTTTTGAGACTTCTACACATATGCTGTGCTTCTAGTACTTCTTGTTGTGCCTGTGTCTTTATGAGCTGTAGTATAGTATTTGGAATTTCCTTTTAATTTTCCTTTATTACAATATCTTCTGCTAAGTTCTAAGACTTTTCCAATAGCTAACAGCATCTGTTCTTTATATTAATCAGACTGTACAGGTGTCTAAATTAAATTATAGTTGCAGTTGATTGATAAACAAAAATATTTTAATACCTTGAAGAGAAAATAATGTATATGGAAAAACTCATGGATTGTTTAATTTGTTGGTTGGGTTTTTTTCAGTGACTTGTGTGCGGGACTCATTGGGGGTCTTGGAGTAACACCCAGTGGAAACATTGGTGCCAACGGCGTGGCCATTTTTGAATCAGTAAGTCTTGTTACACACAAAGACAGATCAGTCATAACTTTGTCTCAACTTGAGAATCTAAACTTCTCCATGCCATACAATGTGGTTGACATTTAGCTAAAAAAGATCTTCATAGAACTCTTTTATACTGTGAAGATACTCAAGCTTTACCCTGAGAGATTGATTAAAGTAAATATGCCATGCAGGTTTTTTTGCACATCCTTTTTTTGACCAATACTTTATTTTCTGACTTTTTTGTATGATAAATACCCTCTATGAAGTAGAACTTGATGGGCTCAACTTAAAGGTATTAGATGACTTAGTTTTCCCTTTCTGATGTCTTTGAATGGAATTGTTTTGGTCCTTGGTATCTCCTTTCCACTGACTGTATCACAGCAAAATTAGTCCTGTTTTAACATGAAGACCTGTGGCTCAGGTTGCTTGCACAATTCCCTAGGACATTTTAATCAGCCCTAATGACATAACAGATAGGCTTACTCTCATTTCTAGGTTCATGGAACAGCACCAGACATTGCAGGAAAAGACATGGCAAATCCAACTGCCCTCCTTCTGAGTGCTGTGATGATGCTGCGCCACATGGGAATGCATAAATATGCGACAAAGATTGAGTCAGCTTGCTTCGATACAATTAAAGATGGAAAGGTAACATGAGGGTGTGCAAATAAATGCACTGAATTAAAATCATACCATATCAAAGCAAGAATTAACGTGGAAGATTTATACCAGAGTGGGGGATGGCCTGCTGAGCTGGCCTGTTGCATAAGCAGTGCCACTGTCCTCTGACAGTAATTATATTATCTTTGGTGACATTAAATATGCCCTGCAGTAATAAGGGGACAGCCTGTAGCATTCCTTTTGTCTCAGCAATGCTCATCTTACATATCCACAGCTTTATGAACTGCAGAATAGTAAGCTGGATGGCTGTTTTTCAGGAAGTGAATCAGAGTTTTAAGTAACTCTTAGCATTTCATTTATGAAGTTTATGAAACCTACAAAGCACATACAATGAAATATTGAAAAAAGTGAAGGACACTCATTTGCCTTTCACAGGCTTCATCATCCACTTTGTTTATAGCATTTCAGTTCTGACTGTGATACGTCTGTTTCTGTTTTTTCAGCTTAATTATTTTCTTTTTTCATTCTTACTGCTTTCACTCGTTTTTGACTACAAAAGAACAATTTTTATCCAGTATTAACTTTTTTCTCTGAAGATTGCATATGTTTCTCTTTGGAAGAGAGTGTCTTCAGATTAATGACTCAAATGGGATATTGGGAGCGAGAGGGGGCTTATGCTCTGCAACCTGACAAATTTGTGGTCTTACCATTATTGGTTCACTCTTCCACATTGATGTCCATCTCTTGAAAACATAGTTGGAAAGACTTTGAAGATTGCACTTAAAGAGGATTAGCTAGTCATGCTGGTTCATTTATTTTAGGCAGGACCATGAGAAGCTCCTTTGTAATTAAAAGTAACAAGAATGCTGAAATCAAAAGTTGTCATCATTTTTTGAGTTTGCAGCTATTTTTCTGTATGTAGGAACCAGTTAAAAAAAAAATCTAAACTTACAACTGAATGAAGAGGTGCTCCCATAAAGGTCCCATTTATTGCTCTGGAAATTATATCCTCCATCTGCAGATCAGTGATTCCATGGAAGATAACAGTGCAAGTTTTGTGATATGGCTACTTACAATGTTACGATTATATACTCACAATGGAGAGTCTTTTTAATTGAAAAGTCCCATAAGGCAATTTAAGTTACAAGATCCTAAAATAGCAACCATGATTGCTATTTTTGCTTGTTCTTCCTCCCTTTCCCTCAACAAGTTAATTAAGATCTGTGTGTATGGAAGGGAAACTTAAAAATTTTAATTGCCTCCTAGAGTGCTTTAATCTAGCTAAGTTGGTCAAGCAATGGTTGGGCAAAAAAGTTGCCCACTTTTTATTTTTATATTACTAGCTTCATTATGCCAGACAGGAGTTGTACTTGATGAAAGAAATTTTGAGCTCTACATTTCCTCTCTCTTAAATAAATGAAGCAAATTTTGAGAATTGTTAACATGTAGCATTAAGAGTTAGTGTGGTTGTTCTGCATGGGTTTTGTTAAAAAAAAAAATCCAGTATTTCTGAATTACTGTCAATTAGTTGTCCTTGTGCTAAGCCTTCAAATATGAATTTTATTTCCAAAGGACAAACTTCTTACTGAAGATGTAAATACTTAATCATTAATTACACCATTAAAGCACTTTGTAGAGCTTTGACCACACACACTTTATTCCTGTAGTAGGATAAAATCATGTTAAAATCACCTTCAAATCTGATCACATTATTTCATGTATACTCAGGTTTTCTCTCCCTGCACAGTCCTTATTGATGAAGTCTCTATGGGATGCAGAACTCAAACTTGATGTATTCCTGCTCGTCTTATTTACCATCCGCAGACAACATATAATGAGAACATCCAGAATTGTTCAGACAGAAGACTGGCCCCGTAATACATTTCAGTAACATTATTTTTTTCTTTCTTTCTTTCAGATCTTGACAAAAGATTTGGGAGGCAATGCCAAGTGTTCGGAATTCACAGAGGAGATCTGCCGCCGAGTACAGGACAAAGACTAAACCTCCTTCTCCTCCTGCTGAGGACTCTGGAAGAACATGTCACAGAGTACAATATATGTAACCTGATATCCACATGCATAGAGTTTGCTTAAGTCTTGAGAGCAAACTTTTTAGCTGAGGCCTCTCCATTAATAAATCTAGTCCAAATGGCTACAAATGATGCTTGTGCCTGCTTTCAGTGGACTTTTCCAAGTGCTTTGTTTTATTTATTTTTTTCTACCTGGTGAACATTTTTATGTAAGTGAATTCCTTTATTGGCACTGTAACTGTCTAATAATTTTTCATTTCAATTAGAGGGTTTTACTTTCCACATAGAAAAATTAGAACCAGTACAAACAAACCAGTAACAGATTAGTGACATATAAGTGCACCTTAATGTTTAAACCTACTTTATTGATCTTATTGAAATTAAAAAGATAGGTTTTCAGCCTAGGAGTAGCACAAGATGATCTTCATGCACAGAAACGGGTATAAAGTATCTTAAAATAATAATTTTGTGTTGGAAGCAACAAGAAACCCACCTTAATACTCTGGTGATTCATGAAATATAGCCCTGCCCACAAAAGGCATGAATTAAGATATACAAACTTCTAGAGATTTAATCTATTTCTGTATTTTAAAAAAACCTACAGCCATTAACAAGGGCTGAAAATTAATGCTGAAGTAAAGTTATTTTTCAAATCTACATACCAAAATAATTCTTACAAGTTTTCCTCTCTGAAGCACACTTTACAATAGAGTTCTAATGAGGGCAAATGATACAAAATTACTTCCACCATATATTGTGAGGGGAAAATATTAACTTAGCAAATTTACACTAAATTTTTCATTACTTTGGCTAGAATGCTTTTTGTGTTGTAGTTTCTGCACAGTCTGTTCAGAGTGTCTTGCTGTATTGACTATTTTATTCTAGAAACTGAATGTAAAAGACAAGTCCTAAATGGATTAAGGCAGATCAGTGGTTTGGCTCTGGTGCCTATATTCCAGAAATACATTTCATCCCTATTCAAGGGGATCTGAATCTATTTTTAACTTGCTTACTAAGCTTAATGGGTGCAAAAGCGACTTGTTGCCCTCCCTTCCCCTCCCCATCAGATGCTGATTGTCACTCGAGTCGTTCTGATCTGTAACTATCAAGGTATTGCTTCCGTTCCTGCACCTGATAAGAAAATACATATTTTCAAACTCATTAGTATAGCACAGGATTATCCCTCCTGCCAGAAGCAGGCTTCTTACAGCTTTGTTCTATTCATAGACAGTAACTAAGTGGAGTAATATCTATTACAACTGTTTAGAGCTGGTTGTGTCAGCAGTAAAACAACTTTGGAGTAACAACTTTTTGTGTCATTCTCTAAAGTAAGCATCCCAGCTTTTTTATACAGTCTTACAACATGCTGGAGGAGATTTATTCCTCCCACATGCTGCTTTTTGTGAATAGTGCAACCTTCCTTTCTGTGTTTTTCTAGCTGCTGCTTCCTTGTTTCCTTAAGGTTAATATTGTTAAAGAAATTCTGAATTACCATTGCGCACAAAATGGGGAAGAATAAACTTTTCAAAGTCCTATCGCTTGTTTTGTTTTTATAATCCTAGGCTGCTGCTTTGTCTTATATACTAAGCTGATTATTGTATTTGCAACAAATCTTAGCTCTGTATGATGTGTGAGACTGGTAATGGAACTTTTATAGAAACCTTATCCTGTTCTGCATAATTTCTTTGTCTCAATAACAGGCTGTGGCCTGCCTTGCCTGTGTGAGCTACTAGAGCTGTCTGCCAGAATCACTTACAGCACACCCTTTACACAACTTTGTGCCAAGCATTTCCTTCTCATAATATGATTTATTTTGCATATGGGTAAGAAGAAACGCAGCCCACATTTGTCAGAATTAGTGCAATGTGAAACATGCAGATACACACTGACAAACACTGCTCAAAGAAAAGCACTGTAAACCATTTTAAAGAAGTTTCTGTAATAGCATTTTCATGTGAGAGCTCCTGGAGTTATTCCTTTGTTCCTTTTAGTCTTAGGGAGCTATTCCCATACTTCTTCTGATTGTTTGTTTTTATGAGAAATAGTAATGCTTATTCCAACATGGATTTAAGAAGTGAACTGCTGTGTTCACAGAAGTCTGTATTCTAGGCATTACAGAAACAGGAGTGTCTTCAGGTTCTGAAATGTGTTAGTGAACAAGAAAGTGTTCTTTGGGAAGGGAAAAAAATCCCAGCCCTTTGGATTTGTAATTTTTTTTTTAAATAATTATCACTGGAGTGGTATGACAGTTTCATTAAGCAGTACTGCTATCTAGCAAAATATATCATGAGCTACAGAAAACATCCTGTAGAACAAAATAAAAAAAAAAAGAAAAATGGAAGACTATAAAAAACTTGTTATGTTTCAATCTAGAGGAATTATATCTGCTTTATACAACACAGAAAGATGTTTTAATCATTAAGATAATAAAGTAAAAGCAGAATTAGAGAATGGACATACTGTAGATGCTTCTGTATAAAAAGGACAAATGATCAGGTGAGTATCAGGAACAACTAAATTGACAGCAGCTTTCTAGTGGTGTGGTTCAATAGACTACAAACTTAAGGCATAAATCTTTGTTTATGCTGTTGATGAGAAAATACTTCCTTTTGTTCACAGATCTTTTTTAATGCTTGGAGGAAACACTTTTTATTCTTTATAGGAGTCTACTTCATTTCGGTATTTCTTGAGCACAGCGAGCCACTTCAGCTTCATTGTGGGACCTTAAAAGAGGGAGAACCAATTCCAGAAATAGGAACAAAAATTCCTGCTCAGTTTGAGCTTTGGTGCCTGAGTTTTTTATTGAAAAGCCTGTTGGGAAGAACATGCCCCCCTCTAAGCACAGATAAATGCTAAAAGTGAGAAGCAAGTGAGATATGTGAGGTTGCATCCATATAAGCATGAGCTGCAGAAAAGAAGGTGGTAACTGGCTACTAAAAATTTGTTTTTGAAAGCTTTTCAACAATTCCCAGTTTATTAAGAGGTAATGTGCTTTGGGCTCCATTATCAGGCTTTCACTATCTTGCTTTTTTTTTCTTTTAAAGAGAAACTTTTGATGCCTTATTTTCTAGATCAGGACTATTTAGTGTATAACTCTCAAACTCCATAGCCTGTCAGCTACTGTTCTCCCACTTTATTCAGAAAAAATGGTTTCTCTCTAGGCCTGAAACCCAAAATCACCTTATTTTCACAGGCCCTGAAAAATGTAAACTACAGTGAAGTGGAGGGGGGGCCAAACTAGGGGAATGAGACTCCACTACCTGAAGCTGTACCTGGACATTAACCTCCAATATGCAAACAGACCAAACTTATATCTGTCTGAACAACCTGTGATGGTCATCCGTCTTGGGTGTAGTCTCTGTGAGACTCCTGCACTGCCCAAGGTGTACCTTGTGAAGGCTTTTCAATAAAAACCTACCCTTTATCTTTTAACTCTGTCTAGCCTCTGTTCTTGGTAGCCATTCTAGGCATCACTTTCAGTATTATTACTGAAGTTATGAATACTTGAATGCACATGGAATTAACCAAAATTGTTTAAATACCCAAAGCAATCTGAAATTTAAGAGCTCTACATGCAAATGAGCAGTCATAAATGTGTGCACAGCAATAACTCCAATTTTTGTATTCCTTATCACACACTGCATAACCATTTTTTCCTTCTGTACTGAATATTCTTAGATGAGCAGCCTCTTAACTTTGTGTACCTCAAATAAATCAGTAAGTCTTACCTAGTTCTCCCCCAGAAATGCAAAAATCTCTTGGCAAGACAATCAATTTCTGAATGCAATGAACCCTGTTGGTAGCAGTGCTGTTGACTCTGTCAATTCCCTCCTGGATGGCTCTGTGGGTCGCCTGGTCTCTTGTGGCTACAATATCAGACACTTTGGTGGCTTTACTACCACTCCTCTGGCAGAAGTCTCTGGCTTGCTCTGTGAGAATGTCAGTAGGATCAGATGTATCTGGGTCCAGCACACTCTGAAATTTCAAATGAAGTGAATCATTAAACATTTACTCTTAAAAGGCATTAAAAGGTTCTCTGACCAGGCCCTCCCCCTTGAGAAGAAGGCTCAGGATAAATACACAAACATCCGTAAGCCTTAAAAAGCAGAAACACCTACAGATCAAAAAAGGCTTTTCTTTCCACTTGGCTACCAAATGTAAATATTTTCAGCTTATATGCAGAAGTCATGAACAGAATTAAAATGTGTGAATGAAATTAGGCCATAGAGTCCATCTCTGACCTTGAATTTCATATTTTCCAAATGACTCCATTGTTACAGGGAAACATTTAGCTCATCATTCAATGGATTTATTATGGTGTAATGGAAACAGCTTGAGAAAGAAGAGTTCCTAGACTTCTTAAATTAGTATTTCTATTGTACCTGAAGATAGAGAGTATCAGTCATAGAGGTAAACAACTTCACCTAAGTGGCATTCATAGGTATGTTCACAGAACTGAAGTGCAGATGTTTTAGGAGAATAGTGATTTCTCAATTGATGCTTATACCACAGCAAGGCTATTAATTATTTTGTTCCATGGTCATCATTCTTGTGTTATAAAAATAACAAATTGTAGAGAAATGTTTTTGTTGGAAGGTTTCTGGGTTTGCCCATAACAGAAACATTTGTTGATTTTGCTCATCTGTAAACATAAAAGCTATTGTTGTGTTCTGTTACAAAGACTTCTCAATCTTCCAGCGTTTCTTATATAAAAATGTGCATTTAAATAAAAAATAGCTCTTATTGTATATGTAGGAGAAACAGCAATTAATATGTGGATGTTTAGCAGACCAGGTAACCCTAAGATTAGACCCAGCAGGATTTGTCTGTAGTTGCTACATGTATTTGCCCCCTGCTAACATCTTCCTATCTAATTTTTGGTCTTTTTACAAATGGTTTAAAATTATTATTCTTTTGTTAGGTGCAGGTGTATAACTTCACTGAAGGCAATATTAAAACTGGATTACCTTTAGGGTCAGGAACATTGACAAAAACTTCTTTTTATCTCCAATCACCATAGCATTACTAACAATTGGGAGTTCTTTTTTAACAGCATCTTCGATTGGGATTGGAGGAGGCACATTTTCACCTCCAGCTGTAATAATCAAATCTAGGCAAAAAAAGAAAGGCTATTAGTTGAATTCAAATAAATTCCAGAGATCAGGTTGATGTTTGGCTCAATCTGCTCTTCTTATTCTGACATAAAAAATACATAAGATTCTTTTTCCAAGATAACATTTTCCAAATACCAAAAATCCTATTAATTATCTTCAAAACAAAAATGCTACTATTTTTCAAACACGTGCTCAATTATCAGATCTCTCGCAGTATATTTGCTCCAGATATTTTTTACATAATCGAGTAACAGCTTATTCTCAAGGGACTGTTGCATAATTGGAATTTTTCTTTGAGAGATCATCTCTTCCAAATTAGCATAGGATTCACCTACTATTCTATTGTTGCTATCTCACCAAAAAACAAGTTGATTGTTACCATGATTAAAACCAATTCTTAAATCCAACAAGAGGTGTCATACAAAAATAAGTTACTACTGCAGGAAGTCTTGATAAAAGCAACATTTGTTCTGAATACATATATTCAATGAAATTATTACAAACTTGAATATTCTTTAAGTAAATTCCAATTCTTTGCTTTTGTTATATTGGTGACTTCCAATTGTGCTCAAATAATTGTCTTTGCAGCAGTTCAGAACATACTTCAACAAATAACAGAGACACACTTTTCTAGGTCTAACTTTTCCTTTCATTCCACCCTCCTTTTGTAATAGTCCTGTCTTTGTCTCAGATCCTCTACCAATCTCTCTGGCCCTTAGTTTTTAATTGTCCTTATTTAGACTTGGATTTAAAACTTCAATGAAACTGGACATATGGTTATTTTATCCCAGATTGTCCACCTATCATGTAATTTAGAACAACTGCTATTAGTTCAGCAATCCAGACAGGTATAAGAGAAACACAAATGTTATGAATTGAGACAAGGGGTTGTTACTGCTGTGCTAAAGGAAAATAAATCAGACAAGAAAACAAGTTAAAATCAAGCTGCATTTGGTGCAGGCTATTAATAGTACCAACTTCAGTCCTGATTCTTACAGGACATGATGCCACCTGTGACAAATTCACTCATCTGTGTTATCTCCCTAGTAATTCATCTTAAGTTCTAAGATGATATTTACTCAATTCTTAAATCTTCCTCAGTTACATCTTGCCTGTGACCAATCTCACTGTCTGAATACATATCATGAAGAAAGCCTCCAAGTCAGCAAGTGACTAGTCTCGTGAGCCTTCAGCCAGTGCTTCAAATGTAGTTTTCCCTTCAGCTCTCAAGCTTCAGCTCTGGTCTTTGCAAACACTTAACCTAAGACACCAGAGGAACCGACCTCTGACCTACAGCAACAATTTCTGTGTAGCAGAGGGTGCCTCTCCTTCCCGCCTAAACATTCTTCTGTGCAAGATTCAGAGGGAGACTGGACAGCTTCATGATATCATTCAAATCAAACAAGACATATTAAACCTGTGTTACTAGTTTATATTGTTAATTGTAATTTATACTGAGTGAAGGTGTGGGAGATGAAAAACCTGGTTGTAGGGACAGAATCATCTCTACCTACTACAGAGTACAGGGAAACCTTCCCTGAACACAGAGCACACTGTGGTTTTCTCATAGGAAAGTTAATTTTACCTTCCTGTTAGGGCAATGCTGCTGGTATTCGAGGAAAGACACTTCATTAGATGGTCTGCAACTGAGAGATGACCGAATAGTGCTGAACATTTACCATAAACAGAGAGCAAGGTTTTGCCTTTTACCTTTAATTCTTCCAGTGACATAGAGAAAGCCATAATTGTCTAGCTTTCCTAAATCTCCAGAATGCAGCTACCCCTCCTCATCAAAGCCTTCTTTTTTTCTGTCTTCCATATTTAAATAACCTATGAAAACAGTCCTTCACCAGAAACAGATTTCTCCATTGCCTTTTGTATCTTTGTCCACCAGTTTCACTCTGCATCCAGGTGCTGGTTTACCACAGCTACCAAAGAAGAGCAGAAAAACCCCACAAGAATCACAGAAACATCAAACATAATAGTGATAAGCTGGCCAACGTGCCAAATCCCTGAAACTGTCAAAGTATCTGTGACTGCAATTATTACCATGCTGTAACTGTCCAATAGCCATGGACTACTCTTTCATTAGGATAGATTTGTCAGGGTATGAGCACTTTCTGGCAGTCTGTCTTGGCCTGTGCTTGTTGCTTTTTCCCCTGTATCTTCAAAATATTATTGTTTTTGAGGCCTTGCATTCCTCTCTTGGGCAAGGGCTAGGGCAATATGTCAGATGTAGTCACTGTGTTTGGCTATAATGCTACAGCTCAGTTTCAGTGCTCCTGGCACAGTGTGCTATGGAGTCAACCTGTTCAAATTCTGACCTGGAAGTTACTCTGACTCTCAAAGTCACAACAGAGTGCAAATGCAGTCAGGGAAAATAAAATAAGTTGCAGTATCTTTGCTGACCTTAGTAAATATTCTTTTCATAGATAAAATTAAACAGATCATATTAAAAAAGTAGTAATAAAAGCAAAATTACCTGTGTTGCCTGTAAATGTAAGGCCCAGACAGGCAATGTGGGTCTGTGGTCTCACTCATCCCATAGGCCTCATACAGGGCGATGTTCCGACCCAAGAAGAAATACAGTGTTTCTGTATTGAGAGGAGCAGCACCAGAAAAGTGCTTCTGACAGGAAGAAAGCCCCAGTGCACTATGGATTTTTGCAAGCACTAAGTAGTCTGCTAATCTTGTCCAGAGCTGCTTTAGATCACTGCTGAGTACAAAATACACAAGTAAGCCAGAGCAACCTAGGAAGTTTTCAAAATAAAATCAGGCACAGATTTTGTTTGGACATGTATTTGTCATTTGGTTTTGGGTGTTGACAGAAGTTAGAAAGGTGACACATTCATCCTTCTTTCATTTATTCGGTGTCTTTTGCTTCTCCTACCTTTGGAGCTTTCCTACCTCCAGCTCCTGAAGTATCTGAATTCAACAAATACATGAAGAATCTATAAATACCCATTGTATACAATACAGCTCTTGTATTCCTGTTTTTTTATCCGTTGAATGTGTCTCTGAGAACATACACCATTGAAAGCTGAAATTTCTAAGATCTATCTGAGAAACTGAATGATAAGACGAGCAAAGGAATATCATGGAATGGTATTTTGGAATACCTTTCTTCGTAAGCAATTTACCCCACTTCATTGTATAATAATTTATAACTACACCCTCCCCCCTGCACTGTATCTGCTGTGCTGCCAAGACAGATTTTACCCACTTATACAAAGAGTCTCCACCGAAGCTTCATGGTTTATTACAAGCAAATTGCTGCTTTCAGGTTGCTGGAAATCTCACTCATTGTACTAGACACCTGTTTGAGCCATGCAGGTTCTTCTCTAAGCTAAGTGACATAGCCCAGGAAAGCATTTTCTTTTCCATAAATCCTGATGGAGCAGAAGCATCCTTTAATTTCTCCATTATTTTCTCCCACACTTGGGGAGATGTTGGCTGCACTTCTTTTAGTGTGTTGATCAAGCTGCCCTGTTATAATAATGAAATAATTTCAACAAAAGGCACACAACAGAGATAAAAGAGTTTTGGTGAAGTAAAGCCTGAATGTTTCATTCTGTAGACCATTACTAAATATGCAGAACATAAAGAAGGGCTGCTGAGCCCACTTCAGTCACCCCTATCCACTGATACGTGTCAGGTCTGACACACTGGGGGACATACGTACACAAGGAGGAAAAACACACATGGTCAGTTTCTCCAGCCTCCCTTTTCTCCAAAAACTGCTAATACTTCTTTTGCCTTAAAAGAACCTTAGGGATATGAATTATATATTTTAATTAGAATCTGGAGCACTGGATCACAAATACAATGAGCTTTGTTTTTCCATAACTCAAAATAATGGACTCTCCATCTTCTACAACTTTTCAAATATCATATTCTCTCCTTGGGATGTTTTCTAATAGAAGGAAGTGCAATCTTAACTAGATGTAATGCAAGACAATGTACCTTTAGAGCATCTGGCTCAGCAAAGTAAACTTGCTATCCCCATTTGATTCAGGTCATAGACTGTGCAGCTATGTGGCTGAGTGGGAGATAACTGACTATAGATTCCTGCTGGATCTCTGTAGGTTGCATACCTCATGCTCTGCTGCAATGGGCTGATGTCCAAGTTATCTGTTTAAATAAATAATACAACACATTAGGTATGGTTTGGATTTTGGTTTGGGTTTTTCTCCTTTTTTCCTCTTAATGGTTATCCTAACGAAACTGAGCAAAATCTGTCTCACAGAAAGACATTGCAATATTGACCACACACCAGTCTATCAGTTCCCTGGGGACACTGCCAAAAGCCAGATTACCTTTGCAGCAATACAGAAGAGCAGATAACATAAGTAAATACAGCATTTGTGCAGCCTGACTGGGCTGTGAACACTAGCAGCTCCCCATGCCCTACTGACACACTCAGCCAGGCAGCCATGGGCTGGATGGATGAGAAAAAAATCGATCTGTCCCTTCCTTTCCAACTCTCCAGCTCTGCAGGCTGTCTATTAAACTGGCACCTTCCATCAATGCTGTATCTGCAAGTTAGAAAAGGAACAATAAATACTCAGTGATCAGTGAGCTCAAAGGACAATTTAGTATCAGCCACAAGTTCACTGCTATCATCCCCCGGCTAAACACTCAGGAGGAAGATAGCAGCTGTACTCTATTCATCTGGAAGCCTCTGGGATATTCACTGCAGTGGTTCCCAAGAAACATGTACACACCCCTGCCTCTCATGAGAGGTAGCACATACATGAATAGTTTTGAAGTTGTGTTGCTTGACTTCTTAGTGAACCTGGATGATGTTTCCCCCTCTTTCATCCTATTTCCCACTTTATCTCAGAAGATGCAGTGTAGTTTCCCCCCCTCCACGCAGCCCCCGAAGAATCCGACTAGCTCAGAGATAAGGGGCTGTGAGGGGAGGAATATCAGGAGGGGGGATAGGTATTCAAAAGAGGCTCTTACCCCAGGGTATGGCTGGTACAGCTCTCTTTATTCTGTGGTGTCCGTGGGAGAGCGGGGCAAAAAAGAGGAAGAACAGGAAATCTCAGGGGTCTATACAGGTTTTGGACAGGGTGGGCTTTCCTGGCTCTCCGCCAACCCCGTTGGGGCAGGAAGGAGGGTCCAGGGTTATCTTGATCAGAGTCACAGGGTCCCGGGGGAAGGGGGGCACAGGGTGCCCATGAGCTCACCGTAACAATGCAGTTCAAGGATGCTAAATATGCATATCTTCATCATCACAACATAGCATATGGAAGACACATAAATATAAACGTGATGGTGTGAGAGACAATGGAGAAGATATAATAAAAATAAAAACCAAAACAAACATCACCCCCCCAAAAAAACCCAAGAAAACCAGAAAATCCCACGCAACAAAAAGAAACAACTCTCTCTCAGAGGAGTCTGTAATCTAAACTGGGTAGTGCAGGATGCAGAAATGAGAGTATTCAAGATAACAGAGTGTAGATATAAACCACACGTATTCCTGTCATCAGAGCACATTCCTTTGTAATAAATTAGAAGGTACAAGTGTAGGCTTGGCCTAAGGAAATAGAGATTCCCAAGAGAGGGTTTTAAGGAGCAGCATGCTACCAGGCCAGGCCATCCAAGTTTAGGTGGCAGCACTGAACAAGCAGCTATGGGAGACTCACACAGTAGGAAGAACAGGATGTTTTTAAGACGTGTCTAAATTCATTGCTTTTATTTCAAGCTTCATAGCACACAGGCACACTCACAGCAGATCTGTGAGGGTGATGAATGACTGATTCAGCACTGGTTTGAACATGAATAGTGGCAAACATCTTTGACTAAAGAAGGCAGCAGCAGAGCTGCAGGTATGGCATGCTTTCCACTGTTTGTCAACATAAAAATAGCCTGTTTGTGATCAGCAGCCAAGAATAGTTTGGCAGCTGGCATGGAAATGACACCAGACTCCTTTGATATAAAAGAGCATAGATTTGTAACATCAAATCAGTCTTTTTATCTTCCAAATTCATTATATTCTGCTTCCAGGTACTAGTGCACTAATTCCCTATATTTGGGTGAATTCCTGTTTTCACATGGTGCACGTCTGCAATAATTTCTGCTTTAAGGGGTGATGCCTCAACTTAGACCATCCCTTTTCACAGATTTTCTATGTATTCAGAAAGGCTCCCTAACACCTTCCACTCCTGCTCAGCCACCAAACACATATCTTTCCAAGCAAACCTCTGTGGAAAGTCCTTTGAGCAAACAACTTTACTTTTGTCTGTAACTGGAAATTTTCTGTTTGCAACAACACAGGTAGGGTTACTGTCAGCACCAGCATTGAGCACTGGAGCTGCATTATCCTCCAGTGACAGACATAGAAACCTGCACACAAGTCCAAGAACAAAAGGCACCAATGTAAAAAATCCACACATCCACCCCCAATTTTAATAAAATCTGCAAATGCAGTCCATCAGGCTGCTTTGATAGTAGCTGGCTGATGTATATGATTTGCTCATTTCATAGTGACCTATGATATCACTTGAGAGACTTGATGGCAATCTGTGAATTACATTTATGAATTCATGCATTAGATCTCACAAGAAATACAGTGAATAAAAATTTAATTTTCATAAAGATCTGTTCAACTTTGTGAATGGCTGTTTGAATGGAGTTTCATTCTTTACCTTGTTTGAACTTTACCAGAAATAGCTGACTGCACTTTGCTTTGCAGTACACTATCCATGCTGTAAAAGCAAAAGCATTTCAGGGCTCTAGGATCTACTAGCCATTTCAAAGCACAGTAATAAATATCCCCACACTTTGCTGTTTCTCTGCTACAGGAGGAACCTAAAGTACCTACGTTGTCATGACTCAGCATGGCTCCTTTTGGCTTCCCAGTTGTTCCGGAGGTGTATATCAGAACACAGCACTGATTTGGCTTTTGGGAGTTAATAATGTCATCCAAAGCACTGTCAGAGATGTCAACTCCCAGCTCCAGAAACTCTTCCATCTACAACACAGAACAGAAAATACAGGATACCAAATGGCTTCCTACAAATTGACATGGTACTGCATTTCTCCTGTCTCAAAAATGTAAGAACATTTCAGTGCCTTGTTCTGAACACTTGTCCAAGGCAAGTTTCCCCAGACCTTGGCTATGGAAGAAATACGGTGATTCTATCTTATAGCTTAATGTGTGAATTGCAAACAGACTATCTAAAATTCTGCTGTCATGAGTCTTTTCAATGTCTAAGAAGGAACAGTAATACTGTTCCTCCTCCAACGTGAATACTATGGAGGCTAAAACTCTGTTATATTCTCACGCTTTAAGAATGATTTTGAGTATTATATAAAGGGATCTGGATGTATAATTTTTAAGAGTACACTTGTGACAGCTCATCTATAATTCATTGTACACTATATAAATTTAACTATAAAGCAATTGAACAAAAGCTTCTTTGCAAAAACATCATTATATAGATGTGTGAATGTTTGCCCAAATTATGTGCTCTTTTACAGAATATGATGATGCTGGTCACAACTTCCATTCAAATTTGGCTCATTCTAGAGTGAGATAAAACTTTTATGACACTGGACTTTTGTGCCACACAAATTGGCCTAGAAGAATCCTGAACCTGCTCCTCTGTATTATACAGGTTGCTCCCCGATACTTCTGTTGCACGCCCCTGATCTGCTGTTAAGTGTAACATTGCTTGCAATGCTAATTGGAAACTGGAATCCCAGAATTTTTAAAGAAAATTGATAACCAAATGGTCAGTTTCCCATTGCAAACGTGTGATTCATCCTGTGCCACAGTAGTCTAATATTTAAATCCAAGGTGCAGAACCTTCATTTTTGAGCAGTTTCTTGGAGCTATATCTAAGACCACAAAGCAAAAAACAGAAAAACAGAGGTAAAAAAGGAGAAAAACAGAGGTGAAAAAGTAGAGCCTCTGGTTGAGGGTAGTTAATTTCTTCTTTCAGACATCTGGCATTGCCACTGGGCTACTAAGATTACAATAGTCAGCATCTGTGGCACCTTAACCTCCTTTCCTTTTCTTGGGTGTCAAGGCTGTCCCAAGGATTATTTATCAGTTTTATACTTTCTTCCCTTCTTCAAAAGGGCACAACAAACCACATTTCTGAAAAGAGAGGCACTGCACAGCTCTGTAGCAAGTCAGGGATTTGTCACATTCTATTGCTTCTCCACAGAATGTGGCCACATCAATTTCACAAGCACCTGGAAAGCCTGGTGGTGTGAAGGCTGTAATTGTTTGTATGCCACTAAGCAGTTGTTCCTGCTTTCCTGACCATACTGCATTCTCTCAGTGGAATGCACTGATCACTGAGAATCTGTTGCGCAGGCTTTGTTTGCTGAACAGCACCTGCAACAGATGGTGTTGGCATTCCAGCATGTGTGGAAGGTACAGAAACAGTCACACCACACTCCTGACTCTGCATTTGCCTTCTGGAAAGATGCACTGCTCAGCCAGCTCTGCCCCTGCTGCCACTCAGCACATGACACAAATGCCTTTCATCAAACACCGCATGGGTTGGTGGTTTGCTCTGCATCACACCTCAGCAACAATCATTTCTGCTATGGCATCTGTCAGACACCCACAGCTACCCTGCTCCTTTGGGAAAATGTCCAACATGACACCTGAACACTGAACCAATGCTTAAAAATACAGCACTTCTCACACATTTAGATTTCAGTAAGTGCAAGTTGTTAAAGAATTAAATGCTAGCACCTAATATTTTTAAACAGTAGGATCATCTTTGTATTAACATTTTTATTGTACAAGATGCAAGGCATGCTCTATAACAGTATGTATAGTATTGGAACAATAACATTTTATTAAGTTACATGCAAGACATTAAAAAAAGGCACAGCAGACTTTTTTCTTATCAAAATTGCAAGTATTTTAAAATATTTCTATGCTGTTCACTGTTCATTATATTTTTATATACTGAATATATTATATTTCTCTTCAATATATTTTTTCAACAGCTGAAGTTTTTCAGCCTAAAATCTGATCTGTAGTCCAGTTAAAATACAGGATTATAAAAAAAATTACCAAATTCACAGGCACCAGGGATCAACTTTTTTTTTAACCATTTGAGAGTACACATTCCCACCTAAAAACTACAGGTGTTTTAATAAACACCAATCAAGTTAAAAATTAGGAAGACACGAGACAGACAGTAAAGCAAGGTAGCTCTTCTCTTAAGTATGAAGTGTCAAAGGTAAATCAAACAGAAAAAGCTGATAAAGCTTTTGAATGTGCTTGCTGGAACACAGCAATGCCTTCTAAATGGTAGATAATCACAGTAGAAATTGATCAAATAAATAACAGCCCATGTATTAACCAGTAATATATGGGTATAACCCCATGCATTATTTGGTTATGCCTCTGTTCTAGTATTCACTCACCATGTACAGATTTGGATGTCTCTCTGCAATGGAGTCCTTATATAGCACCACAGCCTTCAAGTGGGGCAACCGATTCCAGATCTGTTGCATTTTTAAAAACAAAGTTATTGATTATTCATATCTTGTGTGGGCTTTTATCCACTCTAATGCTGCCAAAACTGTAATGGGTTGACAGGCACAAAAACCTCCCATTTCCTTTCAACTCCAAATAGTCTCCCCTAAACTCATCACCAACCAGCTCAACTAGAGGCAGGGGGGAGGAGGAGGGAACAATGTAGTCTACACAGACTACACAGTCTGCTCCAGGAAATCTAGTTTCAGTCAAAAGGTTTAAAAAATGAAAAATACACCAGAAATAGCTCCTCAGCATCCTTTCTCATGATGTACAAAAGGACACATAAAGGAATAGTGCTGGTAAAGTTAGAAGCTGACCTGGGCCTATGATTACCAATAAAGTCCCTCAGCAAAAACCATAACAGTTCAAGTGCTAAAAAAGTTCAACTTCCTTAAGGAAAAAATCAAAGGAAGCTGTATGCACATTGTAAGGATAAATAAAAATATAAAGCTGCAGGCTTACAGGCAGATAGCAGTGGCTGCTGCTTTCAACAGCTCTTTCTGTGCTTTGCATGGCCTACAGGAAGCATTGATTTCACTGAATTCTGTGAGAACCCATGCCTCCCAGACACCTTTCAGACCATCACATTGTGAACTGAATTTTGCCAATACAAAAGCAATGGCTTGATGGTAGCCAGTATGCACATATTATTAGAAGGATAGCAATTGACATGTTATTATTTCAGTCTTGGGTTCCAGAAAAAAAGTTTCAAAAAAACCCTCTGCTGGATAAAGCAGTGCTGGCCAGAGCTCTCTTTTTCTACATAATGTGTGTGAACCAAACCCCTTGAGTTGTTCCATTTGGATTCCTCTCTCCTGTTCACAGCAGCATAGCCTGGTATTGTGTCAATGACACGGCAAGAAGGCTTATCTGACTGTGCGTTTTTATAGAATACTTACAAAAATCTCTCTTCCTCCATATTGCATATAAAACAAAAAATATTAACAAACAACTTGTATTAAATACATTTAGAAAAAAAAAAAACCACTGCATATTTTCTCTCTTGCAGGTACGTGGTCCTGGCAGAAAGCTCCATCATGGAGAGCCCTCCTGCTTCAGCAAACGGTGCCATTTCATGCAAGTTTGATGGGTACACAGGCCTCCCTCAACATCTGACAGACACGCAAGCCCTTCCTAAGAGCTGCCTGTGCTCCTCTCTCAAGTCACCTTGCCATCAGATTGGTCTTTCCATCTGGTACTGTTGCTGAAAGACAGGCCCAGCTGCCCAAGAGTTCTGTCAAAATTGAGACTGTTCACTTAAAAGGAGGCTCCTGCTTTCTCACTAAGCTCTCTCTCATGTTAACCATGATGTTACCAAAGTGCAGTAAACTCAAGAGCCTTAATGGCAGATATTACAAGCAGGAAATGATACCTTGGAAAGAGAAAATTGTGAACACTGACATCCTTAATATTTAAATAGCAGACCTTTACAAACCTGCATCAGCATAATCTCTTCCATTCAAGTGAAATGTGCTTTTCCAAACAGAATCAGGTGGTGACAGTAAAAACATGGGATCAAAATCTGAGTTCTTCCAGGTAAGCCTGCAGTGAACCTTCCAGTGAGTTCTCTGCTGGAGCCACAGGCACTGCACAGGGTCAGAACCACCCACGAGCTCTCACACCATATACCAGATTTCTGAGTAACAACACACACTTCACAAAGAAAGATTTAACAACACAGAGAGTGTACATGGTATTTGGGACCAACACAGCATCGAGAAATGAAAAATTGTGGCTTTTCAGTAACCATTCAGCCACCTTGTACCTGCATTATCTTGTCCAGCTGTTTCTGATTTTCCACAACCATGATATAAGTCTTGCTGTCATGTGCAATGTAGTGACAGGCCTCTGGAGAATTGGTTGTATAAATTCCTGTGACAATTCCTCTGCATCTAAAAATTTAAATATATATAAACATACATTTATATGCATACACACACATATACATGCATGTAGTATTAAAAGAGAATAATAATCAAAGATCAGATGAAACCTGAAGGCGTATGAAGATGTAGAAGCAAACAGCAGGACAGCTCTAATGTTTGCTTCACATATTCAGATATACATGAATCTCTGATTTATGCACATTGCAAAAACTATTCTCTAAACTATTCAGTATAAGATGCTAGGACTCAGTATTTTAACTCACTTAAGGTTACACAGGAGTTAGTTCAGGAAGTGGTAAAAAAATCCTCACTTATGTCCTCTTTTTGTTTAAGCTGTGCACAGATACCAATTTGGATTTCATTGGTACAGAGCAGCTTAAGAAGTAAAATCCAAATTAACAGGTATCATGACAGAAGAAATCAGGGTAGTTAATAGCCATATGTTACTTCATCTGCTTGAATATATCTTACTGTAGATATAATATTGTATTATTATCATTAATATAAAACTGTGATTCTCATCTATTTCCCACATCTTCTATTTATAAGATCTTGTACAACAGCTTCTGTGTGACTGTCATGCTTAAGCCCACGGCAAACAGGATGCATTTATGAGTGTCTGAACTATTTGGGATTTAAGACTCAAGCAGGTTGCTGAAACTGCCAATCAGTAGCAACACAACCTCCAAGATATGACATTAAATACTGACCTGATACATTCCCAGACCTAGAAAAACAGAAATTCCTAAATCCTCCTCAAAAATTAACCCTCCCAAAAAAATCTTACCCTGCAAAAATAGCTCCAACAGCTGAGATGAACCACTCTGGAGAATTAAATCCAAGGATTGCTACACTATGGATTCATTCAAGACCAAGCTGAAAAATAATATACATAAGACTATATAATATAGGCCCACTGGAGAGAAACATATAACACACAAATATAAACCATGAAAACTTTTGATTTATTATTACAGTACTGACAAGGCATGTGAAGGCATGTTTTGGTATCCACAGCAAACCTGGTATTTATCAGCAATTAACAGGATGTGAATTTTCCACTACCTTCTCCTGTCTGCTTGAACTCTGCTGTCCAGAAAGGCCCAAGACCCAGAATATTTCAATATGAACAAGAGCATAATGAGTACTAATATTACCCTATATTTAGAATGTTTTAAAGATTGTCTTTATCTCACCGAATTAATGATAGTAGTTTTCCCCTATTTTTCTCTTCTGATCTTAAGGCTGCTCTTCTGAACTCTTCTGAGCTCTTCTGAACTCTGCACCCATGTCCCAGAGACACAGTGCAACACAGCAGCTCCTCACTTGCAGTCAAGGTTCCCTGACAGCAGTGTTACCTCTGACCAAAAGTCATTTTCATCATTATCATTTCAATAAAGAATATGGCTACTGATATTCAAGTAATGCAGAAAAACAGTTATATATTGCGGGGTTTGGGGATTTTTTATTAATTTGGTTTTTGGGTTTTCAAAGGACACAAAAGGACTAAAGGTGTTATGGTGTGTTTTGCTTTGAATCCATGTTTGCTCCCTGTTCTCCCTAATCCCCTTTCTTCCCCAGTTGCTAAATTTCCCAAGCCCTTCCCTAACTTCCTCCCTTCCAAGTTGTCAATCCTCCCTATCCCTACCCATTTCTCCAGAGGGTTCTGTGTCTGTCTTGCCCTCGACACCCCCATTTGTTACTTTGCATTATTCCCCCCACCCCCATTTTCCCTGATAGGCTCATAAGCTATTTCCCCACCTTATACTCCTCTCTTACCATATCCTCATTGGTTCACTTTCCTTACTCCTGAGCTGCTCTATAAAAACTTCTGTTCACTGCCCCCCCTCCCCCCCCCCCATCTTGTCTGGGAGCCCAGGAATAAATCCATCTTGTTCCACCCCAAGCCCCGTGCCATCGCTGTCTGTCCCTGCTGTGTCCCTGCCAATAACTGGGAATTGCAGAGCTCGCATGGGAACAGTCGCGCCCCTGCCGCAGCCACCCCGCGCAGCGTGTGCTGCAACATAAAGGCATTGTTTTTTTTCCTGTACCTACCTTCAAGAAACTCTTGGCCGCTTTCCTAGAGAGGCAATAATATTCTGAAAAAGTTATTTTCTCCCATTTTCCATTCTTTTTGCTGGCCAAAGCATTAAGGGATCCATATTTTTCCAGGCTCTCCTTGAACATCTGATGAACTGTTATGGGAGTCTGTGGGCATGAGTTATCTATTCTCAGTCTGACTCTGCCATCAGCAAAAGAAGTCCATAGAGAATGTGGAAGGTAAAGCACCATTGTCAAGGTAATCTGCAATTGAAAATACCATGTGACTGTGTACCAGAAGACAAGAGGATTGAATAAAGACCACAGGATTAAGCACAGCTCTGGCACTTCCCAGCTCTTGAGAGAAGGGCTTTCCAATTTTCTTATTACCAAACATACCATGTAGAAAGAGAAATCTTTATTTCTTGTACTTTGTTCTGCATCTTGAATGAAAGTGTCATACAGAATTATGTTGATGATATGTGTGTTGCAGGCACTTCCCGCAGTTCCAGAAGAATCTGTTTGCCTGTGCTCAGCTCTGCATTCCCCGTTGTGCCAATGGAATAGCTGGTGAATCAGAAGACTAAAGAGGTCCAAAAGATATGAATACTCCGCCCCTGTTCAGTATCCAAGCTCCTTTTACGTGTTATAACTCTTCCTTGCCTCCTCCCCCTCCAGCTATTCTCCCTCATCCTGTCCCTGTTCCTCACTACTTCCCACAGTTTTTCCCTTGGACATCTGCCCCATGTTCTAATGTGTCCATTCCACACACTCCTGTCTTGCCCTGGTTCCATGCTTCCATTTTTCATCTTCTGTTCGTGTCTTCCTCACTCTATTTATACCATCCACTTTTTTCTCCCTGTTATTTTTTCCCCCCTTCTTTGACAGGACAAAGATGCAGAGCACCAACAAATGTCACTTGGCTCTCAACCACTGGTGCCAAGGACTGGGAAGTCCCTGGCACTCACAAGAAGTGTCTGCCTCAGACTGTCCTTGGCTCTTGCAAACCCTACAAGAGGCTGAGTAGGAATACACTCCTTAGAGGATCTAGGGGTTATAAGGTGGCAAAATTCAGGTGAATTCTCACAAGGAAAGCACAGACACTCCCACAACTCCTCCATCAAACAGTTCCCATACTTATCGGAAAAACAGTACAAGAACATTTTTAAGATTTTTTTCCTCAGATGTACTTTCATAAATGAAGCAATATTTTTAGCATAGGCATAAAAAATGGATATATTCTACAGTGACCTAGTGAAAAAATTTCAGACCAAAGTGCTTGGGTTTGTCAGAACTAAGAGTAACAGAAAACAGTACTTTTTGTACTGTTAATAAGCATAATTGTATTTTATGACACCTGTGGAAATCAACAACTGTAAAGCAAGCTCAGTTAGTATCTGTGCTGTTTCCTCCTACCTCAGTGGCTGAAAAAGAGCAGTTTTTGGGGTGTTCAAAAGTACAACATGCATCACGCATCTCTCCAATGCTATTCTAGTTGCTTCAGAGGTCTGGGAACTGCCTCTCTGAGCACTTGTGGCAATACAGGAACACATTAGCCATAGCTGGATCCACACCAGTGCTTTAGAACACACTTGCAGCCTGCACCAAGAGCCAGAGGCACAGCAAACTACTGTAAGCTCACAAATATTTCATTGCATTCCCTCTCCTGGCTGGCAGATTTGCATTGTTCTCTTGACAAACAGAAAGCGCTAATGACAATAATAAGCTGCTTTACCTCTATGCCTTCTTTTTCTCATGAGTAAATGGCACATAATGATTTTCAAAACATAGGTGTGGAGCTGTGCCTAGGTCAGTGGAGAAAGGGCATCATAAATCCAGACAGTTTAGAAACAAATAGCTGTGAAGGCGTTCAGGTAATAGACAGACTTTATCAAAGTGTAAGCAGTAGCACCCAATAAATACTTAATGAATTAAGAAGGCAAAGGAGCTGTTTCTGCACTTAACCCTAATGCAGGCGTGAAAAGGATGAGAGGTAAGACCTGTCAGAGACAGAACATATTGTTAATCCAAATGTTTATTGTATGCAGTGACACACCAAAGCCCAGATGAAAAATTATATATATAGATGTTCTGGCTAGCTTCCAAAACAAAGGTATCAGGGATTGCAGGTGTGCTTGGACACAGGTAGGTGACCGCTCTGTTCAAAACAAAATCATACCATACAGAGCTAAAATACAACATTCTGGTCCATATATTAAAAATGTTCCTGAAGAAAGAGTACCTCTCTTAAAGAAAACAGAAAATATTAGCAAAATATGTACAATAACATTACAGAAGTTGCATTAATAGTGTCTTTTCACTTCAGATGTGCAGCAGATAACAGCATTGCTCCCAGAGAATAATGAAAATCAATCAAATCCCTAAAATATTTATACCTAGAAACCAAATATGTACTTGAAAACTGGATTTCCTTTTGTTTTCCTTATGCAGGTATTTCTGCTGTTAAAAAGGCATCTTTGATTCATATCAAAGACAAGGAACAGAATCACGTCCAGAGACTCTGTGCACCACAATAATGCTCAAGGTACAGCACAAACAAATATAAACCCGAATGCCCACTCAGTGTCTGCTTTTGCGTGTATTTGCAGGTAGAACTCAAATCTCAAAACAGTTCCAAAATCTCAATAAGCCAAATAATTCTAAAAATCTAATTATTCTGTGCCCAGAGTTAGTAAAAACAATGGAACATGAACAATATATTCTTCTGTCGGTTTGCAGAGGGATTTTGAGAAGAGGGCTCATACTTTGTAGAAAGTGCCTGGGAAGGAATGCCTAGCTAAATACTAAATGCAACATATATAAATGTTGGGAGAAGCAGGTGTTCTGCCTCAGGAGCATCTGAAAGTTAAACTGCAATGTCCAGGCTGGAAATCAACTCATTACCTCTTGAAACCAAAGTGGAGATCAGAATAAAACCCCTCAGTACACACTCTTAGCATTGGTACATTATACAACTGTAGCTCCACAGAGTACAAGGAAAAAACCCAGCACTCCAGCTCAAAGCACTTGATGCCACTGAAAGTTTTCTGTATGCAAGCAAAGAGTAGTTGTTCCTTTCCTCTTTCTTCCACTAACTCCTTCTACCTGCATTATACTTCATACTCAAAATGCTTTTTCATCCACTACTATGTGACCTTGGCTCATGTCCTTCATATGAATTCTGAAGGTCAGAGATGTTGCAAAAATATTTCTGCTTAAAGAAGGCTATATTGTCAGATAAACAAGAAGAGCAGAGATTTTATTCAGGTAATAAAATCTGGACTGTCACTTTTTGAAGCTCTGGAAGGACATTTTTCCCCCTATGTTATTCTCCTCCAAAGCCAAAAACTCCATGATCAGACTTCATTTTCCATATTTCACTGCCTTCCCTGCTGAAGGAAGAGATGGTTCAGGGTAGTCTCATTCATAAGTTATAACAGGATCATTGTACTGCAGCCTGTGTTGGGAACTGTTCTAAGAAAAGCTGATCTAAATACCTAGGATTTTAGATGGGCCGTTTCCCCACCAAGATGGGAACTAAAGCGTAAATTTTCAACAAGAAACTTAAAAGGAGGAAAAAAGTAGTTAAGAACCCCTTGAAAGACACATTTGTAGTTTTCAACTGATCTTTTACAATAAAATCCTAAACTTATGAACCATTTACATGAGAATATTGTGTTATAAAAGTACATTTGTCACTCAGATATTTTCTACCAAGTTTGAAATTATACACAACATAGAACACATTACACATTTTGTAATTTTAAAAACAGTCAGTTTATTCCTTCCACCATGTAAAATGGTAAGTTCTGATATGGTACAAGGCCCAGATATGAAAAATTACTTTAAACAGACAAACAAATAATAATTTATTTTTTGCCATGTATAATCAATCTGTCTGAAACTGCTGGACCTCTGGGATACATGAAGGAACAAGAGAAATCAAGAGAAATATACTAATCCTACAGCTTAAAGCTAGTATCATTAGTGAAACCTTCTCTTTGTTCACTACCTGACCTGCAAGTATTCTGGTGACTGCCAGAAAGGATTTGAGAATGTAAATGAAATCAGATGTTTAAGGAAGAACAGCTCTGAGAGTCATATAAAATGCAAAAGACCCAAGGTCACCTTTCAGACAGATAAATAGACAGGCTGATCGTGGAATGGCCCTGCTGCATGATCTGAGCAGCTCCAAGAGGTATTTCATAGATATGCCCCGTGAAGCAAGAAGTAAACCAGTAATTTAACTTCTGCTTGAAAATGAGTCAGAATTAACTCACAAAACAGGGTTTTGATTATACACCAGCTGCAAAACATCACTCTGCCCTAATGATGAGAGAAGGAATTCAGCTCTTTGCTGGAGGCATTCCTGTCAGTCACCATTCAAGATTCCACAGCTATGACGCCATCACATTCTGCTGACAACAGAAATATACCATTCCTCCTCTCACCCACTATTTTTCACTTTTCTTCAAGATGTCTGTGACCCTGAAAGATTAACTTCATATTAGTAAGAGCTGGAGCGGAATACACACTGTTTAGAATATGTGAGCTTGGTATCTGTGTCAAACTTCTCCTTCTGCCAATAAACAGGTTAAACAAAGGTACAGAACTTTGGAATTTCAATGAACCTGAAAGTCTCAGCCAGCCTAATCACATAGTGATTATTCTAATAAAATGCACAAACCAGCTCCTGTGGCTTGCCTTGCCACAGCTGTGGGAGAAAAAGGGTTTTCTGCTATATTACCTATTTTCCACAATAAACAATTTTACCCTCTCTAACAGAAAATCCAATAAATAGAGGAAATCTTTTTAAATTAGCCAAAACACACAAAAAATATTTCAATTAATGGAAATGTCTACTTTTTCCACTGCAGGAAAAGGGAACAATTATTAATTACAATAAAACATACTGCTCTTCACATCAGTAAGCCCCTACAGTGTGGACCAGAGAAATAAGATCCCCTCCACAGAATGCCTCCACGAGCTGACATGGAGGGAGTGGTGCACCAGGACAAGTATAAAATAAGCTTCATAGCAATACTGACGCTTCTAAAACTGATTATGATGCACCAAAATGAAAGCATGTGGAGGGTGTAATCAGGAGGAAACATCACTAAGAAATATTGCCCAGACATGCAGGAATGGAAAGTCAAAACTTGGAATTTAAATTGGTGAGTAATGTGAAAAGTCACAAGAAGGGCTTTTACAGGTACAGTGGCAACCAGAGGGAGAACCAGTGATACTGTGGGCAACTCACTGACACAAGACATCCAAAGGGCTGATGCTCTCAGTGCCTTCTTCACCTCGGTGTTTACTGGCAAGGTCAGGCTTCCTGAGCTTCCATGCCTAGTGTAAGGTGAGATGTTTAACCTACAGCAGCAAAACATCAAAGTAGGGACCACTTACACAAACTGGACACATACAAAAGAGTTGATGGGACCAGATGGATTCCTTCAGAGTGGACAATGAGAAACCAGGTCAAAGCCATCCCAAGGCTGCTCTCTGTCATCTTTGAGAAAGCACAGCAATCTGGTAAGGTCCCCATCACAAGAAAAAAGGTAAATGCCACACCTGTCTTCAAAGAGCAGAAGAAAGAGGATACAGAAAACTACAGGCCAATCAGCCTCACCTCAGTCCATGGAAATGCTATAGAACGAACTCTCCTAAATCATTTTGAACTACAAAATGGTGACTGAAACCAGCCAGAATGGCCACCCTTGACTTGGCCCTGGTAAATATAACCCACTCGCCTCCAAGATGAGTTGATTAGCTCTGACGTAGTAAGAGCAGCAGTACATTGCTTACTCTACCTTTAACAAGGTCTTTGACAACTTCTACATAGCCCAGCATCCTTGGAAAGTTTGAACCATCTGCAATTGGAGGAACAGGTAAATAAAATATTAACTGAATAAGTAGTCTTTAAGAACAGTGGTCAGCAATTCTAAGTCTTGTTAGCAGTCAATTCCAAGTGACATTCTTCAGGGGTTACTTGTGAGAATGACACAGTACAATGATGGCACTGTCATTCTGGACAACAGAATGCACCCTCACCAGCTTCAGTAAGCAAACTTTAGGAAGTGATTGACAGGACAAAAGGCAGGGAGGACATCCAGATGGACCTCAGCACACTGGAAGAATGGGCTGACACGACCTGAAAGCTCAAAAAGGGTGAAGCCAAGCCTTGCAGTCTGGGGAGGACAGCCCCATGGCACAGCATGGGTTGGATGCCAGCTGGCTCAGCAGGAAAACCCCCATGGTTCCACTGGACAGGTTGGGTGCCAGTCAGTTGTCTGTCCCAATGGAGATGAAGGCTAACTACACCCCTGGCTGCACTGGCAAGATTAAGCCAGCAGACCAAGGAAAGGGATTATTGCCCCCTACTCAATGCCCCTGAGACTGCCTCTGAGACAGTGTGCAAGAGAGAGATCCTGACAAGCAAACTGGCACAAGCACAAAAAAGAGACTCCCAGGCAGTCAGGGGCCTGGAGCACATCATGTACAAGAATCTCAGAAGGAATTGTGTTTCTCCAGTCTGGAGATGATAAAAATGCAGCGTGTCAAAGACTGAAGCAGGTACTACAAGGAAAACAGATTCTTCTCAGAGGCACACAGCAGAAGGCCAAGAGGCAATTGACATGAGCTGCAGCAAGGAAAATTCTTGCTGGATCAAGAATTTCACAATGTAGGTGACTCAGCCTAAGAAGAGGTACTGAGAAGCTGTACAATTTCCCTGGAGGTTTTCAAAACTCAGCTGAACAAAGCCACAAGACTTCCTGTGAGCAGAAAAATGTCCTAGTCGCTCTCCAGTGCTCTTTTCTGATAAATTATTTTGTTGATTCCATCAGTATAAAACCAGCATGGATGAGTTCTCTTCTAACTTCACACTGATTTTAAGTTAATATAATGCCTGCTGCCAATAGTAAGGGTACTCTGGATTTACATACGCATTAGAAAACCCCAAATCTGGTCTGCTTTCACAGGAATGAGCTTCCATACTGTTATGTGTAGTAGATATAAATTCGCGCCATTTCTAATATGATATATGTGATATTGAATATTTGTTAGAGTATACATGTTTGTATTAGGATTCCCCCCCACCCTCGCAGGCGAGACTGGGGATATTTTGGAAACTGATTTACAAGTAAGAAGGTACAGCTGGCCAGGAGATGGGCCATGGCTGGGGAGATACAGAAACCCCAGGTGCTGATCGTTCGCGTGAACGACCCAAGATGGATATCATGGAAATCCTCAGGCAGATACATGTGAATCAACAAACTCCAGACACTGAATTGTTCTCCCTCATCACCAAAAAAGAAAATCTTATTAACATATGGACTCTGAATAGAAGAAAAGACTGATTGCTGAAATCTTGGCCTCAGGCGGAATTTTCCCTATAAAAACCGCTTGTGCCAGGATGGAGGTGTGTGAGCATGGAGGAAAACCTCTGATGAAGCTGACTCCTTGTTGCACACCCAGGGCCGACCCCGGGCTCAGCACTGTTCTTTCCTTGTGGCTGGCTAGATAGAATTTGATTGCAAAATAAATATTTTATTTTTTCATATTAATTTGGCTGGACAAATTTTCATTTATAACACATACGCTGGTAGAAAGGAATGGGGAAAAAATTCCAGAACAACCTGTGGTCCTCATTAGGTAAATTTACTCCTGAAGTTGCAGAATGTATGAATTATAAAGTGAGGAAGTCAGTTCTGAACAACTAGAAGATATCAGAATCTCCTCCTTTTCTCTTTACATACCATGTAGACCTCCTGCAACCAGTCACTGAACCTCCTTCTCATGAAAGATCTTTTGGAAGGAGTTTTTGAAATTCAGCCCTCACTTCATCACTCAGCGTCTGCATAGCATTATGATGTTTCCAAGTTAAACAGTGCTTTCCATTTAAATGGATAACAAGTAGTGCCACAGATTCCCAAAGTCAAGTAGAAGACAAAGTCTAACAAATTGTAAGCTACTGATTAATCAACTAGAAACATCTAAACACCAATAAAGGAATTGCTTAATTAAAATGGATAAGGTGTACCTGTGTTTGCAGGAAAATTACAATGGAACAGCTGGAATGGCTTCTCCTTAGCTGTTCCCCTCACCTTCATGGCAGAGGCTGTGATCACCCCCGAGGAACCACCCCTCAGGAGTGGCTGAATGACATGTGCATTCCTGCCTGAGCACTGCTTTACAGCCCAGCTTACTTCTCTAAACTGCAGCCAGCAGCAACCTCTGGGAGAGAAGCAGGTAGGTAGCTGACAGCATTAACCACTGTCCCAGATAAATTCTTAGGAAAATAGGTCAGAGCCTACACAAGCACTCTGCAGAATCACAGTCTCAGTGACACTCCACATAGAGAATGTGTAGCTCAAACAGTACAATAAGATACCCTGTAAATTTGAAAACAGGAGTTTGTTTACACCTTTATTCATCCACATTTATTTCTTGCTCACTGAAAGCATATCCCTAACAGTTAACTTCTTGGAAAAAACTCTACTGCATATCAAAGACCTGCCCATTGAAAAGTAACTATATATCCATACAGATAAATATTTATACATATGTATAAAGTCTGCATGCAAGATTCCTACATAGATCAGATAGCTATGTGCTCACTGCTTCAGTTTTCTCCTAGAACAAATATTTTGTTTTAATGAGCACATTCAGATACCAGTAGCAGCCTCTCCAAGGCAACAGGAGGGGCTGCAAACCTTCCAAAGAACCTCAGAAAGTTTTGCTAGCAAACCTTCTTCAAGCCACATGGTAGCACATTCAGGCAAGCCATTCAGCACTGCAGTTGGATTAAATGACACCAGTGTGCACATGCTCTGATGCAACATGGAATTGACCAAGGCACAAATATTCCTTTAAAGCCTCCAGTCATTACATTGCACACCAAATCCTCCCCAGGTGACAGCTGGTGAGTAGGCTGTGATGCCAAAGGTAACACAACAATTTGTATGATTCTCAATAGGATCAAGCTATTTTTGATTTTTATCTAGTTATCATCTCAAATACAGATGAACACTGGCAGAAACACATGCAAATTTGCAGACAACTCCTGAAAAACTTACAGCTGCCCTAACTTGCTTCCGTTTTAATTTTGTCTTTCATTAACTGAGCCTTGAGAAATTGTCAGTCAAAACTTGCTAGAATAGACATAAAAATTACATGAAAAAAAAAAATGTAAGAAGAGCTCAAACTTCCAAGGATCATCTTTTACATGCTTACTTGCTGGCTCTATGCCTTCACCACGGGTCTCCTCCAAATGAGGTAGCAGATTCCTGCCAACAGTCTGTGCATCTGTAAAGGTTCTAAAAGCAAATAGAACTATTAAGATGCTATCCAGGAGCACTAGCAGGACCTACTACAATCAACATACAAATATGCAAAATAGATATCAAAAGGTAAACAAAAACACAGCCAAACACTTTGAAATACAAGCAGGTGGAATTAGAAAGTTCAGAGCTATCACATACATTTTTACTTTTGCAAACTCCACTATGACCTAGTGAAATGGAAATGCCTCACCCTAAGAATGACATTCCTTATTTCACGCTTTTGGTTACAGCATCATGGTATATATCAGATGTAGACACTAACTTTGAACTTCCACAAAGAGGCCATGAACTATACAAGTATGAAGAATGAGTTACCAATTTTAACCCTGATCATACTGACACTGCTAGTATAAAAACACCTTGTAAATTGTCACTGCAGATACCTGTTGAAGCTCTGAAGTCAGGGCTTTTTTTTTCAGGCCAGGAAGATAAGGCAATTTACTTAATACTAATACTAATACTAATAATTCTCAAAAATGTCACCAACACAACAAATTATCATTAATACATGAATGAAATTAACTTCTCCTAAAAGTAAACAGACCAAGTTTAAAGTACAAACTCCAACCCAAAAAGTCTGTAAGATGACAGATTGCTAAGAATTCCATGTGCAAAATATCTAAACCATAAGCATTTAGAAATTACTGAACATAGCAATGCACTACAGATTATTCAAGAATAGCAGCAGTTTAGCTAATTTCATTTCATAGAACAAATGGTGGGAATCAGCAGCCTTTAAAGGCTAAGAAGAAGCTAGGATTTCCTTAATTCTTTCTCCAGAGGTACAACAGAAGAGTCCTGAGTGAAGCTCAGAAATTCCTTCCCCTCCACAGTGTAATAAATTAACTCAAAATTAAAAAAAAAAAAAAGTAGAAACAATGCCCTTCGCAGCTTTCAAATAACCTCAAAGCAGTTTTTACACAGTGGTGACAGGGAGCAAACAGCAGGACCAAACACTACATCAGGCACTATTTCCCATTCCATATTAACAACCACACTTGAAAAATACTTATATATGTGGGACACTCCTATAATTTATTATTGTTAGTCACAAAAGCCTTAACCAAGCTGTGTCCCCCTTACAGTAATGCAGCAGACCATGTAACTCTTCACCCCTCAGAAGTTACAACCACAGTTCTTTTCCTGTCTTGCTCTTCCCCACAGGTCCCCTCAGAGCAGGGCACAGGTCACAAAAGGAGCTGAAGGAAAACAAGGAGTCATCACTAACCTTGCCTGTGAGGATATTTTCTCTCTTGTTAATGGCATAACGGCATAAAACATGAAAGGGCTTGTCTGATAAGCAAAATGAGGATGCGAAAATAGTCACTGGCTTGGTGAAGGCAGATGCTGATGAGAAACTGAGTAATTTAAATATAGAAGGGGATTATCCTGCATTTTGAAAGGTAAGCCTGTGTTTGATATGTGGAAGAAATGGTGACTTAATGAAGTGGGATTGCAAAGAGAGAATGAAAGACCAGGAAGACCTATTTGGGAATAAAACCAAAAAAACCCATCTGAAATAACTTAAGAACATATGTTTGTCTGCCATCTCAAAACACTTGATATAATTCTTGATTCTTTTCCTACTTTAAAGAAAAACTATATTTGATGTTTAGAAATCCAGTGGAACCTTTTCCTTTAAATATCTTGTGAATAATAAAGCTTCTTATTATTTTACAAAACAAATAACCTTGGCCATTAAGTCTTGGTCCAAAGATAACTGAAACTTTTTGGATGAAAACAAAGAGCAGAAAAGCCTTCTGAAAAAAACGACTCTGATTAGTAATGTATCAGAGGAGCCTCATTTGATGAGACTCAAAACTTTAATAAACATCACTAATGACTTTTCCCTGATTATTATCTCTTTAGCTTGCTTTATTCTTATCTGTTATAGGATACTGGTTCAGTTTACATTATATTCTCTTTATAGAAAACCAGCCAACCAACATTTGAACTTTGGACTTTCTCTAGTAATGCTTCGATGTGCAAAAGTTCTATGAGGATCCCTACACATTCAGTATCTTTGTGAGTACTGAAGTTGGTAACACCCCATGAAACATAGTTCTTGCCTGTCCCCATGAATCAGGCAGCTCATTTGAGAGTGAGGTTTTTTTGTCCTGAAAGTACAATTAAGAAATTTTCTCTTCCAACAACAATTTCTGTGTATATTCAGAGTGCAAGAATGTGGCTTTGATGACTCTACTTTAACCTTTTATTAGGCGTTATTCCTTTAACAATTAAGTAAATATCCAAGAATGGTTATGGTACCTGGAATTGTTCAAGACTGAACTGAGCAGAACTTGGTGGGGCTGTCTGATCAAGAGCTTTCTGAGCATAAATTTCAGCAAGGAGAAAAAGCACTGCAGAACCACAGCATGGTGCCAAGATGCCCCAGGAACACCAAAATGCTTCAGAGATATGGACTGTGGCTCTTAAATTTTTCATTAAGACTGAGGTTCTGCATAAATTATTCAATGTTACTAGTGCAGGGCAAGCATCTTCCAAAATCCAACTACCAGTTTAAAGGTGGACTTTCTGCATCTGATTTCTGCAAGTTTACAATTCCAATGATAATAAGCAAAAACCTTTACAAATCACAGATAGTGAGAATTTAACAGTAGAGGTCATTTGAACAATTAGGAAAAACGAAGATAAAGTTCCAAAACATTGACCATCTAGAACTAATCAAAGCATATTTCTGTATAACTCCATTAGCATGGGTGATTTTTGAATGACAGTATTTCCTGATGTAATTTGGGCTTTCATTTCAAGATACCACTCTAGCAAACATGACCTCATCTGCTGCTTGAATTCAACACACTGCGCTCACCTGAGACGAAAGCACAGCTTAGGCTGGGCTGGCCTATCCAGAGGTTTGGGGCAAAGCCCAAAACTGCCCTCCCCCCCTGCAGCTCCCACCACTGCCCTGTGCCCCTTGGATGCTATTCCACACTGAAGCTGTTCTCACACACCAGGCCACCATGAAAAGCAAGACTCTGAACATTCTCTATTAACAAAGGGATTAACAAAGGGAGAGCTTCCTTTCCCTCTGTATTTCCACAATTGTAACAACTCTAGTGAGATTTATCTTTGCAACCCAGGAAGCATGTGTGAGGAAAATAATGACTGATATAACTGACAACCCTTCCTGGGCGTGAGTCACCAGAGGAGAAGCATCCAATCCGGGTTTGCTTTCATAGCAATTACTGGTTTTATTTGAGTGTATTTGATACCAACCACTAAATACAGTATCACTTCTTATTGTAACTACGGAAACTAAATGCCACAGCTAAATCTCTGCTTTTATAATTACAAAATGAGTGCTCTTTTGCTAACTGCACACTAGAAAAACTGTTTATTCTGTTACCATAATGATGCTTAGTCATTAATGACACTACTTACTGTGATACTAATTTCCATAATTTTTTGTTGTTGTTTTAGGGGACTTTGGAATTAGCCTTTTCCTTCCACAGGCTCTGTTTCCTGTTCTGGGAATTTTAGAATTTCTGCTTACACCTCATGCTCTAGGCCAGATACAGGCTGTCCTCTAAAATGTTTCCTCATAGTAAAATCTAGTGAAAATACAAACAATAAAACTGAAAAAAAACCCCTGAAAGTCTACAAAGTCAGTCTTTATTATGATAACAAACCATTTTCTTCTTTGGAAAAAACATTTTACAGAAATTCACACTTGAATAAGCCTTACAGAATACACTGAGTGTCCCGTATAATTAGGTTGTAGCTTTTCTCTCAAATTTAAAAACTATTAAATTTATGGTCTAGGACACATTTTGGCCATCTTTCTGCAGAGTGATTTCTACTATCACAAACTGCATCAAGAAAATATGAACACTGTTATGCAGCCATCATATTACTATGAAATTTAAGGCAAACCTATTCATTAAACAGATTACGTATGGGAGCGAAAAAAAAAAAAAAAAAAGACATCACATTCTTTTGGTATTCCTTATCCTATTCCTGTTGTTCAACTCCTGTAATTTTGTCAATGATAAGTTTATACCAGTCATCTCTCTACAGGGATTACCAAAAATTTAAAAGATCAACCTTTCTAGAGAGAGAGGCTTTCTGTAAAGCTGCAAATATAAGCAGTTTAACAAATAATTACATACATAAATTGTTAATACATTATTCAGGACAAGGTATTCCTTTAGACATCAGAATATTTACTCATAACCCTCTACACACATATAGCAAGCCAAAGTACTTTTACGTTTGGAAATCACATTCACAACTGCTCACAAAGAAGACTCAAACAAACATTTTTTTGCCATGAAACCAGTGGGTAGTTTCAGAGCACACATTCACTCAGAGCAATAGCCTGAGCTTCCAGACCTTTGCTGTCAGATTCACAATGAAGATACCATCTCCTCCTCCCTTTCTTGGTATTCCTGTTGCAGAGGTTTCTTCATTAGACAGCTTCTCCACTCCCACCCTGCTCCTAGGTATTGTTGTACCACACGTGAGATCACCATACAGCAAAATACTTTTATTAATTAATTTTTTTTTTAATTCTGGTTTAATGGATGAGACATGGCGACTGTTGAAGATGCTGTACTCATTATCAGATAAGCTGAAGAACAGTATATTCAAGGTGCAAAGCTCTGGCTGTGGTCAACCATGTTACTGCAGTTTGGGTCCACTTAACTTCCAAAGCTTTCATTATAAAACTTGCACAATTTTTCTGCTTTTGTCCTTTCAAAATAAGTTATCCTGCAGACCGTCTGCAACAGAGAACACACCCAATAGGGAGGGAATGCTCAGTTACAGTGTCTGTGGAACGCATACAATTTCTCTGTCCCTTACATGATTTTTTCCAAAACCAATCCCATTCAGCTTCTCCTGGGGATGCTCTGACAGCACAGCTTCCAGACTCAGTGGCTCCCAGGAAGGTTCAGCGCTGTTCTGCCCTCACTGTGATGATGCAAACCCGGTGCAGCTCCTTCCTCTGCCTTGCTGCTCCTCCGAGCATGTCACCGACAAGCTCACCCACCACCAGAGACTACATTCATGTGGCAGTGGGCATGTTACTTCATACTTCTTACAATAAAGTCCCCACCTTTTAAACTCCTTTCTCTGCTTGCCTTTCCCAAAGGAATATTTTGTAACACACAGGTGTTTATCTTAGGGAGCAATGTGTGCAGAGCCCCATTTGCACAAGTATTTTGTTCTCAAACATTTCTTTGTTAAACTGGCTTTCCTATCTATTAAATATTAATCCTATTTAATAAACACACACAAAAAAAATAGGCTGAACTGGAAATATGCCTTTTTCCAAGACAGAACTTCTTCATAAGTTTTATCTTTGATTTTATCTTTCACTGCCTGCTTTTCTTGAAGACAACTTAGGGAATTCCTTCTCTAAACTCCTGCAGTTTGGTGGCTTGATTATTTAAGGAATCCACTACAAAGTGGATGATAAAACATCCTTCTTCCAATCAAGTGTCCTTCTTGTGCTGTTTCAGTCCTGGTGACAAGTGTCCTAAATCTTGATCTCTGTTCCAACACTGAGGAATCCCCCTCTTGAAGATTTTGCTGCATATTCTCCAGGCTAACCCAGCTATATACATTCCACCAGTCTTGCTCTGCATTAGAGTTGCTTTGGGGAGCGTTTTGGGTCTACATCTGTACATTCTTAAAAACTTTTCATTGGGTGTTAAGACATTTTCAACAGCTCATTGGGGCATTTGAATTCAAGATGGAATCATTAAGTATTCATCTGCCAACTCTTCTGGCAGCAAAAAGCAATGGCTTAAATTACTTATGGGTAACCTCTGAAAACTGTAATGATTCTGGTATTTTGCCTAGAGACTTCAGAAACGAAATACCTTCATCTGGATCCCATTCATGAGAAATCCTTTCCCAAATCCTGATGTATCCTACAAGAGACCAAAATACCAAATCCAGTATTTTAAAACAGAACTCTGGGGACAGATTGTAGAAATGAGCACAAAACAATAAATTCAGAATTGCAGATATGACCTAGAGTTCTAGACAAAGACAATAAAGTCACTCTGACTTAAATCAACATAGTACCACAGCTTTGATAGCTCAGCAGGTAAAGAGACTGGCATAGAAACAGCCAAGAAAATACTGTATCTCCAGACTCTGAGGTGCTGCCAACTGTTACCCAAGATGTTCTGAAGATGTTTTCTCATTTTTTATGACATAAGGGAAAAAATCCCACAATAATGACACACCATATTAGTTCTTTAAATCCTCATTTTCTGTAATGTAAAATTTTTCCTACAATGAGTAGAGTCACAGGAGGTCCCCATGGCCCTCTACAGGATACTGCTGTCTATTATGACTGGTCATCTTATTTACTAATTACTCCTCTATTCAAATGAGGGCAATATTATAATACATTCCTTACTAATTCTATTTAAAAGTTCCCCTTTGCCCTTGAAGAACAGGTTAGATTTAGCTGTTAATTGGTTTCCATGCCCTCATGAGACTTAAAAACAGGGCCACAGATCAGCCCAGATATGTTCCTACTCTTGCAAAAAGGCTGAGCTGATTCAACAATCGCTTTGATTTTCATAGTGCACAAGAAACCAGTCTTTGTCAAATTACTCACACAACTTCTTCTCTCACAAAGATATATTTAAAAGCTAAACAAATGCTGAATAAAGAACAAAGTACTAGTGATAAAGTTAACAGATGAGATCTATTTTATCATATAACACAGTTGGCACACACCTTCTAGTAAAACCTATTTCTTTACTTGCAAAAACCAGAACTGGAATATTTTATTCTTGTTAAGAATAAATATCCTCAAAAAACAGGTCATTTATTTTGGTGAGCAGAGCAGTTTTAGGGATAGCTGAGAACTTCATGGCAGAATGGGAAGAAATAAACAATGTAACAAGCCTTTTTTATTCTCCCCCCAAAAAGGCTCTATTCAGCAGTTGGGAGCAACCCAGACCCGACCTTGGTACCGATTTTCTAGCTCTGTTCTCCCCTGCGCAGCAAAAACCTGAAGCAGAAATCTCCCAGTATCTGTCTCTGTATGGCTATTTGCAGGGAATGCAGCAAAGTTAGGTCACACACAACTCATTATTTCATCTCTGTTTCATTTTTTAGGTCACATTGATTCAATTTCAGCCTTATAAAAGATCTTTCTTTCCAATCTCCATTTTATACAATTTTATTTTCTTTGTCTAGTCCTTTCTACTTGAAATCCTACTTCCAACATACTGAAAAAGGGACAGAAGTTTGCCACCTAACTTCAAACCACACCACGTAAACAACAGCATTTAGTATGGCAACATGCACTGGCATCTTCAAAAACAAACCACAGAAGTTTTATGCCAAAGTCTCTGAATGTATCAAAAGTATTTTGAGTTTCTAGGGTCTGATATTCTTTCATTAAAAATTCAGAAAAAACCCAAATGCTAAAGATATTTCTAATACTGGAAGCTTAAACTTTCTATTTGCAGTGGATGCAAACCACTGTACTTTTAAATTCTTTAACTTTTTTCCTTAACAAAGAAAACTCAGATTTATTTTTTTTTTAATAAGTATGTCACAAATAGAAGCATGCATGGATTAAAATAGAGGCATTATTACTAACTTAGCAAAATACTAACTTTCATGAGTTGGAGTGTACATATACTGATCACAAGTCAAATAGTGGTTTATGATCCTTAGACAGGTTAAACCAAAAAATGACAATTCTACTACTAACTACATTGGGATTCCAGAAGTAACAATACATTTAAAAGTTTTCAAAGATTTCTTAAACTTCTTCCTGTTATGAAAACCTTGAGTCTTTGGATTGTTCCTCATGATTCTTATCCAGGATTACAAAGCCCAGAACAGAAGAATCTTCCAAGAGACATAACATGCAAGTTATTCCCTAAACAAATGTGAAGTTAGATTTAACTTAACAGAAGACTAAACTCAGCCTCTGGAAATGGATATTAGTACTTAGCAATTCTGATAAACTTCTATCAATCAGAAGCTAAAATATTTCCCATTAACTGTCTTATTCTAATCTTAAGTACTTCCAAAAACCCTAGAGATGGGGAGATTCCTCTCTTGGAAGATACCATTCCAGTGATAGATCAACAGGTAGAAGAAACATTGTGTTCTTTTTTTGCTGCCTAAGACAGAAAGGAGACAGCACCCAGCAGGATTATTTTACATGTAAAAGGTAACAAAAACATCAAAATACACTCTTCTAAAATTCACTTCCCCACTCCCACCTCTAAGAGATGGGTTACCTGGTTAAGTTCTGTTGCCTTTCACAGGAAGAAGATGGTCTGTCACAAAGATCAATTGTTACCTGAGGATTACTCCCCCAAATTCAGAAGAGAAGAGGCTAAATAGCCTCCGTGCTATAAAATAAACATTTTACAGGTGTATATACCAATAAGATACAAGCAACATATTCCCTACTCAGTGCTGCTATTAGGTTTAAACTCAAAGTAGGATTCAGCATAGGAGAATAAACCTATTTATAATGTTCATTAACAATTTTCTCTAATTCTAGCCTCAAAAGATATACCTTATTCTTCATTAGATCATAGAGATACCAGGAAAAATTCCTGTAGATCTGCACAGTAGTACAAGAAAAACTTGAGCTGGGAAAAATTGGTATATGAGTTTGTTAAAATAAATGCTCAAGCTATTTTACCCATTTTCACAGCTTCCTGAAACATTCCTTGCATTTTCAGTCTGCAACTGTTTTGTGAGAGTCTCTCCACTGTTAGGCATGCTGACAAATCCTGCAAAGCTGGTCACAAATATGCTGAAGAACTGTGCAGATCAGGCATAAATGAGCTACTTGGAAAACCAAAGAAACCAATAGTAACTGGCTATTTGTTAGAAAAAACCAAAACGTAATACAAGAGGAGACTACTGCTACAAAAGCTATTTTTTTCTGATTTTAACATGCTTGAAATGTTGCAGTGCCTGTGAGCTGCTTACTGTTAAATTTTCTTTTTAATTCACTTTTCTTTAATTATCCATGAGAAGAATTTTAATGAGTTCACAGTGCTTAAAGATGCAAATCTTGTCTTTTGCCACTATTTCCACAAATTCATTCACACAATTTGAAGCAATTCTAATTTTACTAAGACTAGTTTCAAAAAAGAACATTCAGTGAAGCTATTTTCTTAAAGAAAAACACAGATTAATTACATTAGGAAATGCCTTAAAGTCCAGAACCTATGAAACCCAGCACTGTAACAGCCAAGCACCTCCTCCAGCACCACTTCCTGCACCTCACCAGAGCAGGCCTATGGTATAATGTGGAAGTTTCTACACATGACTGAAGAAATTACTTCCCAGGATGTAAGAGAATCCAGTTCAGCTATTTAGGCTACTTCTATACTAGTGAACTAAACAAAATCCAGAGAATGGCTCAAGCCACCCACTGTGAGCACCTTCCCTGACATGGTTTTGTATGAACTGGCACTTGTGTGGGACAATGCAGGGCAGAGGTTGTCACTGGAGATTATATTAATGACTACCCTGTCTGGAGGAGGAAGAGGGATGCAAGCCATGCTCTGCCATGGCCTTCAGAGACAGAGAACATAATCTAAAATGTTTTACTTAATGGTACAAAGACAGCCATAGTGACTAGGCGTAACTAAGGCAGCAAATATTAACTTTGTAGAAGGTGTGGATTTCATTCCAGAGTGCCTTGCACAATATCCGAACATATAATTGTAGAAGTGCAATCTGAAATGAAAGAAAACTTTGAAGTGAGCTTCTAAGGGATCTATTCTCAACACCAGAAACTTGATTTGAAAATATCTGAACACAAAATGGGGGTATTTCAATGGTAAAAATGTGTCATCGTATGCAGCAAAACTCTATTTGTCAGGATTGATTTAGCTCTTTCATTTTGGGATAATTCTCCAATCACTTTGTTCCAACAATTCTCTGCAGAAAGCCACAAGGTCTCTTCCTTGCAACCAATTTTCCAGTAACATTATAAAGAAAACTCTGCTGCAAGAAAACTCTTCTTTTTCTTCTTCAGGTCATCTAAGGTGTTTTAGATGCTACATGAAGGAAACGAATTAGGGAACTGCTAATTACCTTGATTGAGTTGCATCTTGAGCGTTTAGTGGCTGGATAACAGGCTGGTCTCCTGGAAGGAAATGGCTGCTCACCCTCTAAGTCTTGTACTTCCAGTGAATAAATAATAACCTCAAAATTGTGTCTTCTGTATACACTGTGTTTATGAAGGATTTTTTTGCTTTGTTTTTCCTATAATTTTTCTTCAACTTGCTGACGGTTAGCAAATTATTTTGACACAATCAAGCATTCTCTGGTGGCAGATCACTCCTCCAGTACGAAGGGCAGCTTGTTACTGCCAGAAGGGAAGGCAGGCTGTGAAGTACAGGGAATTTATCAGCAGGAATTGGTGGAGAAGAGTTGCTTTGGACTCTCTATCATGTGACTGTAACAGAAAACTCACATCATTGTGATAAACTGTGCTTCCTGCAACTGTCAGCTACGGTCTGTCACTTGAACAATAGGCTCATGAATGTCAAGCTGTAATAGTTTGACACAGAACTTATCTTTGTAGTTTTGGTACATTTCTAGGTTGTCTTCAGGTTTTGAAATAAATCCTAGCAAATGAGGCCAGACACTTATATGGAGTTCAGCAGAAAAAAACCTTCATCTTGAAATGGATTTTACATGTTCCACCTTACAAGATGCTACAATCCTTTTCTTTTATGCCTAAATCTTCCTGCATGCAAGTTGCAGAAGACTGTACTAGACCCAGACAGAATTTTTGTGGTGGGATGGGCTGCTTTTTGCAGCTACAGAATATTTCTGGGTGTTGACAGCCTCACTATGCGATAAAGGAATATAAGAGCCAAATAAAGCTCACACACTGTTCACATCCTTCACTCTGCAATTAGGACTGGTATCTTTCAGAAATTTGCAACTCTGATACCTCAGAGTTGAAAACACTGTCACTACAAATTTGCACAGTCATAAGATCCCAAACAGAAATATCAGAGAGGCCAAACCAAAGCCATGTTGTTACTAAGGTCAGTGACCAACAGCACCACAAGGCAGACCATCCTTGGTGTGGGTGGAGCATGCTTGGGACAGAATGTTTCAGGCTTAATTCACAGTAAAACTATGGAAATGTAAAACTACCCAGGGCTATGTACTTGCCCATCTATTTACTTGTGAGGTAAGACAGTGAATGTTTCAACATAAAACTTGTATTTACTAAAAATGAACAGAGGGGTGGACTAATTCTGGATGCTCCTTGCTAGTCATCTCAGTTAGTTTAACCAACTGTATGACAGGGCCCCTTTTTTTAGTCATATAACTGGAAACAAATAGTGTCAAACAATAATTTTTGGTGCAAACATTAAACTGGTAGTCCTATTGTTCTTCCCATCTTCCAGCACTGAATCCAAACGAAATCAAAAAAAGCCTTACCTCACAACCACTACCAGCAGAACATCTCATAACCTTTATTCAAAGCCTGTTTCAAAGGCCTTGTTACATTTCTTTACATAAACTGCACCACTTTTATTTTTTTTATTATTTCATATCAGTTTTCTTAGAGCCTGTCATCTTTTCAACTTGCTACTAATTGCAGACCTTTGCCTGCTATGTTCTGTTAACTACATTTACTGTAATTATCTACAGCTCTCTCTTTTTCCTAATTTCACATAAAATTAAAAAATTCTCTCAGTGTCCAAAACATTTTAGCTGAAGTAAAAAAAAAAATGATTAAACTCCACAGATCTACTAAATGTGTGTAGTTTTCACGGTTTATGTAAAATTCTAAATCCAAACATGTCTTCAAATATTACACTGGCGCAGCCTCCATTAAATCTTACTAAACAAGTAAGATTTAGTAAATCTTACTAAACACATACCTTAAGGATCAAAAGGATCAAACAATTTATGCTACCTTGGGCCAAGGAGCCGATGCTGAGGGCAAATTCCAGAATGAAAAGCTCCAGGCAAGCAAGAACTTTTTAAATTCACATATGCTTTTTATACTAATTTATTTCTAATGCAGGAATTCAGATTAGACAAACCTGTGACTGCTAGTTACTCACTATACATCCCCCTAAAATAGCTCAAAACAAATGCCATCATTTACATTTTTCCTGGAGATACAGATCTTTTACTTTCCATCTATAGCAAAAATATTTTTCTAACAGTTTGTTTCTGTAGAAAATATCCTTTAATAATTATGGGCCCAGGGCCATTAAAGGTTCATTAAATGAAACTGTCACACTTGATTAACATACATCTTTAATAAGACTAAAAATCATAGCTTAAAAATATTGTTTAAAGGATATTTTCCTAAGACGTTTGTAGAAATTGTGCTAACTTTTGAGATCTGGATGCTTGAAAGAATCCATCTCAGCACAAAGTTAAGTCTGCTGAGATTCTGATTTCACCTTATAGAGGAAATACTGAAGCTCTTTAAACAAATTTAGTGTGACTGAAAAGATATACAATCCCTCAGAGTCCTAATTTTTTTTCCCAGTGTTTGTAATAAAAGTTTTTTTTTATACTTATTTACAAAAATCAAGGGTGCTGCAAGAAGCTGAAGCTGCAGCTCAGCAGATTCTTCTCTTACCTGTGTCTCCAGTATACTGCTTTCAACAAGAATGAGAAATAGCAATATAGCCAGATTAAAAATATACAAACAAGCAGATTCTAGCAGTGGTTTATATAATGAGATTAAAAGATAAATGCATAATTTTTGTGGGATATAAAGATGCTGCATGGTCCCAAGGTCGGGGGGAAGCTATTTTAACTCCAGTTTTAACTCCTGTTTTGTGCTAGCCTGTTTCAGAGCCAGAGTCCTCTGGTGGCTAAATGAAACAGGCTCCAGATCTAATTATTCCCCATTCCCAGTCCATTCCTGCCTCCCGGCAGAGAACAGAAATTCTCTGCTTGTTTTCCTGTTGACACCCATATGCAAATTTGATACCGTCCAAGTAAAAAGCAACAAGGTGATTCATGTTACATGTGTCAGGATGGAAGAAAGGGAAAGAACAGTAAAAGAAATTAGCTGTTCATCTGAAAAATGGGTAAGCAATTGCTGATTAGCAACAGGCCGAAACTTAAGGAGGCAAAGTGTGCACCTCAAGAAACAAGAGTTGGGCATATACACCCTTGATCACCAGGCTGGTTGAGTACAGGAACCACGACTGCAATTGCAGAAAAGTATGTCTACATGAGTAAAGGCCTTTATTACTAATCATGACAAAACCATCTGCTGAGGATTCTAACTCTGTTCCATAAATACATAAATAAAGCATTGATATATAGGAAGTGTCTTGCTTCAGACAGCTGTAAGACTGTATTCCTCTCAGGTATCAGAATGACTGCATCACTCCAACAAGAGTGATGTAGGAGATGCATGTGATGATGCAAAGAATATCCATTGAGTGGTATCTCTCCTGTTTTTATAATCGCAAACACCAACCCTTACTACTTTTCCCACTAATTCTTTGAATAAATAACGAATTGATTGTACCAACTGGAACCAAAGATAAAGAAAACAAATACTGCATATGAAGGTAAACATAAGGTGGTAGGTCTCCCTAATAAAATGAAAGTAAATGACATAGGAGGCTCAATCCTCTTAAGCAAAGATCCAAACCAGCCAAGTTTTTGGCTGTTATTAAAAGTAACAAATGTTAACAGTAAGAAACCATCCACCAGTGTGATTTCTTATTATATTTACCAGTATCTACACACACCTGTATGAGGATTTCTACTCACAGAAATTATGTACTCTTTTTATGACATACTAAAACCAGATCTCTAAAATTCATTATGTGCTTTGAAAGCTTCTCATCTACTAAAGCATTCAGCTACTACAAAGCTATAAACCAATTTATTGTTTCTTCTTAAAAGGAAATAATATATTCAGAACAACAGATTATAGCTAATTTATCTTTAAGGTAGAGACCATTATGAGAATAAACCTTTTCTTTGCCTTAAAAAGGAGATATTTAGTTCTTGGCCTACAAGTTTACAGAGTAACCATAAATATTTTTAGAGTAGAGTTCCTGTATTTACTTGTCAATATAATTTCACAATTGCAAAACATAGATTTACATGTTCAGCTGCTGATAATTATGCTTGGAGAAAATAAGTTACCAACACTGATGTCTTTCTTGTGGTTTTGAACTGTTCCTTTCATTTATATTTTCTGTTGATTTCCGGTAACTAGCTCCTCCTCCTTCAGTAAATTTACATGCTGAATAAAAGCAGATTACATTAATTCAATCTTCTAATAGTATTTACCTGAAATACAGAGAGAAGTTCATTTTAGTGGCACCAGAGCTCTAAATTATGACAAATTTTCCTTCGGATCCCACACTGCTACTTTTCCTCCATTTTCTTCTTTTTCCCCATTTCCCACTGTTAGACAACACAACAGGGCCCTCTCCTTCAGTCATCCTGACTCTACCTGGGCTGTAGTTGGCAGGGCAGGGTACTGGAACCTTTGAGGATTATAATCACACTGCTTTCATTAAACTATTCCCAGAAATAAGGAACTGTTTCCTGGAATAAAAAAGCAGCTTGTAAGCATTCCTATTCAACTCAAGTTTGAGCAAAATCTGTTCTCAGTTCATGCAGCTTTTCTGTATTTTTCACTTGAGAATTTTAAGCATTAAATCGCCATCTTCTAGGAAAAAATGCTATTGCTGAAATCCACACAAGTACCAATTATCTCCTTTTCCCTGAGCAGTAAATAATTACTTGAAGACCTTTGGTTACCTGGAGAAAGATGAAAACTAGCTCAGCTTCCAAGTTTGCTCCAGGCAGGCTGGCTTGAGGAAAAGGCAAATAACAAACAGATATAGAGCAATTAATTAGCCCAATTAATTTAAAAGACCCCAAATACTAAGGAACAAGGCATCAGGAAAACCATCTACTAATTAACCAGAACAAGATCTAACAGACAGCGTGGGGCAGGTTGTACCAGAGTGCTCGGCAGCCTCTCCCAGGGGCGAATAAATGGATTTCGCAGAGCAGGGAGAGAAAGCGGCACCAAGTCAGGCGGCGGCCGTGAGGAACCCCTCAGGTGGAACCCAGACAAGCAGGAGGGACCCTTCACCCCTGCCGGGCCCACAGGACTTTAGGTTTGTCTAAAGCTGACACAGGTAGAAGCTTTCTAAATTAGACTCAACAGACTGTCTCTACAATACAAAGATATAAAATATGGAGTAGTTTTTAATATATATTTTAGCTCCATAGTCACATTTTAACCATAATGGAAAGTGCATCTAAAGCTTCCATATAATAAAATTATTAATTTGGAACCTTTATTGAAAAATAGTATTACATATAAATCTAAAAGCAATAAAGAAAAGGAAAGAATAGACGTGCATTACCACATTAGCATAGATAATAATTTACAGCTCCCATCCAATACCAACTGCACTGCCTGAGTGCAGTTTGTGTGAGCTGTACTCAGGGAATGCCAGGCACGGCCCCGGGGGAGCCTCAGATGTACAGCCCGAGCGGCCAAACCAACCAACCAAACACGGAGCGCAGCCCGAGCGGCCAAACCAACCAAACCAACCAAACACGGAGCGCAGCCCGAGCGGCCAAACAAACCAAACCAACCAAACACGGAGCGCAGCCCGAGCGGCCAAACGAACCAAACACAACAACAGACCCGGGCACGGCCCGAGGCTCCGCCCTCCCGCGCGCACAGCCGGTGACGTCACGCGCCGCCGTTCTAGACCGTTCCAGCCCCGTGACGTCACGCGCGGCGTCATTCCAGAAGATTCGGCCGGGGCTCCTATAAAGCTCACGGAAGAGGCGGAGCTGCCGGGTTCTGTGAGCAGGCGGCGGTACTGGTGGCGTGAGGTTTTTTTAGTGCTTTGTGTTTTGTTTTGGGATTTTTTTTTGGTCTTTTTTTGTTTTGTTTTTTTGGTTTTTTTTTTTTTTGCAGTGACCGCAGCGGTGAGCAGCGCGGCCCGCGGGGCCTCGGCGGGGCGCTGGGCGGGATAAGCCGAGGGTAACCCGAGGGTAACGTGCCGCGTCCTCCCACAGGGACTCACCATGGTGAAGGAGACGGAGTACTACGATATCCTGCAGGTGAAGCCCAATGCCTCCTCCGAGGAGATCAAGCGCGCCTACCGCAAGCTGGCGCTGAAGTACCACCCCGACAAGAACCCCAGCGAGGGCGAGCGGGTACGCGGGGTTGGGAGCGGGGCTGGGCTGAGGCCTGTGGGTCACTCCCCTGCTCGCCGTGAGGCCGCGCTCCAGGCGGCACCTGCGACCCCTGTGCGGGGCAGGCCCCGTCCGGCGCTCCGGCGGCCCGGGGCTGAGCCGGGCTCGCCGCCGGGCCGCGGAAGGGCGGCCCTGCCGGGAGAGCCGGACGCTGGCGCAGGGCCGGCCGCGGGAGCACCACGGGTCCCCCTCACATGGGCCGTTGTTACATCCAGCGTGTACTCAATTCTAGCTCACATTCTCCTTTGCCCTTCCTGGAGCGTAGTGCCGGTACGTGAGGGCTCCCTTCTAGGTCTGTATTCTATGTTTGTGAGCCCGGCAGCAAAGCTGACGGCCCAGCTGTGGCAAAGGGGATGCAGCATTTTTTTTTTTTTTTTTTTTTTTTTTTTTGGGATGTGACGCATGCTAGTTTTCCCGTAGTTATGGTGGAAGATCGTCCTTAGAGAAGCTGGTTAAAATAGGCAAAGCTGGAAAGATTTGTAATGTGCCAGTGGCCACTGTGCTGTCAGACATTGAAAAGGTTGGTAGTGGATCCAGCTGCCCAGCACTGTTGTGCTGGATGGATTTGTGGTCCTGAAAAGGATGGGTTTTCTTCAAATAAAAATGCTAATGCAGATATCCAAGGTAACTAAACCTGGGAAGTCACTGGGCTGTAAGTGGGTGGACTGCTTACAAGAGAACTATTTTAGATGCTATCAGCACAGACCCATTCAGCTGCCTGTGTTGACTTGGATGATAAATGGGCACCACAGTTGAGAACTAGAGAAAACATTAATGATGGGATTGTTTATCAAAAAAAGCTGGTCTACTAATACCTTAATACAGGAATAGAAGGTCCATACTTACATTGGTCTGTAGAATATTAATTTATAGAACTCAAACAGTAGCCTAGTCAAAGGCAGCCTTTTCTGCTCTTATTTTCTTAGTCAACCTTTTCTGCTTTTATTTTGGGCCGGCTTTTTTTGCTTACACGATGTTACATGGCCATGAGTAAAGGAAATTTAAAATTGAAATGGTCATTCCAGTAATAGCAATTTTTAAAAATGAAACTCAGTAATCTTAATAATCGAAAATTCTTCATAGCTATTTAAGAAAATTCCTTAAGTGTTTTGATTTGTATCTATGTCCTTGTGTTTGTGATGAGTAAGCAACACCAGTGTCTGGTCACATAAGTCTCTGCTGTAGCTGGATGTACCAGCTCAGCAGGCATGGACCATCCCTGTGTAGCTCTAGGCTGACTAGCACTGCTGTGGCCATGAGCAGCTGGGCACCTGCAGGACTTTGGGGATAGTACCATATTCCTTTCTAAATTGATTTGTTAGAGGTTATAATGGTTGTTGCAACTACCACAATCAGCAAAATGTAGTTGGTATGTACTTGTAAGGTGGATGTGACTGAATTAAGCCCACTTAAAACATGGGAGGAGGGGGGAGAGGGAGGAAAGGGGTGGTTGTCCTGGACAAAAGTGTACTATTATAGTCTATTACCCAGGGAGTTTCCTTTTGGAAACAAATGCTACAAGAGGGTGTTGTAGTGGCTCAATCTGTAGGTGGAGTTGTATATGAGAGGGCTACTTTTCCTCTTGGTCATAGTTGTTCAGAGCTTCTTTTTTCTTTTTAGTTTAAACTTATATCCCAGGCATATGAAGTTCTGTCGGACCCAAAGAAAAGGGACCTCTATGACCAGGGTGGGGAGCAGGCTATTAAAGAAGGAGGCCTGAGTGGCGGCAGCTTCTCTTCACCCATGGACATCTTTGACATGTTCTTTGGTGGTGGAGGCCGAATGAATAGAGAGAGAAGAGGTACACAGTTCTAAACAAGTTCTAGAAACTCTAACCATGCACTTAAGCATAAAACATCTGTGCTATGGTACTGCTGTTCTGCTGAGTGCACATAGTGTGGATATTACTTGTTGCAACAATAGAATAAGTAAACTGTGGTTTTTCTAGTTACTCTAGCATTAAGAGTCTAATAAAGTAGATAACATGGCTTAGCCATAGCCATCTTTCTGCTGAGTTCTGTTTATTTTTTGTTGAAGGGGGAATGGGTAGTCTGTAGAGGAGGGGGAAACATCAGTAAGTCAGCAGTTGATTTAGACAACTGTTTAAGTTACTTTTTTTCCAAATCTGTACCTCACTTGCTCATGTGCTTTTGGGCAACTTGCTTCAAAGGACACCATCAACTTAAACTTCAGTAATCTTAAATACCATTAAAAAATATTTGGGAGAAATTACATGAAACTGAGTACAGCGTGCTGCCAAAAGCATGATAAGATTTTTGTTTTTTCCATGCCCAGTGCTTGTTAAAGGAGCAAGTAGTAACTTGCTGTAAAAATCACTGAAATTATGCTATGAAGTGGCATGGAAATTCATAGGCAGGCATAAATAGCAACTTCTAAATTGACAGATCTGAAGCTGGTAGTGTCCTTGCATCTTGCTGTTTCAGTTAAGCTTACAAAATTAGTAGTAGGGATAGGGTGGCTTTAATGATGCTTTGCTTAATTACAGCTCAACTTTTGTTTGGAAATAAATGGGTGGAACTTAGTGGAAGCTGATCGAATTGCACATGCTTTTAAGGGGGCTGACTTGTGTTCAAAGTTTGGAATGAACTCTGCATTTCTTGAGACTGTGCATGAACATTTGTCTTTACAAGAGCTGAACAAGTATTAATACTTCCCTTTTGTTTTTCTAAAGGCAAAAATGTGGTGCACCAGTTAGGTGTATCTCTTGAAGACCTATATAATGGCATTACAAGGAAACTGGCACTGCAAAAGAATGTTATTTGTGCCAAGTGTGAAGGTAAGAAAAAAAACCAAGTAGTAGTTTCAAACCCTCTTCAAGTTGTTTGTGTGGATTGTCTGAGGCTGAGAAAGTCTGAAGGCTTTCTTACTTTCCTCTGTCTTCTTTCTTTGCCTGATCCCTGAAAGTCTGCCAGGGTATTTAAGTCTTACTTGAGCTTAACCAAAAGTAAGTCTCTCAACGATAGTGTTACAAAGTGATTGTTCTAATTGAAAACTAAAACTCACTGTGAGTTGCAGTTAGGGGTACCTAAATTAAAATTATCTTCACCCAGAACTTGGATGTAAATGTTATTCTGTAAAACTTCTTTAATTGCTGCGGGTGGAAGACTAGCTTGTGTTATGTTACTAATTTTACAGTTAAGTACTCCCTAGACTGGTCCTCTTGGAGGTAAATTTTAATAAGGTCTCATATCTTGGTATTCTGTTAAATATTTAGTAAGCAGATTATTTTCCAAGTATTAATAGAATTTTTGTCTTGAATTTGGTATGGTGACAGTTCCTTGGAAACCAGGAGTTACTGGGGGGTGGGGCAGAGGCTAATACAATATGCTCGTGTATAAACATTTTGTTTGTAGGAATCTCCAGCTTGTGGGGTATGTTTTGTGATGGCAGCTAAATTCCATTACTGAACTACTCTTAAGTTACCCTAAATACGCTTTTGAAGTTATTAAGTTCCAGCCTGACTACTGTAATTTTCTGAGACTGAGATCCAATTTAACTCTTTTGTCCAAGGTTATGGCGGAAAGAGAGGGGCAGTAGAAAAATGTCCTGTGTGTAAAGGAAGAGGGATGCAAGTTATAGTTCAGCAGATTGGACCTGGCATGGTGCAGCAAATCCAAACTGTATGCCCAGAATGCAAAGGCCAAGGTGAAAGAATAAATCCGAAGGACAGATGTGACAACTGCAATGGCTGTAAGGTTGTAAGAGAGAAAAAGATCATAGAAGTTCACGTTGATAAAGGTAAGAACTGTATATTTGTACTGGTTCCCAAATAATAGTCAATAATAGTCTATAGTTCTGCAGAGCATAAATGGGTTTCTTTTCTTCAGGTATGAAAGATGGTCAGAAGATAGTGTTTCATGGAGAAGGTGACCAGGAGCCTGATTTGGAGCCTGGTGATGTCATAATTGTGCTTGATCAAAAGGATCACAGTGTCTTTCAGAGACGAGGGCATGACTTGATCACAAAAATGAGAATTCAACTCTCAGAGGCCTTATGTGGTTTCAGAAAGACAATTGAAACTCTCGACAACAGAGTTCTTGTTATATCTACTAGGCCAGGTAGGTTGTTAAGAGTACTAATACAATGTGAACTGTTTGCCTGTTTAATTTTACCTGGACTGGAGTTCTTGGGGGAGATTGTTTTATTTGGGTTTTTTTCCCTAACCAGATGATGCACCACTTAATTTAGTTGGTTCTTTGTTATTGTTACTCTGTCTAAAACATGCAGAATCATACCTAAAGCTGTCAAGTACTTAATAAACCTCAGCCCCAGTTGGTGGATAGCCAGGAAGATATTAAAGAGGAAATAATCTTAAATTCTACTAAGTTATCTGTTCATTCAGCCTGAAGACTGTGCCAAGAGAAATGTATTTCTCTTAGAGCAGGGGAAATAGTCTAAGTGGCCTTAGTTGTGTACAGCTTGGGTTTAGGACTTTCCTGTGAATTGGTTACAATCTCCCTGAGGTGCCATGAGAACACTGCTTGTGTACAGCCCTGCCTCCTGTGGCTTGAAATGCCTGTCCCATCATAGCAGCCCACTTACCGCTCTTGCCTCCATAGGTGAAGTGATAAAACATGGCGACCTGAAGTGTATCTACAATGAAGGGATGCCTGTCTACAAATCTCCAATGGACAAAGGCACCCTGATCATACAGTTTTTGGTAAGCTCCATACTTTGCTGTAGCCAATATACTCATGTTTGTACATTAATAAATACTCATTTTAAAAAATACGTACAACTGTAGGTCCAGTTTCCAGAGCACTACTGGCTCCCAAGGGAGAAACTGTCTCTGCTGGAGGCTCTGCTTCCTTCACGAGAAGATGTTATGGTTACAGATGAGATGGATCAGGTAGACCTTGAAGATTTTGATCCAAACGAGCAAACCTACCGTAACAGTGCAGGAGAAGCATATGAAGAAGATGAGGAGGGTCCAAGAACAGGAGTACAATGTCAGGCATCTTGAAGCAAGGTGGAGCGGATGTCATCTAAGATGTAAATTTTCACAATGAAAACTGCATGGCTGTAATAGCCACTGCTTGTGGTTTTTGTGTTCAGCAAATTGAGTTGCTGCGCTGTCAGTATCACCTTTTTGTAACTAATTTATATTGTGTTCTTGTAGTCTTTCTATATAAAGCAAATGTCATACAGCTGAGAACCAACTGAGTTGGTATGCATTTTCCTTGCTGTGGAGGTTCTCAATTTACTCACCTGTGCTATTTCTATAAGACTTCGGCAATACCTTTAGAGCCTAAGTGGAGTGTCTTATGTAAATACTTTCATACTGGAAAATTAATTTCATAGAATAAAACATAGCAGAATAACTTCTAATAAATAGTACTTCACCTTTTCTCGTGCTTCTCTTGTACTTTCTAAGCCATTCTGG